>NC_137893.1:111814930-113014930 GCF_963455335.1 Martes martes | reverse complement strand
GTAGGAAAAAATACAAGTGGTTTTCTATCTCACATATATACTCCTAGGACACCTGGATTTTGAGTCCATGCTTTAATCTCTCAATTAAAGAAAAAAACTACTGCTCTCTTTTGCCAAATTATAGATCTATTTCTTGGCTCAATGAGTAAGGAAACCCCTAATGACTGTAACAGTCTATGTGTTAAATGATTTTAAGTTAACTACTATTCAACTATATGTTACAAACAGATTTAGACTTCTTTAATGTAACTTTTTCTGTAATAATTCCATCTGGAATAAAACTAATTTTCAATTTATTTCTCAACTGTATATAGTGGTCAGTTTCCAAAATGGAAAATAAGATTAAAAAAAAAACTATTTATTATATATCTATCTGAATATATCCAGATTTCAGAAATAATAAGTAGATATTAGAAAACCTCAGGGCAATTTTAAGACTTCGCTCTCTTATTTTCTAAGAAATCTAAGCTTAACTAAAGCTCCAAGAAAAGCAAAATTCTCTAACCCTCACATCTTTCTGGAGGCCTCTGTTAATTACTGCAGCACGATGTGTAAATTAGGTAGCCCAGTCTACTTATGCAGTGCACTCTTGGAGCTTGTAAGCAATTACAGGGTCAATGCAGCTCCTGATTAAGAGCAGACATAAGAGGAAGAGAATTAAATTATACAACTTGGCATAAAGATATGTGCAAAAATACCATTCCAGAAAGATAGATGCATAGAGAGGAAGGAAAAAGCAAAAAACAAAAAAACTAGGAGTAGTTTAATTGGGAGAACAATGGGACAAATGGGAGAGAGAAAAGAAGAAATGTCCAGGGAAAAAAAAAAAGTATATATAAGAGGAAAGGCAGAGGGAAGCATGGAGGAGAAATGAAATTTATTTATATTGGTGTGAAGAAAGCAAGCATATTATATTTATTAGTTTAAAGAAAGAAAATCCTGTAAGATAAGTTTGGAGCAAATGGTTCTATGTTTAGCTATTATGAAACTTAAAAGAAGCAACTTCTGTTATTTCAAAATAAATCTTAGGTATTCTGTGGTGAAGGTATAAATTAGAAATTTAATGTCCATAGGAAATGGTGCTAAGAAGTTATAACAGCAATTTGGGTCTTCAATACAAGTTGCTGTACAATTTAAACTAGAAGAAGTTAAAATTCATGTTTGGAAAAAATAGATTATAAGATTCAAATATTCCTATTGATAGCAACAGGCAGGGTGAATTTCAATTAAAAATACAAAAGAAGGTACTTTGGTTTCTTTAGACAGAAGTTATTTGTGAAGAATTTGATAAATGACCCAATTTGAAGACAATGCAAAAATGTAATTAAGGGCTAAAGTAAATGGTCCAAATAATAAAAGTCATGGGAGCTTAATAAAGGTAAGGAAATAAGCCAGAACTATCAAGAAAAACTTTATGGAAAAATTACAACTTGAGCTGGTTAGAATTTGAAGACAGAAACAAACATTCCGAGTATTACTATGTAATTCTCTGATACTACGCCATAAGGGATTTTAACTACTGTTCATTTTATTCAACACATATTTGTTGCATATGTTGTGTATATACTATATCGTTAAGAGCGATCTTTATGAGACCCAAAAGCAGCTGTTATAATTACGCTATCTGACACGAGGATTCCTGGGCCCACAGTATCATCCCAATCAACATATAGTGGCTAAGAACATGGGCTCTCAGTCATTTTGCCTTGGTACAAAGCCCTATTCTGTCATTAATTCAGTGGCTGACCTCAGACAGATTACTGAGCTTCTTCCTACCTCAGTATTCTGATCTGTTGAAGGGAGATGATTAATACTAATAGTTTTTAGGGCTATTCTGAGGGTTAAAAGAAAAGATGTGCATAAAGTATTTAGAACAACATCCAGCACATAATCAATAATTAAAATGACTACTAGGGGTGGTAAACAATCTTCTTTGCTATAACTTTTCCTCTCTTGCTTTCCCCCATAGTCTTGTATTTCCTTCTAGCTAGTGTTCCCATCTCTCTTCTTATATTCTTGCTAAACTAACTGAATGCATGGCTTACATTTGCTGTTTCCTCTCTTCAGTTCTGACTCATTTCTCAATTAAGAGCATTCTGACTTCTGCCCTAACCACTTCACTGAAAGTGAACAATTGGTAAGTTTACAAAATCACGGAGGACTTCCACATTGCCAGACCTAATGGTAACTCCATGGTCCTTATCTTACTAAATCACTGTCTACATTTCATAGTTGACTCTTTTGGGGAATATATCCTTGGTTTCCATGACCACCTGACCATCTTTTTGTCTAGTGTTTCCTTACACCTTGCTGTCTATCCCATTTAATGCCCCTTACTTCCTCTGCTTACCCTTTACATGTTGGTATTCCTCAGGTTTCCATCCTTCAGCTACTGCCCTGTCTCCTTACATGCAGTCCTTATATTTTTAACTTTTGTCTACACTTTTATGTCTTTTAAATCTTTATTCACAGCTGCTGGAAATACATAGCTGGAAGTCCCATTCTCAAAAAGCTCAACATCGCCAAAGCTAAATTCATTTTATCACCCCCTAACATTCCACTCACCCTGTTGCTCCACCTGTTTTTGTGATCTCGTTTAATGGCCCCCACTATCTAGCCAACCACCCAAACAAGAAATTCAGAAATAATCTTTCTCTCTTCTTTGTTTTCCATAATTCACTACATCATTAATATATTTGAACTCTATCATCATGTTTTTTCTCCATCTTTACCACCATTACCCCAATTCGAGTCCAAATTATCTCTTGCCCAAGTTGAAACAACAGTTTTAAAAGATCTCCTACCTCCAGGTTTGTTCCTTTCAAGCCAGCATTAATAGAGCTGACAGAGTGATCAGTCTAAAATGGAAATTCAATATCATTATTACCTGCCCAAACCCCACCTACCTCAAAGACTGCCTATTACCTACAGGATAAAATCCCGGGCCTCTAACATGGCAATATAACCCCCCCCCACTATGTTATTTCTATTTTTCTCTCTAGTTTCAATGCCACCAAGCCAACTGTGATTATACACATATATAATATATATGATACTGTAATACCTTGATGGAATATTATTATGTCTATTTTATAGATTTAGTAGAGTATTGGCAGTAACTTGTTCATAGTCATCAAATCTGTACCACTGATAACTGAATCCAAATGTAATATTCCCTAATGGAATTTCCTTGAGGTCAAGGGTCAGCCACATCATTCCCTTTTTTGAACCACCAGCATACAGCACATTAACTGATTCACATAAGGACTATTAATTAAATATCATACTGAATTGACTATAAAAAAAAAGAAAAGAGAAATAATAACAGGATTGTAAAAGATCATCCTGCCACTGACTGAAGGAGTAGAGATTCTAGAATCATCTCACTGGCAAATGGAAGCAATGAACACTATGACTGAGTTTGTAAAAAGTGTTCATACTCACTGAAATAGCTTTCAAATTATGATATAATCTCCATATTGCCAAAAGTAACTAAGATTCTTTTTATTTTTAAACTGCATTTTATTCAAATGTCTTATTTACTTTTAGAGGAGTAAAAATAAATGTAAATATTTCCAATAACAAGTTCTCTGCTAAATCATACTGTGTGTATGTACATATTGTGTGTGCAGTTGTACATGTGGAATATATGTGTGCATATATATATACATATATAAAAGTTCAAACTATTTTTAAGTTTAGAGTTAGATGACTTCAGGAACATCTAGGAAACTCATTCTTTGGACAAACTGATAACAAAGGATCAAAAGAACAAGCCAAAACTCTGACACCCATCAAAGAATTTCAATACTTATGAAAAAAACGCAGTTGTATAGCCAATCTGTCTCCCAGGTTGCAACAAAATAAAACTTCAAATGGCATACTTGTAAATAGTTGAAGAAAAGGAAATTAAAATGGAAACATCTACAAGTCATTAAACATAACTCTGAACTGCAGCTATTCAACAATTGGACTTTAAGTAGTTTCACACCACTGGGCTGGGATAAAACATGCTCTGCCAGCATTTTCATCTGCCAAAATAGCCATTTGCAATTAAAAATTAAAACTGGCACCATTTCTTCGCAAGCAATTATCAAAAGGCTGCTGGCAATCTTCCTTGTTTATAGTGTTTCCTATATCAAGACTTCATTCCCTTTTGAAACGTTCTTTTCTTAGATTTTATTTCTTTTAGGCCATAATATTCCCAATACTCAATTTTTTAACACTTTCAACACTTCTAATTATAACATGATCCTCAAATGTTGCAGTATTGTTTAAATTTCAGAAAGTAAACCGATTTGAAGGATATATGTAGCACTTTATGTTACCATATTAGCAAGGCATAAAGCAGTATAACTTGCATAAGCCCTCTCTCTATATATGAGGGAAGTAAGTGATTTTTAAAAATTCTGTATAGAATATATATATATGTAAATAATAAGGTCATTCATAGGGTCTATTGAGTCCTGACACAGGGGGTTACCTATGCTGTAAAATCTCATTTTCCACCAAGAAACTAGTGGTATATTTTGGAGACTGGGGGTAACAGTAAGTGAATCAATCTGTATGTATGAGCATCTTTTATGTAGCAGAACTGTTCTAGGTGCTGGTGATCTGGCAGAGGACAAGATGGAAAGAGTCCCTGCCTCGAAGGAATTGGGTAGAGACAGGCAACAAACTATTCCTCCTCCAAGCCGAGGAGGGATGTCTTCTGTTAACCCTTTAGAAAGATCACTTTGGTTACTATGTGGCACACAGGCCTTGCCAGGAGTTGGGAGTAAAGTTAAAGTGACCATTTAGGAGGTGGTCCTGCAGCTCAAAAATTGAAAGGGAAATGATAAAAAAAAAAATCAGATACCTTCTCATTACAAATACACTCTCCCTTTATGATAGAGTATCAGACAATCTGTAATATCTTCCACCATCTTGGCTGGATCACAGACACTGGACGTGGATGTGCCCATTTCACAGATAAAGATTTGGAGACTCAAGAAGGTGAAATGGCTTATTCCAAGTCACAAAGTTAATTAGTGGGAAAGTTGGAAGCAAAGTAATAGACTCCTACTTCTAGCCCCCACACCTTTCTCCTCAAAATGAATCATCACTATCTCCTAAGAAAATAAAAAAGATTTAGAAGTTCCATTAGCTTTAGTTGACTCTGAAATGCCTCTGTGAAAGGCTTCTAAGAAAATTTATTTACTTACTCATTAACCAAGCATTTACTGAGGGTCTACTAAGTACAGTGCATCATGCTAGGTGCTTGGGATTCAGAGATAAGTAAGAGATTTTCTGTGTGGGAAGTTTGCCCTCCTGTGGGAGAGCCAGACCAAGTAGCTCACAGTGAAAACATTGGGACAAGCACCATTACAATGACATCCTGAAGTGCCATGGAACCTTAAGACAGGGGGCACCTCATTTATTCTGGCAGTGGGGAGATGTGCCTAAGAAGAAGCGATCCTTAAACCGTGTTTTGAAGAAACAGTGGGAGTTAGCCAGAGTGCACAGAATGGCAAGAATTAAAGGAAATGGCATGAGCAAAGGCACAGCAGTGAGAAACAGGATGGAGTAACTGAGTAAGGTTGGAGCCCAGAAAGTACATTAGAGGTGAAGAAAGAAAGATGGACAGAGGCCATGTCATAAAGTATCTTGTGTACCGTCCAAGGAATTTGGTTAACTTACACTATTGTCTCCACTTTCCCAACTCTTAACCTTCCCCAATTCACTTAATTCACATTTATGACCCTCACCACAAAGATTATAGGCAAGGGGATGATATAATAAGATTTACATTTTAGAGAAAACACTACAGTGCCAGGGTGGAAAGCTGGAAGGCTGAGAACAGAAGCTGGATAATTAAGCAGGGGAATATTACAAACAATCCAATGAAGGGATACTGAGAAACAGAGGGGGATAGTAGCAGCAGCAAAGGAGAGAAGGCAATAGATATGAAAAATATGTATAAAGTGAATACACAGAATTAAATGATCATCTGGATGGCCAGCAGGAGCAAGCATGACAAAAATAAAGGCGTCAAGGATGACTTGCAAGTTCTTACCTTGGGTGACTGGACTATGTCTTCTAGTCTAAAATATCTATAACTTCTGATCCACAGCATTATACCAGGCAAAGATATAGTGGACAAAATGAGAAGCTATGTATATCTGCTGCCCTGTTTCCTATGCCAGAGCCACATTTGTTGCATCAGTGCAAATTTATATACGAAGCCCATCAGGTATTCTACTATCCATTATTCTTCTAAATTTTTCCCAAAAAGAAGATGAATTTTAGATGGACAAACAACCTTCAAAGAAATATATCACCTCATATTTGACTAGCTCATCTGTTAAACTGAAAAACAGCTGAAGACAGGAAATGAGGAATCACAGCTGTCTGGTAAATCCTAAAGAACAGTAAGGGAACAGACTCTTCTAATCCCCTCTAATTTACAAAGACTGGAAGAAAGTATTTGAAGTAGGTCATCTCTTGCTCTTGCCAGACATCTCATCAGTAGATTGGGATATTTACACTTGAAAATACATTTTATACCATTAAAATACCATTATAATAATGATTTTTCTGTATTTAACAGAAACTTTTCTTTACCTGAAACATAACTTTCAACATATTTTTCTTGCTTGTTGGCAGTGAAAACACTGGTCGACCATGTAAATCCATCCCTGAAGTACCTCATTAATCACTTGTGCACTTGCTCTTGGCAAGAACCTTAAAGTGCTACAAAAACTGCTATTAAAGTAAGATTTGGGGATTCCCACGCTCGCAGGGAATTAGTTAGCTACACTGCTTTAGAAATTGTTTTCATATAATTTCTTTTATTATTAATGGTCTTGTTAGACTTACAACTCAAAGTAACTATCCTTTATTTACATAATGTGTAAAGTCCAGCTTTCTAAATAAACTATAAGCAGCAATTGCAAAGATGGCTTGTCCCTCAGGGTGGGCTACAGATGTGTAGAATCCTCCCAGAAGATGATGTTGTCCACTCCCTTTTCCTCCTAATGTGGATCTAGCACCCCTATCTAATTAATCAAGCATTACAGTTTCAGACTCTAGAAATGTATAAAGCAAAACTTCCTACCAGCACATGGTATTGACAAGCACATAATTTATTTCACATCCACCACTAAACCTACTGATAGGCTGATAAAGTCTGCTGAGCAGAGAATTATCTAAACTTGAGTCTTTTGAAAAATCACTTGTTAAAAATTTTAAATTCTATAAGGGCATAAAAACCATCATCATATTGAAAAGAAAATGTTATATTACAATAAATCCTCATTCATGTTCAAGGGCAAAACTTAGGAGATGCAAAGCATGAGCATCAGCCAAAGCTGTCTCTATCTCCAAATATACAGTGCCTAATTTACCAAAAATTAAAACTCACAAATGGCATCATATTATAAACTCAAACCTACAAATACTCTGAGCATACTCTTGTAAAAAAAAAAAAGTCACTGTACAGTATATATTTTGCTGCCAAACTGAGCATAGATTATTGCTAAATGCTTTAGTAGATCCTGACACGTTAAAATAATTTATCAGGCTCAATAGGTAACAGGATTAATTATTTGTATCAACTCTATATGTATCAACTCAGGACAAACATGAAAAGAATCTGTAGCGTTTCTTTATGCCTATCATTTATTACAGTAACAACATCTAAATCAACGTGAATCTTACATTATGTGAATAGTAAAAGTTATGCCGTTTGATGTAATAATGATGCTACACAACGTTCTCCTTGTGTACACTGTAAGATGGAAAGTTGGCTGGAATATTCTACCTAATGCTACATATTCACATCAATCTGAGACTGTAAAATTTTCCAGACACCAGAGCCCCACGGACTGTAGACTCCACCAATTTCCTGACTCCTACGTGGTCAAATTCCAGGTTCACCTATTTACAAAACCAGCCCCTTCTTCCATGTTATTTCAAAAGTGCTTCTGGTGTTGAGGCCAATCCTCCATTCCAGGTGAGAGCTATGTTTGGATGACATGCCTCATTTCTAAAAGAAACCTAGTTCATGTGTTCAAAACCTATTTTACTAGGAAACGAGGAACGGAACAGTGAATGCTTACAAGTTTTCTCTACACGTCTCCTAAGACTAATGTCTTTATATTTCATTTTAACATAAAGAAGTGGGGGGGGGACCTAAGATGAAAAAATTAGAAAAAAAATAATTAGGATATAACGGAATCAAAAGCTACCTTAAAACATCCAGATAAACCCAACTCTAACAGGAGACTGAATGAATGGACCTTGTGGGAAAAACAGTAGTAAACTTTAAAGCCACTGAAAGGTTTTAAATGCCTAAGGGAAAAATAAACATTTGCTTCCAATCATTTTCTCATTAAGCATTCTCTGCTAGATGAAGAAGTGAAGGCTTACTTACACTACTTACACACACACACTTTGACTCAGGCACAAATGCCTACCTACTTAACCCACTGGCTGATCCCTGTCCCAGGTGGCCCGTTTGCGCCTTTGCTATTGCACTTTGGCCCGGGGTTCCTGAGCCCCAGGCTCACCACTGGCCTCTGCCAAGGCGCGGGAGCATCACCTCGCCCCGCCCAGCTCGCCTTTTCTAGACTTTGGCCACCTCTGTGGCAGGAAGGGCTACACGCACTGACAGATTTTCCGTTAGTGGTGGAGGTGGAGGCGAGGCGTGTTTCCGGGCGCACTTAAAACCTAGCTGCTCTCGCCACCAAGTAGCATTTTCTCCAGCTCCGCCCCTGGCTGAGGACCCAGCCCTCCGTTTCTCCTCTCACCACCCCGTCCAACCCTGCCATCACCTCCTAACCTCTCCAATACACTCTCACAAGCCTCACACGGGCGCACGTCCTCCCTTTGCCTTTCCCAGCTCCCGGGCGCCCCTCGCGGTTGAAATTTACGTATCTCGGGACCTAATCGCTCCCAATTATCCGCGCAGCCTGAGTCCCAGGTCGGCCTGGCTCTCGCCTTCCGTGCCTAAAACTGCGGGGCAGCTGATTGGGTGTGTTCGGGGAGACGGCTGAATCTGTAGAGGTGGAGGAGGTGGGGCTGAGGGAGGTGGAAGGCTCTAGGAGGAAGACCATAAACACGTGCAAAGAAATAAAAGCCACCACGTGTGCGCGCGCGAGTGTGTGAGAGAGTGTGTGTGTGCACGCGCGCGCGCCGGGCCAGGGCGTGGGCGCGGAGCGCGTCCCAGGGGGCCAGGCATACAGACCCCCCGTAGCGGGCGTGGCGGGGGGCGCGCGGGGGCCGCGGGTACTCACACGAACGCGTGGTAGATGAACGCCCAGCCGCGGGGTCTCTCCAGCACGTTGTAGAGATAGTTCTGCACCCGCCGGTACTTGACGTTGCGCCGGCAGCTCTGGCTACTGGTGTAGGAGAGCGGCTTCCCCAGTAGGCTCATCCGGGCCCCCTGCTTGCCCCGGCGGCTCTCCTTCAGGCCGCCGCCGCTGCCGCCGCCGCCGCCAAGCGCGGCCGCGCGGGTGCCCAGCAGCAGCAGGCCGTCGCCCCTGGCGGCGGCTGAGTTCAGCAGCACCCTGCCCCGGCCCGACTCCACATCCTTCATGCCGCTGCCCAGGCGCCCCCCGCCCGCCGCCGCCGCCGCCGCCGCGCCGCTCTTCACCCAGAGCCCGGCGGCGCCGCCCTCCTCTCCTCCCGCGTGGTGGCGGGGCATGGCATCACCACGGGCACCGCGAGGGGGGCGCCAGTGCCTGTGGCGGGGGCAGCGGCCTCATGCGCGCGGGCGGGTTTCGAGGAGGAAGCCGCGGCCGACGGAGAGCCCGCCGGCCCGCGACCTCCGAGATAGGGGCGGGGAAGCAAGCAGCCAGCACACTGCCGGGGCTTCGGGGTGGGGGCGGAGAGGGGTGTGCGAAGGAGGCCCAATTTCTAGCAGTCTTTAGCTCCAAATTAGAAATCAGGACCTGTTTGGGGCGTCACTTTGATAGGGTTTCTCTCGTTCCCTCTTATTCCCGCAGCTATCACTCCCTCCTTCCCAAGTGCCCCCAGGGCTGGACCGGCGGAGTGCGGGGCGCTCCGAGGCGCGCTCCCACGCGCGCACACCCAGCTCCAGGCTCCCCCTTTCTTCTCTCACTCGATTCCCCACGCCCAGACTGCGTCCGCCCCCTCCCCCTGAGAGGCTCGGAAGCCCCTCTCCTAGGAGCGACTTTGGTTTCGTTCTCTCGGGGGCTTGGGAGCTGTCCGTAAGGTAAGTCGGCCTCGTGCCCAGAGGAGAATCTGGAGACGCAGGTCTCTGCTCACTCCCGCCGCTACGACGCCGCGCCAGGTCCTGCCATCCTTGCGCAAGGGGTGTGAGCGGGAACGGCCCTGCCCTGCCCTGCAGGTACCAGCCGGCTCCCCGGGCGCGTGGGGCGACGCTGCCCGCAGTGGCGCTCGGATCCCCGCACAGCTGGAGGGTCCCTGCCAGTTCAGTGTGCCGACCTGCAGGACACGACTCCCAAGCCGGAGAGGCGGGAAACGGGCATCTCCCCGCGGCTCACTCCAGCTTTCGGGCTGTGACTTTCCATCCCAGCATCAGGTAGCCAGCCCTCGAGTAACTGGACATCCTTCCTCGCCCGGGGGATGGAGGGTGGAGAGAGCATAAAAACTAAAAGTGGCTCCTCGGCGGGCAGTTAACGAGTCGCCCCGGGTCTCCGCCTCACAGCGGCGCGAAGCGTGGGAGAGCGAACTGGGTTCCCCTGGTCAAGAAATTTCCATTTAAGTCCGAAAAAGTCATAAAACTGTTAAGTCTCGGCGGTGGCAACGGCGGGCCCAGCGTCTGGGAGAAAAATCCCGGTGGGCAGGGAGCCCAGGACACCAGCTTCTCGGGGTCCTCACCCCACCCCTGTAGGCTGTACCTTACACCGTGAGAGACGTGTGGCGACTTAGGACTGGCTGAGTCTCCCACCGCCTCTGACACTCTGGCGCCCCAAAGCGTGCGCGCCCTTGGCGAGGGAGGCCACGGTGCCACTGGCTTCGGCCTCTGGCCTTCAGCAACACTGCGTTATAAAGCACAAGCAGTTAAACCTCACAGCCAGTGAGGGGAAACTGAAAGGAAGCCGGGCTTGGGAACTTCTTCCAACAGCGTGGATTCTCCCCCCACCCCCACACCTTACCAAAATACTAAAGAAAATAACCACCAAGTTAAACTGAAGGAAGAGCTAAGGTTCCACCACAAAGCCAGAGCAAGTAGTGATTCCGTTCTAGAAGCCTGAAACCGAGGCAATACTAAAGCAAAAGTCTTATTTCAGCTGTCTCCGCCCCTCAGAGATACTCTCTCAACTCCCTCCGGCACACACACCCACGCCCGCGGCAGCTCCTTTTTGCCTGTGGCAGTAGCTCCATTAAAAGGCTTTACTTTTACTTTGTATCGTTATCGCTCTTATTTGCGTGAAGCCCTCTCGTCGGCTCCCGGTCACCCGCAGGACCCTGCTTCCCTCCCTCCTCTCCCAGCCTCTCCGCGGCGGGCACTAGCTCTGAGCCGCTCGGTGCAGCTGGCCGCGGTGCCACGTGACTGTACGCCAAGCACCAATACCCAGAGTCACTCTTTTTTTCTCCTAATACACTTCACACCCACGCACTGTGGAGGTGCGAGAGATTGCTCCGTGCCCTGCTATTCGAGGCAGATGCAGAGAGCGCCTTGGAGCAAGCTCTCCAATCCTGAAACAGCACGAGACCCCAGCTGAGGGTGGGGGGGAGTTGGCTGTTGCTATATTTAGACTCCCCGCGGAGTTTCTGTGCAGGGACTTTCAGGGTGAAAGATCTAGAGACTTAAAATGACGCGTGTGCACGCTTTAAACTTGAATATCTTGGCTATTTTGCAGGCAAGAAAATGAAAACCATTTCCTCTTAACCAAATGATTCTCCTTCTTGCAAACTTGGACCACCACCACTGGGTAGGTCAGGATCACTTCCACTTCAAATGGTGCAACTGGGCCCTGCGTCCAGGCAGGAAGTTTGGGGAAGGTGGAACATGGACACTGTTCTTCTAAAGCGAACCTGCTTCTTCATTTCCCAGTGATATTTTCCTGGTGGTGCAGCAATATCAGTGAAAACGTGATGTTGATTAAGCAAATGACATGAAACTTTAAAAAAAATCAGATCTGATGATCAGTAACTGTTCAGAGCTGGTTTCTTGGTGGTTTATACCTGTGGGGTCTTCTACGGTAACCTCCAGTTAGAGAGCTAGTCCAGGGAAGGAGACCTGCCCAAGTGTTCACAGCAGGTTAGTATGAGAGGATTGCTGGCAATTCAGAAATTTCACCTCCCATTTCAGTATCCCATCAAGAAAGCAGTCTTCATCTCCAACTGAGTTATGTACATAAGAGTACATGGTTTTATTTCAATGTGTCTGTCAGCTACCATTCCGAAAGAGGCATTTCGTTACAAGCCCTAACCTTCCTGCCCTTGCATACTCTGGAAGCAAAGCCAAGTGAGGCTGCAAGGCCTCTTCTACCAGATTTTCTGTGTGTACCGTGCTTCCTTTACTACCTATTGATTTCCCCCAAACACAGGAATTAACGGTGGGCAAAACAAAGTATTGCCATCAAGCCTTTTCTGTTTTTGTACCTTTGAATACAAATGTTGCTAGGAAACTGCCTTTTATTTTGCTGAAATATTAAAATCCAGATATCAGAAGAGAGGATGGCATATTGTGTAAAGTAGAACAATATAGGGTATATTTGGTACATAACAATTACATTAGAGCATTATTAAGAGAGAAGGCAAAAGACAATACTTTTTCCTAAGGTAAATGTTTATTCCTAGTGTAAAGTGTGAATTGATTAGCCTTCCCTAATCTTTGGAGGTAGGTTTGCTTTTAACCATTCAATCTCTATAGATTGTAAGATGCCTGCCTGAAATTTGTGACCTTGGAAACTTGGGTTCTCTGAAGTCTATATGGAGATGGTTTCTACTGAAAGTAGTTACCAGAAATATTTTATTTCAGTGTTTTCTAGCCCACTGTATTTTTCTTCTGAAGGGTACTCTAAAGTAACAGTATTGAAAATTCCATACAAGATCCAGGAGATAGGGGTGCCTGGGTGGCCTGCCTTCGGCTCAGGTCATGATCCCAGGGTCCTGGGATCGAGCCCCACATTGGGTTTTCTGCTCAACGGGAGCCTGCTTCCCTTCCTCTCTCTATGCCTGCCTCTCTGCCTACTTGTGATCTCTGTCTGTCAAATAAATAAATAAAATCCTTAAAAAAAAAAAAAAAAGACCTACGATATAAATGCCCAGGAAAGACTTTTCAGACAGAACAACTAGATCTGAAATGGTTTCACAAAATGTCTGTGATCCCATTACTATCCCCTCTTTCCTTTTTCTTTGTGGCTTTCCATTTTCTTTATGACTTTATGACTTTCCATTTGCCTCAGCCCTACCCCCTCAACATACCTTCCCATCAAGTCATGTTCATGGTTCATATCAACTAGTGAGTGATACAAATGCCACTTTTTAGTGATGTGGATACACTTTGATCCAGTGTGAGATTCCTGGGTCAACCATAGTAGTAATAAGTAGAATCCTCAAACCTTAGAGCAAAAAGGAAATTTACTGAGGAAGAAATAGAAATCCATTTTTTGCCTCCTGTTCAGTGACTTGCTCAAGGCTTAGCTATTTGTCTTAGAAGCCTAGAGGTACAAGTGAAGTCTCCTAACTCTTGACTGGAATGCCCTTTCAGCTATACCATCATTTTCCTTAGCTTTTATTTCCCTCCTATCGGATCATAACCAAACCAATAAGCATAGCAAGTATAATTGCATTGTTAGGTATCTTATTATAACATTGGTTACTTCCTCTTATTATTTTAAATGTAGTAAATGTATTGTGTACCACAGCACCATTTCTAGTCAGTCAAGTATTCTTACCTGTAATAGATTTGACATTAAGCTTCTCAAAATGTTTCTCCAACAATCAGAAATTAATCAGAGAACCCAAGGCAACATCAGAGATCATCTGGGCCTAGCCAGAGTATATGAAGATTCTAACACAGTAGAGAACGCAACTCTGCCCTACATAATGGATCGGAGTACAGCCCTTTCAGAAAGCTTCTGCAGCAAGGATGAAGAAAGGCTGTACAGGTGGAGTGTATGTGGGTGTGAAGAGAGGCTGGTAGGGGAGCAGACAAAGAATGGGAGAAAGACTCAAAAAGGCGCAACTAATCAAATTTGTTTTCCTAGGAATTATTAACACAATTTGCTAAAAACCACTGTCAAAGAAAAATAATATTTAGCAGATGTTACTATGCACTGTGATTCGCAATAATTATTTTATTTGATTCTGACAATAGCCTCACAAGTAAGCACTGCACTCATATCCAATTTATAGGGGAAGAAACTGAGGTGTAGACAAGTTAATAATTTTTCAAAACTAATAGTAGTTGAGCCAGGACCCAAACTTATGGGTATTTAATACAAAAACAAAAAGCTAGATTTTAAACTACTAAACTATATCAACTTTTGAAATAAAAAGCTTAGGCTAATGTGTGTTAATAATTTTGACAGTTTCTCCTTCCAAAAAAGAGTATTGGCAAGTTTCTATTAGTTGTTTTAAAACAGGATTTGGGGTTTTATTCTAAACATGGAAATAGCCTCAATATTCCTCTTCACTACACCTGCAGTAGGAACGGCTTCCTTTCATAGATACTTTTTTTCTACTGAAAATCTTAAAACAGTCACAAATCTTGTAGTATCAATTTCTTGAAATTGTATTTACATTGTGATCTTTTTCCTAATTCTACCTTCACTTTTATTCATAAAACTGTTTGTTGTATTTGAATGATAAAAGTGCCTGATTTCATTTTTTTTCCGACACATTAGTAATGGCAGCAATACTTTCAACCAACTACTTAAGCTCTTCTTTCTGAAAGTAATTTGAATACAGCTATTTGATCTTTTAAAGATCTATATATTTAGAAACTGTTAAGAGATTGATATAAAAGGATAACATCTTTAGGCTAGTGTACTGGAAAATTCTGTTATAATTCTGTGCCCCCTAGTGGCACTCGCATTTTACCAAGATTTTCTCAAAGAGGAATAAAGAAGGCATCCTTTATGAATCACCCCAAACTTACTTTTTTCAACAAGCAATCATTAATTTCAGGTGCTGTGCTAGCTGGAATTCATACAGAGATGATAAACAGTCCCTAATCTTACGACGTTTGTGGTCTAGTCAGGGAAATGGATAAACGGGCAAGTAACTCTAACATGGTGATGAGTTCACAGAGGTTTGCAAAGGATGTTATGGAAGCTACAGAAGGTTTCCTGAAGAATGCAATAGCTGAGCTAAGTCTTGAGGAGTACCTGCACTTCTGTGATGACATGAAAGCATGCTATTCAAAGAGAAAATACTTGAGAAAATGTGAAGTCTAGAGAGCTGATTGTGCTTTGAGAATAACAAGCAGATGGATTCTACTGGAGCCCAAGGTGCTTTCGAAGGTGTGACTGGAAGGAGGACAGAGAAGTAAGGCAGTAAGGTACTTTGTGTATGTATGTGTGTATGTGTATCTATACACAAATTTTATGTGTGTGTGTGTGTGTGTGTTGTGTGTGTGTCTATGTATGTATGTGTGTCTATATATACATATATATATATATATATATATATAAGCTATATGTTGGGATCAATTACCTTAGAAAACATTGGCTTAAAAAGGAAGAGGCCTGAGGACCCAATGCTGTGAGCATGATCATTTAGGACAGTCAGGGTATGGAAAAAGAAGAGAGAAGAAAATAGAAACAGAGAAAGCAGAGTGACTACGGAGAATCAATGCCACCATAGCCAAAAAGGAAGCTTCAAGAGAGAAAAGTTGGAAAGAGATCAAATAAGACTAAGATTTTGGATTTGGCAACAAGAAAGTCATTTGAAGAAGTACTGTTTCTGTCTTTGTTTCCTTGTGGAACTGCAGAAATAGGAATTCGGTCCGAGTGGGCAGAGAAAGAATTCAGAGATAAGGGAGTGGAGATAATGAATAGGGTAAGAAAGAGGCAGCAGCAAACAGGGGATTTGGGTTTGAGAACAGTTCTAAACAAAACACAGTGTCAACTCATGTGAGACTTGAGTGGCCATCATGCCACTCCCACAGGTCCTGTGGCTGATTCTGAACAGACATTTGTATAGGACGACTGAGCTGCAATTTTGACTGACAATATTTCACTACCAATTTTGAGGTCTGAGGCAACTTGGACAATTTCTATTGATTCTACTTATTACTTTTATAGCATTTTAAATAAAAACTATCATTTTTATTTCTAACATATATCAAAAGGTCCAATTTAATAAATATGCATTTTTTCATGTTTAGATTCACCTAGAAGGAAGATGCGTGTTAGATAAAGAATATATTTTTGCTTGATTTTATTTATAAGGAAAGGCTGAGGAACTGACCAGATCATCTAAGAAAATCTATCTATCTAGTTATTGTTATATAGTTATATATATTTAAAAGGCTGGTATTTCTTAAACATTCAACACAGTTTTCAAACCGTGCTGCTCAGAACTATAGGGGAAAACTGCAATCTTTCAGACAGGTCAGGAATTGGCAGAAGCAGGGCATCCAAGTTCCTGGTGTTTTCATTAAGGATTTGTTACTATTATTATGAGGCTTTTGAATACAATTGTATTAAAAAGGCTGTTAAAATTATCTTTGAGCACCAATGACTTAAAGACCAGTCCTATTTGCTGGGCTACTGAGAGTAACACATCCTGCTTTCTGAGTCATGAATACAAAATGGTAAGACTCATGGTCCACTTGGGGCAAAAGGACAAAGCCAGTGAAAGCCAGAGCTCATAGGCCTGAAGTTATAGTCATCCTGAGATCTGTACCTCTGTGGCTAGAGCTACCCTGGATTATGGAAAGGATTAGAGTCAAAATGGTACAAAGAAATGCTGGACCTTGTGTAGAAATCCTCAAAGTAAAGAGTAAATTTGTGTGAGAGGCAAGTATCCTGAAAAATGGGGAGAGTGGGATTACAACCAAATTATTTTGTTTTTTAATTTTTTGCTGCTATGGTATAAAATTTTGATGAGATACGATAATAAGGTCAATAAATAGAGGGTGAGTTGCTTGTTTTCAAAGTTTTTGCATGTTATTTTGTAAATAAGACTGAAGCATATTAAGAAAAAGAGGGACAGAGTTGAAAATTGTTTAATAGTTCATGATGTGAATAGGAAGATTAAAAATAAGGAAGAAAGAGGGGCCAATAAGACCCAATATCATTTTGAGTGATAAGAATCAAACATGGAACAATAATTACTAATAAACTGCTTCGAAACTGCTCAAGACTTAGAAAAAAAAAAAACTTTTCTTTTTTTTTGATGAGCAAGAGAGTGTGAGCAGGGCAAGGAAGGGCAGAGGGAGATGGAGAGAAAGAATCCTTTACAGGCTTCATGCTCAGCAATACAGGGCTTGATCTCAGGACCCTGAGATCATGACCTGAGCTGAAATCAGGAGTCGGATGCTTAACTGACTGAGCCACCCAGGCACCCTAGGAAAAATTTCTAAGTTGTGGGATCCTGGCTTCGGCTGACTTACTAAATTTCTCTTTCTTCATTTCTTTCATGTTTGAAGGAGAGATAATAACATCTGTATCAGAAGGCTTTTGTGATGATTAGATGAAATAGTTTATGTAAAGGCCTTAGCATAGTTAATAGTCAATAAATACTAACTACTCTTACTACTAACATTCATGCACATCAAGATTTACCTTAGGTTCAATTTTTTACTTAGGCTGCAATTTGAAAATAATAGCTGAATAATTTTCTGAAATATTATCTTTTATAATTTTTAACTTTTAAAAGAAATTTACCACATATATATATGAACTTGTGATGTTCAAGGCAACCCTCATAAGACTACTGGCTGATTTTTTAGCAGAAGCTATGCAGGCCAGAAGGGAGTGGCATGATATATTCAAAGTGCTAAAAGAAAAAATTCCAACAAGGAGTATTCTACCAGATAAAATTATTCAAAGTTGAAGAAGAGATAAAGAGTTTTACCTGACAAGCAAAAACTAAAGGAGTTCATCACCATTAAATTAGCCTTACAAGAAATGTTACAGGGACTCCTTTAAGCTGAAAAGAAAGGGTGCTAATTAATAACAAGAAAACATGAAATAATAAATCTCAGTGTAAAGATAAATATATAGTAAAGGTAGGGGATTATTCAATTATAAAGCTACTATGAAGGTTAAAAGAGAAAAGTATGAAAAGTAACTATGTATAGGGGTACCTGGGTGGCTCAGTCAGTTAAGTGGCTGCCTTCGGCTCAGGTCATGATCCCAGAGTACTAGGATGGAGTCCCACATCAGGCTCCCTGCTCAGCAGGGAGTCTGCTTCTCCCTCTGCCTCTGCTGCTCCCCCTGCTTGTACTCTTTCTCTCTCTCTCTCTGTGTCAAATAAATACGTTTATTTTATTGATTTTGTATCCTACAACTTATATGCTGCCTACAACAGACTCACTTTAGATGTAAGGGCATATACAGACTGAAGACTGAAAGTGAAGGGATGAAGAAAGATATTCCATGCAAAAGGAAACAACCTAACTTCACACCTCAAAGATCTAGAAAAAGAAGAACAAATAAAGCCCAAAGTTACTAGAAGGAAGGAAATAACAAAAAGCAAGACAGAAATAAATGAAACAGAGAAAAAAAGACAATAGAGAAGATCAGTGAAACTAAGAGCTGGTTCTTTGAAAAGATAAAGTTGCCAAGCTTTTAGTTAAGCTCACCAAGAAAAAAAGAAATAGGACTCAAATAAAATCAGAAAGGAAAAGGGAGATTCTACAACTAACGCCACAGAAATACAAAGGATCATAATAGACTACTATGAATAATTATATGCCATCAAATTGGACAACCTAGAAAAAAATGAATAAATTCCTAGAAGCATACAATCTATCAAGACTGAAACAATGATGAAGTAGAAATCTGAACAGACTGATTACTAATAAGGAGAGTGAATCAGTAATCAAAAACTTCCCCAATAAACAAAAGTCCAGGACCAGATTCCTTCACTGGTGAATTATATAAAAATTCAAAAAAGAATTAATATCAATCCTTCTCAAGCTTTTCCAAAAAATAAAAAAGAATGGAACTCTTCCAAACTCATTTTATAAGGCCAGCATTACCCTGGTAACAAAACCAAACAAGGATGGCACAAGAAAAGAAAATTATAGGCCAATATTCTTGATGAACATACATGAAAAAAATTCTCAACAAAATATTAGCAGGCTAAACTCAACAATACATTTAAAGGATCACATACTGAGATCACATGGTATTTATTCCAGGGATGCAACGATGGTTCAACATCTGCAAATCGATCAATGTGATATACCACATTAACAAAATGAAGGACAAAAGGACTCAATAGATCCAAAAAAACTATTTGACAAAATTCAATATCCATTTATGGCAAAAACTCTCAACAAAGTGGATTAAGAGGACATGTTCCTCAACACAATAAAGGACATATATGACAAGCCCACAGCTTACATTGTACTCAATGTGAAAAGCTGAAAGCCTTTCTTATAAGATCAGGAACACGACAAGGATATCCATTCTACCCACTTTTATTCACCATTGTATTGATTTGGCAAGAAAAATAAATAAAAAACATCCAGATTGAAAAGGAATTTAAGGGGCACCTGGGTGGCTCAGTGGGTTAAAGCCTCTGCCTTCGGCTCAGGTCATGATCCCAGGGTCCTGGGATCGAGCCCCACATCGGGCTCTCTGCTCGGCGGGGAGCCTGCTTCCCCCTCTCTCTCTGTCTGCCTCTCTACCTACTTGTGATCTCTGTCTGTCGAATAAATAAATTAAAAAAAAAAAAAGGAATTTAAGTAAAACTCTATTTGCAGGTGACATGATATTAGAAAATCCTAAAGACTCCAACAAAAACTGTTGGAACTAACAAACAAATTCATTTAAGTTGTAGGATACAAAATCAATACACAAAAATATGTTGTGTTTATATACACCAATAAACTATCAGAAAGAACAATAAAGAAAACAATCCCATTTACAATTTAAAAGAATAAAATACCTGAGATCAAGACCTGAGCTATCAAGAGTCAGATGCTTAACTGACTGAGCCACCCAGACACCCTGTTGGTGACATTATTAAAATACACTAGTGCTTTAAAAAAAAAAAAAAAAAAGCTAAAAATAAATTTAACCAAGGAGGTAAAAGACCTATATATTGAAAATGACAAGACATTAATGAAAGAAACTGAAGAAGACACAAGTAAGTGGAAAAATATTCTATGCTCATATATTGAAGAATCAACATTGTTAAAATGCCCATACTACCCTAAACGATCTACAGGTTTAATGCAATTTCCATCAAAATTCTAATGGCATTTTTTAAAGAAATATAATAAATAATCCTAATATTTGTATGAAACTGTAGAAAACTCTGAATAGCCAAAGCAATCTTGAGAAAGCTAGAGCATCACACTCCTTGATTTCAAACTATATTACAAAGCTGTTATAATTAAAATACTATCATTTTGGCATAAAAACAGACAACACAGATTAATGAAACAGGATAGGGAGCCAAGAAAAAAACCCACACATATATGGCCAATCAATTAACAATAAAGGAGCCAAGAATATACAATGAGGAAAGGACAGTATTTTCAATAAATGGTGTTAGGAAAACTGGGCAGCCAACATGCAAAGAATGAAACCCACTTCATTAAAAAAAAAAAAAAATGAAACAACTACTACCTTACACCAGCCACAAAAGTTAACTCAAATGAATTAAAAATTTGAACATAAAACCTAAAACCATAAACCATCTAGATGTTTGATGATAGGGGTTGAATTCATCACCCTAGAATACCTGTGAATTTATCATTCTGAAGTTTGGGTGACAAAGATTTGAGAATTTGGTTAAAGCCTTAGAAAAAGTCTGAAAAGCATACCTATAATTTTGCATACAACTTCTAGGATTCACAGACACTCTGAAACAATTTATAAGACCTGAAGTTTATGGATCCGATTATGAGTCCTTGGACTGAATTCTTAAAGGAATGAATTTTTTTGAAAGATTTTATTTATTCATTTGACAGACAGAGATCACAAGTAGGCAGAGAAGCAGGCAGAGAGAGAGGAGGAAGCAGGCGCTCTGCTCAGCATAGAGGGGCTCGATTCTACGACCCTGGGATCACGACCTGAGCTGAGGCAGAGGCTTTAACCTGCTGTACCACCCAGGTGCCCTTAAAGGAATGAATTTTACAAGGATTCTCTGGAATGTATTGGACATATGGGGAATATTTGGAGTAGCAGGAATTTCTTGATCTCCCTGAACAGCCCATGCTATTTCTCAAGCTAAAGTTAGGAACACCTTGATAACATTTATTAAGACAGGAAGACCTATGGTCACCATAAAGCCCATGAATTGGCAAAACTAAGATTTGCACAACCAGAGATGCTACCAAATATCCTACAATGCATAGATAGTTCCAAATGGGTTATCCTACCCAAATCCCAAGGTTCTGAGAAAACCTGCTTTAGATATACTTTTAAAGCCAGTCTTAGAAAATATTGAGGTGGGGAGTTTTGCTGTCATTCAGTAATACACATTGGACTATATACCATTTGCTTCTATATTTAGAATTTTAGGTTTTAGTATATGCCTGGAGAAATGATGCTAGTTATTCCTAAGAAAAATATTTTCCCATTTAAAATAAAAATTTTCAATGTATGCAATAACAGGGAATGTCAACAAATAAGTATGGCTATCTCAGCAATATTCTAAAAGGTTAAAGCAGTATCAGAATTATTTATACCTAAAAATTAATATATCTTCCTGCTTCTACCACAGGACCGACATGAGAGAGGTAGTAAAAGAGTTGAGGAATAAATGAATCGTCAGTTGATTCAGATTTGAAGGCCCTTTGTGACATTCTCTCTTGACTGCATTGGAATATAAACCCTTTAAATAAAAATACAGGTTATAGAGATTTATCTAATTCCATATACGTTTATACAAAAGCTCCAAACACAAATTTCTTAACTCATTTGGGACACTGAAATGCTTATTTGTATCTATCATTTTATAGAAACATAAATTGCAAACAAATGTAATTTTAAAGATAAACATACAACAAACAAAAAGAAAGATTTAACAGGGAGTTTGATGACATCAATTTGTTCTTTGTCTTCTGAGAGAGGTTACAAGAAACTGAAATTTTTTTTTATTTCTTTTCAGCGTAACAGAATTTATTGTTTTTGCCCCATACCCAGTGCTCCATGCAATATGTGCCCTCCCTAATACCCACCACCTGGTTCCCCCAACCTCCCACCCCCCACCCCTTCAAAACCCTCGATTGTTTTTCAGAGTCCATATTCTCTCATGGTTCACCTCCCCTTCCAATTTCCCTCAACTCCCTTCTCCTCTCCAACTCCCTATGTCCTCCATGTTATTTGTTATGCTCCACAAATAAGTGAAACCGTATGATAATTGACTCTCTCTGCTTGACTTATTTCACTCAGCATAATCTCTTCCAGTCCCATCCATTTTGCTACAAAAGTTGGGTATTCGTCCTTCCTGGTGGAGGCATAATACTCCATAGTGTATATGGACCACATCTTCCTTATCCATTTGTCCATTGAAGGGCATCTTGGTTCTTTCCACAGTTTGGCGACCGTGGCCATTGCTGCTATAAACATTGGGGTACAGATGGCCCTTCTTTTCACTACATCTTTGTAGTGTACATCTTTGTATCTTTGGGGTAAATACCCAGTAGGGCAATTGCAGGGTCATAGGGAAGCTCTATTTTTAATTTCTTAAGGAATCTCCACACTGTTCTCCAAAGTGGCTGCACCAACTTGCATTCCCACCAACAGTGTAAGAGGGTTCCCCTTTCTCCACATCTTCTCTGAATTTTATTTCATCTCCTTTTCAGGAGAAGGAAAACTCACTCATGGTGCTGTTAGAGATCACAGACTCTATGTAGAACAAATTCTTGAGGCATTCCCATGGATTCAAATGCAAGTTAAACTGAAACAACACAAATTGACAATGTAGGTGATCAAAATGTTAAAGAAACACAAGAATTTTAATGTTATCCTCAGACATGGGCGTTAGATGTTATTCAGATAGTTGTTTATTAAAAATATTTGCCAAATTTAAGTGAACTTGAAATTCAATTTTCACAGAGTGTTAGTGTTGAAGACATACTGGCAGGAGGCAAAACCACTCAAGGTCGGAGGTTTACTTTTTATCTGTCAAAGAGAGAATATAAGCAGGGGGAGCAGCAGGCAGTGGGAGAAGAAGGCTCCCTGCTGAGCAAGGAGCCCAACATGGGCCTCTATCCCAGGACCCTGAGATCATGACCTGAGCTGAAGGCAGGCAAACCCTTAACTAACTGAGCCGCCTAGGCGCCCTTCAAGGTGGGAGGTTTAATAGATGATTATCCCAGCATAGACTTTCAGTGAGCTAAATCTCCAACTAAAGGAATAACTGGAAGAAGACAACAAGAAAAATTACTTGTCTTACAACTTGGCAGTGGGTTTATGGGAAAGGAGGTTTTCCCAATAATTTTAACAAATCAGTTGAGAAGAATTTGCAAACTAAAATCATAACATCTAGGTAGTTCAAAAAGGCTATTAGTGGTACTTCCATTTAAAGATGTCCCAGGTTGTTAGTTTCCTCAGTAACTTGGAAAAAACAAATGCAAAAATGCTATCCACTCTCAAGTGAGGTTTCAGTGAATACTGCAGATGACATTCCAAAGAATGGGAGCCCACTGTCAAAATCACAAACACAGGAGGAAACAGTACAACATGAATGAACACGAGTTTAAAAAAAAAAAAAAGGTGAAACCACCAGCGAAACTTTTAGGTACTGGATTTATCGGACAGATAATAAAATGGCTATTTAGCATTTTTAAAATATGTACTTTTAAAAAAGGAAAGATTAAGGGGCACCCAGATGGCACAGTCCGACTCTTAGTTTCAGTTTCGGTTGTGATTTCAAGGCCATGAGATCAAGCCTCGAGTCGGGCTCCAGGCTCAGAGTGGAGTCTGCTTGAGATTCTCTCTCCCTCTGCTCCTCCTGCTCATGCTCTCTCTTTAAAATAAATAAATGGGTCTTAAAAAAAAGAGAAAAGGATAAAATATAAAGTGCTATAAAATTAAACAAGTAGACTTGAAAAAATAAAATAAAATTTTCAGAAATGAAAAAAATATTAAAATAAAAATAGTGGTTATGTTTAATGGATAATTAGATACTTCCAAGAAGACAGTGAACTAGATGATGGATCTGAAGAATTTATCCAGAATGCAATACAGTGAGAGAAAGAGAAAATAGAAAAGAGACAGAAAGAACAGAGACCAAAAATCTAATACAATTCAAATAATTGGAGTTCTAGGGATAGAGGAGAAAGAATGAGGTAGAGGCAATATTTGAAGAGAAAAAGAATGAGATATTTTCTGACCTGATGGAAAATATCAATTACAGACTCATGAATCCAAGGCAGAATAAATATAAAGGAACGCTTAGATTATCTAGCTTAAAGTACAGAATGCCACAGACTACCAGAAAAATCTTAAAAACTGTCAGAAGGAAAGGAAACATAATTAGGCTGACAACTGACTTCTAAAGAATAACAACGGAAGCCAGAAAACCATGGGATATTTCAGTGTGATGAGAGAATATGTCTACCAATCTAGAATTATATACTTAGCAAAAATAACTCTGAAGAATGAAAATAAAGAAGGAAGTATTTTCAGATGAGGAAAAGTGAGAGAGTTTGTGTCAAAAGATACTCTTCTAAAAAAATTCAACAGTTGTATTGCAGGCAAAAGGAAACCAATTCCACGTGGAAGATGCAAAAGGATTAAAGAAAAAAGGAAGTGGTAAATATGTGGGTAAATACAAACAACATTGAATGCATAACACAATACTTCTTGGGGGGTTTAAAACAGGGTAGAACACTGATTTCCAATAAAAATTACATATATGTCAGGAAGGTCATGATCAGATTTATAGGTTTAATAAGATCATTGTTTAAAAGGAGTGAAATTATAATTTAAGATTTTGATAAGTGGGCACCTGGAAATGTGAAGGTAACCAATAAAAGAAAAGATATAGAATATTTAACTTTCAAATCTGTAGAGAAAAATGAGTGAAGAAAAAACATCCAATCAATATTTTAAAAAGATAAACAAGAAACAGATAAGGTGGGACAAATAGAAAGCACACAAACAGAATAGTAGAAATTATTCCAAACAGAGATATCCTTCACTTCTGAGCTCACAATATTTTTGACATGCATATGATTTGTAAAAAAAATTATCTGAAATGAAAATCAATTATGACATATCCACATTATGTACCAGCAAAAATGTTAAGTTCAGGGTATGTTCAGGAAACAGATTTTACAGTTCTTGCAGAAGCATCTCACCTGTTTTCCTGATACTATCTTATCTCTTGCTAATGCTATTTTCCTGAGGGTTTAGCTTCTGTGTTTGACTCTGCCAGGTACTTAGAGGCACTAACACCTAAATCCAATTTAGGCAGTACCTATGCCATATTTTTAAAAAAATGATTTCTCTGTTTAGTTATATAACAGTACATATTTGATATCAAACATATCAGACAATTTGCATTTAATACTCCACAGAATACACAGTGCATACAATATACTCAAAAACATCCATTAAGCACTAAATAATTTGATAAGTTGGGCTTGAAATATTCTATATAATGCAGAAATCTTTCTTGTTTGGTCACAGGAGTTTTAGAATCTTTTAGTGTTGGGACGCCTGGGTGGCTTAGTTGGTTAAGTAGCTGCCTTCGGCTCAGGTCATGATCCCAGCTTCCTGGGATCAAGTCCCACATCGGGCTCCTTACTCGGCGGGGAGTCTGCTTCTCCCTCTGCCTCTGCCTACCACTCTGTCTGCCTGTGCTCGCTCGCTCGCTCTCTCTAACAAATAAATAAATTAAAAAAAAATTTAGAATCTTTTAGTGTTGCTTGGGGAAACTGACTTCAGTTTCTGTATTATTATTGCTTGCAAATTATATTTGCAGGTTTATAAAAGGATAAAAATACAAATAAAGATCCATTTAAAAGACAAGGATTTTTAGTCTTTATTAAAAAATAAAAGACCCACCTAAATAAACCTCAGGATACAGGTTGAAAATGGAAGTCTGAAATAAAGATACACTGGACAAATGATAGTTAAAAAAAGAATGCTATAACTGTGAAAAACTCACACAAAATATATTTCAGGACAACAACATTAATATAGATAAAAAGGATAATTACAAAGTGGAGAAAAGTTTCAATTTACAAGCAAATTTAAGAATTTTAATTTGGGGCACCTGGGTGGCTCAGTCAGTTAAGTGTCTGCCTTTGGCTCAGGTCATGATCTCAAAGTCCTGGGATTTAAGTCTCATGCCCGGTTTCCTGCTCAGCAGAGAGCCTGCTTCTTCGTCTCTCTTTGCCCCTCTTCCCTGCTCATGTTCTCTCTCTCTCTCTCTCTCTAATAAACAAATACAATCTTTTAAAAAAGCATTTTTTAATTTAAAAAAGAATAAATTTAATTTGTATAGATCTACTTAATAATATAGTCTTTGAATATAGATGTATAAAATGAAAAGACACACCATCAAGTTGAAATACTTTAACAAATTTTCTCGTTACACAGAAATCAGGCACATCAAACCTGTGAGAGTACAGATCTGAATGACACAAGTAACAAGCCTAACTCAATGGATCAATTGTCACATGCTCCTTTTGTTGAAGGGTATTTAGAACTTTTACAAAATTAACCACAGAGTGTTGCCATAAAGCAAGGCTCACCAAACTTTAAATAACTAGTGTCATGTGTAACATGTGCTCTGACCAAAATGAAATTAAGTTAGAAATAATTAACAAAAAGATAAGACAGGGACACCTGGGTGGCTCAGTGGGTTAAGCCTCTGCCTTCCGCCTGGGTCATGATCTCAGGGTCCTGGGATTGAGCCCCACATTGGGCTCTCTGCTCAGCAGGAGTCTCCTTCCCCTCTCTCTCTGCATGTCTCTCTGCCTTCGTGTGATCTTTCTCATTCTGTCAAATAAAAAATAAAATCTTTGAAAAAAAAAGGTAAGACAAAACTCATACTTTTGGAAATTTAACAGTTCTAAAAAAAACATGCAGGTCAAAGAAGAGGTCATAATGAAAATTAGAAAGGGGTGAGAAATGAATGACAATGAAAATGTTCCATATCAAACTTTGGTGATAAAGCTAATGTGGTTCTTAGAAAAAAAATAGAGAGCTTTAAGTCAATATGTTAGAAAATAAAAAGTCTCAAAGTGAATGAGTTTAAGAAATTAGACAAACAAAAATCTGAATTCACTCCCCCAAAACAGAAGGCAGGAAATAACAGAAAACAAATGGAAAGAAAGTAGACATACAAGAGAGATAATTAACAAAGTTAAAAATGGATTTTTGAAATGAATAGCAAAATAGACAAACACTGGTAAGAGCAAGGAAAAAAGGTGAAAAATAATGAGTAATGAAAGGAAGGCAAAACTAGACATTATCTGTAGTTTGTTTTTTGTTTGTTTTTTGTTTTTTGTGTTTTTTTTTTTAAGATTTTACTTATTTGAGGGTATCCGGGTGGCTCAGTTGGTTAGGTATCTGCCTTTGGCTCAGGTCATGATCTCAGCGTCCTGGGATCAAGTCCCATGTTGGGCTCCTGCTTCTTCCTCTCCTTCTGCTGTTCCCCCTGCTGTGCTCTCTCTCCCTGTCAAATAAATAAAACCTTAAAAAATACTTATTTATTTGGCAGAGAAAGAGGGAGACAGAGAATCTCAAGCAGACTCTGTGCTGAGTGCAGGACCCAACATGGGGCTCAATAACATGACCCATGAGATCAAGACCTGAGCTGAAACCAAAGTTAGGATGCTTACCGGACTGAGTGTCACCCAGGCGCCCCAGCATTACATGGAGTTTAAATGATAAAAAGGGAATAGTCAAATATTATGCAAAGAATTTAAAATGTTTGATAAAATGATCAAATTCTTAGAAAAATATAAATTTAACTAACTTAAGGAAAAGCAGGGAGAAAATAATAAAATTTTCACTATTAAGAAATAGAACCAGTAGTTTAATTCTTTTTTTTTTTTAATTTTATTTATTTGACAGAGAGAAATCACAACTAGGCAGAGAGGCAGGCAGAGAGAGAGGAGGAAGCAGGCTCCCTGCAGAGCAGTTAGCCTGATGCAGGGCTCGATCCCAGGCCCCTGAGATCATGACCTGAGCCGAAGGCAGAGGCTTTAACCCACTGAGCCACCCAGGCACCCCAGAACCAGTAGTTTAAAATCTCTCCAGTGTATGTTCTACAAAAGGCTCAGTACCTTACTCCTATTTTCCAGCAAACATAATTGATGAATTTATTTCAGTCCTACACAAATCTTTAAGTATAGAAATAAAGGAAGTAATCCTAGTTAATTTTATGCAGTTCTCCCTACCTTGATTTCAAAATCTGAAAGGACAGTATAAGAAAACTATGGGCCAAACTAACCTGTGAACATAGATGTTAAAATCAACATCTGACAAATATTCAGGAATATAAGGTGGCTTAGCAGAAAATGAATTTCTATAATATATCATATTTACAAATTCAGGAGAAATATGCAATCATCTGAATGGATGCAGATAAAGGATTAGATAAAATTAAATTTCTCCTTGCATTAAATGCTTATCAAACTAAGACTTGAAAGCAAAAAATCTTCCTAATTGTAGGTACTGTCAAAAATCTGAGAACAATGATACCTAATGATAAAACTTTGAAAGTTTTCAAGATAAAGACAAAGGGTTCCTGCTATCACCATAGTTGCATTTTACCTAGGCAGCAAGGGAAGAAAAGGTATGAAGTTTATTTTTATTTATTTATCTATCTATCTATCTATTTATTTATTTATTTAAAAGATTTTATTTTTTTGACAGAGAGAGAGGTCACAAATGGGCAGAGCAGAAGGTAGAGAGAGAGAGAGGGAAAAGCAGACTCCGTTGAGCAGGAACCCGATGCGGGCCTCGATGGGGGGCTCGATCCCAGGACTCGGGGATCATGACCTGTTCTGAAGGCAGCCGCTTAAGTGACTGAGCCACCCAGATGCCCAAAAGGTATGAAGTTTAAAAAGGAAAAATGAGTATCTTATTTCTTACAGATGGTATGATTTTTTTTTTAATGAAAAAATCTTTAGAGAACCAATTAGTATTTTTAATAAGGCTGCTGGACACAATCAATGAAAACCTTCAATCATATTTCTATACATTAGCAAAAAGAGTTAGAAAATGGAATCAAACAGATAACCCTTATGTGAAATTTTAAAAATTAAGACCTAAGAATAAATTATCAAAGAATTTGTAAGGCAGGGTACTGTACGGAGGTGTTCAGTTGCTATACTGTACACTTGAAACTGCTAGTGCACTGTATGCTAAGTAACTGGAATTCAAATAAAAACTTAAAAAATTAACAAAAATATGCAAAACATTCATGGGGAAAATTATAAAACTTAATTGAATGGCATTAAGACCTAAATAAATGGAGAGAAACACCATATTTATGGGTTGGAAGATATAATTTAAAAAACATCAGCTTCCCTTTTGTTAATCTGTATATTCAATGCAATTCTAATAAAAATTCTGATGAAACTTGTTTTTTGTTTGTGTGCTTTTTATTCTGCTATGGGACTTAACAAACCAACTTATTCTAAAATTTATATTGAAGAGCAAAGGGTCCAAAAATAGATAGGGCATTCCTGAAAAGAATAAACTTGCCTTACTGAAATAAATTATAAAGAATAATTATAAAACTGTAATAATCAAGACAGTCAACAAAACAGAAGAGAGCCCAGAAATAGAATGAAACATATAAACTCGACTGATGATACATTGGCATTTCATATTTAAGGTGATACAGGATCTTTTAAATAAAAGGCACTGGAATAATTATGAGGAAAAATGAAATTGGGCCTAAACACAAACACAAAAATAATTTTCAACTGATGTAATGAAATGTAATGTAATGTAATGATGGAGAATATCTTTACGTCCACAGCACAGAGATAGCTTTCTAAAACAAGACCCAAAGAATGTACTAATGGGACATTGAAATAAAGAAATTCTGCTCAGAATATCTACAAGTTAAATAAAAAGACAAACCAAATTTGGAAGATATTTGCAATGTCTGTAACTGACAAAGAATTAAAAGTTCAGGATATATAAAGAAATCACACAAACCAACAGGATAAAGACAATCCAATAAAATGAGCCAAAAGGAGAAAGAAATAATGTAGAGTCATTTCACTTCAGAAAAACAGAAAGTCAGAAAATATACAAGATGTTCAATCTCATTAAAACTCAGAGGAATGGTTAAGCCCGTTACGAGAAGTTAATTCATACCCACTACATTGGCAAAAAATTTTAAATATGGGAACATAATATTTTTGCCTAGTGCATGGAGCCACAGACCACTATGTACTTTTGGTGGAAATGTAAACTGGAACACACTTCAAAAATATTTGACATTTTCCAATTGAATTGAAGGTACACCAATCCTATGACCTACAAATGCCACCCTTGTCTATATTCCTGAAAACTACATGCACATGGATACCAGGAAATATGTGTAAGACTATTATTAGAACCAGTGTATGTTAACAGCAAAAAACTGAACCCACTAGGAGGCTGGAAAAAATAAACTGTGGAGTATTCGTACAAGGGAATAAACAACTAGAAAATGAGTGAACTACAACCACATACAACACGGATGAACCTCAGGAGCAAGGAAGGCAAATTCAAGAAGACACTTGATAATTCCATTTATATAAAGTACTAAACCATGCAAAAAGAACAATTTACTGTTTACATAGATAAATACACTTGGTTACAATTTTAAAAAGCAAAGGAATTATACAAATAGAGAGGGGGAGGGCTGGGAGATGGGATGAGATTGGAAAGCAGCATTTAGAAAATGTGTGAAGTGATAGTAAAGATGGGTTTCTGGAACCAGGGTGTAGGTAAGTGTTTGCTGAAGTGTTGCACTGCTATTTTTTTGTACTTTATATATATTTTATTTTTACTTTTTTTGTATCTACATAATTTTTAATGAAAATAATTTTTAAAAAACTATTTTCAGTAAGTGCTGTGGGGAAGACTCATGTTCATAATGTGATCACCTGAGAAACTTTTTTTTTAAGCTTGATTTATTTATTTGAGACAGAGTGTGTGTGCATGAGTGGGAGGGGCAAGGAAGGGAGAGAGAGAATCTGAGGCAGACTCTGTCTTAGAGCACGGAGCTCTACGCAGGGCTCACTCCTAGAACCTGGAGATCACGACCTGAGCTGAAACCAAGAGTCAGATGCTTAACTCACTACACCACCCAGGCATCCCAACCTGGAAAACTTCTAATAGTTCATTTTGTATTGAGACATCAGTGTTACCTGAGAACATCCCAGAGTAGATCTGACTCTAAATAAGTCAATCCTGATACAACTTCTTAAGTATCTTTTTTTCAATGCTGAGACCCTCTGACATTACTAAAGCATTTTTGGTAGGAAAAACAAATGAAGAGCAGGATAATGATAGCTCACAAATCTTTACTATTCTTAACCTTCATAAGATTGCTCTAGGTGGAGAGACAAAATATCTTGAGAAAAAGAACAGCCTGATCTTTGAGGGAATTTGTTGTCTGAGGATACTGTAACTAAGGTTAAGTAGGATGCACTTAAAGACAATGTTAAAAATGGGATTTATTTATAGATAGTCCACATGATCTTTTGTCTCTTTTTTTATTAGATCTTTTGTCTTAATTTAAATTATAGTTCTTTTATGTGAAAAAGTCAACATTATGAAGTACCAACTATTGCTGCTTTATTTTACAGGATTTTAAATAGGAACATCTATGCCAGGTGTATGCTCTTGGAGGCTTTTTCCCTCAACTTTATGGAGATCTTTCTATCTTTCCTCATTAGTGTTATCTGAATAGTTCTCCACTTCAAGGAGTTTATAATCTGTAACTCTTTGCTTAAGGCATAACTGCTGACCAAGGAGCCATGTGTAGAAGTACTTGGTTAACTGCTTTTAATAGTTGCTGCTGCCTTATAGAGATGTGCCCTCAATTAATTGTAGATTAAGGCATGAGCTTTCTTGTGCATGATTCCCCTCTTACTCTCTAATCTTCATAGACTTATTTAGCAACTTTTCCAGAACTTACAAGCTACTGAAGACAAACTGAATGTAAGAATACCAATATCATCTTTCTTTCTAGCTAATGTAGCTTTTAAAACTAAAAAATGGGAAAAAAACAAAATCCCAACGGATACATTATTTTAAATCCAACTGCCTTAAAAACTTTCAGTAGTAAACGAACTTATGTGATTAATATGGAAAATAAGTCTACTCTCCTTTACCCCCACGCTTCATTCTATGTTTTAGTTGTATATGTGCCAAGGAGTTTTGGCAATCTGTACATCTTTTTTTTTTTTAAACCTCAAAAGTAAATAACAAAACACAGACTCCATGGTTGTGCAGCTGATTTTACAGAGTATTATGGCATGGATAGCTGTGATAAAATTCTCCCAAATTTTCCTACTCCCACAAGTGCAACTTTGGAATCCTTCATAATATGTGGGGTTTGTGTGTGTGTGTGCGCATGCACATGTGCAATTTCTAACTTGATACTACATTTACATGATTCAAACTTTCAGAAAGCGTAGAATGATATTTAGTGGGTCCTCATCATCCTGAAATAATAACTTAAAAAAAGCCAGATAAAAGGTTTCAGAAATTTCTAAAAGCATATAGGATTTAATAAAATAGTGAAGTGTTACCTGGCCCAAATCTAGGATAAACTGAAAATTCAACCTGTAAGCTACTTTTGCCTAGAGGGTATTTGCCTATTCAAAGAAATAACTGTGGAACTGAGCTGTGGTTTTGGCAACCTCCTGGGGATAAAGGACAAATTTCAAAAATCATTTCCTACCCACTGAAGAGTCTGCAAAGAGGTATACCCTCAGAGAAAGGGTAAGCCAGTAGCAAAGAAGCCCTTACTTGAACCTGTAGCCTCAGCTGATGACACTTTTGTAGTGCCCCTCCCACCCTAGCAAAAACAAATAAAAATTGTCTTTTGAGGCCTCAAATTGTTCCTGTAATTCATTGTTCTCAAATATAATGATCAGAAAAGAAAATATCATAGATTAGAACCAGCAGGGAAAAGCAGAAAGAGATCATAATGCACTCAAATATTTAAAGATATATTAAAAGACAACTTATATTTAAAAGCTAAAAATTTTTAAAAAATAATCGGCTTAAGACACAGAAAATTATTTTAAAAATTATACTGATTTTTTAAAAAATCACATTAATCTTCTCATCCTAAAACTCTAACTAAAATTAAGAACTTGGTGGAAAGATTTAATGACTAACTAGAAATAGCTGAAAAAAAAAAAATGAATGAGCTAGAGGATAGGTTAGAACAAATCCAGCCTGAAGGGGAAAAAGATGGAAAATGCAAATGATGCACTAAGAGACACAGAACATATATTGAAAAGATCTAAAATAACACAGGTAGGAATTGATTTTTCTAGTTTGTCCCTCCAGACCCAAGTGGCTGCAGAGGGAGATGGGTGTGGTTATAAAAAGTCAACATGAAGGAACCTTGTGGTATTGGAACTATATTTTATCTAGACTGGGGTAAGGGACACACAAACTGGCATATGATATAAAATTATATAAAACCAAACACACATACATAAATAAGTACAAGTAAAACTGGAGAGATCTGAATAAGATCAGAGAACTAGGTGTTAATCTGGTTTCCTTATATATCACAGTTTCACAAAATTTTAACGCTGGGGAGAACTAGGGAAAGCATATATGAGACCTCTGTATTATTTCTTACAACTGCATGTGAATCTACAATTATTTCAACAAAATTTGAATTAAAAAAAGAAACAGTCATCTTGATACATAATAATGAAAATGTAGAATACCTAAGGAAAAGAGAGAATCTGAAACACAACAGGAGAAAGAAATGGAAAATTATATCCAAAGGAATAGCAGCCTAACCTCTTGCCCTTTAACAGCAACCAAAGATGCTAAGAGTTAGTAAAATAATATCCCCAGTGTTTTAAGATAGCCAGGAGGTTATCCTGTAAAATAAAGATACCTTCAGTTGAAGAAAAAAAATTGAGTGTTCAACACCTATAAAACTGTTTTTAGGAGGGCCTGGGTGGCTCAGTGGGTTGAGCCTCTGCCTTCGGCTCAGGTCATGATCTCAGGGTCCTGGGATCGGGCCCACATCGGGCTCTCTGCTGGGTGGGGAGCCTGCTTTCCCCTCTTTCTCTGTCTGCCTCTCTGCCTACTTGTAATCTCCGTCTGTCAAATAAATAAAATCTTTAAAAAAAAACTGTTATTAAAAATAAATCCTAAAGTATGGGTTTAATAGGAATAAAAATGACTCCAGACAAAAGATCTAAGATGCATAAAGGAAGCAAACAGAGTGGTAAATATGTTAGTGTGTGAAACATGACAAGTTGTCAGTATCTCAAACAGATTATCAAGACCTTGTAACATTAAGGCAGTGTGGAATAGTTAAGACAGTTCAGTGTGGCAGAAGAGAGACCCTAAAAGCAGAGTCATGTATGGAGAGATGTTGGATTAAGCAGTGGAGAGCAGTGGGAAAGGATGCCTTTAAACAGTACAGCAAGGTCACCTGGGTGGCTCAGTGGGGTTAAGCCTCTGCCTTCAGCTCAGGTCATGATCTCAGGGTCCTGGGAGGTCATGATCTCAGGGTCCTGGGATCGAGCCCGGCATCGGGCTCTCTGCTCAGCAGGGAGCCTGCTTCCCCCTCTCTCTGCCTGCCTCTCTGCCTACTTGTGATCTCTCTCTGTCAAATAAATAAATAAAAATCTTTTTTAAAAAAAGTACAGCAATAATTAATATCTATGTGGAAAAAAATTAATGTGGCTCTCTATCTTAACACTGTTCACAGGTGGATGAGGCACCCAAACGGGACAGGCACAATGCTAAAGCTATTGGAAATAAGTTTGCATAATATATTCATTACATCTGGGAAGGGAACTATTTCTCAAATAAGACACAAAAAGCACAAACCATAAAGGAAAAGATCAGTATGATTATGTTAGAATTATTCATTTTGTTCATCAAAAGTTACTATAAATAATGATTAAAAGACAAGCCAGAGTGGGAAAAGATGTTTCCTAACTGATAAAGGACTCATATCCATAAGCATACAATGAGCTCATATGAATCAATGAAAAGCAATAAAATCCAACAGAAAACAGTGGGCAAAATAGGTAAGTAGAAACTTCCTCCCAAAAAGGAGTGTGAAAGGCCAATAAACCCTTGTAAAAGTTCTTGACTTCATTTATAACCAAGGAAATGCCAGTTAAAATCACTATGAAATAAAAATACTACCCCCCCATTACCCACCATCAGACTGGCAAAATTTGAATTTTCAAAACACAATAATAAGAAAACCAACTCAATTTTAAGATCAGCAGGATCCTTTAGAAGACACTTCACCAAAGATAATCTAACAGCAAATCAGCGCATGCAAAAGTGTTTACCCTCACTGGTCATTAGGTAAATACAAATTAAGGTCACAACAGAACACAACCACACACCTATTCAAATGCCTAAAATTAAAAAGATTGACCATAGCACGCATTGGTGAAAATGTGGAATAAACAGAACCCTCACATGCTGCTAGTAATAATGTAAAAAACAAAACAAGACATTTTTTCTTTTGCAGCCTTACATGTATTTTGAGTCAGGAATATATCTGTCTTCCAGTTTCACTAAAAATGCAGATTTTAGGTTTTGTTGCTTTTCTGTGTTTCACAATAGGACAAAGGGGGAAATGCTGACTTTCATAGCCCATGTTCATCTGGAAGCATTCATTATATTTTTTAGGCATCAGCAATTAGGAATTTTAAAAAGCTGATTACTGTTACCTTTTTAATACTAAATTTTCAGTGGTTATATTGGCTTGTATAGTTGACCCTTGAGCAATATAGGTTTGAACTGTGCAGGTCCACTTATATGTGGATTTAAAAATTTTTTTTATATTTTTATAGTGGAGTACTATAAATATATTTTCTCTTTTCTTAATAACATTTTCTCCTCTTTAGCTTACTTTACTGTAAGAATACAGTATGTAATTCACAGAACTTACAAAATATGTGTCAATATACTGCTTATGTTAATGATAAGGCTCCTGGTCAACAACAGGCTATTAATAGTTAAGTGTTTGGGGAGTCATGTTATACTTGGATCTTCGACTGACAGGGGATTGGTGCTTCTAACCCCCGCACTGTTTAAGGGTCAACTGTACAGTGTTATCAGGTAACAAATCAAAAAGAATATTTTCCTACACTATACCACTTCTTATACCATAGAAATTAATCTGGTACAATTTATTCAGCAAAATAGAGAGTGAATATTACAATCAGAAAAATGAATGGTAAAGGGAATCAAAGTAATTATAGCATCCTAAAGTAATATTCAGTACAATAGACAGATTAAAAAATATGCAGGTAGTCCCACCGGAGGCACATGACTGTTTAAACGCCTTTCAGTGGGCAGAGAATATTTACCCCACCGCAGAAGAGGAATTTGAGATTACAAACTTGCCTCCCGAGGGCTAGCCTCATTCCTGTAAATCCTTAAGGGAGAGCTGAGTGTATGCTCTTGTTAGGGGAGATACTTTATATGGAAAACCCAAAAGACTCCACCTCCAAACTACTAGAACTCATACAGCAATTCAGTAATGTGGCAGGATACAAAATCAATGTACAGAAGTCAGTTGCTTTCTTATACACTAACAATGAAAATATAGAAAAGGAAACGAGAGAATCGATTCCATTTACTAAAGCACCAACAACCATAAGATACCTGGGAATAAACCTAACCAAAGAGGGAAAGGATCTGTACTCGAGGAACTGCAGAACACTCATGAAAGAAATTGAAGAAGACACAAAAAGATGGAAGACCATTCCATGCTCATGGATCGGAAGAATAAACATTGTTAAAATGTCTACACTGCCTAGAGCAATCTGTAATTTCAATGCCATCCTGATCAAAATTCCACTGGCATTTTTCAAAGAGCTGGAACAAACAATCCTAAAACTTGTATGGAACCAGAAGAGACCCCGAATTGCTAAGGATATGTTGAAAAAGAAAAACAAAACTGGAGGCATCACGTTGCCTGATTTCAAGCTTTACTACAAAGCAGTGATCACCAAGACAGCATGGTACTGGCTCAAAAACAGACACATAAACCAGTGGAGCCCAGATATGGACCCTCATCTCTATGGTCAAATAATATTTAATAAAGCAGGAAAAAATATACATTGGAAAAAAGACAGTGTCTTCCATAAATGGTGCTGGGAAAATTGGACAGCTATATATAGAAGAATGAAACTCGACCATTCTCTTACACCATACACAAAGATAAATTCAAAATGGATAAAAGACCTCAACATGAGGCAGGAATCTATCAAAATCCTAGAGGAGAACATAGGCAGTAACCTCTTTGACAACGACCACAGCAAACTCTTTCAAGATATGCCTCCAAAGGCAAAGGAAACAAAAGCAAAAATGAACTTTTGGGACTTCATCAAAATCAAAAGCTTCTGCACAGCAAAGGAAACAGTCAACAAAACAAAGAGGCAACCCACGGAATGGGAGAAGATATTCACAAATGACTCTATAAACAAAAGGCTGATATCCAGGATCTATAAAGAACTCCTCAAACTCAACACACAAAAGAGATAATCACGTCAAAAAATGGGCAAAAGACATGAACAGACACTTCTCCAAAGAAGACATACAAATGGCTAAGAGACACATGAAAAAATGTTCATCATCACTAGCCATCAAGGAGATTCAAATCAAAACCACATAGAGATACCACCTTACACAAGTTAGAATGACCAAAATTAGCAAGACAGTAAATGACAAGTGTTGGGGGGGTGTGTGGAGAAAGGGGAAGCCTCTTACACTGTTGGTGGGAATGCAAGTTGGTGCAGCACTTTGGAAAACAGTGTGGAGATTCCTTAAGAAATTAAAAATAGAGCTACCCTATGACCCTGCAATTGCACTACTGGGTTTATACCCCAAAGATACAGATGTAATGAAAAGAAAGGCCACCTGTACCCCGATGTTCATAGCAGCAATGGCCACAGTTGCCAAACTGTGGAAAGAACCAAGATGCCCTTCAACAGATGAATGGATAAAGAAGATATGATCCATATATACTATGGAGCATTATGCCTCCATCAGAAAGGATGAATACCTAACTTTTATATCAACACGGACGGGACTGGAAAAGATTATGCTGAGTGAAATAAGTCAAGCAGAGAGAGTCAAGTATCATATGGTTTCACTTACTTGTGGAGCATAAGGAATAACATGGAGGACATTGGGAGGAGAAGAGAAGTGAGTTGGGGAAATCGGAGGGGGATACGAACCATGAGAGACTGTGGACTCTGAGAAACAAACTGAGGGGTTTGGAGGGGAGGGAGTCGGGGGGATGGGTGAGCCCTGTGGTAGGTATTATGAAGGGCACAGATTGTATGGAGCACTGGGTGTGGTGCATAAACAATGAATTTTGGAACACTGAAAAGAAATAAAAGAAAATGGAAAAAAAAAAAAAGGACCAACGTTTCATGTTTAAGCTTTGAACAAAGCATGAATCTGAGAGGGCCTTAGGAGTGCCTTTTCATATTTCTACTGAAAGATACTGAACATTTAATGCTTGATAAAACCCTAAAAAAGATTATCTCAGAAGCAAACTGATTCTGTATACCAGTGGTTGGTTTTCAAGAGGCTTTTTGTTTTGAGTCACTATTAATTAGAAATGGCCTGTTCCATTCTTCCATCACTGTAAATCCCCAATATGTGTGTTTTATTATTCCAACTTATTTCTGCAAATTTTCTTATATTTCTTATATTTTCCCCATTTGTTTTGTTAAATTCATTTCCTTTTCTGTCTTCTCTGGAATGTTTTGAGAAATCCCTCTCCTAAAACATAGAAAAGAAAGACGCTGGTGCAGTGGAGAATGTGGGTTAATCCAAAAGGGAAGGCAAATGGGGTAAGAGCAGGCAAGAGAGACTGAACTAAGTGTGGACGTATGAAAACTGGGCCTAGAGAGGGATAACAGAAAATTTTTTTAGATAACATATTCTATGAGTTAGACTAGATATTAAACATGTCAGGATAGAGGCAGGTGACTGAGTTAAGGGATATCTTTAAAGAACTAACTCAAACTACAGGTGGAAAAATAAAACGAAATGTTGGATTTTTATTCTTGACCAAGTCTCTGAACAGAATAGACTAGATCACTGGCAAAAACACACGAGATGTCCTGGGTCTAACTCTGTTTTTTATATAGCTCTTTTGGTATTTGTTGGTGTAGTTCTCTGAAAAAGAAATATATTTTGGAGCCCAGTGGACTTAGTCTCAAATGCCAGTTTCACTACTGCTTTCTCTTGAGAAATTATGGTTTAAATAATGTCAAATGAAAAGACTTGAATACATAGGGTGCAGTACACACTTTCCAACCATAACAGGTAAGTAAAATGGCACATCATATAGGTATGGTAAGGGTTATTCTGACGTGCAGGTGATTTGAAGGTATTACCCTGCTTATACAGTTGTTTCTTATGGGTGTATAATCTCCCATTTCACTAGAGTGTGAAAAGAATGGGCTTTATCAGATTCCATGGATCTAGGAGAAGGGGCATCAGGAAAACATAAAAACTTGGGTACTGGATAGAACATGAAAAGACAAACTGAGGACAGGTAGAATACAGTACCTATTTCATGGTTTTATTTACTAACCCCAAACAGGGTGTCTTAGAAAGAAAGAAAGCAGATAATTCTAGGCAATCCTGTCAAACAAATACTCTTTTCCTAATCATCTTAGTGTGTATGTAACAAAAATTCCTAAGAGGTACACTAAAGCTTGCATTGAACACTATGAATTTCTGCCTCTTTGTACACAAAACATTTACTTTAGTGACTAAAAAAGAAAATCTAAATATTATTTTCACTGTCATCAGGAAAGATTTTGATCAACTCCAGTTAATTGGCTTTCAGAAATAACTGACACTTTCTTTCAAGAGTCCTGACAATCTAAGTAGTTTTTGAATATATTTGTTATTAGCTTGCAGGACCTCTAATCACATTTGTGCAGTCTTTTACTCTACTACTTGTAATTTCTTCATCATTTTACAATTATGATTTGTTTTATACATAATTAAACATGTTTTGCATTACTACAGAGTCTGTTTCATTTCCAATATTGAGAAAATGACTTGTGTACTTTTAGGAGGCTAACATCTTAAAACACTAGAGGGAATACGATTGTTGACTTAATTTTATCTGCCAGATGAGGATGGTCTGTAGACAAGGTGCAAGAAAGGTTTGATTCTTTGGAACAAAAGGAAAAATCTAGCCCACAGGATTGCTAAGAGTAACTGTTGCAGGCAGAGAGTTTAAAAGATAAAGGACTGGCCATCCTCTTTGGGCATTTTATATCCACGTATTTTAGGTAATAAATTCAACTGTTAAGGATTAAACTATTTAATTACCTAAACAGAGCACGTTGCATCATGCTTGTTATAGCAAGTGTGAAATAATAATAAATAATGGAGTTGCTCCAGGCAGCATAATTCCTTGAACATTGAGGACATTCAGGTCCCTCAGAATTAGAAGAGGACAAATCAGAACCAGAATAGACTCAAGAGCTTGGTCTTCACTGGTAGCCACTCTGACACACACCAGATCTTATGTTTTAATGAATCTTATTTCAGAAAAAGACAATCTAAGTCAGGAAATGAAATATGAAAGGGATATGGTTATATGATATGCACCAGTCTTTCAGGATAGTTACGGACTATCTTTCCGAATGGCATTGTTGGTTAAGGAGTCATAGGGTTGCATACCTGGGTACTTAACTAGTCCACAAAATAACAGAATCACAAGCAGATTTTTCTCTACACCTAGGTAGTAGTTAGCCATCAACATATATCTTTGTAAATGTTTTTCAGAATAGGATCATCTACTTTTTAAATGTCTTTCCATATCTCCTTATTTATTTTTTAGCTCAAAAATAAGCCCCTTAATTAAAAAAAAATACACCCAATAAACATTTTTAGTGCCATTGACTTGTTTTTGCTGCTTCCAAATACAATAGGTTCTTTCCTTTTCTAAGGAGCAAGCCGAAAGACATTAGTAGCTTCACGTCAGAAAAGCTGAAGCTGATGCTACTGATAGGTATCAGATGAAATTATTACACACAGACTTTAAAGAGAGGAAACAGAGTACATTAAATAAATATCTAGTGTTAAGAATCACAAAGCGAATTATTATTGTTATCTATTTCTAAGATAGTTTCAAAAGAGTTTTCTATATGAGAATGCTTCTCTGATGTGTTTTCTTTCCACACATGGATTGCAAATGGATAAATATAACATCAGCTCCTTGTAAGATTCATAAACTCCTACTAACCAGAGTAGTTCGCCCTACAGTAGCCGGAAGCATGCAGCAGATGGCACTAAGAACATTTAGCAAAGCAGCCAGGAAGAGGTCTTTCTTAATTGCTCCTCAGGGTCAGAAAATTGCTTGGAAAATGAGATACAGCAACTAACTGAATCCAGCCTTCTCTAGATAAGTTACACAGTAGAAATTTCAAGTTCTATACACTGTCCTCTCCATTTAGAGGAAGAATTTACAATATTCAAAAATAAACAGTGATAATACCATGTTGAGCCTCTCCAAGAATTAGAATTATCTGATGCGTTCTGATACATGAGCTATCACAGCCACTACCTTTTCATACTCAGATTAAACACATTCATTTGTTTTAGTTTTGGAAACATAAGATACAATATGTGTAGTTTTTATATTTAAAAAAGGGATGATTCATACAATAGATGCCGCAGCAAATATCTGATTGTTTCCACAGTATGTTATGCATGCTTTCACTTTGTTACTTCTTTCTCTATTCTTCCATTGATGTGGTGCTGTAGAATTGTCTGTCACAGTTTTGCTCTTCTCTATCTTGTGCTTTTCTTTAGTACACTGGTGTTTATTGCAGGATTGTAATGTTAAGTTACGATATTTTTAGATATCCAATAATACATGATTAAGCCATAGAAAGAAACTGAACTTATATCTGCCATGGAAAATAAAAATCAAGGAAATTTCTGAGTCAATGTTCTACTTTAAAAAAGAACCTCTGTTAGATTATTTTCATCCGTATCCACAGTGTAAATTTACATATTTTTTTTGTTCACAAGCAAATTTTTTTAAAGATTGTATTCGTTTGAGAAAGAGAGACTGTGTGTGTGTGTGTGTGTGTGTGTGTGTGTGTGTGTGTTCACAAGAAGCTGGGGGAGGGGCAGAGGGAGAGGGAGAAGCAGACTCCGGGTAGAGCTGGACATGGGGCTCCATCCCAGGATCCTGGGATCATGACCTGAGCAGAAGTCAGAGTAACCAACTGAGCCACCCAGGTTCACTTTTGGTGTTGTGCATTCTACGGATTCTGACAAATATATAATGACATGAATCAGCCATTGTAGTATCATACAGAATTGTTTAACTGCCCTGAAAATCCTGTGTTCTACCTATCCATTTCTCTCTCCTTCATAACCCCTGACAATTACTAATGATACTGTCTCCATAGTTTTGCCTTTTCCAAAATGTCATATAGTTGGAATCATACAGTAGTAATCTTTTCAGATTGGCTTCTTTAACTTAGTAATGTGCACTTAAGTTTCCTCCGTGTCTTTTCATGACTTGATTACTCATTTCTTTTTAGAGATAAATAATATTGCATTGTCTGGATGTACCAGAGTTTATTTATCTAGTCACCTATTGAAGGACGTCTTGGTTTTTATTTGGTTTGAATTTTAATGAAGTAGAACTTATCATTTCTTTTATTGTTTTTCATTTTACATTTAGGTCTATGATCCATTTTTTAGTTAATTTTTGTGAAAGGCTTAAGGTCTGTGTCCACATTTTTTTTTTTTTTTTGCATGTGAATGTCTAGCTGTTCTGGCACCATTTGTTGAAAAGACTATCTTTGCTCCCCATTGTACTGTCTTTGCTACTTTGTCAAAGATCAGTTGGCTATATTTATGGGCATGTATTTCTGGGCTCTCTATTCTGTTCCATGAATCCATTCGTCTCTTTTGCCAATACCACTTTGTCTTCGTTATTATAGCTTTATAGTAAGTGTGCAAGTTGGGTAGTGTTAGTCCTTTGGCTTTGTTCTTCTCCTTCAATATTGAGTTGACTATTGTGTGTCTTTTGCCTCTCCATATGAACTTTAGAATCAGTTTGTCAATATCCACAAAATAACTTATTGGGATTTTGATTGGAATTTTGATGAATCTACAGATCAAGCTGAGAATAACTGACATCTTGAAAATATTTAATCTTTCTCTCCATGAACATGATTATCCATTTTAGTTCTTCCTTGATATCTTTTCATACGAGCTTTGCAATTTTCCTCATGTAGATTTTGTACATATTTTGTTAGAAATATAATTAGTTGTTATTATTTTTTTCCTTGAGTGCCAATATAAATGGTAATGCCTTTTTAACTTCAAATTCTTCTTGTTCATTGGTGGTATATAGGAAAGTGATTATTATATATTAACTTTGTAACTTACAACCTTGCTATAATTACATTAGTTACAGGATTTTTTTCTTGTTGATTCTTTCAGATTCTCTACATAGATGACCCTGTCATCTGTGAACAGTTTTATTTCTTCCTTCCCAATCTATATAGCTTTTATTTCATTTTCTTGTATGCCTAAATTGATTAATATTTTCAGTACAATGTTGAAAAACAGTGGTGAGAGAAAACATCCTTGCCTTATTCCTGATCTTAGTGGGAAAGCTTTGAACTTCTCACTGTTAAAGTACAATGTTAGCTGTGGGTTTTTGGAGGTATACTTTATCAAGTTGTAGAAGTTCCTCTCTATTCCTAATTTGCTGAAAGTTTTTCTCAGGAGTGGATGCTGAATTTTGTCAGATGTTTCTCTGCATCCATTAATATTATCATGTAATTTTTCTTATTTAGCCTGTTCATGTAATGAATCACATTGATTTCTGATTGAATCAATCTTGCATACCTGAGATAAATCCCACTTGATTATGGTGCATAATCCTTTTTAAATATTGTTAAGTTTGATTTTCTAATATTTTGTTGAAGATTTTTACATATATGTTAAGGAGAGAGATTCATCTATAGTTTTCTTTTCTTATAATGTGCTTGTCTGGTTTTGGATTAGGGTAATGCAGGCCTAATGCATTGAATTAGGAAGTATTCTGTTTCCATCTTCTAGAAGAGACTGTAGAAAACTGGTACAATTTTTCCTGAAATATTTGGTAGAATTCACCAGTGAACCCATTTGGGACTGCTGCTTTCTGTTTTGAAAGGGCATTAATTATTAATTCCAGTTCTTTAATAGGTATAGGCACAGTCAGATTTTCCAATTTTCTTGTGTGTTTTGTGTCCTTTAAGGAACTGACTCATTTCATCTAGGTTATCCAATTTGTGAACATAGAACTGTTCATTATGTTCCTTTATTAGCTTTTTAAAGTTCATGGGATCTGTACTGATGTCCCCTTTCACTTGTGATTTCAGCAATTTATGCTTGCTTTCTTTATTTCTTAGATAGTGTGGCTACAGGCATATCAATTTTATTCATCTCTCCAAAGAACTAGCTTTTGTTTTGGTGATTTTCGGTACTTATTTCTTATTTGCAATTTTATTGATTTTTGCTCTAATTTTTATTATTTAATTTCTTCTGTTCATTTTCAATTTAATTTTTTAGGTTTTTATTTAAATTCCAGTTAGTTAACATACAGTGTAATATTAGTTTCAGATGTATAATATTAGTGATTCAGTAATTCCACAGAACACCCAGTGCTCCTTCCAAGTGCTTTCCTTAATCTCCAACACCTATTTTACCCATTCCCACCACGCTCAGGTAGCCATCAGTTTGTTCTCTGTAGTTAAGAATCTGTGTCTTGGTTTATCTTTTTATTTTTTTCTTTCGCTCATTTGTTTTGTTTCTTAAGTTTCACATACAAGTGAAATCATGGTATCTGGCTTTCTCTGACTGACTTATTTTGCTTAGCATTATACTCTCTAGCTCTATCCATGTCATTACAAATCACAAGATTTCAACTACTTTTTATGGCTAAATAATACTCTATTGTGTATATATACCACATCTTTTTTATCCATTCATCTATCCATGGACACTTGGGCTGCTTCCATAATTTAGCTATTGTAAATAATGCTGTTATAAAATACAGGAGCATTTATCTATTTGAATTAGTGTCAGATTTGTATTTGGGGGGTAAATACCCAATAGTGTGATTAATGGATATTAGGGTAGTTCAATATATAAATTCTTGAGGAACTTCTATACTGTTTTCGAAAGTGACTGCACCAGTTTGCATTCCCACCAATAGTGCAAGAGGGTTTTGTTCTACATCCTACTCAGTACTTTTGTTTTTGATTTTAGCCATTCTGACTGGTATGAGATAGTATGTCACTGTAGTTTTGATTTGCATTTCCCTGAAGATCAGTGATGTTGAGCATCTTTTCATGTGTCTGTATATGGCCAAATACCACCCAGGTGCCCCAGTTTTATAAATTCTTTATAGATTTTAGATACTAACCCTCTATCAGATATGTCATTTGCAAATATCTTCTCCCATTCACTAAGTTGCTTTTTTATCTGTTGATTATTTCCCTGGTCTTTGTTTTGATCAAGTCCCAAAACTTCATTTTTGCTTTTGTTTCCCTTGCCTCAGGAGACATATCTAGAAAGAAATAGCTATGGCTGAAGTCAAGAGTTTATTGCCTATTCTCCTCTAGGATACTTATGGTTTCAGGTTTCACATTTATGTCTTTAATTCATTTTGAATATATTTTTGTGTATGGGTAAGAAAGTGGTCCAGTTTTCCCAGCACCGTTTGTTGAAGAGACAGTCTTTTTCCAATTGGATGTTCTTTACTGCTTTATTGAAGATTAACTGACCGTATAGTTGTGGGTTCATTTCTGGATTTGCTATTCTGTTTCATTGATCTATTTGTCTATTTTTGTGTCACTATCATACTGTTTTGATCACTACAGCTTTGTAATATAACTTGAAGTCCAGAATTGTGATGCCTCCAACTTTTTCTTTTGCAAAGTTAGTTTGGCTTCTGTGGTCTTTTGTGGTTCCACACAAATTTTAGTATTGTTTGTTCTGGTTCTTTGAAAAATGCTGTTGGTATTTTGATAGCAATCACATTTAATGTGTAGATTTGGTAGTATAGACATTTTAACAATTTCTTCCATCCTGTGAGCATGGAAGTTCTTTCCATTTCTTTGTGTCATCTTTAATTTCTTTCATCACTGTTTTTCAGGGTATAGGTCTTTCACCTCTTGGGCTAAGTTTATTCCTAGGTACCTTATTGGGTTTTGCTGTAATTATAATGGGATTAATTCCTCAGTTTCTCTGCCTGCTGCTTCATTATTGGTGTATAGAAATGCAACAGATTTCTGTACATTGATTTTGTATCCTGCAACTTTACTGAATTTGTTTATCAGTTCTAGCAATTTTTGGTGGGATCTCTGGGGTTTCCTATATGAAATATTGTGTTGTCTGCAAAGAGTAAGTTTTACTTCTTTCTTGCTTATTTAGGTGCCTTTTATTTCTTTTTGTTGTCTGATTATTGTGGCTAGGACTTCCAGTATTAAATAAGTGGTGAGAGTAGCTTATTCCTACTATGGATGAAAAGCTCTGTTTTTTCCCCATTGAGGATGTGGGTTTGTCATTGATGGCCTTTATTGTGTTGAGGTATGTGTGTTAGAGGTATGTTTCCTCTAACCCTACTTTGTTGAGTGTTTTTATCAGTAATGGATGTTACACTTTGTCAAGTGCTTTTTCTGCATCTATTGAAATGGTCATATGGTTCTTATCCTTTATTAACGTGGTATATCATGCTGATTGATTTGCAAATATTGAGCCACCCTTGCAAACCAAGAATAAATCCCACGTGATCATCGTGAATTCTTCTAATGTATTGTAGGGTTTGGTTTGCTAGTTTTTTATTGAGAGTTTTTGTATCCATGTTCAGCAAGGATATTGGCTGTAATTCTCTTGTTTAGTGAAGTCTTTATCTGGTTTTGTATCAGGGTGGCCTCACAGAATGAATTTGGAAGTTTTCCTTCCTTTTCTATTTTTAGGAATAGTTTTAGAAGAATAAGTATGAACTCTTCTTTAAATGTTTGGTAGAATTCGCCTGTGAAGCCTTCTGGCCCTGGACTTTTGTTTGTTGGGAAATTTTTTAATACTGATTCAATTTCTTTGCTGGTTATTGACCTGTTCAAGTTTTCTGTTTCTATTTCAATTTTGGTAGTTTTATGTTTCTAGGAATTTATCCATTTTTTCCACATTGTCCGATCTGTTGGCATACAGTTTTTCATAATATTCTCTTATAATTATTTGTATTTCTGTAGTGTTGGTTATTTCTCCTGTCTTTTTATTTATTTGGGTACTTTTTCTAATGTTTTTTGATAAGTCTGGCTAGGAGTTTATCAGTTTTATTAATTTTTTCAAAGAACCAGCTTCTTGTTTTCATTGATCTGTTGTGTTATTTAGTTTCTATATCATTTATTTCTGCTCTAATCTTTATTTCCTTCCTTCTGCTGACTCTAGGCTTCATTTATTCTTTTTATAGCTCCATTAGGTATAACATCAGGTCGTTTATTTGAGACTTTTCTTGTTTCTAAAGGTGGGCCTATATTGCTACATACTTCTTTCTTAGGACCATTTTTGCTGCATCCCAAAGATTTTGGACCATTGTGTTTTCATTTTCACTTATTTCCATGTATTTTTTAAAATTTCTTCTTTGATTTCCTGGGTTACCCATTGATTATTCAGTAGCATGTTGTTTAACCTCCATGTATTTGTGGTCTTTCCAAATTTTTTCTTGTGGTTGACTTCCAGTTTCATAGTGTTGTGGTCAGAAAAGGTGCATGGTATGACTTCAATCTTTTTGTATTTGTTGAGGGCTGATCTGTGACCTAATATGTGATCCGTTCTAGAGTATGACCCCTGCACACTTAAAGAGATGTGTATTCTGCTGTTTTAGGATGGAATGTTCTGAATATATCTGTTAAGTCCATCTGGCTCAGTGTGTAATTCAAAGTCATTGTTTTGTTGTTTATTTTCCTGTTTAGATGATTTCTCCATTGATATAAGTGGGGTGTTAAGTCTCCTACTTGGACACCTGGGTGACTCAGTTGATTAAGTATCTACCTTCGGCTCAGGTCATGATCCCAGAGTCCCACATTGGGCTCCTTGCTCAGTGGGGAGTCTTCTCCCTCTGCCTCTGCCTGCCACTCCCCTTGCTTGTGCTATCTCTCCGACAAAATAATAAAATCTTTAAAAAAAAAGTCCCCTACTATTATTATTATTATCAATTAGTTCCTTTATGTTTATTATTGTTTTATATATTGGGGCATATTACAATTGTTATATCTTCTTGTTAGATTACTCCTTTATTATGATATAGTGCACTTCTTTGTCTCTTGTTATGGTCTTTGTTTTAAAGTCTATTGTCTGATATAAGTATTGCTTCTCTGACTTTCCTTTGATATTCAGTTGCATAATAAATTTTTCTCCAACCCCTCACTTTCAGTCTGCAGGTGTCTTTAGGTCTAAAATGAGTCTGTTGTAGGCAGCATATAGATGGGTCTTTTTTTTTTTTTTAATCTATTCTGATACCCTGTGTCTTTTTTTTTTTTTTCTTTTCAATGTACCAGTACCCTGTGTCTTTTGATTGGAGCATTTAGTTCATTTATATTCAAAGTAATTATTGATAGTCAAGTACTTAGTGCCATTTTATTATCTGTTTTCTCGTTGTTTCTGGAGATTTTCTGTGATCCTCTCTCGTCTTTGTCACTTTTGATCTCTCTTTTGCACTCAGTCCCTTTAGTGTTTATTTACCTGGGAAAGTCTTTATCTCTGTTTCTTTTCTGAATGATATCCTTGTTGGATGAAATATTCTTTGCTGCGGATTTTTCCCATTCAGCATTTTGAATATATCATGCCATTCCCTTCTGGCTTGTTAAGTTTCTGTTGCAAAATCTCCAGCCAGCCTTATGGGTCTTCCCCTGTAAGTTAAAGACTTCTTTGTCTTGCTGTTTTTAAAATTTTTTTCTTTATCACTGTATTTTGAAAACTTAATTTTAGTTATGTCTTGATGTTGGCCTATTTTTGTTGATTTTGATGGGAGTTCTCTGGGCCTCCCAGATCTGGATGTCTATTTCCTTCCCCAGATTTGGGACATAGTCAGTCACTATTTTTTCAAATAAATTTTCTGCCCCTTTTTCTCTCTTCTTCTTCTGGGACTCCTATAATACAAATATTATTACATTTGATGGAGTCATCGAATTCCCTAAGTCTATTCTTGTGATACAAAACTCTTTTTGTTCAGCTTCATTATTTTCTGTAATTTTGTCTTCTAAGTCATTAATTCATTCCTCTGCTTCTTGCAGCTTGCTGTTCATTGCATCAAACCTGTTTCCAGTCCTGTTTCTTGTATTCCTCATTTGTGATTCTTTTTTAACTCTTTTATTTCTGTGGTAAGGGTCTTACTGATGTCTTCTTTTCTCAAGCCCAGTGAGTATCCTCATGATTGTTTCTTTAAATTCTCCATCACACATGTTACTGATATCTGTTTCAGTTAGACCTCTGGCCATGGCCTTATCTTGTTCTTTGACTTGGAATAAATTCCTCTATCTTGGCATTTTGTCTAAGTGAGCTTTCTTTTGTGCATTAGAAAAACCAGTTAGGTCTCCTGCTCCTGAAATAATGGCCTTATGAAGAAGAGCTCATGTAGTGCCCAGGGCCTGTTGCTTCAGGGAGTGCCTCCAATATTTGCTCCATGCACTTTACTGTTGTATTTTGGCTGCTCTATCCTTCAGGCCAGTCATCTGCAGAGGCTCTCTTTGCCAGCTATGGACTGTGTTTGGTCCCTGGCCTGAATGTGGTGAGTTTTACCTGGGTGTCTGCTTGTGAAAAGAGATCTGACACAGCTTCCACCAGAACCAAGGCTCTGAAGCAGTCTCTGGATTGGTATTATGGGCAGGGGTTTGTGCTGCTCTTCTTAGGAAGGGGCCTGTTGCCCGGGGACAGAGGCAAGCTTGACTGAGAAGGGCAGTTTCACCAAATTCCCAGGGGCGGGGCTTGGTGTAAGCAAGTTAGGCAACCAGTGTCAGTGCTGTTCTGCTTCCCACAGGTGGTTCTACATTTATGCTGAGAAGCACGGGAGGGAAATGGAGCCAGGAAGCTCCTTTGTTCCTGGAGAGGCATCTTGTGAATGCTGCCTCTATGGGATGTGCCTCCAATAAGAGCAAATAATCTCCTCAATACGTGCTCCAGGCATTCTTCAGATCTGTGTTTCCACACTGTCTGCCCCTCAGGTTGTTTGCCTATCTTCTCTCCAGAAGCAGAGCAGTGTCCTCTGGTCTCTATCCCAATCAAGCCTGCTGACCTTTAGAAGTCCAGGCTTTAAGCCTAGATGGTTGCAAAAACTCATCACATTCAGTCTCTCTCATTTTCCAGCCAATGGTTTTGGGAAAACATTCATCTTGTGCATTCCCTTATGTGCTCCTCTCCCTCTTGCCCTTCTCCTCAACCATGGCTCCCTCCCCTCTACAGCACCCATTATCCTTTTCTCCCCTAAACCATATCTTCACACTTCCTACCTTCTATGTGGACTCTTCTCTCCCCTTAGTTGTGGAGTTTGTTCTCTCAATCTTTGGGTAGATTTCTGGGGTGTTTAGGATGATTTGACAGTTATCTAGTCATGTTTGTGAGAGGAGATGAGCCTAGGGTCCTTCTACTCCACCATCATATTCCTCTCTCTCCTCTACTTTGAATTTAATTTGTTCTTTTACCAGTTCTCTAAGGTAGAAACTTAGATTATGGATTTTAGGTCTTTCTTCTTTTCTAATACATGCATTCAAGCTTATAAAGTTCCCACTATGCTCTGCTTTCTCTGCATTTCACAAATTTTAATAAGTTGTGTTATCATTTTGTCCAAAATATTGTAAAATTTCTCTTGATATTTCTTCTATGAACCAGGTATTATTTAGAAGTGTGTTATTTAATCCCCAAGTGTTTTGAGGTTTTCCAGCTATCTTGATTTTATTGATTTCTAGTTTAATTCTATTGTGGTCTGGGAGTAGACATTCATAGAATTTTAAATTTGTTAAGGTATGTTTTGTGTCCCAGAATGTAGTCTATCTTAATGGATGTTCCACATGAGCTTGAGAAGACTATTATTTTGGGGGGTACCTAGGTGAATCAGTGGGTTAAAGCCTCTGCTTCGGCTCGGGTCATGATCCCAGGGTCCTGGGATTGAGCTCCGCATCGGGCTCTCTGCTCGGCAGGGAGCCTGCTTCCCTTCCTCTCTCTCTCTCTTTGCCTACTTGTGATCTCTGCCTATCCTGTCAAATAAATAAATAAAATCTTTAAAAAAAAAGGAGACTGTTATTTTTGGATGAAGTAGTCTATAGATGTTAATAATAACCAGGTTTTTGACAGTGCTATTGAATTCACCTATATTGCTAGTGATTTTCTTTGTGGTCGATCTCTTGCTTTCTGAGAGAGGGGCGTAAAATTCTCCAACTATAATAGTGGATTCATCTATTTCTCCTTACATTCTTATCAGTTTTTACCTTCGGTATTTTGATGCTATGTTTTCTTTAACCACTGGCCCTTATCATTATGTAACACCTTTCTTCTTCCTAATAGCATTCCTTGCTCTGAAGTCTGCTGTGTTTGAAAATACAGCTTATTTTTGCTTTCTTTTGATTAGTAAGAGCATGATATATCTTTCTCCATCTTTTTCTTTTTACTCTTACATGTATCATTGTACTTAAAGTGGATTTCTTATAGACATATATAGTTGGGTCTTATTTTTTTTCAATTTTATTTATTTATTTACTTTGAGAAGGAGACAGAGCAAGTGAGGATAGGAGAAGAGGGAGAGGGACAAGCAGACTCTACACTAAGCAAAGAGTCCTACATGGGGTCTAATCCCACAAAGCTGAGATCATGACCTGAGCTGAAACCAAGAGCTGGATGCTCAACTGACTGAGCCACCTAGACACCTCTAGCTGGGTCTTATTTTTTTGATTCACTCTAACAATCTCTGCCTTTTAATTGATATATTTAATCACTGACTTCGGAATATTTAGATCACTAAACTTCTTCGGAGTATTTCTTCATGGTTAAGTTTTTAATGCCATGGAGATACTTAATTGTGTTATTTAATTTTTCTAAGGTCAAGAAGAAAAGTCAGACTGATAAATATGTAATTTCCCATAATAAACTTGAAAAATATCACAGGTCCAGTAATTGCAGGTAAGAACATTTTCTCGGAAATGGGTATTAATGTCCTCTCTAGATATTTCAACAGATAGAATATTTTTAAAACAAAATGAGGTTATCCTTTAAGTTCCACCTTTTAGCAGTCCGCCTAAGAAACAAAGTTAAAATGTAAATTTTAATTTTTTCAAGAAGATTTTATTTATTTGAGAGAAAGAGCGTGCGTGCGCGCGCGCACACACACACACACACACACACACACACAAAAGCATGGGGGAGAGTAGAGGAAGAAACAGACTCCCCACTGAGCAGGAAGCCTGATGCAGAACTCAATCCCAGGACTCTGGGATTATGACCTGAGCTGAAGGCAGATTCCCAACTGACTGAGCTACCCAGGCACCCTTTTTTGTCTGTTCTTAACATGAGGCTTGGTTAGATATTTTTAAATACAGTAAAATGTTTGATAATTAAACTATCAGAACTTTTATTTCCATTAAAATTAATCAAAAATCATCATCTTCTTCAAGGTCATTAGTCTTTATGATAATGGATAATACATTTTGCTCCACCTCTATTATGAAATACTAGTTGGAGTATATAGTGGTTAAAATTCAAAACTAGCTTTTATTTTAATTTGGAATGTGCTTTGCAGGTCCATTTAAATTTTAGTATAAAAGTTGTAATTGGAGAAGATGGAGAAATTAGTGGCTCTCTTCACTTTTTCCATTTTTTTCAACCATTTACTTGTTTTATTAGCCTGTTTATATTGTTTTGTATTGGTAAACAGCTGTATTTGAGAGTAGAGTTAACTTTTTGTTCTAAATCTGAACAGATGAGATATGCCTTTCTTAGATATTTGATTTGCATTACTGGTCCTTATTTTCTCAACATTTCTCTAAAAAATCTTATTTATGTAAGCAAAGTATTTATTAGATCAAGTGGCATGATCACCAATAGTTTAAAAAAAAAAAAACAAAACCAAGAGGGATGCCTGGGTGGCTCAGTCGGTCAAGCCGCTGCGTTTGGTTCAGGTCATGATCCTGGGGTCCCGGGATTGAGTCCTGCATCGGGCTCCTTGCTCGGCAGGGAGCCTACTTCTCTCTCAACCTCTGCCTGCCACTCTGCCTGCTTGTGCACTTGCGCTTGCTCTCTTTCTCTGACAAATAAATAAAATCTTAAACAAACAAACAAACAAACAAATAAGAAATGGTAACTAAAGTTTTGTTATATTTTTTATGCCCAGCAACTGTGAATACTCAAATTGCTATCACTAATGGTATTGACCTTACATGACTATAATTATCATGAATAATTCAGTTTTCATCCTTCTTATATAATAGAACTATAAGCTGAAGTTTGATTTAACTTGTATCTTGAGAATTTAAAACATGTAAGAAAACCACATTATCATTATTGTTTAAGTCTTGAACAGTTAATGATCTTTAAAGACCGAAGACAATCTTTTTCTTATTTTTTAGGAGAAAAAAAGGGAGAGTGTAAAGACTAAAAGACCATTTACTGATATTTTATATTCTGCTGAGCACAGTCTTTGAACAACAAAATATCAAGAGCAGATAGGGGTCCTAAAACAGCATTCAAAAGTTGCTGTTTCAAAATGTGATACTCCAGGGGGCTTCTCAAATGCTCAGTCACTTTTCACTGTGGCATTTACTACAGAAAATCAAACAGAATGTCTGATTGTACTTTCCCATCCCTGGTGGGTTTCCAAATGCCAAATGACATTGCTGGCCAGAACAGTTCTCAGTATTTGTTTTCCCAAAGCATGTAGTTTGAAGCTGTTTTTCACACTATTAAATCCAATAAGGACAAGTAAGCCATGATCTCTGCCCTCAAGGAGCTTACATGTTGTCAAGGGATAGAGATAAACAGACAACTAACTAAAGATAGTCAAGTAAATATTATGCTCTTTGTGGGAACACAGGGGAGGAAGCTAGCAATTCTGAAAGATGAAAAAAACTTATAGATGAGGTGAGATTAGAGTTTTTCTTTGACTACTGAATTTATTCCACAGAAAATATGTCAGAGGGAAATGGGGAGAAGTTAAAGAAACAAACTCACACAAATCTTTGAATTTACAAGATCATATAATTGCTTATATGAAAATGAAGAAAGATATTTACCCCTGGAAGAAAGGAAGCCTACCTAGGACATTAAGATAGAAACACTCAGGGACACCTGTGTGGTTCAGTCAGTTAAGCCGCTGCCTCTGCTCAGGTCGTGATCCCAGGGTTCTGGGATCGAGTTCCACATCAGGCTCCTTGCTTGGCAGGGAGCCTGCTTCTCTCTCTGCCTCTGCCTGCCACTCTGCCTGCTTGTGTGCTCACTCTCTCTCTCTCTGACAAATAAATAAATAAATAAATAAATAAAATCTTAAAAAAAAAAAAAAAGATAGAAACACTCATTTCTTCTCTCCCAACTCTACTGCTTTCTAATGTGTATGAAAATCATGAAAGAATATAAAAATGCTTGGATTCTAGGTATTACTTGTGTATTTATTTATTTATTTATTTATTTTTTTAAGTTTTGTTTTTTCATTTATTTGACAGAGAGAGAGAGAGCACAAGTAGGCAGAGAGGCAGGCAGAGAGAGGAGGAAGCAGGCTTCCCGCTGAGCAGAGAGCCCCATGTGGGGCTTAATCCCAGGACCCTGAGATCATGACCTGAGCCGAAGGCAGAGGCTTAACCCACTGAGCCACCCAGGCACCCTACTTGTGTATTTATTACATGGAAGGCATAGTGCTAATGTCTTTGTACATGGTATCTCAGTTGATTCTGTCAACAATTCCTACAATTAGTTGTTATTATATCCATCTTCAAGGTCAAACACCCCCCCGCCCCAAGATTAGGAAAGGTTAAATAAACTTCCTAAGGTCACTTGGCTAGTAGGCAGTATAAGATGGATTCAGATCCATGTTTTCTGATTCCAAAGTTCATTAATGCTGTTAACCACTACATCACACTATCTCCACTGTACAAGAAATGTGCTAAAAAGAACATCAAGAAACCTAATGTACTTGATCCCTAACTTCCAAAGGATGCACTCAGGATGGGGGCTTCCCCTGGACAGAGTCTGCAGAGACTGGGTTCAGACTGCTCATCTCGTCAGTATTTTAAAATTGACAGAGACGACCAAATACCTCTTCTCTGTCAAAGAAAACTACAACTTCTGCAATCTCAGTGTTCAGTTTCATAATCCAGGAGCATATTACTCCTCACATCTTTTGTCAGAGCTATAGGATAGTCTTCTGGACATTTCAGTTCCTTGGCACCTGACTACAAAATCCTATCCTATATGCATAGAAACCCATATTCCTGGTCTCTACCTTCCCAAATTAGGAATTCTCTACTGTTACTAACTGTGGATTGCACTGCTGGGGGGAATGTGAGAAGGAAGTTGAAAATGGGAGATTGTTAATTTCGGCTGAGTATTCCTGCCAGATAACCAAAGAGAGAGAAGCTGTGCTGGCAGCCAAGGGCATTTCTGTGGCCCACAGGCTGCAGGAAGAAGTGTCTGGCAGATTCCTTGGTAGTCAATGCAAATGTCTGTGGGTCATACAAGGCCAAGTGGGCAGTGGGCAAATGCCTGACTTTTTGGTATTGACCAAAATTAGTCTATAACAGACAATTCTTGTTCCTTCCTAAAACTATTACTCAGAAATACATGTCAGTCATGGTTCTCATGAAGCTTTTGTTTTATAGAGTAGAGAGTGCTTCCATGTTGGGAGGACAAGGAAAATTCATCATTAACTCACCTTTTCACACTTAACTGGATATCATAAAGAACATTCCTAATGATGAATTATCCATGAAAACTGCTTGAGTTTTTCTCCCTATTAATTATCCATAAAGGGATTTATACTGCAAAACATAATAGATTCCAACTCAATTCAAAATTTTCTATCACAAATTAGACTATAAACCATCTTATCTCAATCCTTCAGTTTAGAAATATGCTTGAAGTAGGAAATAAAAAATTAAAATATCTTGGAGAGGGACGCCTGGGTGGCTCAGTTGGTTAAGCAGCTGCCTTTGGCTCAGGTCATGATCCTAGCGTCCTGGGATCGAGTCCCACATCGGGCTCCTTGCTCGGCGGGGAGCCTGCTTCTCCCTCTGCCTCTGCCTTCCACTCTGTCTGCCTGTGCTCGCTCTCTCTCTCTCTATAACAAATAAATAAAATTTAAAAAAAATAAAATAAAATATCTTGGAGAATCTCTGTTCGGAGGCAAGTTTCAGCGAGTCTTGGAGCACAGTGAAAATGATTTTTTTTTTAAATTTAAAACTCATGAGGCTAAAAGGAGAATCTATTGAATGCTTTTGTATCCAGTATGCATTGCATATATATTAACTTGTAAGCAAAAGGAAATTATGACAGATACTTTAAAGATTTAAGACTGGGGAGATTATTTTAATATGACAAAGTTAATATATTCAGTAATAGAATGATTACATTTGCAAATCTTCTAATTGGATTTTTGTCTTTATATAAATTGCAAAGCACATGCACTTTTGATAAATGAAATGGCACATCCACCCAGATAATTATCACTTAATAATGAGCAAGCACCTCTGGGCTTATAACTCATATAAATTTGAACTTGAACTACTGAGCCAGGTGCTTAATTTATATACCTTTAAGTTATTACTCATTCATAACTCTAGTAAAATAAAGAATAGGATGCTATAATATTCTTCTGTTCTGATATATTAGAGATAAAAATTTAAGATGAACACTCTGGTAATAGGCATTCATAAACTATGAAAAAGTTTCACCAAATAAAAGAGCATACTTGTTATTATCACTATCATCGCCAGTACCATGACTGCTAAGAATAATACTACACAATTTTAAAGTAGCAATAAGTTATTTCTTTCATCACCTTACAGAATAAAATTAATGAACATTAATTTATCAAAAGCAGACATATAATTAACAGTTTTTTTTTGAAGGCAGCATGTTTTAACAAATGTGATTTAGAAATGAGAAAAAAGAAGAAAAACATATCAACTGTATATAGAGTAACTTGGAAATAAATATTTCTTTACTTAAATATTTGAAGTGAAAAAAAAAGATAAAAACCCAAATAAACTAGTTCCAGTTAACAGCACAAAGAGTCAGAATAAAGAAATTTGAGAAATAGCAAATCACCCATGACTATAAGCAAGTAATTTCTCCTTTGGCTCATGTCCTAATAGAAAAACTGTGGATAGGAAAACTTGGAAATAGGCAAAGGACCTAAGAGAATATATTTCTCCTGATTTTTGTTTCATTAAAATTCTATTAAGACAATATTCTTGGTAAACTCCTCATTGTCATCAGTAGTACAAAAGCTCTTTAAGGCTAAAGAGGTGGGTGTGGAAGGCATGATGGGTTCACTTTTCCCTTAGGAGCAGAGGAGTAAGAGACCACCTTGCCACTACACAATGTGTAGAACAACAGATACTGCATAAAATGGGAGACCTCAGCCTCTGGCTGTAACTCCCCCAAGGTCCAACACCCCTTGTGTGCAATGAAGCAGGTGGACACATTCAGAATATGCAGCTCGATGTATGAAACAGGGGCCCAGGAGGGAGACCGGCCTGGCGATGGTAATGTATAGTTTGTTTTTCTTAGGGGGGGGTGACTGATAATGTAGGAGTCAGGGAGATATCTTGCAGGAATGCAAATGTGCCGAACGAGAAAGGTAGAGAGTGAAGATGGAACCCTGGAAAATTATAAAGATAAGACATGGAAGAAAATCCACTGGGAATAGCAGGATAGTTAGCACATTTTACAAAATGGGGGAGAAGTATAGTTTAAGAATGATGCTTTATTGGTGTAGCCATTCTGGAAAACAGCATGGAGGTTCCTCAAAAGGTTGAAAATAGAGCTACCCTATAATCCAGCAATCGCACTACTGGGTATTTACCCTAAAAATACAAATGTAGTGATCCGAAGGGGCACGTGCACCCAAATGTTTATAGCAGCAATGTCCACAATAGTCAAAATATGGAAAGAACCTAGATGTCTATCAATAGATGAATGGATAAATAAGAGGTGGTATATATATATATACAATGGGATACTATGCAGCCATCAAAAGAAATGAAACCTTGCCATTTGCAATGACGTGGCTGGAACTAGAGGGTATTATGCTGAGCGAAATAAGTCAATCAGAGAAAGACAATTATCATATGATCTCTCTGATATGAGGAATTTGAGAGGCAGGGCAGGGGGTCGTTGGGGGTAGGGAGGGAAAAAATGAAACAAGATGGGACCGGGATGGGAGACAAACCATAAGGGACTCTTAATCTCGGGAAACAAAATGAGGTTTGCTGGGGGTTGGGGAGGAGGGATGGGGTGGCTGGGTTATGGACATTGGGGAGGGTATGTGCTATGGAGAGTGCTGTGAAATGTGCAAGACTGATGATTCACAGACCTGTACCCTGAAGCAAATAATACATTATATGTTAATTTAAAAAAATAATAATGCTTTACTCCTCATCCAATGATGCAGGAAGATCGAGTATGAAAAGGACTGTGGATTTGTCAGAAGTTAGCTGGTAGACTTAGCATGTGCAGTCTGAGAGTACGGTGAAGGTGGAAACCAGGATGCTACATTCTTAGGTGAATTAGAAGTGAGGACATGACAAAAACCCAGTTTTGTCTCTGCTGGTATTGATTTATGCTATTATTTCTACCACAGAAGTGGTAGGAGGAGAAACAGAATAGTTTAGTGCTATAGTTGACCACATTATGGTCACAGCTGAGAAGGGTTTACTTTATTTTAGTTTTTTAAGATATTAATGTCAGGACCTCACTCCAAACCAGTTAAACCTGAATCTCTGATGATGGGGCCCAGATACTGATATTTTTAAGTAGCACTCTAGGTGATTCTAATGTTTAGCTGGAATTGAAGAGCAATGGATTAATGGGCTAAGAATATGGGTTCTAGACTCAGCTTTAGTTTAAGTGTCAATCTCATTATTTGCTGGCTGCATGACTTCTCTTTCAGTTTCCTTATCAAAGATGTGGGAATAATAATAGTATCTTCCTCACTGGGTTGAAGAAGGATTAAATGACATAAGGTATGTAAAACACTTGGCATGGCCCTGCATATTATTGGCTGTTGTTACTGTTTCTGTCATTAAAACATATGATATAGATTTAATGATACAAACAGTAACAAAAACAACCAATAATAGATAGTGCCACATCAAATGTTTTACATACCTTATGTCATCTGTGTGTGTGTGTGTGTCCAGAGAGAGAGAGAGATGGAGGGAGAGTGGTGTGGGAGGGAAGAAGGGAGAGAGAGAGAGCACAAGTCCCCACTTGGTGACCACACACTATTCAAGACATGAGAGGAGGAAGACTCTGGCACTCTTTCCATCACTTAAACTTCATATCACCTACTCAACAACTCTGCTCCTACTTCTGCCTGGTAACTGACTCCTGACCTAGTACTAGCTGTGTCAAAATTTTCTTGCTTTATTTTTGTTGTTCCTGGAGTTTTACACATGAATCTTGTGCCTTTCATAACTAACATCAACCACAGAAATTTTATGGTTCTCTCAATGAACTTTATAGGATCTCTTAAGCCACTTGGCTCATCATTTGTGGCCACTGACTTATTATGCCAGGAGTCTACAAATACTGCATTTCCTGCTATTACAGAGGGCTGACAGGCATTTGAAAATGTTTGTTTCATGGTGGTAGCTACATTGCCTCAAATTACTTGCCTGGTTTTCTACCCTTGGGTCTTAACCGTGGCTGCCATTGTTAATACTAAACCGCACTGGAGAAAGTTAAACAAGTAAGGGAAATTTTATTCAAGGCTATTGAAATATGGCAGAGAGACCTTAGTCTGAACTAAATTCTCTTGAAACAAAAAGAGGGAGGGCTTTTATAAGTGCTGGGGTGAGCTAGCGGCAAGTACTGAAGCACTTGAGGGGAGAGGCTGAACAGTGAGGTGTTGTAACATCCAGTTACTCCTGAGTTTGCAAATGTTTTCATCTGTGATTAGGCTACCTGTGTTTGCTAACAGGTGCCCATCAAGGTGAGCTCCAAACTTTCCAACAGAGACTGGGAAAGGGGGGCTGCTATCTTCCTCAATGATTTCATTTTAAAGGAGTGGTTCCCAGGTCCTTGAGAAAGATATCCCTTACTCATAAATCAGGCAAGAGGGTAGGAGAAGATGTACATTTCAAAGGGGCAAAGAAATTATTTTAGGAAACAGTTATGTTTCCTAAAGTAAATGCTCTAAGAAGAGGAAGTTCAGGAATAAAGGAAACTGTCTAAAATTTAGTCAAGCTGAAGGGAAAGTTAAAGCTGTCTTGGTCACCATATTTGAATCTTCTTTGTTTTAATCTCTTCTTAATATATCAGCTCTTTTAGATTCTACTGATTCTGGCTTTTGCTCTGCCCTTATATTATGGTTGAAGTCAAAATTATACTGAGCTAATATATTTTTTAAAATCATAAAAAATCATAGTAATTAGGAAAAGTACATAAAAGTACACAAAAACTTCACACACACGGACTCTAGATTTGGAAGTAATCTTAAAATTAATCTAAAATTAGATTAATCTTAAAATTAATTTATTATAATCCTGAGTCAAATATTTCAGTCTCCTTTTAAATATTCTCAAAATTAAAATTATCTCCAGGAAAAGTAAGTGTTAGATAATTTTTCCCTTCCTTGGCCATGTTCTCCCCTCGAAGACAGAAACCCTCAAATTGATTACTCACATGGGAGTACCTGATGTAACTGTATACACAGTTGAACTCTGACCTTCCTTTCTTTGGCATGTCTTCTCTTCTTTAATTTAGATGTCCACTATTCCATATGTGATGTTGATTGAAGGCACCTCATTATCTTGGTTGTTTTCTTCAACATCTCCTGTAAGATGTGGCACTTAAAAATGAATGGCAAGTTTCCTGAGTAGAGATCAAACAGTTTGGAGTAGAGAATGATCGTTTCAGTTTTCTGGACACTCTACCCGTTTTCATGTAGACAGAAGTCAAATTCACTTTGGTAACTTTTATTTTCACAAAAATTATCTTACTATATATTTTTAAAACTAAGTATTAGAATTTACATGTGCTCAAATTAAATGTATTTTGTTGGATTCAGTTCATAACTGTAGCTTGTGAAAAACACTGGGCTATTGCGTATAGCCCACATTTTATTAGCTACTTTTCCCACTTTTGAGCAATCTGCTACACCTGACAAAGATTATTTACATCTTCTACTTCATTACTGAGGTTAAGAGCCCAGTTGTCCATCATTTACTGAGTCAGTACTCTTAGGGCATGGTCATTTAACAAGTTCTAAATTTACCTCATTGCTGCCCAGTCTCCATTTACCTGTCTTGGTTGTATCCATATCCTACATACTTAGATATGTTGGTAAACCATATCTTCAACAAATCTTTATTATTTTCTGCTTCTTCTCATGCACCTAGCTTTTATTATTTTTTTAAATTTTATTTATTTATTTGAAAGGGAGAGAGATCACAAGTAGGCAGAGAGAGAGGGGTGGGGGTAAGCAGGCTCCCCGCTAAGCAGAGAGCCCGATGCGGGGCTCGATCCTAGGACCCTGAGATCATGACCTGAGCCAAAGGCAGCGGCTTAATCCACTGAGCCACCCAGGCGCCCATGCACCTAGCTTTTAAAAATTGAAAGATTTTTTAAAAAAATTATAGTAGATCCTTCAACACTCTTGTGGCATTTATAGACATTTATCCAAACTAAAATACATACCACTCTAGTATTTAAGGGAAACATTCCATGTTAAACCTCATCATAGCCTATCTGCAAAACCTGTAGTTAGCTGTTCTGACAAAAACTGGTTGGAGTTATTCTTGGAAAAAAGCAAAATTGTCATTCTTACATTCAAGAACAACCAAGAAACAGAAGGGCCAGGTGTCCTTCCTTTGACTTCTCTGGCAGAGTGATGTGTTCTCTGTTCTCAACTCAATTAGAAAAATATTTCAAGGCATAAGCCTCCCTTAATTCCCCACATAATTAGTGTTCAAACTTGTGAATTTTCGTAACTCCAGGTTTTTTTCTGAATTAGCATCTATGGATTGGGAGAATAAGAAAATGTTTGGATGATTTATTTAAATGATTACTATATAATATTTTATGCATTTAAAGACATATTTTATATGTAACATATAAGGTATGATGGTTAGTAATAAAATGAACATTTGTTTCCCCATTTAAGAATAATTTTGCTGATGTTAATAGAATATTAGAAAATGAACACTTTTTTTTTTTTTAAGATTTTATTTATTTATTTGTCAGAGAGAGAGAGAGAGCGAGAGAGCACAGGGAGACGGAGTGGCAGGCACAGTCAGAGGGAGAAGCAGGCTCCCTGCCGAGCAAGGAGCCCGATGCGGGACTCGATCCCAGGACGCTGGGATCATGACCTGAGCCGAAGGCAGCTGCTTAACCAACTGAGCCACCCAGGCGTCCCGTAAATGAACACATATTTAACTAAAATTTTGATCTAACAATGATTTTGGCCATTCTACCTACAGGTACAGTCAAGTATATTCACAACTAAAGAGTAATTATGCTGTTTAATGTATAAAGTGGTTAAGTTGGCTCTAAGTGCTAAATTTCACATAACTTGACCATGATGATTTGAGAGTCTTTTGTCTGGATGTTGTAAAATTCTGTGGTCCTTTTTAAAGGATCTTTATTCCCTTTATTGGCTATCTAGCTGCCTATGTATTTACTGATTTATTTCTCTCCTATTCAAATTGTGCCCCCCTTGACATCTGTCTTTCCTTAATCCTCTGTTGTGTTTGGCATCTGTCTTCATGTCATGTCTGTCTCTACAAGTCTCTTATTCCTGCTTTGTCCGGGATGCAGATGAATTTAAATTCTGGGTGTTAGGAGTCCAGATTGAAACCTTCTAAAGAAACCCTGGCCAGTTCTAAAATAAGTTGTGTGATCACAAGGAAAGGGATGCAAAAACTTCAAAGATAGGGTGGCAGATACAGAGACAGACAAGGGGGAAGTGAGATGTGGAGACAGGTGGGGGTAAATTTTTAGTACAAGATGAAAAATAGGAAGGAAATTAATTTTAAAGTTAAAGGAAATCTATACTAAATACTTGTGAAAAACTGGGATGTTTAACTGCTTGATTTGTTTGTAATCTGTATTGAAGACCTTTGGTTCAACAAGGTAATTGAAACTCAAGTTAAGTTTTCTTATTTTTACCATGGATTGTTTGCTGGGGCTTGATTGTAAATAGGGAGACCAGATTCTGTTTCAACAGAGCTTCTACCCAGCTTGTAATATAAGTAATTGGTGATTTTGTTTGCAACTTCCTGTTTTAGTCTATATTATCCTTCTATAATTTATGCACTCATGGCATCCCTTCAAGTAGACTGTATACCCTTGCTTGGCAGGATAAGACTCTGGCACTAGGCACTTAGTCAAAATTAATCTCTTGAATATTAAATTAACATTTAGGAAAAGGTGACTGCTGAGGCAGCCAGGAATGAAGGGAAGGAATGGGAGGGAGTAGTAGTGTTTCTGTATCACAAATCTGTCACTAAGCTTTCACTATGAGCTGCCATGATTCCCACCATCTTATATTGATCTGAATTCTATGTAGTCTTCCAGTTTTAGTTTTGATTTCTCTTATGCAGTGAAGCACACCAAAGCCAAGGAGTAACTGAGAGCTGTGACAGGTCTGATCCCAAGGTGAAGCTTTTGTGTCACTGGTGTTGTTGGGAATCTGAGAAGAACTAAGTCTCCAGGAAAAACATTTTACAATTTATAATTCTATGAAGAAGAGCCATTTTCAAGTGTGGCTACAACTGTCACCTATTATCTCCAGCTAGGGAAATCTCTGGTCAGCTGAGAATGAGAATGGCTGCTCTAGGTCCTGGGGTCCTAGAAGACTCCCCTCATATACAGCAATGGACCTCCTAAACTTGAGGAAAAGTGATGGTAATAGTATGTGCCCTAAACGGATATTTCTCCAACTCTAATGTGCATGCAAACCACCTGGACATCTTGGTAAAATACAAATCCCAAAGATACTGTTATAGCAAATCTGGGTGGTAGAACCCAAGAAGTTGCCTTTCAAGCAAGCTCCCTGGTATGCTGCTCTGCTATCCTGAGGACCATACTTTTAAGTGAACCGCCCTCAGCATTCCCTTAACTAATTCCATTAGGAAAGAGAATGGCTTCTCTAAATATCCAAAACCCAAGAATGGGACTCTAGAGGGCCATCCACAGACTGAAGGGAGAGAAGGGCACACCTTTCAGCCAATAAGATCAAGAATCAACTCTGTAAGTCAGTGTGGTAGTAGAGGACACCACCAGTTCACCTTCCCAGCCAGGAACCAGTGATGAGTGATGAGATGAGTCATGGTTGTTACACAGGACAGAAAAGCTTGTCTACAGAAGCCAAGTGCAACCAACATCCATTAATGAAGGCTACATTAGTTCTTGCTTAAGATGGTGAGTGACCATCTGTATGGGCACATATATAAAACCCTTAAATATAGAGTAGTGATCAAGACCCAGGCTCTCAAGGAGGATAGCCTACAACAGAAGATCTGCACTGTCACTTCTCAGGTGTGTCCCTTAGACAGTTATTTAACCTTTCTGGGCCTCGTTTTTTCATGTGTAAATAGAGATATTAAGAATACCACTTTCCCTTGGGGCGCCTGGGTGGCTCAGTGGGTTAAAGCCTCTGCCTTCGGCTCAGGTCATGATTTCAGGGTCCTGGGATCGAGCCCCGCATCGGGCTCTCTGCTCCACGGGGAGCCTGCTTCCCTCTCTCTCTCTGCCTGCCTCTCTGCCTACTTGTGATCTCTGTCTGTCAAATAAATAAATAAAATCTTAAAAAAAAAAAAAAAAGAATACCACATTCCCAGGGTTGTTGTGGGACATATAGAAGCACTTACCATCATGTCTCACATTTAAAAAGCACTCAGAAAGATTAGTTACTGCGCTTCCAGCAAGATAAATTTTGCCTTTGGTGACACCTAATGCAAAATATTTACACAGGTGTTGGAAATTTTTTTTTAAGTTAATTTGATCAGAGTATATAAAATAGCCTATTAAGATGAATTCAGTTACTGTTTTCGTGATAATAACTATGCCTGGCTAAAGCTATCCTGGGCTGTTTCCTATAAATGTGCATTCTAACTTGGGAACCATTTTATCTCACAAATTAGCAAAGTTAGAATGTTGGTCATTTCTGGTACTCCTGGGTAACTTTTCTGGCACCCTCTCAACCATCAGCTTGATTCTGAGTTCTCTAAGAATGTGCATTGTATTTATTCATTTACTTCTTTTCACTCGGTCTTGTACACAATCTATTCCTATTGCCATGGAGATAGCTATTCAGTGACAATAACCTCTTCACTTCATTTCAGTCATTTATACAATTACTGTTGTGTCAGGTTGATTCTGGCTTTGACACTGATGAAAAGGGAAAAAGAAACATTTAATAAAGTGATTTTTTTCCACTCAATTTGCTTTTGCTTCTCTTTCTCTGTGCCTCAAATTTAGCAAGTGCAACACTTGTTCCATTGGATTATCTGAAATACATTGTTGGCTGTCACATGCATGATTGATTTTAAACGTATGCCTGAATCCTTTCTACCAGACTAAACTCGTAGGACAGAAAAACACACTGTAAAAAAAGGCTCTCCTGTCATCATCAGGTACACCCGTCATCTATGACCTAACCCTCATATTGTAAACAAGTAACTGCTGGCAAGAAGAGATTATAAACAAAACCAATCTCTTCATCTCTATTTTCCACATGTCTCGCCAGAAAAGGTATCTAAGACATCACTCCATTTCATCCTCTCTTGGTCCTTGACTCTTTTCATCCCTCTTCTTGCATGCCATATTCACTTTGTTTGTATCCATTTTGAATCAGTCTTCACCGCTCTGGTTACTGTGGCTCAGCAATGAGTCATGGAAACTGCTCAAGACTTGTCTCTCTCAATTTATCCTACCAGCCATATCCTGTTATTTTTCTGCCTTTCAGTTGCCCTTGTGTATAAAGATCCCTTTTCATTTGCTTTGTGCAGTGTTACTTCTCATTTAAATTTTCTGTCTTCTTTGAGATGCTAGTCCCCACCTTCATTTTTAATTTTAAATATATCCATTAATTTCTTTTTAAAAAAGTAGTAATTTGGGGCACCTGGGTGGCTCAGTGGGCTAAGCCTCTGCCTTCGGCTCAGGTCATGATCTCAGGGTCCTGGGGTCGAGCCCCGCATTGGGCTCTCTGCTCAGTGGGGAGCCTGCTTCCCCCCCCTCTCTCTGCCTGCCTCTCTGCCTACTTGTGATCTCTCTGTGTCAAATAAATAAATAAAATAAAATAAAAAAGTAGTAATTTGCCTAAATGACAATGTTTCTTTGAATTATGAACTAGGTAACAGTATAATGTGCTACATTTAATTAATTCTGGTTAGTGCTGCAAACCTAATTGATTGTATGATCATTCTCTTCTCCCTTCAATAGCAGAGGGATATGGTAAAGTTTCAGATTTTATGTGCAAAAGTTTTGATTTCCATCTCCCTGAACAATCATGTTTATTTTTTATGATTTTTGGAAGTCCAGCTTTATCCAACTGACTGGACTGATTTTCCAATAAGTTAGATTTAATATCACTGGATGGGGCGCCTGGGTGGCTCAGTGGGTTAAGCCTTTGCCTTCAGCTCAGGTCATGATCTCAGTGTACTGGGATTGAGCCCCACATCGGGCTCTCTGCTCAGCGGGGAGCCTGCTTCCCCCTCTCTCTCTGCCTGCTTCTCTGCCTACTTATGATCTCTGTGGAATAAATAAAATTTTTTTAAAAAATAAAACCTTTAAAAAAATTTAATGTCACTGGAATATTGGCTACATGGTATGAATTCGAGAACTACAGCCTGCAGACCAAATCTTGCCAGACACCTGTTTTCTTAAATAAATAAGAATACAGCTGCACTCATTTCTTATGTATTGTCTATAACTGCTTTCACACTATGAATGAAGAGTTGTGACAGAGACTGTGTGACCTGCAAAGCCTAAAATATTTGCTATCCGAGCCTTTAAGAAAATGTTTGCCTACTCATGGGCTACCCAAAAAAACCAAGCCTGCCAAATTTCTCTAGGTAAGTCTTGAGGCAAAGTTCATAAGATATTTGCTTGTTGAAACCCCTTTCTTTTAAAAAGGAAAAAAGGAATCCCTTTCTCGTAAATTTTTGAAAATCGCATATTAACTCAGAGGAAAAGCCAGATTATCTTCAGAGGTAGCTCAAAGGTATTTGCACAAAAATAGGGCTGTCTGATAAAATATATAGGACACGCAGTTAAATTATAATTTCAGATGAACTACAAAGAATTTTTTGGTGTATGTTCCGAATATTGCATGGGACATACTTATGCTAAAAAATTTATTTGTTGTTTATCTGAAATTAAAATTTAGCTGGCACTTGTGCTTTCACTTGCTAAATCTGGCAGGCCTCTATATAAAGACATGAAAAGAAGAAAAACTGAAGAGAACTTGAAGCAACATCTCAGGGCACTGTGTGAAGTTGTGGGTTTATTAGCACCTTCTGATGTGTTGTCTGGTAACATTCCAGAGTAATCCAATTTATATTCATGTTCTGAATCAATAATGAGCAGCTTCATTCTTTACACCCAGGTGTTTGGCACACAGATGGTCAGCTTTCTGACCCAGGAATCCATGCTGTTTATTAACAGCTTGAAATTTTCGATTGTACATCAGATTGCAGGCGGAAGAGCACTTTTCAGTACAAGATGAAGGGGAATTACGCAGTAGCACTTCGTAGGTTTGATTTAGTCCCAGGAGGAGAGCAAAAAATAGAAAGTTTACAAAATGAGTGACCGGGGAATTGACAAGAGTCCATTTGCTCTCATAGTGCTCTATCTGAAAGGAACAGTGTTAGGAATTTAATTGCAATTAGGAAGCACTGGACAATGCAGGATGTTAACTCAGAGAAAGCAAGGTTTGTTAAACAGGAAAATGATATATTAAAAAAATTCTATATTAGAGGCAAGCTTTCACTTAGGCATACCTTAGAGTATTTAATGAGCTACTGTGACTTTCTTTCTCATACCCATTTTACTTTTCTAACTTGGTTACATTCTAACATTCTAACACATTTATACATGTTGATCAGCACCTGTGCCCCAACTTAAGTCATTACTAACTTGCTGAATGATTTTAAGTCAATAACTTCACATTTTGGTTCTCTATTTCTCATTTGAAGGAACTGAATGGGAAGATTCTGAAGGTTCTTACCAGATCAAAAATTCTACTTCTATTCATACCGATGCACATTATATTAGAATGTGATGTCCACACTATGCCCAGAATATCAAAATCATCAAAATGTATATGTGAATACAGGCCCTGAGTTTGGTAAACATGATAGCATCACAAGCTAGGTTCTATAAATGAGACTGATTCTCAACAAGGTATAATAAGCCTGTTAACATTAGATGAAGCTCTGGATTACTACCTTAGGTTTATATATTTCTAGCATATTTTCATGAAATATTTGAATATCGGAAATTCTACTCCTCTCTTTCTTTATAAATATTTTGGTTTCCTAGCAGTTTGTAAAAATTTTAAGAGAAAATTTTAACTGACAGTAACTTCTATTATATGATACCAGTTTTGGTAGTAGGTGCCACAGGAAGACAATCTGTCTTTTGTTGTGGGCTTTGTGATAGAGTAACCTATCAGTTAGAACAAATGCACATGAGGCTATGGTAAAAACTGCAAAGCAAAGAACTGACCCTTGATATGCTTATTCAGAAATGGTTATTTGAGATAATACAACTAGAACTGGGAAGATGATAGTACATGTTTTCTGTCTTAAACAATCTAAAAATATAAATCTGAGAAAGCAAATATGTAAATATGTATGAAAATGCTAAGATTAACTTGTATATCTGCTAACATGCTATTTTTTAAATTGATTTTTATTTATACAAATGATAAGCAAAGCCATTCTCTTTGTCCAAAATTAGAACATTATAGATGAGGCTAAAATTGCCTTTGACCACCACCCTAATTTTTCTCCACGCACTCTCTTTCTGGAGATAAGTATTATTGTTGGTTTTGTGTGTACCCTTTCAGATAATTTTCAAAGTATTTTCTCACAGAGATTTGATTCTTTGCTGTATTACAGTTGTGCTAGCAAGCCTAGAAACCTTTGTTTGTTAATGTGGAATGGGAAAATAGTGCTATTTGTGAAAGATCTTTAGGACTGGGCTTGATTATCAAAGTGTAGAAAATTACATTGGTAGAGAGTAAGTCGTATCAGGGGGCAGTGTGTGCATGTGTGTATACACAGAACACAAATTTGTGAATACACACACACAAATTTGGTTCATAAGCTACTCTATCTCAGTTTCCATAGCTGCAACCCAGAATGAGAGGCTCCGAAGCATCACTGAGGTTTTGTTCAACTCTCACTTTCTATTGGCATATTATTTCTAGTGCTAATATAGCTGAAAAAATGACTATGTGACATAACTTCTGCTTTCCCCCATGGCATTTAGGTTTTTTGTTTTTTTTTTTTTTTAGATTTTATTTATTCATCTGACAGACAGAGATCACAAGTAGGCAGAGAGGCAGGCAGAGAGAGAGGGGGAAGCAGGCTCTCGCTGAGCAGAGAGCCCAATGTGGGGCTCGATCCCAGGACCCTGGGATCATGACCCGAGCCAAAGGCAGAGGCTTTAACCCACTGAGCCACCCAGGCGCCCCCCCCAATGGCATTTAGTTTTAATTTCTGTTTATGCAACCTAATTTTGTTTGCAAAAGCTGGATGCATATTCCTTTGTTCAAAACTGATTCAAGTCAAACCTGGTTCCCAGGAAAGAAGATCCAGTAATATTAGTTATCCTTTCACACCATTTCATGGTATTTCCTTATCAAGTTTGTCCAACTCCCTCGGAGTTAATCCCACTAAATTTACCCTCTCATAATTGTTCTGGGTACCATCGGAATACACTCGGTCACATCAAACTTGGTGAGTAATGGTGATACCTCATATATGATATTCTGTAAAATCTCTCACTTCAGATCTACATATTAAACTTAGCTTCTATACCCTTTTCTCTGATTCTCTGATGTTTCATGTTTTCTTTCTCCAAATCACTGCTACCTATACTAAAGCATCAAAAAAGTAGGTGCTTTTTAAAAATATATCTTTTAAGTTTGTTATTTCTATACTTATATCAAAGTAAATTTTAATCAGTTAATTTTTATACTCTATCAAATAGATGGTTATATTATCTACTCACTGGTATTCATTTATAAGCTCTGCATTCTGGCCCAGCATCTACACATTACGATTTGTTGTTTTTCTAACATACTTTAGGTCTCCTTCTTCAGCCAGGTTTGCTGTGACACTTCACATCAAATGAAGCGAAGGATTGCTGCAGAAAGCCGAACACAGAGAACAATGTGTTAAGGTTCTTTGTTGCAAGAAAAATGTAGAATAATAAACTTCATGGAAACACATACATTTATAATTTCAGAACCCAGTGGAAATTACTTTTTGCAAATGTGTAAACTCTTTATAATTGTGTCTTCATTACTAACAACCCTGAGCAGTTGAATTGCCAGTTAGTATGAGGTTTTCAAAACAGGCCTGAATAATATTCCATCATAAAAATAGAATTCGTATGTAACCACTGACAACTGCCACCTGGTTAAGGTATCTTGTTTCTAATTTTACAGGTGTCAGATCTGGCCTGCTTTAGTCAGCTTCTTTGCCAGTCTCATCACCTGTGATTTCCAGTTAAAACTTTATCACACTTAGATGACTAGAAAACAGTATAGACATGTGAGGAAGAGAGTCAGCTTCTGAGGCGGAGGTATTCTTTAGTAATTACTCGAAAAATCTCCAGAGGGAACACATTCATAAACATCTAATAAAATATTTCAAGCCAGTGGGAATTTAATGTGTCCATCTCAGATTTAATTTGACATGAATGGACATTCTTATGCTGTGTTAAAAGACAAAGTTAATATGGTATTTTTAGGGGTCATGGAATATATTGGTTTTTACAGATGATTTGAGTCTTACACTAAAAAAAAAAATTTGTTTTAATTAAATCAACATATTCCTTCAAGATTAAGAAAGACAATAAAAAGCATAGGAGTTTATGCCTTTTTATGAGCCAGCAATACTCCTAGAAGTTGGTGGTCATATATAGTTCCGATATTTTTATGGTAATTGCTTTCATATTTTAAAGAAGCAAATTCAAACATTTTCTAGAGAACTGTTCAGTGCTGGTCTTAGTTCTCAAGGGTGCAAAGAAATGATGTTTATCTCTCATCTTTGCACCAAAGGCAGAAAACAAATGAAAAACCCTGTTTAGGGGTGTACTAAAGAGAGATGCAGTTCAAACATTTTTATGGCACTCATTTTCTCAGGTTCTTGGGTCCTACTTCTGCACCAGTACTGTTATAATACTGTTACCTCCTTTCTGATACACACACTGTGTCCTCCCTCCAGTACTGTGTTTGTGACAAATAAATCTGAAGCTCTTTTCTTTCTTGAAGTCAGCAAGATAATTCTCATCAATTTCCTCATGTCTCTGCGTGAACTTACTTGCTTTTAAGATTTAGTACATCAGTCAATGTCCAGTCTGGTGCTAAGTGGCTATGCTTCTAAAATAATTGTCATCAAAATGTATAATATCATTCTTTGGCTTAATACATATTCATCCTCTTCATTTTAGGCTAAGCCTATCCCATAAATTTGGAATACATCTTCTCTGACGCTGCATAATTTCAGTCATGTTATTGCCTAAAATTAGGCCATAATTTTTCATTTGTATAGAAAGTTTAATAATAGAGGAATGTGAATATTATATTATATTAAAAATCTTAGAGTTGGGGTGCGTGGGTGGCTCAGTTGGTTGAGCAACCAACTCTTGATTACAGTTCAGGTCATGATCTCAGTGGCATGAGGTCATGCCCCAGTATAGGAGCACTGCACTCAGTAGAGAGTCTGCTTGAGATTCATTCCCTCCCGTTCCCTCTGCTCTCTCCACACTTGCACACGCTCTCTTTCTTTCTCTAATAAAACAAAATCTTTAAAAAAAAAAAAAACCCTCAGACTCATAAACAAAAACTAAACTGTCACAGTTTATTGGTTAATTGGAATTAGTTAATTGGAAAGTAGATTTATCAATATTTTCTTTGTGTCATTTTTCTTTCATATTGGTGGTTCAATCAGTTAAGCGTCCGACTCTAGATTTCAGCTCAAGTCATGATCTCTCAGTCCTGTGACTGAGCCTTGCATTGGGCTCCCTCCTCAGCAGGGAGTCTGCTTCTCCCTCATCCTCCCTCTACTCGTTCTCTCTCTCTCTCTCTCTCTCTCAAATAGATAAAATCTTTTTTAAAAAATGACAACTACTCTTTTTTTAAAAAAAGGAAAAAAGTTAAAAAAAAAAAAAAAGGAATGGGTGCAGCTAAATTCCAATAAATATTTACAAAAGTAGGTGCTAGCCCATGGGTCCTAGTAGTTGGCACCTTATATGTTCTCAGATGCATATAAACCTCTGAGATAAGAGTTTAGGCTGTCTCGTTCATGGTTATATCCGCTTTTTTTTTTAATAAATTTTTTTATTTTTTTATAAACATATAATGTATTATTAGCCCCAGGGGTACAGGTCTGTGAATCGCCAGGTTTACACACTTCACAGCACTCACCATATCACACACCCTCCCCAATGCCCATAACCCCACCACCCTCTCCCTCCCCCCTCCCCCCACCACCCTCAGTTTGTTTTGTGACATTAAGAGTCTCTTATGGTTTGTCTCCCTCCCGATCCCATCTTGTTTCATTTATTCCTTTCCTACCCCCCAAACACCCCACGTTGCCTCTCAACTTCCTCATATCAGGGAGATCATATGATAATTGTCTTTCTCTGATTGACTTATTTCGCTAAGCATAATACCCTCTAGTTCCATCCACATTGTCACAAATGGCAAGATATTTCTTTTGATGGCTGCATAGTATCCCATTGTTATATCTGCTTTTTAGGATTGGTCTGAGCATGTAGTACATAACCAATAGAAGTCTATCAAATTAAAAAAAAATTCTGTTCTGTGTTCAATCAAATATATTTTATATGGGGCACCTGGGTGGCTCAGTTAGTTGGGCAACATCTTTCGGCTCAGGTGGTGATCCCTGCTCAGCAGGGAGTCTGCTTCTCCAGCTGACCTCTCTCCTCTCATGTTCTCTCTCTCTCTCTCTCTCTCTCTCTCTCTCTCTCTCTCAAATAAATAAATAAATAAAAATCTTTAAAAATATATATATATACACATATATATATACACACATACATATACATATATACATATATTTTATATGTATAAGAATAATAGGGGCGCCTGGGTGGCTCAGTGGGTTAAAGCCTCTGCCTTCAGCTCAGGTCGTGATCCTAGGGTCCTGGGATCCAGCCCCACATTGGGCTCTCTGCTCAGCAGGGAGCCTGCTTCCCTTCCTCTCTCTCTGTCTGCCTCTCTGCCTACTTGTGATCTCTGTCAAATAAATAAATAAAATCTTTAAAAAAAAAAAGAATAATAGATAAAAGTATATGGCAGGAGTGACATCAGCAAAATTGGTGGAGCAGGGACTCAAGAGCATGTCTCACCACAGAAACACTAGAAAACCTGGCAAAAACTGTCAGAATCAACTTTGTCAGAACTCTGGAAAACAGTCAAAGGTTTACAGCAATCAACTGAACATTTAATCAATAGAAAGGCAACTGAATAGTGGCAGGAGAACTTTGTAACAATTTAATTTACCCATGACTTTACTTCCCCCCGCTCAGTGGCAGTCTAGAAAACAGCAGTCCACATCCCCAGGGTGGAATCATAGGACTGGAGGGAGCAGAGCAAACTTTGTTTTTCAAGAATTATGTCTGTCTGTTTTGACCTCTCTTGGAGCTCCCTAAAGCCTAATGCAAAGAGCTTGCTTTTATTTCTCTAACTCAGAACTCTTTCAGAAAAGAGAAACAGTAACATGGCTGCAGAAGTCAGTGGCTGAAAATATTCAAAGGCAAATTAACTACTTGCTGCCACATAAGGCAAATGATATCAGTAGTGGCAAATAACAAACCCATTAAAAAGATGGGAGGAAAGATTGGAAAGGATATGCTTTTGAGGAATAAGGGCTTTGAAAATTTCTCATGTATACTAGGGAATCTATAAGGCCATGCTCATGACCAGAGTTAGAAGCATGCTCAGAAAAAAACTGAAGATCCTAAGCTCTTACTTATCACAGGCATTCAAGCCAAGCCCATGCAAACAGGAAAACAAGGCCAAGCCAGAACTGCAAAGAATCTGAACACTGAAGACATGCCCAAACAAACACACAGAGCCCTGCTACAAAGACTTGTGGGGGGGTGGGGGGGGTGGGGGGGGGATTTTTTTTTTTTTCTTGGCTCCAGGCATTTAGAGACTTAAGTGGCCACATATAACAAAGTCTTTAGTTTCCTCCAAAATAGTTGATAAAATTCATGAAACAAACAAGTAAAACCCACAACAAGCAGCAACAAAAAAACTTTGGGGAAGGAGGAGAATTTGAATTCTAGAGTTAGCATTTTATGGTATTTAACATGTCAACTTGTCAACAAAAATTATGAAGCATACAAAGAAAGTATGGTATATTTATACACACACACACACACAGAGTGAACAGAAACTGTCCTCGAGGAAGCCCTCTGGACTTATTAGTAGAGATTTTAAATCAACTTTCTTAAATGTGCTCAGAGGGCTAAATGTAACAATGAGCCAAAAAAATTAAAGGAAACCAGGAGAAGAATGTGTCATCAAACAGAGAATGTCAACTGAGGTATAATAAAAAGAAACCAAGTATAAATTTAGGCACTGGAAAATCTAACACTTAAAATGAAAAATTCACTGGCAGATACCAACATCAGATTTGAGCAGGAAGAAGAAAGAATCAGCAAACCTGAAGATAAGACAATGGAAATTACCCAGTCTGAGGAGCAGAAAGAAAAAAAGAATAAAAAAAAAAACCCCAACAAAAAAAAATAGAACAGGAGGGACAAATTTCCTAACTCACTCTGTGAGGCCAACATTACTTTGAAACAAAAGCTGGACAAAGACATTATAAGGAAATAAAACTATACACCAATATCTCTAATGAATATAGATGGAAAAATCCTCAACTGAATTCTAGAAACCCAAATTCAGTAGCCTACTGAGAAGATTATACATCATGGCCATGTGAGATTTATCCCTGGAAGGCAACATATGGAAACCAATCAATATGACACACTGCATAAATAGAATGAAGGGGAAAAAACCCTCACACGATCATGTCAATTGTTACAGAAAAGCACTTGAAAAAATCCAATAATCTTCCATGCATAAAACACTCCACAAACTAGGAATAGAAAGAAATTTACACAGAAGGATAAAGTGCATTAAAAAACAACAAAAACAACAACCACCACCAAAAAACCCAGCTAATATCATAATGATGAAAGATTAAAGAAATTTTCCATAAGATTGGGAACAAGACAAAGACTGATTGCTTTCACCACTTCTGGTCAACATTTTACTGGAAGTTTTAGCCAAAACAATTAGGCAATAAAAAGATGTAAAATTGATATAGATTGGAAAAAAGTAGTAAAACTCTTTTCACAGGTGACATGGTCTTACACAGAGGGAATCCTAAGGAATTAACAACAAAACTATTAAGGCTAATAAACAAATTGTCCAGCGTTGCAGGATATAATGTCAACACACAAAAATTAGTTACATTTTAACACACTAATAATGAATAATCCAAAAAGGAAATTAAGAAAAAAATACTTTTTACAAAAGCATCAAAAAAATATTTGTAAATAAATTTAGCCAAAGAGGTACAAAGCTTATACACTGAAAACTATGAAAACAATACTAAAAAAATTGAAGAAACAGACAAAAGGAAAGATAGTCTTTGTTCATAGATTGGAAAATGTAATGTTGTTAAGATGGCAAAACTCTAAAAGGTGATCCACAAATTCAAGGCAACCCCTATCAAAATCTCAATGGTCTTTTTCGCACAAATGGAAAAAAATATTAAAATTCATATGAAATTGCAAATTACCCCAAGTAGTCATCTTGAAATAGAAGAATAAATGAAATAAAAGACTCTATTTCTCTCCCTCTTTCCCTCCTCCACTCCCTCTCTAAAAAAAAAAGTGACTACTTACTTCACATAATATAAAAAATTAACTCAAAATGAATAAAAAATACAAGATCCAAAACTATAACATTCGTAGAGTAAAAAAAAGGAGTAAATAATGATGATAGATTTGGCAATGGATGCTGAAATATGACACAAAAAGCATGAGCAATAACAAAAACAAACTGGATAAGCTGGACTTCATCTAAATTAAAACTTTTTGGGGCGCCTGGGTGGCTCAGTGGGTTAAAGCCTCTGCCTTCGGCTCGGGTCATGATCCCAGGGTCCTGGGATCGAGCCCCACATCGGGCTCTCTGCTCAGCAGGGAGCCTGCTTCCCTTCCTCTCTCTCTCTCTCTCTGCCCACCTCTCTGCCTACTTGTGATCTCTGCCTGTCAAATAAATAAATAAAATCTTTAAAAAAAAAATAAATAAATAAATAAATAAATTAAAACTTTTTGTGCATCAAAGGACACTATCAAGAGAATGAAAACACAACTCACAGTATAGGAGAAAATATTTGTAAGGGATACACCTGATAAAGGTCTAGTGTCTGGCACATGTAAAGAACTCTTACAACTCAACAACAAAAGGAAAAACAACACAATTTAAAAATGGGCCAAGGCATCAGGGAAATACAAATCAAAACCACAATGAGACACCACCTCACACCAGTCAGAATGGTTAAAATTAACAGGAAACAACAAAGTTTCCAAGGATGTGGAGAAAGGGGAACCCTCTTACACTGTTGGTGGGAATGTGAGCTAGTATAGCCACTCTGGAATACAGTATGGAGGATTCTCAAAAAGTTAAAAAATAGAGCTACCCTATGACCTAGCAATTGCACTACTGGGTATTTGCCTAAAGATACAAATGTAGTGATCTGAAGGAGCACCTACAGCCCAATGTTCATAGCAGCAATGTCCAAAATAGTCAAACTATGGAAAGAGACCAGATGTCCATTGACAAATGAATGGATAAAGAAGATGTGGTATGTATGTATGTATGTGTGTGTGTATACATATATATATATATATATATGTATACACACACACACACATATATTTAACATTCCACGTATACATGATGGAATTTACTGAACCATCAAAAAAAATGAAATTTGGGCACCTGGGTGTCTCAGTAGGTTAAGCCTCTGTCTTCGGCTCAGGTCATGGTCTCAGGGTCCTGGGATCGAGCCCCACATCAGGCTCTCCGCTCAGTAGGGAGCCTGCTTCCCTCTCTTCTTCTGCCTGCCTCTCTGCCTACTTGTGATCTCTGTCAAATAAATAAATAAAATCTTTTAAAAAAAGAAAAAAAATTTGCCATTTGCAACAATGTGATGGAACTAGAGGGTATTATGCTAAGTGAAGTAAGTCAATCAGAGAAAGATAATTATAATGATTTCACTCATATGTGCAACTTAAAACAGAGGATCATAAGGGAAGGAGGGAAAAATAAAACAAGATGAAATCAGAGAGGGAGACAAACAAAATGAGGGTTGCTAGAGGAGAGGAGGTGGGGGGATGGGGTAAACTGGGTGATGGGCCTTAAGGAGGGCACATGATGTAATTTATATGCAACTGATGAATCACTGAACTCAACTTCTGAATCTAATTATACACTATATGTTAATTAATTGAATTTAAATACAATTTTTTTAGAAGGTAAAAAATGGACCAAGGACTTCAACAGACATTCTTCCAAACAGGAATATGCAAATGGCCAACTAGTACAGGAAAAGATGCACTGCATCATTTGCCATTAGGAAAATGCAAATCCAAACCATAATGGGAGAACACTTTATATCTACTAATATGGCTATAATTTCAAAATGGAAAATAAGAAGCATTAATGCAAATGTGGACAAAACCCTTACGCATTGCTGGTAGGAATGTAAAGTGGTACAGCTGCTGTGGAAACCGGTTTGGCAGTTCCTCAATAAGTTAAACACAGAATTATCATATAATCTGGTGATTCCCAAAAGAATTACGATATGTGAATATGTGGTCAAACAAGCACTTGTATAATGGTGTTCATAGTAGCACTATTCACAATAACTGAAAAATGGAAAAAACACAAATCTCCATCAACTAATGGAATGATGAAAAATATGCTATATCCATAGAGTGGAATATTATTCAGTCATAAGAAAAATGAAATACTGATACGTTCCACAACATAGACAAAGCTTGAAAACATGCTGAATGAAAGAAACCAGATACAAAAGACTACATATTGTGTTCAGTGATTTTACTTAGATCAGATATCCAGAAAGGGCAAATTCATAGAGACAGAAAGCAGATTAATGGTAGCCAGGGGCTGAGAGGAAGGAGCATGGTGAATGACTAATAAATGTGTACAAGATTTCCTTTTGGGGTGATAAAAATGTCTGGAACAATATAGTGGTAATGGTCGCAAAACATTCTGAATGTACTAAATGCCATTAAATTGTACTCTTAAAATGGTTAAACTGATAAATTTTATGATGTGTGCATTAATCACCAAAAGTATATGACAGGAGTTAAAAAAAAAAAAGACACTTTAGTATTAAGCATCAAGGTTTTTGAGTGTCAGAAAGCTTTGGTTAATTGCTCAATACTAATGAACTTTTATAAATGTACAAATGAGCCTAGAATTAAAAGGCCTAGCAACACCAATCTACATGATCTGAAATGTTTCCATGCAGGGCTGTGTGTGTGTGTGTGTGTGTGTGTGTGTGTGTAATCTCTTGAGATGGAAAGGGACAATGATGATGACTGATCTCAATGAATGTAAGGATCCTATAGCCTAGGAGAGATTTCAGGGGAAAGCCATTGACATTATTAAAAGACAAGAAAACTGAACTGTAGAGGAGAGATGAAAAGAATTAGGGATCAACTTGACTAGTGGAGAATAAACTGAAGATTGGTTTAATAGCTAGATCCAAGTACTCTATCAAATATAACTAAGTGGAGGAATGAAATAATGCTGTATTATTTAAAGGCTAGAAAAAAATCATGGGTTTTTATGATTATCTTGTTTTCTTTCTTAAACACATTTTAATTAGCTACTTCAAAAATTTGGAAGGCCAGTTTGGGTAGGTGTGGTGGTTTTGGCATAGTAAGCTCTATGAGACTGGGAGATACCAAAAGATCTGTGCCATCCTTACATTGTAGTTACAGTGACTTCGAAGGTTTAATGAGCAAAGAAAGAAAAGGGAATTATTCTCTCTTTTCCCTAAATATTTACAAATACCTTGGGCATTTCTCTTCAAATAGGTCAAGTCTTTCGTACCTGAGAGGTAATAGACAGATGGAATTGAGGCCATGTTTGCAGAAAAAAGAAGTTTCTTTAGAGTCAGATAATAAATACTAAAACTACATTTTAAAAAATGTGGAAACCTTTAAGTAGACTACATTCTAATCTGCAAAAAACTATTTCACTACTATTTTGCTTGAAAAGAATGAAATGATTACATGACCACTCAAATTACATTTAAGTGAAGTGGGAGAATCATATTTTTCTGATCATAACTCTCTATAAATTAATAACTTCTCAAAAACAATTGTACTTGAGACACAATCTAATTATTTAACAGTCTTACTTAATTTTATCCATTTTTGTAGACAGGTAGTATCACTAACATAGTTCCCAAGAATGTCAGTAGTATGATTATAAATGACAAACACATTTTATCACTGCAGACAGGAACATAAAATCCAGCATCAGCCTGGGAAACTATAGAAATATTATCACCAATAGTGCAAAATTTCTGCTACATGCAGTGTACAAGAAAGTCTCCAAAGGACCTTCCTGCTGAGCGTAATAAATTGTTCACCCACAGTACTGTCAACACTCAGATTAAATATAAAACTAAATAAATTAAATGTAAGTAAAAAACTCAAAAGTAACATTTAGTTAAAAATAAAAAGTTTCTCTTTTTGACAATATCATATATTAGATATTCTGAAAAACCCTTCAACTATCAAACACTTAAAATGATGGATTTAAAAAAAAAAGTCTTTCTAAATGTCCAACTGAGCTACTGAAAAAGTAAGGGGAAAGTCAAAAGTCAAAAACTATGGTAAAGCAGAAGTCTAGTGAAATATACAATCACTGAAGCCATGGCTGCTCTGAGCATCTTTTAATCTTCAATGACCTAGAAATGAATCCCAGATATGGTGCTGGTGGTAGAAGGGGGTTGAATTCAGGAGACAACGCTCAGTTCCCACATAATAATAAAAAAATTGGATTAGACATCCTATTACAAAGCCAGACCCTTGAAGGGCAATACCCATGTTTACAGGGTGAACTACATAAAGAAAGAAACTTGCCTCCCACAGATTTGGCTCTAGACAGATAGGGGGGGAAATTCCTCATGTGGGTTTGAAGCCAGGATTCTCACTATATTGTTCTTCCAAAAAAATAAGAATTAGGTTCAAAGTGATCCTGAATTGGAGGATCCTTTTCCATGTCTAACAAAAACAAAACAGACCAAAAACTAAAAGTAAACCAAAAGTAAACTGTAATTTTCCAGGAAAGAATATTAAATGCAGACCTCCAAGAAAAAAAAGTATCCACAAATATGAACCCATGATAACAAAAAATTTTACAAACAGATAAAGAAAAAAAGCTAACATATGATAAATAATAAACCTATATGATATTCAATAATCAGAATGATTAAAAGCAAAATATGAGTTTAATGCATTTAAGGAAATGAAAGAGAAAAGAGATCATCAAAAATGAATGGGCAGAGGTACTACTTTTGGTAACAGTGGATTATTTTGATTTGGGCCAACCTTACTACAGATCACAATTATAAGCCCTGTACAAAATACTACTTAAAAAGGTAATTGTTTGAAGGCATGGGAATAGGATAAAAGCAGACAGAAACTTAAGGGGAATCATCTTTGAAAAAAGAGAACTAAAGACAATCCCATTTTTATGTTTTTTTCCAGTCTACAGTGATAGGAAATTATAACTGAAGCAGAAAACCACTTCTTTTTTCTGGCTAGATGAGTCAATGAATAAAGTTAGGTACTGACACAATGACTGAAACATTAGGTGGATGCTGAAAAAGAGGATCTACAGAGTGGACAATAATAATATCTAATAATAATCTACAAAAAACTATATCCAAATCTTTGGTTGAACCCTGAATTATGCAAGCATGAGAGAGACTGTAAGAGCCAAAAGGCTGAGAGAACTGACCTGCAAATTCAAGTGCTGCTGACTGCAGGGAAAACAGAGGTTATGGTTTAGGTCCAGGCAAATGAACTCCCTCCTAAAACAAAAATGAACACTAGCCAGAAGCCAATATTAGATTCAATCTCTATAATGGATTATCCATAAAGTATAAAATTTAAAAACTACAGGTCTGTAGAGATACAGAGAAGTGCACTCATAATTAAGGGAGAGAGTGGTCAATAGAAACAGACTCTAATATGATGCAGATGTTCGAATGAGTAGATGTGGATTTTTAAAAAGTTATAATAAACACATTCAAGAGCTGAAAGAAAAATAGTCATAACGAATGAACAGAGAAACTCCAGAGATGTGGAAACTAACAAATAAAGGAAAAATAACCAAATGGAAATTCATTAACTGAAAAGTTCAGTATCTGAAGAAAAAAAAATTTTTCACTAATGAGCTTAACAAAAAATTGGAGATGGCAGAAGTAAGGGTTAGTAAACTTGAAGTTAGAGCAATAGAAATGATAATCATAAAAACAGATAAAATTATAGGGGGAAAATGATCTATGGAACAACGTCATGTAGTCTTAATGTAGGTACAGTTAGAGTCCCCAAAAACAGGGAGATAAAAAAGCAAAAAAAAATTATTTGAAAAAAATAACTAAAAATGTCCTGCATTTGCTGGAAAATACAAATTTTCAGATTTAAAAGCTCAGTGACTCCTAAGCAAAGAAAATGATACCTAAACATATCATTGCAACATTACTAAAAATCAAAGGTTAAAAAGAAAATCTTAAAAGCAACCAGATATTAACCCTTTAGCAAATATGTCATTTGCAAATATCTTCTCCCAATCAGTAGGTTGCCTTTAGGTTTTATTAACTATTTACACTTTACTGTGCAGAAGCTTTTATTTATTCATTTTTTTTTTTTAAGTTTTTATGAGAGAGAGAGCACAAGCAGGGAGGGGGCAGATGGAGAGAAAGAAGTAAACTCCCTGTGGAGCAGGGAGCTTGACATGGGGCTCCATGTGGGGCTTGATCCCAGGACCCTGAGACCATGATCTAAGCGGAAAGCAGTCGCTTAGCTGAATGAGCCACCCAAGCGCCCTAAAGCTTTTTATTTTGATGTAGTCTCGATAGTTTGTTTTTGCTTTTATTTCCCTTGCTTTAGGAGACATATCTAGAAAAATGTTGCTATGGCCAATGTCAGAAAAATGACTGCCTGTGCTCTCTTCCAGGATTTTACGGTTTCAAGAGGTCTCACATTTAGGTCTTTAATACAGTTTGAATTTATTTTTGTGTATGGTGTATTAAAGTAGTCCAATTTCATTCTGCATGTAGCTTTGGCCAGTTTTCCCAGCACCATTTGTTGACTGTCTTTTTCCCATTGCATATTCTTGCCTTCTTTGTCAAAGATTAAGTGGGTTTACTTCTGGGTTTTCTATTCTGCTCTATTGATCTATGTGTCTGTTTTTGTGCCAGTAACATACTGTTTCAATTACTACAGCCTTGTAGTATACCTTGAAGCCTGAAATTCTGATACCTCCAGTTATGTTTTTCTTTTTTAAGATTTCTTTGGCTATTTTGGGTCTTTTGCAGTTCCATAAAAAATTTTAGGATTGTTTGTTCTGGTTCTGTGAAAAATGCTCTTGGTGTTTTGATAGGTATTGCATTACATCTGTAGATTGCTTTGGGTAGTATTGACATTTTAACAATATTTGTTCTTTCAATCCATGAGCAAGGAACGTCTTTCCATTTCTTTGTGTCTTCTTCATTTTCTTTCATCAATGTCTTATAGTTTCCAGAGTATAGATCTTTTACCTCTTTGGTTAAGTTTATTCCTAGGTGTCTTATTATTTTCAGTGCAATTGTAAATGGGAGTGTTTTCTTAGTTTCTCTTTTTTTTTTTTTAAAGGATTTTATTTATTTGGCAGAGAGAGGTCACAAGTAGGCAGAGAGGCAGGCAGAGAGAGGGGGGGAAGCAGGCTCCCTGCCGAGCAGAGAGCCCGATGCGGGGCTCGATCCCAAGACCCTGGGATCATGACCTGAGCTGAAGGCAGAGGCCTAACCCACTGAGCCACCCAGGTGCCCCTCTTAGTTTCTCTTTATGCTGTTTCATTTTTAGTATATAGAAATGCAACAAATTTCTGTGTGTTGATTTTGTATTCTGAGACTAGTGAATTCACTTATCAGTTCTAGAAGTTTTTTGGTGGAGTCTTTAGGGTTTCTATATATATAGTATCATATGATGTCATCTGCAAATAGTGAAAGTCTTAATTCTTCCTTGGTATTTGGATGCCCTTTATTTCTTTTTGTTATCTGATTGCTGTGGCTAGAACTTCCAGTACCAAGCTGAATAAAAGTGGTGTAAGTGGACATCCTTGTCTTATTTGCTGTGGGTTTTCATACATGGCCTTTATTATGTTGAGGTATGTTCTCTCTAAACCTACTTTGTTGAGAGTTTTTATCTTGAATGAATGTTGTACATTGTCAAATGCTATTGCTATTAAAAGATCATAAGAGTTAGTATCCAAAATATATGAGCAGCTTATACAATTCAACACCCTAAAACTAAGTAATCCAATTAAAATTGTGCAGAAGACATGAACAGGCATTTCTCCAAAGAAGACATACAGATGGCCAACTGACACATGAAGAGATGCTCAACATCACTACTGATCAGGGAAATGCAAGTCAAAAGTACAATGAGATATTTCCTCACACCAGTCAAAATGGCTAAAATAAAAAACACAAGAAACAACGAGTATTGGCAAGGATGTGAAGGAAAAGGAACCCTCTTGGACCGCTGGTGGGAATACAAACTGGTACAGCTACTCTGGAAAACAAGATGGAGGCTCCTCAAAAAGTTAAAAATAGGACTATCCAATGATCCAGGAATCATATTACTGGGTATTTGCCCCCAAAATACAAAACACGAATTTGAAAGGATACATGCACCCATATATTTATAGCATTATTTACAATAGCCAAATTATGGAAGCAGCCCAAGTGTCCATGTTTAGATGAATGGATAAAGAAGATGTGGTATAGATATACACAATGGAATATTATTCAGCCATGAAGAAGAATGAAATCTTGCCACTTGCAATGCCATGAATAGAGAATATAATGCTAAGTGAAGTCAGTCAGTCCAAGAAAGATAAATACCATATGATTTCACTCATATATGGAATATAAGAAACCAAACAAATAAAAAGAGAGACAAACCAAGGAATAGACTCTTAACTACAGAGAACAAACTAATGGTTACCAGAGAGGAGGTGGGTGGGGGGATGGCTGAAATAGGTGATGGGTATTAAGGAGTATACGTGTTGTGATGAGCACTGGGTGATGTATGGAACTGCTGAATCACTATATCGTATACCTAAAACTAATATAAAACTGTATGTTAACTATACTGGAATTAAAATAAAAACTTAACAAAAAAGAAAAAAAAACAAAAACATGGACTAAAAAAGATGTATGCACTTTTACATTCACTGTAGCATTATTTTAATAATCAAGACATGAGAGTAACTTAAATGTCCACTGAAGGGTAAGTGGATAAAGAAGTTGTGGTATGTATATACAATGGAATATTATTTAGCCATAATAAAGCACTTTTGCCATATGCAAAAACATACAAAAACATATGCAAAAACATAAAAATGATGAGCTTGAAGGTATTATATTGAGTGAAACAAGTCAGATGAAAACAAAAAAACCCCAAATATTGTATGAACTTACTTATATGTAGAATTTTAAAATGAACAAAAACGAACTTATAGATACAGAGAACAGACTTAACAGATTGGTGGTTGCCAGGTGGGGTTAGGGGATGAAATGTGTGCAGGAGATAAAAAGTTACAAATTTCTGGTATAAAACAAAGGTCATGAGGATGCAATGTTCCACAGGTTGACTATAGTTAACTATTACTGCATTGCATATCTGCAAGTTGCTAAGAGAATAAATCTTAATAGTTCTCTTTTTTAAAGATTTTATTTATTTCCAGAGAGACAGAGTGTGTGAGAGCACAAACAGGAGGAAGCAGCAGGCAGAAAGAGAAGCAGGCTCCCCACTGAGCAGGGAGGCCAATGCAGGACTTGATCCGAGGACCCTGAGATCATGACCTGAGCTGAAGGCAGACACTTAACCTACCAAGCCACCAAGTATCCCAGACCTTAATAGTTCTCATCACCAAAAAAATTATTAACTATGTATGGTAATGTATGTTACCGAGACTTATTATGGTAATTATTTTGCAAAATATACAAATATCAAATCATGTTGTATACTAGAGGCTAATATAATGTGGTATTAATTATATCTCAATTTAAAAAAAAAACAAAAGAATTATAAGCATTTTTTTAAAAAGCATCCAGAATTAATAACACAGTGAGAGGTTCAAATAACAACAGACCTCTCAAAAATAATACAATCTGGAAGAAAATGAGACTTCTTTAATGTCTGTAAGAAAAACTGGCCAACATATATTTCTATATCCAGCAGAAATATCTTTTTAAAAATGAAGTAAAAATAAATACATTTTCCAGATAAAAGAGCTTTTATTAGTAAGTTTTGATACCACATTACATTTAGTCATTATGGTTTCATAAGCTCCTCTTGATTGTGACTGTTTCTCAGAATTCTCTTGTTTTTAATAACCTTGAAAGTTTTGAAGAGTATTTATCAGGTATTTTGTAGAATGTCCCACAGTTGGATTTGTCTCATGTTTTGCCATGATTAGACCAAATTTATGTGTTCTGAGGAGGAAGATTACAGAGGGAAAATACCATTTTCACCACATCATATCAAAGGTACATACCACCCACATGACTTATTATTATTGTTGATACTATACTTAATTGCTTGGCTGAGATTAATGCTTATCTGTTTTTTCCATTGTAAAGTTATAATCCTTCTTCAAAATAAATCACTATGCATAGCCCACATTTAAGGATTGTGAATTCTGGCCCAGCCCTTTAAAAGTAAAGTAAATTATTTGGAATTCTTCGTGGAAGATTTACCTCTTTTCTCCATATATTTACTTATTCAGTTAGTAATTCATATCAGAACGAACTTATGGGTATGTATTTTATATTTTGGGTTAAAATCCAATACTATTTTGTTTTGTCGCTTAATTTTTTTTCCTGCTTTGGCCATTTTCCTGCATTTGGCCTCTTTCAGTTGTCTGCACCTCTTTCACATACTTCCTGTCTTAGTTTTCTAGAGCTGTTGTAACAAAGTACCAAAAACTTGGTAGTTTAAAATAACAGAGTTGTATTCTCCCACAGTCTGGAAGCCAAAGGTCTGAAATTTAGGTATTAGCATGGCCATGATCCCTTTGAATACTGAAGGGAAGAATCCTCCTGTGTCTTCCAGCTTCTGGTGCTTGCTGACAACCCTTGGTATTCCTTAGCTTATAGACACAACACTACCATTTTTGTCTCTGTTTTCACATAGCATTTTCCTCTCTGTGTCTCTGGATGCCTTGTCTTCTTATAAGGACACCAGTCATTGGACTTAGAGCCCAACCTATTATAGAATGACCTCATCTTAAGTATTTTCAGAACTGCAAACACTATTTCCAAATAAGGTCACATTCTTAAGTTCTGTATGAATATGAATTTTGGAAGGACACTCACTAATCCATCATCATTGTGAGATTTTTTTTTTAAGTTTTCTAACATTCTGATATTATAAGATCATGTTGTATATTCCCTATCCCAGTCCAAGAATCAGTTATTTCTTCGTGGAGTCCTCTATCCTTTTATTGAACAATATACTAGAAATCAAGATATGGGTGCTAGGTATGATTGTTGTTACTGGGGTGGTGTTATTTCTAGGCCTTCTCAGCTGGCAGCACAAGGAAATATGTGTGTATATTAACCAGTGTGTGTACACCTATAAATATTTCCATATGTAACAATTTAGAAGTATATTAAGCTAAAAATAAATTCGTACTAATGTTTCTAACTCTGATTCATTACCAAATGTATCATTCTAGCCTTCTTCTCCTGTTTATATGTCACATCCCATTCTAACTGTGAGAAACCTGGTTCCAACATCCCACCATCCATTTACTTAATTGTTCAATTCCAGGGTACTTCTATAGAGTATCAAAATTGTTAACACATACCCTCATGGAAAACTATTTTGGCAACACAAGTAAAACACCTTTCCCCTTCCTGCCTTCTCTTTCTGTGAAGTTGTTTCCTATATTTGTAATACAATGAGATTGTTTTGTCACTTTTGAATTCCATTTTAGGTTCTCCGAACTCCAAAATGGTTTTAAATTTGCATATATTCAGATTCATTCTTTGTGTTTTGACAAATGCACAGTGTCATGTATCCACTAATAGATTTCCTACAGAACAGTTTCGCTGCCCTAAAAAAATTTCCTGTGCTTCGTCTTTTTAACCCTCTTGCCTTCCTCTGAACTCCTGGCAACCACTGATCTCTTACCCTCGTAATTTTGCCTTTTTCAGAATATTATATAGTTAGAATCATACATGTCTTTTTTGGTGACTTGAATTTTTAGTCATTTAAAAAAATCCCTCAATAGTGTTCCATTGTATGGATATATCAGTTTGTTTATCCATTCACCTATTGAAGGACATCTTGATTGCTTCTAGGTTTTTGGCAATTATGATAAAGCTGTTATAGGTATCTGCACCCAGGTTTTGGTGTGGACCTAAGTTTTAAACTAGTTTGAGATGACTGAAAATGAAACCACAACATATCAAAACTTAAGATGCAGAAAAAAACAGTATGCAGAGGTAATTTATAGCTATAAATCTTCATATTAAAAGGATGATAAAAGTCAAATCAATAGAACTTTCTCCTCAAAGAAACTAGGAAAAGAAGAGCAAATTAAACCCAAGCAAATGGAAAGAAGGAAGTAATAAAGATTAGAGTAGATATAAATAAGATAGAGAATAGAAGAAAAATAGATAAAACCCATGCAACTTGGTACTTAAAAAGATAGGAAAAAAAAACCCTCACCTTTAGTTAGGATAACAAAGAAAAAAATAGAGATTAAATTACTAAAATCAGAAAAAAAATAGGTGACTTTACTATTAATCTTCTCAAAATAAAAAGTATGATAAGGGAATATTATGAAAAACTATATGGCAGAAAATTAGATATCCTAGATGAAATGGACGAATCCCTAGAAAGATAAAAACTATCACTGACTAAAAAACAAAACAAAAACAAAAAAACCAGAAAAACCAAATAAATCTATAAAAAGTAAAGAGACTGAATTAATTATCAAAAAAAAACTTCCCACAAAGGAAACTCCAAGCCCAGCTGCTTTCATTAGTAGACCTCCAGTCTTGCATGGTTTTTGGCTCCTGTTAGATTACACTTCTTCTTATTCCACCATACTCTCTCAGATCTTCATGCTCATCTGCATTGCCAATGCCTGAAAGCCAGCATTCCCCACCCCGGAGAGAGAGCCTCCTGCATCTCTAAAACTGCCTTTCAGGCTGTCCAAGTTGTCTCTGGAAGTACCAACTAATGTTTCCTCAGTGTTATGGTACATACTGCTACGATACCTAAGTTTTAACTGTCCTAACTCTGTTTTTCCAATAAATGCTATGATTTTTAGTATGTAAATTTGGAAAAAGTATGAGTTTTGTTTTGTTTTTCTAGGACCACATGAATGCCAATGACTATTTCCTACTTTTTTTTTTTTTAAGAGTTAAGTAAGTTAATAAATGTATGGTGCCTAAAATATCCCTGGTACATAATAAGCTTTATTTTAGTACTATTGTTAATGGGATGATTTTTTTTCTAAAGTGATCTTTGCCTATTTTCCACAATTGAGTATGTGTTAGCCCAAAATTATAAAAACATGTCATTTTTGTAGGAATTGCCCTCATGAAACCAATGAGCGCTCAAAATTTGATTTAAGCTTAGTTTAATCACAAATAAGCCACACATAAGCCAGGATCGAGATTTGAGATTAATTAATAAGAGACCTGTGTGAACATGGTAGGATGCAAAGTGTGAAGTGATCATTATCCTAAACCCATCTCTTACATGTAGGCCTGAAACTGGCAAGTTGGGGACAGCATAAATCTCAGACACCATCAATCACAGAGGGAAGATGTTTTCATCATGAGAGAAGGTAGTTTTGAAAATATGAAAATCAGCAAAGCAATTGGTGTCCTGTTAACAAACATGTCAGGGCTAATCTGGTAAAGTATGGTGGTCATGAAGAAACTTCCCATAACCTTGGGAAAACCTAATAAAATTTTCAGGAGTAAAGGGAATGTGATTTCTAGGTATTTTCATAGACTTTTGTTTGACATTAGAAATTATAAAGAGATACCAAAGGCTTTTGGTATCTGCCATGCTGAAGAGCAATCAATGCAAGCCTACTAGTCACAGTTACTGAAGTTTAAATGTGCTGGTCTTAAAGGAGAGATGTTTAATTCAAAAGTGTTTTGTGATCATCAAAAGCTCTTGAAGCAAACATTTACAAGTCTTTTATGCTGACTAAGGTCTGGAAACACATACACATAGGCACGTACACAGCATACAACCAAAGGTATAGATAACTGTACCACTTTCAGATTCAAGTTAAGGCAAAAATAGGGAGAAAGATATCAAGATTGTGCACTAATCTACACTCTTACCAACAATCCAGGCAGTAAAAATCCAATGCTGGATTTAGAGTATCCATAAATAGCTTAAATAGTGGTGTTGAAAACCATGCCAAGAAAGTTTATCCATCTAGCCACAGTGAGAGAAATGTAATGGTCACTAAAGAAAGTATGCAAACTCATACTTGCAAAGACAAAAGGACTGTGATGGGTTCCAGTAGTTCTTAGTTCAAGGACTTAGAGCCAAAAAATTCAGGATCTTCCTTGTTTACAATCCCAGTGTAAGGTAGAGAACAATGAACCGTACTTAAGTTCATTTACTAGCAAAATCCACTTGGTTACAATAGCCATCTGAATAATTTTGTTTGTGCCTCTCTCTCACTACCTTTTCCCATTCTGCACTACCTGCCCTTAAAGAAACTGAAAGGCGGTAAGACTGGTTGCCTTGTTAGGACAAAAGTTCTGAAACCAGTCTTGCTTTTTTAATCTACCTTCAAAAGGAAGTTCTGGCTTTGCCCATCAGTGATTCTACTTCCTCCGATCTCTGAGAAATGATCTGAAGATGACCAACTAGCATTTTGGAACCATGTGATAAAAAGCAAAGGTAACAAGAAGAAGAAGACAGAACCACAGACTTTAGAAACCAAGAGTTACAAATATCAAGGAGTAGACCAGGGCTGGGAAAAGAGAGGTGCAGGAAAGGGATTTGGGGGAATTGGGAGAAAGATACTATAGCAGTGCAAGAAGGAGTGAGGGAAGAGAGCAGGAGACATGTGGGATTTGAAAAAATGCTACTTTAACTTGATATTCTTCATGTTTTAGAAAAAGGTGAGTAAAGATTAAGCAAATAGCAAAGAAATTTTTGCTAGCTGTTTTGATCTTTCTTTGATCTAAACATTGCTGAGATCGAACCATGTGGATCTTCAGATTCTTAAACTGGTTCTGAAGACAGGTAACAAAGACCTGAATTTGATTAGTGGTTAGTGAAAGCAATTTAGCCCCACACCCAGATGTCTTTTCAAAGTCTCTTCATTTCCATAGCCTCAGTCTACATTTACATCTTGCTTCATTTCAAATATTGCAAAATCCTTTCTTTTATCTTCTCATCAATCCATCCTGTTTCTTGTTTCATAACATAATCTTACTAGAGACTGCAATGAAATGTCCAGCTTTTTTACTTAGCACCTCAAAAGACTTAGAGATAAGTTGACAACACTATTTCAGCAAGTCTCCTGAGCTATCTCTGTGTCTTTCCTAGTATGTCTATTGGGAGAAACTGCAGACTACAATTTGGCACTGAGTTGCAAGCAGCAGCTTTTGTAGGAAATAAGGCATGGGGAATATTGGTCTTTTCCCAAGGATGCCCTTTAAACTCAAAGGGATATCTAGAAATCCAACCAAATAGGCAAAATAAAAAGTTGATAATGTATTAGAAAGAAAATCTGTTAGAGTTAACAAAAACCAACCAACCAAAACAAACCTATTCCTACTGAAGTTTTGCTTTGATAACTTCACTACAGAGTACAAAGTTGCTTCTACGAGAACATATATAGCTAAGGACTACTGAGAGTAAGGGAGCTATCCTATTCGGGTCTTGTCCTGGAGAACACCTTTATGAGGGATGGTGCAGGCTGTCACTGAAGAAGAGGTTTCTTTGTTCTATATTTCTCTTGACAGAACCTTACATCTCACAGATCTGAAGCTGAGAAGTTACCACTGAGATACAACCAACAATCTCGGAAGTACAAATTCAATTTCTCTGCTCAAGGCAGTTCTCTCTCCTGATCCCTCTTCTCTTGCCACTTAAAAACAGACATGCTCAACTTCATCTCTCACTGTTTTTGAGGCAATATAAATAATTTAAAACTACTAGAAAGCAGATATTTTTCCCAGAGTATTTTTGTCTGAACGTGATTTTGGCTGATCTCTCTCAATTTAAAGTATAAAGGTCAAGAAAACAAAACGGAAGCTAAAACCCTCAAAGATTATCAGTCAACCAAGTATTCATTTGGTCATTCAACAAATCTTAATTGAGAACCTATCAGATGTTAGGCCATTAGACATTTGTTGGGTGCTACAGATAAGGCTACAAGTAGGACACCCTACACTCAAGTAGGATACAGACCAGTAAGGATTTGAGGTAACTAAATAAGTGAGTATAGAATGCACCATGTAACAAAAGCCTTAGGAATAGGGTATTGAGGGGGGCCCAGGTGGCTCAGATGGTTAAGTGTCTGCCTTCAGCTCAGGTCACGATCTCAGGGTCCTGGGATCGAGCCCCATGTCGGGCTCCCAGCTCAGCCGGGAGTCTGCTTCCCCCTCTCCCTCTGCATCTCCCCTTGCTTGTGCTCTCTATGTGTCTCTCTCTCTCACACAAATGAATAAAATATTAAAAAAAAAAAAAGAGGAAGAAGAAGAAGAACAGGGTACTGAGGCAGCATAAGAGGTACCTAACTGAGTCAGGAAAGGGAAACATGATGATGTTCAGGGATGGACTAAATTTCGGGAACAAAGTGTGACTCAGGAATGTATCAGTGTTAGGGAAGCGTGATATCTGATGCGTATATTATTGCACAGTCAGATCTTAGCATAGTTTATTATTGCAGTATATTTTATTATATTTATTTTGTGTTTATTATATTTTATTTGTACATCTCTTCCTTTACCTGAACACACTTTTTTTCAGATAAAAATTTCACTCATTCATTTATCATTCCTTACTTACTGAGTATCTCTTATTGAAAATACTTCTGGGCAGTATGCTAACACAAACACACTAGTGATTCTGTATTGAAAAAGGCAATTGAGATTTTCATGGGACATAGCCTACAGGGGCACAAAACTCAGATTATGAAAATAAGTGAAGCCAGGAAAATATACTATAATAGGGAATGGCAAAGACTTATTAAACCTGACAGAACCTTCTCTATTGGCATTAAAATCAGATTATAAAGCAATGGTGAGTCACTCACAGGATGCCAATTAGAGACTTTAGCAAGATCCAGAAAAGTAGTTGCTTCACACTTAAAATACAAAGGGGGATGATCTGTAATATATCTTCTGGAGGACATCTGAATCATACAGTACAACACTGGGGTAGAGGGAAGACACATGGTTTTTGGGGCCCAAACAGATATGAGCCAGCATTTCTATGCCTGGCTGTGAGTCTTAGTTGTCAACTCTAAAGAAAGTATCACTGTACCACCTCTTTCCTATTTCTCATGCCTTTCCACTTATTTGCTAGTATTATATTCCTGGAGAGTTGAATCAACTTCACTTTTGTCTCTAACTTAAGTTTCCAAGGAAAGAAAGAAATCCATAACAAAAACATAAAGACCTTTTGGGATTATGATACTGATTAGCTACAGGAAGAATTCATAAAGTAATGGAAAATAATTTCTAGGTAGAACCTTGAGAACCAGCCATTTCATATTTTGAAGGTGATGGTGAAGGAGGGCTCTGCCTAGCTCCTGTGAACAGAGAGGAGAGATACCTCCTAAAATGTAAGGGGAGGAATGGTATATGAATCTCTGAAGAGTGCAAATTCATTTTAGACCAGTATCAAGACAAGCAGCCTTTCAGTGAGGCAGCCGCAGGGCAAAGCCTACTCTCTATCCCACAGCAGTGGATCACACAGTGGGACATAAACAAGCTGACAGGTACTTGCAAAAGCTTGGCTTCCAATGCAACTAGAGATCAGCAGTGTGATACGGACAGAAGGAGCCACAGGGGAGTGGCTCTAGGGGCCCAAGATGGCTCCCCTGTGCCACTCATCTTGGCCACCATGAGTCAGAAACAGTATTGTCAGAGCCGAAAGAAGACCCAGGGCAGAGAACAGAGCAAAGAGCAAAATCCTAGATTTTGACTGTAGCAAGGGAGGTTAGCAGGGTCAATAAGGTAGGGTGTCACCCCTTGTGAGCCACTGTGGGACTCTGTACGTGAGGAAGGGATGGCTTGACACTAATGTGTGCTGTTGGTGTGGTTTGCTTAGGGGCAGTAATCTGGAAAATATTGCTTACATATGCTGTCCTCTGTAAGACCAATATCAAAAAGACAAAACAAGCAGACTGAATACTTTTCTCTACTTTCAGAGAGTCTTCTGGAAACTTTTCTATCCCTTGATGTCAGAGTAGCATTACCCAGGCTGGGCATATATTTCCCACTCCATCTGGTAGTGATATACTTCCAACTGCCACCCACTTGTAAAGAGCAAAGAGCCAATAAAGGTTTTAATGAGTAACTGGTTTAATAGAGCATCTTGAAAAATGGCCACACATTCAATTAGAATAATTACAATACAATTTCACAAGAGCAACATTTTGGGTGAATACATAAAGCTTAAAAGCAACTAAATAATCATTCCATACAGTGTTGGCAAGCAACTTCTTTTTCTAAAAGTAGGCATATAATGAAACTTTATATAGAATAATGCTTTGAGGAGATGGGGTTTTTGCTGGTGTATGCTTATGTTTGCATCTGAAAACCAAACTCTTGGGTAGCTTACAGTCCAAATGCAGACTTTCAAAGGAAGCACATTCCTTATGTCAGTTATAATACCATCTCTCTGTTAAATAAAGGTGATACTAAGTAAACATATGTCAACTTTCCCTCTCCTCCAAAAGTCCCAAATGGCTCTTAACATTTCCTTCTATATCTTATTCATTCTGCTTCTAATGCACTTTGCTTTTTTCACTTTTTTTTTTAAGATTTTATTTATTTATTTGACTGAGATCACAAGTAGGCAGAGAGGGAGGCAGAGGGGGCGGGGGGAAAGCAGGCTCCCCGCTGAGCAGAGAGCCTGATGCGGGGCTCAATCCCAGGACCCTGGGATCACGACCTGAACTGAAGGCAGAGGCCTAACCCACTGAGCCACCCAGGTGCCCTGCTTTTTCCATTTCTTTGTAATACTGTTCACAGGGCACAGAATATTTGGAAATTAGCATCAAAATTCATCAGGAAGCGTTTCTCATAAGAAATAAGAACATCACCTCTCCCTTATGCCCTTGTTGCAAATTCTTAACTGTTGACTAAAACAATTTCTATCTGTGGCTTTTTCCATGACTGAACAAGGGAAACTAAACACTGAGTTAGGAACATTTTTCTCTATACATTTTAATAGTTTCTATTATTGGATACTAACGTATTCAGTTATACTGTACTTCTCTTAGCAGATCCCTCAGATTTAACACTTACAAGCTGAGTAATTAGCCAGTATATATATTGACAGATCAACAGTCTCAAACAAGCAATGAACAAACTTGCTACATATGTTCATCTCACCACAGATGCTTTCCCCCCTCACTCTGTTTTTTTAAGTGCATCAAATATTAATAAATGCACTTGTGAATGTTCTTACATATGTCTCTATTATAATCTTATTTTGTATAAAAATCCATCTTTACTAGGTTTATAAAATCTTTATATAGGCAAATCTTTTGTTATAAAAAAAATTCCGAGGGTGGCGTAGTACTGTAAACACAGACTGCTAAAGGCAGAGAAGCAATAAGATTGATTAACATGCTTTAGACTCAACAAACCACAATGAAAGGCAGATAGCCAAATAGTTACTACTTAGAAAATTTATAATCAGGGCCAGGACTGCAGCAGTATGGGAGTGCTGATGAAATGACGCTGAGGCTGCATATCTGCTAAAAATCCACTGTGATCAATACTAAGGCCAATGTTGAAAGAGTTAATTTGGGACCTGCTAAAAATTCATGAGTAACGTAATAATCAAAAGCCTTTCAGGGGCACCTGGGTGGCTCAGTGGGTTAAGCCTCTGCCTTCAGCTCAGGTCATGATCCCCGGGTCCTGAGATTGAGCCCTGTATCAGGCTCTCTGCTCAGCAGGGAGCCTGCTTCCCCTTCTCTCTCTGCCTGCCTCTCCGCCTAACTGTGATCTCTGTCTGTCAAATAAATAAATAAGTAAAATCTTTAAAAAAAAAAAAAAAAGCCCTTTCATTAATTTGGAATGGGAAATGATTTTCAACCCATAATATTCTACATGTATGCTGGCTTCCTCTGAGAAACATAATGAACCCACTTTACTGAGTATATTTAGCAGCTCAGTGGTCTAGACAGATATTTATCTTCTCTGAATCTGTGTTCAGAGATGTGTTATCAGCCGTCTGATGAATAACATTGTGAAGGTCAGATTAGAAGTCACATTATTGGAGATTTTAGGTTCTCCTCCTCTGTGGCTGATGAAATGATAACTTGTTTATTTTATACTAGAATGACAACTAAACCATGTTAGTTTTTGACAAGTGGTTCTCCCCATTACTAGTTTAAGGATTTTTCAGTGAGACCTGATTTATTTTATCTTCTATCCTTTCCTGATGTAGTTCAAGGTTATATATAATGGAGACAGCATAATATAGAGAAAAGTCTGGGGATTAAAGGCAGAGGGTCTAGTTTAAATCCTTATTCTATAACCTAGTGTAAGCTATGTAATTAAACTCTAAAGATGATGATATGATGACGACGATGACGACGGTGATGATGATGGCAATGATGGAGAGAAGAGCTCACATGTCCTCAGGACTAAGTCTCATACAACATCTTATTACTAATTCCTCACGTATCACCCTCATTTTATGAATGAGGAAACCAAAACTTAAAAAGTTTATATGACTTACCAAATTAACCAGTATTGGAAACAGCTAGTAATTCAAACCCACAAAATCTGAATCTAGGTGTGCCTTAAACTAGTCAGTTAAGGGCGTGCCTTGGGCTTAGGTCATGATCTCAGGGTCTGGATTGAGCTCCCAGTTGGGCTCTCTGCTCATCAAGGAGTCTGCTTCTCCCTCTGCCCCTCCCCCTGTTCATGTTCTCTCTCTCTCTCTTTCAAATAAATAAATAAAATCTTTTTTAAAAAACCTGATTCTATAATCCTTGCTATTTTCTGCTGCCCTCCCATCCAATGCGGATAGTAACCTACTTGGACTGGCTGTGGAAAGTGAAAACTGGTCATATTACTGTAAAGTACATGCAATGCTTAATCTGAGACTCACTGAGCCTCTACAAACAAAATTCTTGGGAGATAAAAGTTGTGAAAATTTCTTCTCTATCTTTCTCTGGTATCCCCACTGATTTTGAGCTTGAGAAAGAGCCAGTTCATGATAACCTGAGAAGGGATTTCAAATACATTATGCATTTAGGAGAGAGGGGGCTGTTGTTTCCCACTCCACCAACACTAGGACAACCACAAAGTGGAGTTTCAGAAAGTAAGGGTTGTTATGATCTCGGTCAGTGACTAGGATTTTTTTAAATGGATACTGTGGAAGCTCTTGGTTATGAAATCTTTTCTCTAAGTGTCCATAAAAGAGAATTGCTACTCATCTCTCTGAATTTAGCTTTGGCTTAAACCTATAGAATTAGAAATTTAAGATGACTTTTCAAAATCCCTTCTAAATCCTAAACTGTGATGCTATACATTTTAATGATAATTTTTCTTTAACAAACCACTTAATGCAAACCTTTGAAAACAAGTCTTTTTTATTGTTAAGCTTGCTGGGACTGCCATAAAGTTTTTAGAGACTAATAAGGTTTTGACTAAAATTTCTGTAAGCATTCAGAAAGTATACATTCGTGTTTACATGCATATGAAGTAGTTTAATTTCAATTATATTGGGTAAAATTTATCATAATACACTCTAGCTCTGATAAATTGTTTTTTTGGGAACAGATGTTGTTATGACAGTTCTAAAAACTTGGTTACATTTTATTTTTTTTAAAAGATTTTATTTATTTGACAGAGAGAGAGATAGAATCACAAGTAGGCAGAGTAGCAGGCAGAGAGGGAGAAGCAGGCTCCCTGCTGAGCAGAGAGCCCGACGTGGGGCTCGATCCCAGGACTCCGAGATCATGACCTGAGCCGAAGGCAGAGGCTTAACCCACTGAGCCACCCAGGTGCCCCAAAACTTGGTTACATTTTAAAGTGAAAAGGGATGAAGCTTGAGTGGTGGTGTTTAAGATCTTTTATAATGAAAGCTGACATACTGGTCTGTTTGCAACAATGCTTTGGTGATATTGGTGTTATTATTATTGTTTTTGTGGGTAATTGCTTTTTAGGTATTGCTGTTGAAATCTGACTCTTTTTTTCTTAATTAGGATGTTTAAAATATACAAAACAACTGAACTTTGGAGAAAAATCTCCTTATTAATAAGGCATGTTTTAAAATAAAATAATCTATTTGCATTCTAACTAGGGAAGGTTAATAGGATTGGTCATTAATACATAAAATAAAAAGAAAGACAGTAATCAATTCTAATTCAGAGAAGTATCTACACACTGGTCAAGTTTTTCCAGTCCTACAGGGATAGTAATGGCTTACGGCTTGTTATGTCAATGGAGGAATACAGCTGCTTTTCTGAAATGGATGTCAAGAATCCACAGTATATACGATATATACTTCTTTGGTTCACAACATTGACCCCTTTTGTTAAATGCAAATATTAATAATAACATTTAATTACTGTCAATGCTAACACCTTAACTCAAATGCATAAAAAGGCTAATTTAGGAATATACACACCTTTTTTTTTTTTTAAAGATTTTATTTATTTATTTGACAGAGATCACAAGTAGGCAGAGGCAGGCAGAGAGAGAGAGAGGAAGGGAAGCAGGCTCCCTGCTGCGCAGAGAGCCCGATGTGGGGCTGGATCCCAGGACCCTGAGATCATGACCTGAGCCGAAGGCAGAGGCTTTAACCCACTGAGTCACCCAGGCGCCCCAGGAATATACACACCTTTTAAGAAAACATCCAACATGGGCTGTATGCTCTCAGTTTGGATGCATATAAGATAGAGAAAAATCTGGAGTATGAGGAAGTTTCCAGTGTTGAAGGATTCAGGCTGGACACCACAGCAGAAGGATGAAGACACCTGCTCATTTTCTGAGACATGGGACAGATGTTGGGAGTGATATAATTCAGACAGGAAATGCAGTGAAACTAAACCTTGTCTCCTTTTCCTGGACTAATTCAGTGCCTTTATATATGAACACATCAAATAATCACTTCTTCCATCCATATCATCTACATATTATGCATATATGCTTCCATATTATCCACAGTCAGTCCACATAGGGACCCAATATTTTTCTTCCTAAAACTTGGATTCATTGATTCTAACTTTGATCTCTTAGATCACACAAAATTTGGTGAACACACAGAATTTGGTTCTGGGTCAAGTATGTGGAGCATTTGTGTTCTTGTACAGAGTATAGGGCAGTCAGGATGATACACGGATAGGATCTGCTATGCAAAGAACCCTGGAATAAAAAAGAATCCCCATATGCATTCATCCTACTACTCATGATTAATTATAATCTTGACTTACTCACTACTGTATAGGTCAGGATAGCTTTGAGTACCTGGAAAAAGTAATGAAGTATCTATAAAAACTTGGTAGTGTTGACAGACTTTGCTATTTCTTCTCATGTGTAAAAGAAACAGCAGAAAGGGGTGGCTACTTCTGAAGGTCAGACTGGAGTGCTGGGCCACAGTAACTGTGCCAAAGGACAATGGGAAGGGTTATTGGATTTATGTCAGTCTGGGTGTATTTCTGCAGAAACATGACAGAAGACTCTGTATTTCATCCTGTTCTATTCAACAGTGTAAACAAATGGACTTAGAAAAATGTACTGATGCATAGTACTCAAATTCAGAGATTAAAAATTTAGAAAGAACAATTAATATGTTGGATAAGGAAACAGGAATCAAAAATAACTTTAGAAGGCTAGAATGTTAGAGTAAATATAACATAAAGAAATGTAAGATGTCTAACAGCAAAGTTGTATGTTTGAGTTCAGAAATCAAATTGTACAACTCTAGGACAGAGGATTATTTGGTTTAGCCAACTGTGAGTTCAATGAATAAAGAGCAGATGTGTTGGCTCAGAAAGCTCCTGAGGTTTAGGCTAGGTTTACAGAAAGTGTCTAAGTGGTCTTACTGGGTTTTGTGTTGATTAGACCTCACCAGGAATCATCTATTCAAGGATAGTTAAAGAGGTTCCTGAAGGGTATCCAGAGGGAGGTGTTTGGAACAGCTAGTGGTCTAGAAACCATATCACATGGTTGGAGGAGAATGGGGTGTTTAATTCGTAGGAATGAAGACTTGAGGGAGGGCACATGATGGGTGGTCTTTGAGTAAGTGTTTTTATACATAAGATGGGTTAGATTTCTTCTGTGTGGTGTAAGAGGGCAAAGCTAGAACCAACAGGTCCAAGTTTTAAGAAATAAAAATATTGGCTCATGAGGAATGATTATAAATGACAAGGAGGCAGCTTCCTGGGTGAGGACAGTGGTTATTTGAAGTGTTTATACCTAAAGGCACTAAGTTATTCCAGGAAAGCCAGAAATCCATGAAAAAAGACAATCTTTGGAAATAGTATTTTCCATTACTAGAGGTGATTAGGAATAGACTGAAAGATCATTTTACAGGAATGTGGTTATACCTGGGGGCCATTTAAACTCTCCCATCCTGAATTTCTGTGAGGTTTTTTAGCGTAAGAATCTGAAAAAAGGTAATCACTAAACTCTGTTTAAAGAGAAATGTCCTTTTCGTGTAATTTTTTCATGATTGTTCTTCTCCTAATTTTGACTTACTTATAATTCTTCTGTGTAAATAAACTGCCTTTGACATTTGCAATGTACAATTATATTTCTCTAAATACATATAGATACGTTAGCATTTGAAGAACTCCCGCAGTTTTCTGTGCCAGAGTGCTGAGACCTCCCCCACTACCCAAACATTATTTGACTCTTGCTAGCTAGGCTTAGCTTCGAACAGTCTTAAAAGGTATATCATAAGAATAAAGTTAATTTTACAAATGAGGAAAGAGTCTGTAAACTCTATCTTTTGTGAAAATGGCTTAAGTTCAGTGGAGAGCATTTCATTAGAGGTTGAAAAGACCGCACCACCTGGCACAATGAAATAATTTTAGAACAATCTACTCTCACAGAAAAGAAGAAAACAACTGTGGGAGTGACATTTCTTTCTGACAAGGGAAGAAAAACCAAAGGAGGAAGAAAAAATAAAGTGCTTTTTGGGAATTAAGAAAGCTGAATAGGTGAGAAATACTCAGTTGCGCAAAGTGAAATAAGAGGAAATCATTCCAGGAGCTGGAAAGCACTTAAGCCAGGAGACAGAGCTTTCTCGGCATAGCCTTTCAAGGCTCCCTTCCAACAGAGGGCTATATTTTGAGTCCAAATCTTATCTGGTTCTTGTGAAGTACGACTGCTTAGGTGAGCAAAGTGATCATAAGATCTCTTATATGTAAAGTGGAACAGAAGCTTTGGTTTTAGGAGTCTTCTCTGAAATGTATTGGACATAAAGGCTAATAACCAATTACTCTGAGAAGTGGTATTTCAGAATGTTCTTCTCTCAAATATCCTGGTTACTAATAGCTTCTTCTTCATAACTGCCTTTATAACTTTTTCAAGAGGCTAAGGAAGGTGCAAGGAAAAGTGCGTGGGATCTCTAGATCTTACTTCATAAATATTTTCTAGCTGCTATTAATCATAGTCACATCCTTCTACTCACCTAGCACCTCCTTCAGTTCTCAGCATACATGAACACTCATGCACTGCGTTTGCTGACCAATTCCTAGGAAGATAAGAGCCTATTGCCAGGACAAATGGTTCACATGCAAAGTTTTGCTTCAAAATAAAGTCTTTGATTAAACTCAGTAGGAAAAATGTATATAGCAGGCAGTCTGACCAAAGGTAGAAGTAACTGTGTTAAGTGAGTTGCTCTGCTCATCCTTGAACGAGGAAGTTCCTTGGGACTAGTGAATCCTTTAGAATTGTCTTCCCACAGACAGTCAAGCTCAGTGGTGAGAAAAATCGGGGGGGGGGGGCAGAGGGAGAGGGAGAAAGAGAGCAAGAAATGCATCTTTGGGGTTTTAGGAGGCTGATGCCTTATGTGGCAGCAGGAGCAGGTGGGCAGCAGCCAACTGGAAGCCCGAAGAGTTTTTATCCTCTTGAGTAAGAGTTAGAAAAGGATATCAGACAAACTTCTGTGTCTGCACAAGCCCCTAGATTTGGGGACAGTTCAGGGAGTAGAGGCCATTGGCTCAGACTAGAGAGGTACTGGACTTTCAGCCAAATTTAGGAAGGGGGCAATTGAGCAGCTGTACATCTACCTGGGAGTACCAAAAAGGTGTGATGGTACTGGTTCCCCAAATGCTCTGTAGCTTCTTAATCCCGCATGTATTTTTTCTGCTGGATGAAGGAGAGTTGAAGAAAAAATATTAACTGATGATAACAGATGGCTTTACTAATTTCCACCAGATGGGATGAGGAGGGAAAGGGTTATTGTTATTTTTTTTCAAAAGGGCTTAATTTTGTTTATTAATTTTTCACTAATAGTACACCTCCGCCCCCTCCATACCCTTGTGGAATAACCACTGAGTTCACTAGGTGTTGAAGCATCTCAGAAGCTTCTCCTGGTCCTCCAGGTCCTTCCACACCTTCCTGTGTGTGTGAGAAAGATAGGTAGTCCTGGCTAGTGTAGATCATAACCTCCTGTGTGCTAATCTGGCAGCACTGGGCACTGGATCCAAAGGTTACAGAAATGCTCCCTGAGGGTGTTCAGGTGGGACACCTCTTCTTTATACAGATCTGACCCCTCATTTCTAGGCTCCCTGAATTTGCTCATGACTCCCTAGTGGCTGGGCACTAGGGAAGCAGCCGGGTGGTCCTGGCAAGAGTTGCAACATTTGGGCAAGCAGAAGGCTGCTCACACACCTGTGAGTACCATTTTGAGATTCCCCTCTCCCTCTGTAGCTGCAGAGCAGCATGGCCCTCACCCAAAGGATGGGCTCCAATATGTGTAGATATGATGTGGCTAGATGCTACACCAACTAGCACTGTGTACAGATGGCAGGCTGTCTCCTCCCAGAACGGATCTCTTTCCTGTTCTTCATGTGGTATAGGTCAGGCCCTTGGTCGGACAGCTAATCCTATAGGGAACATGGCGGCCCAGGCTGGGCATATCTCTTCTCCCCTCCTTAGGGTCCTATTTTCTCTCTACTTGCTGTTGGTGGGGCTCCTTGCAGTCAATTTTCTTGCTGCTGCTGTTTATTTGTTTTGTTTTAAAGATTTTATTTATTTATTTGACAGAGATCACAAGTAGGTGGAGAGGTAGGCAGAGAGAGAGAGAGGAGGAAGCAGGCTCTCCGCTGAGCAGAGAGCCCCATGGGGGCTCAATCCGAGGACCCTGAGATCATGACCTGAGCCGAAGGCAGAGGCTTTAACCCACTGAGCCACTATGAATATATAAACATATATATATATATATAGTATATATAGTATATATTTTGAATATATTATGCAATTTATTTATATTTCATCTTTTAAAAGCCAGAACATAAGGAATTTCACTTTCTGGAAAGTCACCTTATTAGAAATACATAACGTTCCCTCAGTGCAAGAAAAGAGGTCAAGTTTCTCTGACTATCAGAGAGATGGACAAAATTTAACCATTTCCCTCAAATGAAGTTTTTGTCAAATTTCTTTTCAAATTTCTACAGAGATAATTTAAACTCAGGGAAATTTGAGAGAACTTTTCCCAGAAATTACAGTGAAGAAAATGACCTTGATGTTTGGGTAAGAAAAAGCTACAGCCCCCAATAGGCCCCATCTTCTATGGGGAGAGGTCCACAGCAGCAGGATAGCTGTCGCTTACAACTCCATCACTTGTCTAAAAACACATATTTAGATTAAAGGTGTTTCCATTGGGGGAAAAAAAAAAAGACCCAGTTCCATATTCTTTGTGATCTATATTCGATTTAGTGACTTGGAGAGAGGGTTCTGTCCCAGTTCTTCAAGGCTCTAGGTTCCAGAGTCCCCTCAGCTCACCTTCTCCAGAATTCTTTCCTCCGGGGCGGGGGGGTGGGGGGGTGGGGTGGAATGCAAGCTTGGGTTGCCCAGAAAGCAAAGCCTAAAGGCAATAGCTAAGGATTACTACTCTACTAGAGAGTGTAATCTTAAGGAACTGGAGGGCAGGACAAGAGGAGCAAAGCTGAGAGAGAGGGCCAATGTGAAAACACACTGTTGATCCAACGACAGGGACATGTGATTGATTGCTCAATCTTTTGGGACCATCCTCTGATTCAGGGTATGTATAAACTGTGATTCAGGGCCATCCATCTGGGTAGAGATAGGCAGAAGAATTTATCCCCTTTTTCTTGTCTCCTATTAATTAAAGAATTGCTCCCCTGACCTAATCTTCCTGCTATTTGGGTTGTGCATGTGTGGGCAATAAGCAAAGTCTCATAGCATCATACAACACTGTGTCAACAGAGAAGCCCTAGAGCAGTAGCTGAGAAATGTGCTTTGGCATAAGGAGAAGTGATGTTAGGCTGCACTCACCTGAAGTTGGTCAGAGCTCACGAAGTGTTGGTTATTATCAGTGGCTGCAACAAGAAGACAGATGAGGCTCAGAGAAACTGCAGTGTAGCAAGGGGTGTCTGATAATGGTGGAGGAGAAGAATGGGAACCACACTGCTGCTATTTAGCACTTTCTCTCTTTTCAACGCTCTTCCCACACCTGCTTTGTGAGGACACAGATGTTCCTGATTTCTGACACTTTCTGGAATTCTGCTAGTAAACTTGGCCTGCTTCTCAGATGGCCCCCTCAGCAATCTGGGTTTGACCAGACTCCTCATTTTTAAAACATTCTTTTTTCTCTTCTTAAGAGATTTTATTTATTTATTTATTTATTTATTTGAGAGCATGTGCCCATGCATGCAACTGGGGGTGGGCAGAGGAGTAGAGGGAGAGAAACAAGCAGACTCCAGGGTGAGTGCAGAGCCCAGCGTGACCCCAAGATCATGACCCAAGCTGAAATCAACAACCATTTGAACCACCCAGGCACCCTTCTTCTTCTTCTTCTTTTTTTTTTTTTTTTTTAAGATTTTATGTATTTATTTGACAGGGAGAGAGACACAGCGAGAAAGGAAACACAGCAGAGGGACTGGGAGAGGGAGAAGCAGGTTCCCTGCTGAGCAGGGAGCCTGATGCGGGCTCAATCCTAGGACCTTGAGATCATGACCTGAGCTGAAGGTAGACACTTAACCTACTGAGCCACCAAGCACCCACCCAGTCACCCTTCTTAAGCCATTCTTATTTTTCCCTCCCTTTCTCCTGTCAAACAATGAGATTAGGGGCTAGAGTTGTTTCTTACTTTCCTTGAAGATAGAGTTTTTCTTGTTCTTTTAGGGTAAGCAGCCATATTCTGGTTTGTCCTGACTGTCTCAGGTTCAAAAAAGATAGAAAGGAATTTTATGAATCAAATTATCCTTTAGATATAATGATTTTATGAAATAACTTTAAAAATAAAAGTCCCATATTAATAGTATCATTAATAATCATTATTCATTATAAACTATATTTTTTAATATTATTCAGTGTTCTCCAGAGAATCAAGAGGATATAGAAATCTATATCTAGATCTGTACTGAGGATGAGGGAACAACATCTAAACTGATGAACATATGGGAAAGGGAAAGAGAGAGATTTGTTGATTCATTGTAACAAATTGGCTTACACCATTATGGAGGCTGAGAAGTCCCACAACTACTGTCTGCAATCTAAAGACCCAGGAAAGCTGGTTCTTTGTTCTGTTCTGAATCAGAAGGCCTAAGAGAACCAGGAGAACTAATGGCATAAGTTCTAGTCCAAGTCTGAAGGCCTGATTACCACAAGATCCAAAGGTATAAATTCCAGTTCAAGGATAGAATAGTGATGCCTTCGCTCTAACAGTCAGGCAAAGAGGTAATTCTCTTTTCTTTTTACCTTTTTGTTCTATTCATATCCTTAACAGAGAGGATGATGCCCACCTTCACTGCAGAGGGCAATGTGCTTTATTCAATCTATCAATTTGAGTGCTAATCTTATCTGCAAACTTATAAACACACATGGAAATAGTAACTAACTAGATATCTGGGTATCCTGTGGCCAAGTCAAGGTGACACACAAAATTAGCCCTCATACTTTTACATTCTTTTATTTCTTCAAAAATTTCTCCTTTATGAATTGGTTCTGGCACAGAGGCATTGGATCAAAGAAGAAAGACAATGATGGTGATAACTCCTGGGCTCCAACTAGAAGTCCATCGATGGATGAATGGATAAAGAAGATGTGGTTATTACAATGGGATATTTCTCAGCATCAAAAAGAATGAACTCTTGCCAGTGCAATGACATGGATGGATATAAAGGGTATTATGCTAAGCAAAATAAGTCAGTCAGAGAAAGACAAATACCATATGATTTCACTCATATGCAGAATTTAACAAACAAAACTGATGAACATATGGGAAAGGAAGGAAAAATAAAATTGGATAAAAACAGAGAGGGACACAAACCATAAGAGACTCTTAACTACATAGAACAAATTGAGGGTTGCTGGAGGAGAGGTGGGCAGGGGGAATGGGGTAATAGGGTGATGAGCATTAAGAAGGGCACTTGATGTAATGAGCAGTACGTGTTACATGCCACTAATGAATCACTAAATTCTACTCTGAAATTAATAATACACTAATATGTTTAAAAAAAAGTGTTCAAGTCTTGGTCTTAGTACTTATTATAAGACCTTGGGAAAGAAACAAGTTTATAAACAAACAAACACACACACACTCCTGGGCTCCAAAGCCAGCCATGTCTTATATTAGAAGTTAGCTGTGTATTTTATTTTTAGAAGCATTTTTTAAAAGATTTTGTTTACTTATTGGACAGAGAGAGAGAGAACAGCGAGAGAGGGTACACAAGCAGAGGGAGTGGGAATGGGAGAAGCAGTCTTCCCTCCCAGCAGAGAGCCTGCTGCAGGCTCCATCCCAGGACCCCAGGATCATGACCTGAGCTGAAGGCACACCAGGCACCACTAGAAGCATTTTTAAGGAAAGTTTTATTACTTTAGTTTTAAAAAAAATATAATGTAGTATTTTTCAGAAGATTCTAGATTATACTAATCATCAGCATCTTAAGAAGAAATCTCTTTTTTCAGTTACAGTGTAAAAGTTTTCCTTTGCCTCTAGCATGATGATAATTTGATTTAAAAATGGATGACATTTCTGGTATGGTTTAATTCTTAATTATTTCTAATTTTGGTTTAAATCTAACTATTTTAGAAATAAGAAGAGAGCTGCCTGTACTTTTTGATATCCCCTCTTATGAATTCTTTTTTATCACCTCACTAAATTTTACTTTTCACTTTTTTTGAGACTTTCTATCCAATGGGTGTACACTTATGTTAGTTAGGCCTTTATAAGCACAATTTGCTGATATGTTTATCCTGCCAATGGATTATAATGTTAGATGCTTTTTATTATTCCATTGTTCTCTAAAACAGGACCTTATTTTTAAATAAGCCGATTAATTTTTAAATAGCAAGATATTTCTAAAGATTTAAAATACTATTATTTCAGCAGATTTAACTCTTTATAATCATCTTAATCTCATTATCATTCTTAGTGACATATTTAAGACTAACAAATACATACCTGAAATCCCTATTTTATAAACCTGTGGATGAAAAAACCCAGCATGAATAGAAATAGCATACGATTCAGCAATGCCACTACTGGGTATTTACTCAAAGAAAACAAGAACATTAATTCAAAAAGATATATGCACCCCTCTGTTTACTGCAGCATTTTGTAGAACAGCCAAGATATGGAAGTAACCTAAGTGTCCATCAACAGATGAATGGATAAATAAGATGTGGTATATATACACCATAGAATATTACTCAGCCATAAATGGAATGAGATCTTGCCATTTGCGAAAACATGGATGGAGCTAGAGGGCATTATGCTAAGCGAAATAAGTCAGAGAAAGACAAATACCATATGATTTCACTTACTTGTGGAATCTATAAAAACAAAACAAAACAAAACAACCAATCAACAAACCAAAAAACAGAAAAAGACCCGTAAATACAGAGGAATAAAAGGGTGGTTGCCAGAGGGTACTGGGTGGGTAGAGGGGCAAAATTAGTGAAGGGATGAGGGAAGTACAGGCTTCTAATCATGGAATGAATAAGCCAGAGGGGTGAAAGCTACAGTATAGGGAATACAGTCAGTGGATTTTAATACTGCTGTATAGCTGCACTTGTAGTGAGTGTAACAGTGTACAAAGTTGTCAAATCACCATGTTTTAGACCTGAAACGAATATAACACTGTGTGTCAACTATACTTCAATAAAAAATTTTTAAGAATTGTCTTGTATATGTAAATAGATACAGTGTATTTTAGTGAATCATGTGTTCACTGCACTGTGCTGTATTAAAAACACTCAAGTAAAGGTACATGTATAAAAGATGTTTCTGAGATTGCTAGTCAAATTTTGAAAATGTGTAGTATTATTTCATTGAAAAAATGTCTTAACCACAATATGGTTCTGGAATACACTATGTAAATTCACAAGCATAAAAATTCTCCTAAGAATTATTTTTAAAACTCTGGAAAACATCAAGAGAGAAACAATTATCCTCCAGATAGACAAAAGACAATTCAAATGACAGTGAATTTGTCATCAGAAACCATGAGGCCTGAACAAAGCGAGATAATATTTTTCAACTACTAAAAGAAAGAACTGTCAACAGAGAATTTTGTATCCAGTGAAAATAAACTTCATGAATAAAGGTGAATAAACACATTCTCAGATGAATAAAATCTAAGAGAATTTGTTGCCAGCAGACATAACCTAAAAGAATGCCCAAGTGGTATTTTTCTAAACAGAAAGTAAATGATAAAAGAAGGAAACTTGGAATAAAGGGAAAAAGAAAAACAGAAGGAGTATGAATCCAGAATGAGTATAGACTTCCTTTGCTTCCCTGAGTTTCCTAAATTATATTTTATTGTTGAAGCAAAAATTTTAATATTGTACATATATAATGTATGGAGGGAATATATTTAAGACAAATGTAAATGAAGGAAGTTAAAGAGACATAAAGGAAGGTAAGTTTTCTATAGTTTATTAGAACTGGTAGAATGATCACACTAATAGACTGGCAGGTCATCTATGCATAATATAATACCTATAGAAATCACTAAAAATACTATACAAATAAATACAGAAATATAGAAGAGATAAATCAAAATGAAATTCTAAAGAATAACCCTGAGGAAGGCAGCAAAAATAAAACAGAGAAGTTAAAATCAGAGATAAAAACTACAAAAAAAAAAAAGGCCAGAATTATGTGCTAAAATAGCAATAATTACATTAAATGTAGATGACATTTGTGTACAATTAAAAGACAGAGATTGGGGAGTAGATTAAAAATATATGACTCAACTAAATGTTGTCTATAAGAAATTTCAAGTATAACAGTGTAAGTAGGTTGAAAATAAAGGAACAGTAGAAGATATAACAAGTAGACATTAATCAGAAAACAGCATAAAGGGCTATATTAATATCAGATAAAGTATACTTCAGAGCAAAGAAAATTACCAGAGACAGAGACAATCATTACATAATGATAAAGGAGCCAATCCACCAAAAAGATAGCAATCTTGAATGTGTATCAATCATGCAATATAACTGCAAAATATATGAAACCAAATAGTCTCAAGCATTTACCCTAGAGAAATGAAAACTTATGTTCACAAAAAAACTTGTAAATGAATGTTCATGGCACCTTTACTTATAATAGCTAAAAACTTGAAATAATTCAAATGTCTTTAGAAACAGCTAAAATAACTAAATAAAATAACTAAAAAGGAACAGATTATTGGTATACATAACAACTTGAATGTATCTCAAAGGAATTATGCCAAGTATAAAAAGTCAATCTTAAAAAGTCATATACTATGTGATTCCACGTATATGACACTGTTGAAATAATAAAAAGATAAAAATGGGGTGAAGATTATTGCTTGCTGGTTCGGCACAGAAGTGAGGCAAGTGGGTGAGGTTAGAAATGGGGTAGCACAAGGGAGTCTGGTGGTGAATCAGTCTATATCTTGATTGCTATGATTATACAACTCTATACATATGATATAGATATACATATATACAACTCTATACATATGATAAAATTCTGTAGAACTATACATACATACACACAAACACATGCACACAGACCTGGTGAAAACTGAATAAACTGTGGATTATTCCAATATAAATATTCTGGACTGTATATTGTATTATAGCTATACAAGATTTCACCACTGGGGAAATCTAGATGAAGTGTAAACAGGAATGCCCAAGTTCTGATTTTAAGTGAGAAGCTAGCCATCATGTGTTTGGGGGAACAGATAATAACAATAGCTAATAATTATCAAGCACACACTATATGTCAGGCACTCTGTTATGAGCTATACATGCAGTTTCTAACATAATACTCAAATTTATGAGCTAGGTAGTATTTTACTCCATTTTTGAGATGACGAAATAGAAGCTCAGAGAGCACAGTTTCTCATGTTTTCACTATTAATACAGTACCATATTCCACAGAGCAAGGTATAAACTGAAACGCTTTTAGGGTAGTAGGAAAACCTGTCTGTGTTAATATCTCTTGCTCTTGTCATTATAGCCTATACCTCCTATGTCAGGCATAAGACCTTTCAATTTCTGATTAGAAATGTGTCTGATTCAGGGGCGCCTGGGTGGCTCAGTCATTAAGTGTCTGTCTTTGGCTCAGGGCATGATCCCAGGGTCCGGGGATTGAGCCCCACATCAGGCTCCCTGCTCAGCAGGAGGCCTGATTCTCCTTCTCCCACTCCCCCTGCTTGTGTTCCCTCACTGCCTTTCTCTCTGTCAAATAAATAAATAAAAATAAAATCTTAAAAAAATGTGTCTGACTCATAATATAAGGAAAGAGACACCATATGAAATCAAGAAGACACAGATATAAAGCATCTGAGACATACTGTATCCACTTTGTGATTCTGCTCAAAAAATGTTCTAGTACCGCCTGAGGTTGGGAATTTCCTAAAGACAAACTTTGCATACTGGAAGATTCCTTTGAAGAGTGGCCTTGATCTTGACACTTAAAACTGAAGAGCAGCAAATCTGATCAAAATCAGTCAACCAATTTGAAAGTTAGTAGGAAACAAACAAATAGATGTAAAACACTAAAAGGTCCAATTGATTTCACTATGTTCAATCAATATTTTTCTCATTTCCAATTCAGCGGGTAGCCTTCTATTAAATAGCCATGTAAGCCAAGAAAGACTGAAAAACTATTTGATTTTACCACATAATGCTAACTGAAAATTAAACACAGGGAGAGAGAAGACAGAATATTCAACAGCAAATCTACTTCTCTCTTCCATATGAAAAAGTATCTTTGTGTAGATAATGTATAAAAAGAAACCACTCTGTAATATATATATATAGAGAGAGAGAGAGAGCACTTAAATGTATTTTTGTTTGATTTTTAGTGTGTCCCATATTCCAATTAGCGATTTCTTTCTTGGGTTAGAAAGATTTTGTGATTTGGTTTCAGAAAACAGTAGCATAGCTAAAAACATTAACTTAATATATGTTGCTGATTTAAATGATGACAGTTTAGTTTCTGATCTTAAAATATTAAATATTTGATCTTATACTACAATAATGAAGCCTTTATTTTTTATCTGAAAACTGTAAAGACCCAGATTACAAGGGTAATTCTTCCTTATCAATATTGGTAATAATTTTTTCTCTCTTTCAACAAAACATCATCTAACATTCATTAAGCTTCAGGTATTACATTAAGGGCTGGGATATATCAAGTTTAATTACATGAAACTATTTATATATGACCTAGGGAATACAAGACCTAAAATCAACAATTTCATACTGTTTAGTCTAATAGAAATGAAAAATGCAGTTCCTACATTAAGACTTCACAATTTAATACAGGAAACTTATGAGTAAACAAAATTACATGTTGGGAGAATTCTGGAAAACTTCTTGAGGAAGGGCTCAACCTAATTCTAGAAGGAGTAAGAGAAGCCAGGTGAAGAAGGTACATGGGAAAGAAGGTCTTTCCTGGAAGAGAAGTATTCACAGAGTCCAGAGTCTAGGAGGCAATTGGAAAAATTATGACTCAAGACTCTGAGTCAAGACCGGAGAGAAAGGATCAAAGCAAAAAGCCTCTTATGTGAAAAGATTTTTACTTAGGGCAATTGGTAAGACTCAAATTATTATGAACAGAGCAACAGAAGAGATGGTTTGCATTTTATCTTTCTTAAAAATTTTTTTATTTATTTGAGAGAGAGAGAACACAAGCAGGGAAGACAGCAGGCAGAGAGAGAAGCAGACTTCCTGCTGAGCAGGGAGTCTGATATGGGACTCCATCCCCAGACGCTGGGATCATGACCCGAATGGAAGGCAGACACTTAACGGACTGGGCCATCCAGGCACCCCAAATGGTTTGCATTTTAGAAAGATCCCTCTAGCTGGAGTGTTGTATATTGTTTCTCCATACTTCTGTTCTCACATCTTCAGTCTTTTGTTGTTGTTTTTGTTGTTTTGGTTTTCTGGGGACGGGGGTGTTGTTTGTTGTTGTTGTTTTCCTGTATATTCTGAAAGAATTCCTTAAATTCATTTTTCAATTCACCCATAACATTTTTGACCATAATATATTTGATAGGCAAGAGCTCATTTTAATTCTCTGGTTGTTATTTTTGTAGCTTCCTATTCTTGTTTTATGGATACAAGTTCCCCATGAGACTCTAAGGAAGATGATTAGAAGTATTTTGTTGTTTGTTGTTTACTTTCTTTTTTTCCAAAGTTGGTTTTTATGTTGGGTTTTTTTTTTTTTTTTTTTGGCCATTCTTTCATACTGAAGGCTTTCTTCAGACTTCTGGTGCATCTTAGTTTTTTATTTTTTACAAATATGATGGCAAAAAAGTTGATTGGTACTTCTCTCTATATATATTGGTACCTCTATTACTAATTCATAGGCAAGCACTTTTTTAGAGAAATGGCAGGGTTGGGGCGGGGGGCCGGGAAGCCGACATTTAAGTTTCTTATGCTAGTGGAACTTCAATTAAGTTATTTTCTTTAGGACTACTCAACTTCTTTAGAGAAGTACCCTCCTGCCTGGTTGGATAGAAGCTTGCTTTCAAACAAGCTTCACTTGGAGGATGGAAAGATGTATGTGTGTGGGACAGTTAACCACTCCACAAACAGATATTCTATTTTCCCTCCCATTTTTAGCCTCATATCCAATTTTAACCGAGTGTAGAATTTTTCAGTCCCAGCATTGCCTAGATTCTTCATTACAGATGAGTTTAGACTACAAACCCCTCTGTGTAGTCTAGGCTGGAGATTTCCCCTGATCTAATTTGCCAGTTACCATGTCTCTACCTCTTCTATGTATTCCATAAATTTTCTAAAACCTGTCACCTGTCTGACCCAACTCTTCTTTTTCTAAATGGCTTCATAAATCTTAATGAGGGTGTTTGGTTGCAGATGAGATATAAGGCATCTTTAACCAAATGTTTCCGTAAGTACAGCTTTACTTTTGTCTGTCCCTCTAGTTTGTAAACTCTATGAAGGTAGGAATTATGAATGTTTCACTGCTGTATTCCTAGTGCCTACTATAATGTCTAATATATTTTAAAATTTTTAAGAAAGATTTTCTTGCTGAAAGAGCAAATAGGACTAGTGAAAATATAAGGGAATATGTAAATAAAAAATAAAGACATTATATTTTAATCTAGTTGGATCAAATTTTAAAACATTAAGGGGGCTACAACCTACTTTATATAACATTAACATAATAATTTATCATAGATTCATTGAGAATCTACCTTAGCTACTTGTTTTTGAATAATGAAAGGGTAATACTGGAGCAAACAAGAGTGGCAAAGAATCTGGCTTTTTCTGGCACTGGCTGCTCTTTATAATTTATATCTACTCATAGATGTATATGTGTGATACATGTGTGTATGCACATGCACACATGTATCACACATGTACACATGATATATTTTTATTATTTTTCTCTGAATCTCCTTTAGTCACTAGGCATTAAATTTATCTATTATAATTTTTCCAACTAAAGTGCTTAAATAAAGCAATGCTTATCATTCATAAGGAATAACTATATCAAAGACATTAAGATATTCTAGCAACTAATGAATGGTTGAACACTACATCAAAAACTAATGATGTACCATATGTTGGCTAATTGAACCTAATAAAAAGAAATAGATAGATAGATAGATAGATAGCAAGCAACCGTGGGGGAAGAAAGATATCATAGCATCCATCTGCCTGGCTTCCAAGTATTTATATACTGTAAGGTACACCAGCAGCTCAGTTAATTTAATCATGGCTTTCTGAGTGTTAAAACGCCTAGTACCTACTGCTCATTCTCATTAGCCCACTCGTCCATTCATGAAATAACTTTTAAAAAGCGAAAGAGTTAGGATTTATGTGTATTCAACCAGGTAAACACTTACATAAAAACAGCACTGGTGAAGGGACACATAATTTTTTAACAGAGAATACAACCTCTACAGGTACCCAACAGCTATGGTATAATAATGATGGGCATCAGGAAAGAAGAAGGGAGAAATGCTATGGCTTGCAGCTACATGATCACATAGGCATCAGTCCTGGGGAAGAGAGATTTGGACAAAAGGTAGCTTCAGACCCCAAGAAAACATGACCAAGCAGGTCTGGAGAGAGCAAGTTAATTGTATACACCAGCGCATGGTTGCCAAGAGGATCCCAATATACTCAACTAAGCCAGAACTGGTTGTGATCCTGCCTTTCCCGGAAGTGATGGTACTGGTGAACCAAACTGCAAGGAAATGGGAACGCAGAACAAAGCAAATAATTCAGTGGCTGACATAGAAGGTTGTACAATGCATTGAATAAGGAAAAAAACCTGGCCTTTTTGGTCTACGTTATTAATTTAAAAGGTAGGTTAAGCCTATCTGTTATTATTTGGGAAGCCTAGAGCTCCCTCTTAGTAACTGTGGTCTTAGATCACTAGAGAAATGAGCAGAGGACAAATTCAAGCATGGCTTGAAGATTGCTAGGATTAATTGTGGCATTTCGGCTAGCAATGAGGAAGGTAGAAATATGACAGCTCAAGCTTAAGCTGAAGGAATAAACTTTGGCAAGGACACCTTCTGTAAGTTAAATGTCCTTCCTCATTATGAGACTTTGAATAGGATGACAAGTGGAAGCCTAACATGCAAAATTTAAGGGGGGCCGCACTCCCTCCCAAAGCTGTGCAAGGCTGCCCTGCTCTTCCAAGATCCTGAGACTGAGCGTCTCAAATTTTCTGTCTTTGGCCTCTGATTTGCCTTAGGCTAATTCTGGCCCTGCCACATGAAAACATGTTCTATGGCAACCACCCATTCCACACCTCATTCCATCTCCAGAGAATACTCTACCTCAAAATAAGCAGTGAAGGGCTTATCAAGAGACATGGGAGATACATGACTGAACACGAGACCTCTACTCCCAATCTAAAAATATTTGTTCTTGGATGTCTCATTTGGCAAACTTTAATCTTCTCATTTGATTTTTGGAATTTCATTTCATTTCATATCTGGAAATTTTTATCTGTCTCATTTGGTTATATTCTTTTGGCTATTAGAATCCTGTCACAAAATAGCACATGCCTATTAGCCATTTTTGGTGGTTGACAAGAGGATTAAGAACATACATAAGCAAGTGCATTTGACATGAAGTTGGCAGGGATAGTGTATATATTGCACGCCAGAACCAAAATTCTAAAAGATCTTGACATGCTGAAATGATGGGCTAAATATAAAAGATGAAACTCATCATGGATGAACGTCTGTACTTGGGTTAAAATTCCAAATAAACAAGGGCAAAATGACAGAGATGCAGTTGAAAGGCAACTCTTCTGAAAGACTTAAAGATTTCAGTCTAAACAGTTTCAATGAGTCAGTTATGCAGTATGTTTAATCTAAAGCTAAATGTAATTTTAGGCATTACTGACAGAAGTTTAGATAGCTATCTAAAGTAGGGAGATGGTAATTCTGCTCTGTTCAAATAGAATCACTCCCCCATCAAGTGGAGTGGATAGCTCTTTTGCTTAGGAAAACCTCTGAGTGACCGCCTTGTGATGAGATATGTGGACTTATTTGAGAGAGAAAGAGTGATACAAGGGAAGCTAAATTTTCTAGATATTAGAGTAATGAGAATTTTCTGAGATAAAGATCTTTGTAGCTGGAGGTAGCATCTAGCAATACAGTGGCAGGCAGAGGACTAAGGAAAAAATTGTTAGAGAGAGCTCTCTTGTTGGGCAAAAGAGCCTATGGAACTGATAATAGTAGATTGTTTTCTGTTCTGATTTATAATTTACCTCTAAGTCCCCAAGCCTTCATTGCATGTCAGTTACATACAGTAAGTTTGTGTTTGGTGGAATAGAGGAAGGAAATTCTTTGCCAGAGATGTGGCGGTGGGGGGGCGGGTAGTGGATCATAGCTGAAGGAAATAAGATTAAGACATCAAGAATGAAGTTTAGGGCAGGGATGTGGAGCAAGAGGTGACAAATAGCTTCTGAAACTAACCACTCCCATGGCCCTGATGAATTCTTAGTAATATCAGTAAGGGTGCTAGATTTCACTTGGTATAGGTTTTTGCATTTTTTATATTGTGTGGTCAAAGTAAAGGCTGATTCTAGAAAGCTGGACAACTTCCAAGCTTCCAGCCTTGGGAAAATTGAACTGCATTTGCATAAGAGGTGGACTATGCGTTTTTGTCACTAGACTGTTTTTCTCACTGGCATCTACCACACACTGCCTAGGATATAAAAATAACTTATATACGATGGAGTGAATGAATGAGATTACTATCTTTGATGCATCAAGAATGATGCCATATAAATAGAGATTATTAAAATAGAGTCTGTCCTCAAGAAGCCTGTAATTTTTGTTTTTGTGTTTTTTAAAGATTTCATTATTTATTTGATACAAAGAGAGTACAAGCAGGGGGAGCAGAAGGGAGAGGGAGAAGCAGGCTCCCACCAAGCAGAGAGTCCAACACAGGGCTCGATCCCAGGACCCTGGGACCACAACTTGAGTCAAAGGCAGATGCTTAGCCAACTGAGCCACCCAGTGCCCCAAGAAGCCTGTAGTTTTATAAGGGAGTCATTCATTCAACTAATTACTTACTGAAGCATTTCTATTGGCATTTGGGGTATGTAAAGAAAAAAGTAGACAAGGTCTGTGCTCTCAAGGAGTTTCACCTTCTGGCTGGTGACACACAGATAAGAAATAAACAAATTAATAATTAAGAGAAACATTCAGTCAGGATGTGCACTATGCAGAGAACTGAAATGGCGCATAGTGACAGAGACCCACAGACGGGCTGCAGTAGACTGGGTGGTCAGGGAAGCCTTTCTGCTGAGGTGATACTTAAGGTAAGTATGAATGACAGGAAGCAGCCAGCTATGAAAAGACCAGAAGCTGGAGACAAGCCTCCAAATGAGCAGGACAAGTCTAAGGACCAAAGAGAAGGGCAGCAACACCTGAGAACACAGGGGAAGATAAAAAATGGTTCTAGATGAGGTGGGAACCTTAGAAAGGAGTCAGATAACATAAAGTTATATGAACCAGAATAAAGAATTAGATCTTATTCTGGGACTTATGCAAAGCTTTTAAAGGGTTTTGACTATGGTTATGATGATGGAGACAGAAAAAAATAATACAGTATGAATACTGCTCTGATACAATAAAAGACAATCACAGGATTCTGAAGGAACAACCAGTGGCTGAGGGGCTACCAAGGAAGACTCCCCGGAAGACATGGTATCTCTTATTTATGACCAACAGTTAACAAGGTGAAGAAAGAGAAAGGAAATGAGGCATAAAGTGTACTAGTCTGAAAGGTGGATAAAGCATGACTTTGTCAAAAAAATGAAAGGAGTACAGTATTGATAAGACTGAGAAAATATGAAGCTGGAGAGGTGAGTGGTGACCAAATTGGGAAAGATTATTCACATATTGCTAATGAGCTTGCTTTGTGCCCAAAGGCAATGAGAGAACAGTATAAAATTTTGATCAGAGGATACTCATAGCCAGATTTGTGTTTCAGCATGTATGCCCTGGTATTACCAGGAAGACAAATTAGAAATGGGCAAATTTCTGTCTGGGACACCAACTATGAGGCTATAATCCAGAGAAGAGATAATGGTGATTTGAAATAAGATAGTGGAGGGGAAAAAAGAAATGTATGGATTTGATAAATAAAAAGGAAATTTATAAACATCTTATTGGGCATTAGGTAGATGGCAATGTTTCACTAGGAGGAATAAAACAGAGTACCAAGCCTACTGGAAGAGACTGAAGGGAGAACAGGAGAATAAGAGATGGGGACGAATTCAGTTTTGTACTTCCTGACTTTGAGATACTCAAGTGGAAAGGAGGATGTGTTTGTAGGCAGTGGGGTATTCATGTCCATGCTCAGGAGTGATGTCTGGCTATAAGAGAACTTTGAGGCCATTAGCCAATAGGTGGCCATTAAGACTTTGAAGAGATGACTCAGAGGAGTGTGCATTTAGGGATAAGATGAGACAGAACAGAAGTTTGAGAAGCGTCAATATCTTAAGGACTATGAGAGGGAAACAAATCTATGAATGTCACTAAGGGATTCCTGGAGAGGCAGAAGTGAAAGAAAGCCACAAAGTTCCAAGGTGACAGAGGCCAAGAATATAAAGTGTTTTAGAGATATCAAGAAAGGACTGATAACTGTCCTCAGGGTTTAAAAACGAAGAGACAGGAGATAACAATTGTTACAGCAGTTTCACTGAAATGGCAGGGAGTGTTACCATGTTAGGAAAGTTCCTAAATGAGAGAGAGAGTGCACACGGGAGAGAGAGGTGTATCCAAGGAGGAAATGTGAAAATGTACTCCCTGTAACCAGATGTACCACTACTCGACATGGTTTTTGCATAATGAAAATCCAAACCTGAGTAATTGTTTAAGATGTAAAAAGTCATAATTAGTAATTTATAAGATGAGGGGTATAGTAATTACTGCCTTTTCACACCAAAGTAAAGAGACATAATAGTTAAGGGAATATAGCAGAAGAATTACATTCTTATGGAAACAAGTGATACCTCAGACTGCTAATGAAATAAAATGCTCCATAATGTTTTTTATTTTTTATTTTGAAACAATTTCAAAAATGGAGAAAAGTTGCAAGAACCAAGAACTTTTCTCCCCTTGAATTTGAGAGTAAGTTAATGATATGATGCTCTTCACCCCAAACACTACTATGATTAGTTCTTATAAATGAAGACGTTATCTTACATCACTACAAACCATCAATATCAGGAAATTAATATAAATATATCACTCCTGGGGTGCTTGGGTGTCACAGTCAGTTAAGTGTTTGCCTTCGGCTCAGGTCATGATCTGAAGGTCCTGGCATAGAGCCTCACATCAGCCTCCCTGCTTGGCCAGGAGTCTGTTTCTCCCTCTTTTTCTGCCCCCCACCCCCAACTGTGCTCACCCCCCACTCGTCTGTCTCAAATAAATAAAATCTTAAAAAGAAAACAAAAACCCAAACACTCCACCAAAAAATTGCTAGAACTGATATATGAATTCAATAAAGTTGCAGAATACAAAATCAACATATAGAAATCTGTTGCATTTCTATACACCAACAATGAAGCCTCAGAAAGAGAAACGAAGGAATTAACCTATCTAAGAATAAACCTAACCAAAGAGGTAAAAAATCTGTACTCTGAAAACTATAAAACACTGATAAAAGAAATCGAAGATGACACAAAGAAATGGAAAAACATTTCATGCTCATGGATTGGAAGAACAAATGTGGTTAAATATCTATATTAACCAAAGCAATCTACACATTTAATTCATTCCCTATCAAAATACCAACAGCATTTTTCACAGAGCAAGAAGAAAATTCTAAAATTTGTATGGAACCACAAAAGACCCCAAGTAGCCAAAGCAACATCAGAAAAAAAAAAAAAAGGCAAAGCTAGAGGCATTACAATTTTGGACTTCAGGTTATACTACAAAGCTTTGGTAATCAAAATAGGATGGTACTGGCACAAAAATAGACATATAGATCAAACAGAATAAAATGCCCAGAAACAAACCCACAATTATACGGTCAATTAATCTTTAACAAAAGAGGCAAGAATATGCAATGGGAAAAAGACAGTGTCTTCAACATTTCACGATTTGAATGGTGTTGCGAAAACTGGACAGCAACATGCAAAAGAATGAAAGTGGCCCACTTTCATGCACATACATAAAAAAGAAATTCAAAATGTATTACAGACCTGAATGTGAGACGGGAAACCATTAAAATCCTAGAGGAGAACACAGGCACTAACCTCTTCGACATAAGCCGTAACAACATCTTACTTCCCACTTTTTAGATTTATCTCCTGGGGAAAGAGAAACAAAAGCAAAATAAACCACTGGAACTTACTTCAAAATAAAAAGCTTCTGCACAGTGAAGGAAACAATCAACACAACTAAAAGGCAGAAGATAGTTGCAAATGATGTATCTGATAAAGAGTTAGTATCCAAAACATGTAAAGAACTTATAAAACTTAACACCCCAAAAACAAATAATCCAGTTAAGAAATGGGCAGAAGATATGAACAGACATTTTTACAAAAAAGACACCCAGATGTACAGTTAAGGTTAACTTTAACCATTTGTTTAAAGTAGTATCTGCCAGGGTTCGCCACTAAAATTTTTTTTTCCTTTGTAATACATGTTTAATGTGTTTGTACTTTGAGATTATGTAAATATGAGAGATGGTTTCATCAAACATTATGGGCTCATGGATTCTTATTTTACTTGTTACAATCTGTTGCTATTATTATTTTGATGCTTCAATTGTCCTGATTTTGGCCAGCAAGAGCCTTTTTAAGCTGCTTCCTGTGTCCTTTGACATGTCCTCACCATTCTTTGAGTACTCTTTTATGGTACAACAAGATGTTCTAGGATAACATTACACTTTCCTGCCCAGCCTTGGATTCAGCCATTTCTCTAAGGGAGAACAGTATTTAGTAACTAAGATCTGGAAGCTAGCTATTTTAAACAAAGATGCACGAACATATACACTGTGATGGTTAATTTTACGTGTCAATTTGACAGGGCCACAGGGTACTCAGACATTTGGTCAAATATTATTCTGGGTGTGTCTGTGAGGGTGTTGGGTGTTTCTGGATGAGATTAACATTTGAAACAGTAAATTTAGTAAAGCAGTTTGCCCTCCTCAGTGTGGCGTGCCTCACCCAATCCACTAAAGGCCTGAATAGAACAAGAAGATTGACTTTCCCACAAGTAAGGGAAAACTCCATCTGCCTGCCTTTGAACTGGGACATCAATTTTTTTCTTGGATCTCTAGCTTGCTAACTGAAGATCTCGAGACTTTTAGCTTTCATAATCAGGTGAGCCAAGTCCTTATAATAAATCATATACATACAAATAGAGAGGCATATTACTGGTTCTATTTCTGTGGAGAATCCTAATGCACACTTATTTATTTCTGTATCTATTTCTCTGTCATCTAAATAAGTGGTAAAACATGAGTTCAGATCGGTATCTCCAATTTGATATAACAGTGCAGGATTTATCCTAGTTTTCTACCTTTCCATACTTGTACCTCCCTTCTCCACCAGGAGAAACCTGGCTCTCATCATCCTTAATACATTTCCATATCCAATCAGATCCCGTATCTGAGCCAATCATCAGCCCCTATAGCCACTCCTTGTCTCACTTCACTGACACCCTCCTACCTGCTCAGGCTCTGACATCATTTGCCAGCCTACTGTCAAAACTATCCCCTGAGCACTCCCTTACATATACCACTGTAGCTGCAATACTTTATGTCACCCTCACTTCAGATATACTCCACACCCTGCTCAGGGACTGACACCTCTATTGGACAGCGGCTTCTACAGACCACACCCCCCCCCCCCCCCCCCCCGCTGCGTGGATGCCCTGCTCACCCTGCTGGTTCTCCCACACCTTGTGTAGTACTGTCCTTCTATGAAAAAAAATAAATAAATAAAATCCTCACCTGTTTTCTTATTTTGTTTTATGTTAGTCCACCAAACAACATGGAATATTTTCAGTAAAATTTTGACACTTTCTGGTGTAAACAATTCTCCAATTCATAAAATACATTCAGAAAAATACCTAAATGAATATGGATATCACACAGAATCCCTCCTATATAATGTCACCTTCCAGCCTTCTGTGTTAGTATCACCACCAAATGTAGTAAGGAAACTCATGGCCTTGAGACATATCAAAAGGACCCCATATTATATTTGAGAAATAGCATTTTATCCCACGTATAAAAGCTGTGTATTCAAATTTAGGATTCATGGCAGCTATGCTACTATACTTAGCAGGAGTATGGATATAGAAATGTGATTCTGACAAATTTATCAACACCTTAAATCTTGTCTTGAAATATAAATTATTTAAAAACAAAATGCTTATTTACATAAGTGTGCTTTTCAAAGTCTTAACTTAAAATATTTACCACCCTAGTCATGAAAGCATATATATCATGATAAATATCCTCATTTCTGGTATACTTTTTATAGCAGATTTTTTTTTTAAAAGAGAAAAATGTTTCTATAGCAAAACACTGGCATAATCTCTTTATCTTTCTCAATTTTTTTTACTCCTTCATTTAGAAAAACAATAAACACTCTTTCCTTTACCAGGCACTGAAATGCTGACATATGAAGTATAATATTTATTACTTTTCATGAGCAACATAAAAGTTGGCAGATATGTGTTTCTTAGATTAAAGAAGAAACACTGCAAATTTCCTTGCCAAATATGGTGGTGATAGGACAACTATATGTGATCTATACACAGTAGTAGAGTTGTCTAGAAATCAGAAAAAAAGAATATTCTGAATGATTCTTCATATACATGTTGAACTGATTCCTCATGGCTAGCTTAATTTCAAGAAAACTACTCCATAATTGTATTTTATACTAGGGCATTTTATTAGAGAAGCAAATAAGAAAAGCACACTTAATAGGAATGGAGCACCACTGGAGAGCTTTCACTCTTTCACAATAGGAAAAATGGATTCAATGTTTAGACTCAACAGAGAAGACTGAAAATGGGAACCGTCCAATCCACTGATTGCAAGTTCTGCTTCGGATAACTCAGCTTTTTATTTTTTATTTTTTCAGTGTTCCAAGATTCATTGTTTATGCGCCACACCCAGTGCCCCATGCAGTATGTGCCCTCCTTAATACCCACCACCAGGTTCACCTAACCCCCCATCCCCTCCCCTCCAAAATAACTCCGCTTGCTTCCAATGATTGCAATGTGTATGAAATATGTCCAAAAACTTCTCATGACAAGCTATTTGTTGTCATTAAATAGTAGTGGTGGCATGAAAAGTGAGAATCCCATATTTAATTAAAAAAATGAACTTTGAGTACTCTAACAATTAGAGCTACAATTAGAGATATTATTTATTTACTTTTTATCTCTAGTCTTAATTATCTACAGAAGTTTATGAATGAAAACCTTTATAAGTCAAACATAGTAAAAATACTAAAGCAGTATTTTCTCAAACAAGTTATAAAATAAATAAATTTGGTAGTTTTTAGCCAACAATTAAAAAATAGAAGTTACAGAAAAAATATCAAAAAGCATCATAATATAGTAAGGGCATTATACTTGTAAAATTTTCATTTCCATTATTATAGATGTTGGGATAATGGAGGATTTGTGACATAAGATGTATTTTTAGTGTTGGTTATAAAGAAAAAAAAATTACTTGAAAGTCATCTTGTTCCAGGAATCCCAGAGTGACTTTTTTACATTTACTTATTCATTCTCTCCCTCAAACTTTAACCCAGTTTCCATAATGGGTGCATGTGCATTTCTCCCAGACTTGCTAAAACACTTTGTACATACAAAGCACTTAACAATTTTTAAATATTATAATTATTAGTACTAGTTCAGCAAATGTTTGTTGGTCACTTAATTACTTTTCATGTACTATGGGTAGATCCTAGGGAATAAAAATCTGTCCTCCAGAAAGTAGGTTTGAGTGAGAAGTGAACAGAAGATTAGAGTAGGCTGTGTGGTCTGAGTGTCTCAATCAACAGGTGGACAGAGTAGAATGGCAGGAGCACAGATGGGCCTGACACTGAAAATCCTGTGCAGAGAAGTAATACTGGAAATGAATCTTGATGCTAAAGAGTAATGGTAGAGGGAGACAGAAGAGCAAATGCATGGTCATGAGCATGTTATAAATCATCTCTGACTAGAGTGCCAAGGTAGTGGGGTGACAGTGTTAGAATGTAGCTAAAGGTTAAAGAACACATTCCTAAGGGTTCTTGCTGTACTGAGATGCTAGTATTTTCCTCCTAAAGACAAGGAGGAAACATCACCACTGAGATTTCCATGCACAGAACTGACATGATTAGGGGCGCCTGGGTGGCTCAGTGGGTTAAGCGTCTGCCTTCGGCTTGGGTCATGATCTGAGTGTTCTGTGACTGGGCCCTGCGTCGGGCTCTCTGCTCAGCGGGAGCCTGCTTCCTCATCTCTCTCTGCCTGCCTCTGCCTACTTGTGATCTCTGTCAAATAAATAAATAAAATCTTTAAAAAAAAAAGTGACATAATTAGATCAGTCATCATAATAAACGGCTTGGATTGGAAAGGATGATTGGTAAGGGGAACCCAACTGGAAGGAGGGAAAACAGTGTGCGAATCTGAATGAGGTCTAAAAGGAAGAGACAAAGGACCTGTGACTGGACAATAGGGGCAGGCATTGAGTGAAAGAGCAAGTGTGTTATGTTGACCTTCACTGAAATGATGAACTTGAGAGTAACGGGTAGATTTGGGGAGTCTGAAGATTATTAATTTCAGGTATGTCATTAGAGTTTTTGAGGACTATCTCATGGAGGCAGTTAATAGCAGCTGGGATAGAACAGGCTCTCAAAAATATCTGTTAACTGAATGAATATATAAGTAGTTGGACATGAAGGTGGATGACTCAGGAGTACCACCTGGTTATCTCTAGTTTGGAATAAAAGCCAGCGGCGTACAAGGAGATTCTGGGGAGCACTAATACTGTAGGACGCAAGGAGGGAAAATGGAAAGTAGACGCAGAATGGAAGGTTTGCGAAGTCTATAATGATACCAACATCATTTTGGTCTAAATGTGAATTTTTAATCTCAAGATACAGCATTTGTCTGAGGAAAAATATCCATATAGTGTGTTATATCTATCAGGTCTGCTATCTTTATTGACTTGTACAGTTCTTCAGATCATGTTAGTGTAAGTATTTAAGGAATGGATATCTATAAACTATGATATGACTCAGAATATTTTCAGACATATGGGTGCCTTAGACTGTTGTATGCTTTTACATTTTGTGAAGGTGTCCATGAGTTAGTTTGGTCAGGAGCAAAAGACTTGAATTAATGAGGTGGGAAATGCAGGCTATGGTGAGTGAAGGCATTTGCATTAACTGGAAAGCTATAGGACATGGGCATCATTATTCTTACAGCAATATCATGATAAACTAAGGAAATATGACTACCATAGGATGATACTATTTATTGAGTCTTATTAGGAAAACTGATACTGGTTATCAGAACCCTCAGAAAGCACACTGAAAAAAAAACTTGCTGGCATTCAATGACTCTTAAAACTTTGAGAACCAATGTGTCTTTTATATTTAATACCTCTCTCAAATCTGTAAAATCTTTCCAATAGATCCACTCTAGAACATAACACTGAATCATTTTCTCCTATCCAGACTACTCTGCTAGCTTCCTAATATTTTTATACCAACTTCTGCATTTATTTTCTACACCTTAGCCAGAGTGATTTTTCAAATGCAAATCTCATTATGTCACCCTTTGCTTAAAACTTAAAAACTAAAATTCTTATAGTCTACAAGCTCCTGTATGATCTGGCCCCGAAGAAACTCCCTCACTTTGTTTTCTATGTTCCAATCAAGCAGGTGGCTGTCAGAGCCTTCAGTGTGTGATGCAGCTGAGACATTCATCCTTTTCTTATTCTCCACTCAAAGGCAACTTCCCTAAGCCTCTAGACTAGTCCAGATGGGCCTGGAGACCATATAAGAGGAAACTGAAATTTTTCTTTAAAAAATAAATCATACCTTGTACTGAAGAATGTATTTGGTAAATACACCTCACCCTTGAACAACATGGATTTGAACTGTGCAGGTCCTCTTATATGCACATTTCTTACAGTATGACACTGCAAATATATTTTCTCTCCTTGTGATTTTTTTAAAGATTTTATTTATTTGAGAGAGAGAGAGAGAGGCGTATAAGAGAGCATAAGCAGTGGAGAGGGAAAAGCAGGCTGCCCACTGAACAGGGAGCCTGATGCAGGGCTTGACCCCAGGACTCCATGATCATGACCTGAGCCAAAGGCAGCCGCTTAACCAACTGAGCCACCCAGGCACCTTTCTCCTTACGATTTCTTAACATTTTCTTTACTCTAGTACATATAACATACAAAATGTATGTTTATAGACTGTTTATGTTACTGGTAAGGCTTTGGTCAACAGTAGGCCATTAGTCGTTAAGTTTTGGCGAGTCAAAAGTTATACACAAATTTTTGGGCTGGGAGTTTGGTACCCCCAACCCCTGCATTGTTCAAGGGTCAACCATAACATGATTAATATCTGTCACCTTCATTGAACTGGAAGCATCAAGTGATCAGGGGTCACATTTATCTTATGCATCATTGTACCAGCATGGTACAATGTGGAAAGGCTCAATGACGCCTTGAATGAATAAAGCCCTGGGAAGCGATCAGCTGAGTTACCGTGCAGTTGTGTCCTCTTGGATGAGTAGAAAGTTTGTTTTATAGAATCAGCCCAAATTAATCAATTTCACGTGATATATTAATGTAAATGTGTTTTCGTGGCCATCCCGTCTTATGCAGAAAATAATGACAAATAGATTACCAAGAATATTTCTTTATTATGAAGTTTTAGGATTGAATTATCCCTACAGTCCTTTCCAGCCTGAAAAATTAGTACTTAAAATACTAAATATGACAGTTATCTTTATACTTTACTTGGAGGTCTGTATCTAGTAATATGCTTTTTTTCTTTATTCTTTCCTATTTGTGGGTCATATTACTTTTAATCAATCTTTGCTCTTTGTGTTTTTGAAGGTCTTTAATAACATAAATTAGATGTAGTATCATATAATGCCTTCCTGGCAGGGAAAAAGTTTAATGACTCTGTTTATCTCTGTACAACTGTAAATTATCCTGATGTTAACCTTTGCCTCAAACTGACTAAAACTGAATTTGAATTGCACACCCTGAATTAAAATGCCAAGTAATTGTGGATATTAATATAAAGAACCCACTTAAGGAATGACTATTATTGAGTTGAATATAATTAATAATTCAGTAAAAATTCAAATATTATATGAGGCAGTATAAGTTACTAAGCCCATAAAATTATACCTCTGTTTATTAATTTTTAAATATCCCTGACACATAAGGAACAATACTAGACAGCTGTGTCTGATGAGCTGACAGCAAAGGGTTCCAGGAGGATGGAATAGCAAATTTCATGGTTTGTGTCCCCAACAGCCATCTTCCTTTTGGCAAAGGATCCAGTTTTAGTTTAAGGTTCATTCTTCCCCATTTTTTCCTTTCCATACTAGCCTCCATCCTCAACTCCAGGAGCAGAACATGTGGCTAAGGTCCAGGTCTAATAGCACATTGTATCCTTGCATTCTCCTGATCACAGTAATTGAGTGAGGGGTAGGCAGGTAATGCAATCAAAGCCAAAGAGATATAATAAAATTTTCAATTGGGACTATTAAGACAGAGGCAGGTCCCCTGTCCTTTAGACTTGAGGTTGGAAAATGTGAGGCTGAAGATGCTGGAAGCATCTTGCTTTCATGAAAGAAAGTATGTGAGGCCCAGATCCAGAGAAGTCTTAGTGACTACCAGCCTCTGCATCAAGACACACCTGAAACCATCCTTGTTGTCCTGACCTTTTCAGTTATGTAAACCATTCAATTCCTTTACATCTTTTTTTATCTTTTTTGAGTTGATTTTTTTGTCATGTGTAACTCAGAATGGTAATACTGGTGCTTTCAAGAGTTTGTTGCGGTGTGGAATCAATGTAGAAGTGTTGGAAGGGTAAGATGAGCTTCCATTGTCCTCTCAAAATGAGAAATAATTATTGTTTTGGAACTGCCTGCTTTAAAGGAAACTGTCTTTCTGAATAAATGAACTCTGCAATGGTTACCTCTAAGATGCAGGTCCAGCCTTTTCCAAGGAGTTTGACTTTGTAAACGTCCCCTGCTTATTAGTAGATAGGGTTTGCCAAGGACTCCAAACACTTCCATAAAGGCCACCCTCATTCTCCAAATGGAGCAGCAAACACTAAGACTCATTTGTTAGGTGTGTGTACAGGACATTTTGTTTCCCAAGAGAAAAGTTTCTACTGGAGAGCAAAAGCAAGGAATAAGTGTGTTAAAAGAGTTACAGATTTTAATGTTCTCAAATGGCTGTTCCTCTGTATGAATGCTAGCTATAGTATCGATATTTTCACATCTGTAAACATAGACGATACAAAGGACAAACTATCCTGCACATAATTTCTGTGTATCCACTCACATCACAGAACAGCTCAGCCAGGCTACCAGGACCAATTCCAGGAGTTAGTTCTAATCTTATCTTTCCCAGTACCAAGACACTGTTTACACAAACTCCCTCAAGCATGTTACTTATTGAATGACCCTTGGGGCTGGGCGGGGTTGGGGGGAGTGGGGTGGGACACATAAATAATGGTAGGGACTTCATGGATCATCTAATTAAGAATTTTTCTTAAGTTTACTGTATCCTTGATATGTTTGCTTCACTTTTCCACTTTAACTTTCCTAAGCATCACTAAGGGAGAAGATATAACCCCATATGGGACATTAGATGCCGACTGTTTTATAAATTTTAAAAAAATCTATTTCAGTGATCAACACATGTTTTATTCCGTTCAGCTCTCATCTCGTATTTTTCCTAAGTATAAACATTTAGACATCAATATTTTCACTATCAGCAGTAATGAAAATACTGTCAATTATATTTTGTTCTATATTAGAAAACACGGTCAGAAGCCAGTATAGTGATTTTCCATAACAGTTCTCTGAGGGACATTAGCAAGAAAAATCTTTATCTGAGTCTTAGCCATGTGAGGAACCATTCTTGTTATTTTTATTTTCTTTGAAGAGTTCAATTATAAATTGACCTGTAAGAAGGAGGTGTCATTTTTATACTATTTTTAAAAGATCAGTCTTTTCCACTCAAGGATATTTTGCTCAAATAAAGAGAAAATAAATGCACCCACAGGTATACTCAGGACTACTAAAAATTACTTTCTGGTTTAGAAGAAATTGTGTGTTTTGAGTAACAAAACTGAACTGGCCAAAAAAAAAAAAAGAACCTGAATTTTTCAAAACCTGGATAATAAATAAGAAAAGACACTACCATTCAATTTTTGCTTCATCTTATTTTCTGACTTATATTTAATCAACTCAGCTTCTTGGTCCTCTCTCTGTTAAGTATTTGGTGACTTATAAATAATGTTTACAAAGATGGAACTAAAAGGGACCCTATGTTCCTCCTGCAGTGAGAAATCTTGTTGAATAATGGTGTTCTCTAATTAATCTGTTTACAAATAAGATGTTCAAGTACAAATGTTAAGTACTCTTTAATAATTTAAAATGCTGTCTCAGAGAGCTGGAAGGTAAATCTCTACAGAAAATTTTTTCTTAACATCCTACTATCTCTCTGGTGGTATAGATTTTCATAAAATGTATCTAGAGATTATGTATGTGCATGTTTGCACGTATCCACACAAACACACAATGTTAGAGGTATCGATGTATATATTACACACAGCTGTTCCCAAACTTTTAGATCTTAAAAACACTTTTACTACCAAAAATTTCTTCTCACCTGCATGATAAGAGCTGAAATCTATATATTAATAAAATTTAAAAACTACATAGGATTAATCTAAGGTGTTAAATATATTTCTTCATTACTCATCACAACATAACGTACATACATTTCAACAGCCAAACAGCCACCCCCCACCCTGGTGCACAAAATGGAACGTACCCTTTATTAAGCGGACTGACAATGCTATTTGTACACATGAAGTTACTGTCCACTTGTAATAGCTCTTTGTACCCACTGAAGTCCATGGAATACAAGCTGGGAGCAACTACTGAAGAGGGACATTCAAGCAATTCTTTTTGAGGACCATATGGAGTGACTTCCAAGCGATTCCATGATAAAAAAAAAAAAAAGGTACAGACTCATAAAACAAATATGAATTCTGTGTTGTCTTTTATATTTCTATGAATATATTCCTTAGAATATATATTTCTAAGAAATTTTACCTAGAAAATTCTGAGCTGCTTTTCCTTCTGCACTGTGACTCCCCTGGAGTTTCATCAAGAGCTTGAACAGAGGGTTATTCCTGGAACTGAAAAGGAAGAAACTGGGAGAGATGAAAGTGCTGGGGTGGGGTGGAGTGGAGAGAAGGGATGTTGAGGAGTGGGTGAGAACGAGAGGAGAGACAAATTCAATATAGATTATTTGGGGCTCCTAGTTTGTAAGCTTACATTCATTGATCTAGAATTCACAAGAAGCTGGTCAGGGGGCTGAAGAAACCCAAGTATCTAGTTATTAATAGAAAAGTAACAAGACTTGTCCATCTTTCTAAATTATTTTTCTAGAAACCAAATGGTCTCCTGTATTCTTCATTTATCTGTTCTCATGTTGTTTTTAAAAATTTATAATTATAGTGTTTATTTTATAAAAAGAGAAATCAGTTGGTTACTTACATCAAAATTTGAGATCAGAAATTATAATTGTCTAAATTTTCATTTTATTTTAATTTTTCTTTAATTTTTAAATTAAATTTTTTTGTTTTAGTTTGTTTATTTATGTTTTTATTTAAATTCCAGTTAGTTAACATAGAGTATAATATTCGTTTCAGGTGTAGAATTTAATGATTAATTACTCACATAGAACACTGGGTGCTCCTAACAAGTGCCATCCTTAATCCTTAACACCTGTTTCACCCATCCCCCTCATCAACCTCCCCTCCATCAACCCTCAGTTTGTTCTCTATAGTTAAAGAACCTGTTTTATGGTTTGCCTCTCTCTCTCTTTTTCTCCCTATGTTCATCTATTTTGTTTCTTAAATTCCACATAGGCGTGAAATCATACGGTCTCTGTCTTTCTCTGACTGACTTATTTTGCTTAGCATTGTACCCTCTAGCTCCATTGACATCATAGCACATACTTAGGTTGTTTTCTTGTGCTTCCTATGAACTGACAATATTTCCTTATTTCAGCAGCCCAACTCAGGGTAATGCTCTGATAGTATAGTAAGCCTTTCTAACATCTTGGTTAGCCAGATTATAGAACTCAACAGGATGATGACTTCATTCATGCTCCAGAATATTAAATGTTTATAATAGATTGATTAACTTTTTAAAGCTATCAATTAGACCAAACTGGCTTAGTAGTTCTAAGAAACGCATACCCTAAGATCCAACAATCTCTCTCTCATATATAAATGCTAGAGGAATTTCCATATACATACCAGGAAACAGACAAATGGATGCTCCTAGTTTGTTAACAGCAAAAATAAAACAAACAAAAAAACACCCCAAAACCTGAAATAACCTACAGATCCATTAACAATAGAATGGATAAGCTGTGGTATATTTAATGCCACAGAACACAATTAATCACTAACAAAGAAAACCAGCAGCTCCACACTACATAGATGATCTTAAAGGAATAACAGAGAATGAAAACACCAAGTCATAGAAGAATGCACTTAGTTTGATCATTTCATTTATATAAAGTTCAAAACCAGGTAAAACTAAACATAACATTGTTAGTATATACACAAATGGTAAAATCATAAAGAAAAGCAAGGGAATGATTAACACAAACTCAGGTATAAATTAACTCAGGAGGATGGTTGGAGGATGTGATCTGAGAGAGGCCCACAGGGGAATTCTAAGGTGTTAGTTTATTTCCTAAGATGGCTGATATGTACACATTGCATATTAAGGACAATATTCCTGTGTATGTATTTCACATTTTTAAAAAAAGATGTGCAAGAGGAAACATGCAAAAGTACAGTTTGCAATTTTTGCTACTAACCAACAAGATTGATGATTAAAACAGGTGCAGACTTTTCCTTCCTATCCAAATTATTGTATGTGGGGAAAAAAATTCCATGGGTTTGATTCTTAAATGAACCCAGGAAGGAGGACAACTTCTACAAACTATTCTACCAGCTGGAATTCTACATGCTGGAATTCTACCAGCATTTATTTCATAGGCAGTGTGAAACCAATGGTACTTCCCAAATCAGAACTTGACATGGGGCTGAAGTTCAGAGATTGCAGGTCAAGTAGTTTTTGTTCTGTTTCTTAAGGTAAACATAAAGTCAGGTGGAAGAAGTCTGGAGAGCTGGATCTGTGTATATTTGAGAATTGCCTCAGGCCACTGAAACTTAAAAGAGTATGCTGAAAAGAGGAAGAAATCCTTATAATGTTTTCATTCCACCTCTTAATTTTAAAGAGAAAACCAAATCAAAAGAGGTTATATTAGTTATAAATGTTACTCAGAGAGCTAGTAAAAGACCAGCACAGAACCCAGCTCTCATTTTATTTTAATCTAGTGCCTGGCGTTATAGTACAGAGAGTCATTAGGCACGGACCTCTCAGGGAGACCGGGGTTCAGATTCCACCTGTTCCATTTACTTACTCTCAGAACATTGTAACATGTAAATCTATGAACTACTGATAATTATAGTTCTTATTGCATAGGGTCTGTATCAGGATTAAATAAGGTCATAAACATATAGTACTTTGTATAATGTCTGGCTCTCAGTAAGTGCTTGGCAGCTATTTATTACTATGAATAAAAAACAAAGTTTATTTGTGATCAATTTGGAAGCTGGTATTAGTTCTTAAATGTTTTATAAAGCATATAACAATTTTTCCTATTTCCCCAATTACCAGGAAAGGCCTGTTTAACATTTCCTTCTAGAATCTTATTATATGTTATATAAAATAGGTGAGACACACCTGGAGTTAGTTCCGTTCTTGCTCTCCCATTTATTGACCTGTAACCTTTTCTGAGTTTCTGTTTCTTTCATTACATAATAATATGTATAGAAAGATTGTGTGAAAATTACATGAGGTGATTGATAAAAGAATGCCTGGGACATTACACATGCACAAATATTTTCTTGTTTTTATATATTTCTTTATTATTTTATTCTTCTATTATTGTCAAAAGAAGGGAGAAAAATTAAATTTTGATTCCTGAGATTCCTGAAATTTTCATGGCACAGTTGTAATATTAGCAGTAGAAAGAAGAACTTGAAATGTAAAAGTAAATATAAATACTGATAATATTTTCATTTCTGATGTGTGTGTGTATTGCACACCATTCTAACCTCTTATTTGCCAAAGGAATTCCTGTCAATTTTTTGACTGGTGTTTTTCTTTAGGTCAAATTCTTTATATAAAAAGAGAGGTCCACAGAAAAAGGAGATTTCTTTTCCAATCAATATTGTTTTAGTACAATGTACACAATAACTATGTTTATCTACTGGAGCAGTGTTTTTAATTTCACACAAAAAAATAAAAGAAAGTTAGATCACACAACAGAGTGCTTGACCTACATATAGATACATACCTTTATATCTGGAAATTTGTTTTATTTCTAATATTTAAGATATATATATTAAAATCTTTCAGAGATATATGATGACAGACTATATACATATGTTTTAAGATCAAATATCAATATCAGGACATATCTACAAATACAAAAATTGTGCTATTACTGACACATACATCCATTCTGATTAAAAACTTTTGATTGCAAAGATACATGAAATCATAGCATGACAGTGATAAAAGAAATCTTAGAAAACATTTGACTAAAATCTTGATTTTTCAAGAGGAAGCTGAGAACCCCAAAAAGGAAAATTACTTGTACAAGTCACACAAAAAGTTGGTCAAAGAATCCAAACTGTATCTGGAACCTGACATTCTGCTCCTGTGGCTTCCAACAGCCTCTGACACCCATGGCAGGGGTTATGCCAGGGCAAGTCTTTCCAGAGATTGCTCCCAATACCAGAACATTACTTATCTTTTTAAGGTATGAGTGGAGCAAGGATTGGATGAAAAAGTAAGATAGATATTAAACATCAAAAAAAGCAAGATAGATATTAAACATCAAACCTTGAACTACCCTAGATACATGATTTTTTCTACCTAATCTGATCCCAGTAAATCCCAGTATTGTGGTGACCTTGGTGGGAGAACTACTATCTTGGACCACATTTCCAGTGAAGATTCCAAGCATCTGTGGTTTGGGAAAATAGGGAAAAATGAACGAAATGGATTTACTGTTGGGTGTTGAAGTTTTGAGATAGGTAAGACATATATAACTATGAGGAAACTGTAAGATGAATGATACATATTGCTTTAACAAACACCTATTGAGTATCCGTTATGTGCAAGCCAGGCAGTACACCAAGTATTTATAATAGAAAGATGGACCTAAGAAAAGAGTGTACCTAACTAGTGTAATGTATTTAATGAAAGGAATTTAACAGCTCATGTGATGTACGGAAAGACCAGGAGCTGGCTTTAGGCATTAATCTCTTTCTCTAGGAACTTAGATGATACTTTCAGAACATTCACCTTCCCTTCCTCTTCTATCCCAGCCTCCCTTGGTAAGTCTGCCTCATTATCTCAGGCTTTTCTACACACAGGGACCACCTAAGTTCCTTACACTATCTAACTTGAGGAAAGAAAGCACTTCTTTCTCACTGGATTCATATATAAAAGTCCCAGCTAAGTGTTCTGATTGGCTTTGATTAATCATATAGCCAAAGCCTGAACCAATAATAGAACCTAAGAAAACAGCATATTATGATTTATGCATATCCAACATGAGTCCACAGAAAATACAGAAAAGACCAGATCTGTTAAAGCAAATAATTTGCGTGTAAGAAGTAGTTTTCCAGTGGAGTCAAAGGAGAATATATTTTAATCTAAGAGTGGATGATGGGAATGTTAAAACACAAAGTTGAACAAGTTATCCCTATATATTTTTTAAATTTTTAAAGATTTATTTATTTGAGAGAGACAGCATAGGAGAGGGGCAGAGGGAGAAAGTCTTCTTCTCTTATTAAAGATTTTATTTATTTATTTGTCAGAGAGAGAGAGAGAAAGAGAGCACGAGCAAGGAGAGCAGCAGACAGAGGGAGAAGCAGTCTCCTTGCTAAGCAAGAAGGCTGATATGGGACTCGATCCCAGGACTCTGGGATCGTGACCTGACCTGAAGGCGGACACTTAACTGACTGAGCCACCCAGGCGTCCTTATCCCTACATTTGGAGTCGATATTCAAAGAACTCAAAGATAGAGTAAGGACAAATAGATAGTGGCAATACAATGTTAGAGGTGTCATGGTAGCTACGCATAAGAAGTGTCACGCACGCAAGAACAAACACAGTTACTAATTTTGCCAGGGATAGAGGAAATGTTATTAAGATCTAATCTGGGTCTTAAAAGGTAAGTATGTTTTTGTCCCAAAAAGAAGATGGAAGAGAATATTCCAGGTGAAGACAAAAGTAACGATGAACTTATTGATGATGAGCTGCTGAATAAGCAAATCCACAGAGACAGAAAAAAGATCAATGATTCCCAGGAAAAGTGACTGCTAATGGCCACAGGGTTTCTTTCTGGGGTGCTGAAAATGTTCTGGGAATTATATAGTTGCTGATGGTTACACAACTCCGTGAACATACTAAAAATCTGATTTATACTTTTAAAAATGAATTTTATGATATGTTAATTATATCTTAGTAAAAATAAATTTATAAAAAGGATAACTGCTCAGCTTCAGTGGAATTTTGAAAGGTTAAGGGACAGTCATCATGTGGATGTAACTAACTAATGAACATTAATAAACTGAATATGTCCCACTGAGATATATAAAAGAAGAAAAAAACCCTAAAAAATAAAAGGAAACATTTATAAAAATCTGTAACTGGAGAGATTTTAGACACGTTTCCCTTAATCTTTGACTAATGAATGTGGTAAAAAATAAACATTAAAGAGATATATAATCTGAGTAGTATAATTAGTAGATTTAAAATATCTATACTCAACTTTTGCCATTGAGAATGCATTTTATTTTCCAGTGTCTTCTGAAGATTTTAAAAAAATTCTTAGTCTAGAAAAAATCTTAGTAAGTTCCAAAACAGAAAATGTACAGTATAAATTTTTAGCATGATGAAATGAAAATGATTTTTTTTTAAGATGTAACTATGGTAAAAATAATCACTTGGAATTTTTTGGTAAGAATTCTCCTGAACAATTACAGGATTGTGAAAAAATTAAAATGACAAAGACTTTTTAGACATCACCAAGGAAAATACCATATACAAAAACATACAGCATGTAGCCAAAACAAAAATCAGGAGAAAATACATCATTTAATTTATTTCATTAAGTTATAAAGAATAAAAATAAATGAACAAAGCATTCAATCCAAGAAACTATTTTTTTAAAAAGCAAAGGAAAGTGGGAGAAAGTGATAACAAAGGAAAAAGAAATAAAAGATAAAAGCATAATGGTAGATTTGATCAATAAACCTCAAAGATCTCACTGGAAAGGATGATTAAAATAATTGTCTCTCTAGCATAGCAAATCCAGAAAAAGAGAAAGAAGACCATATGAACATTACGAATAAAAAGTATTAAACAACTACAGATTGGGAGCAGATAAAAGTTTTAGGAACATGTAATATGTAAGTCTTCGCTGATAAATGAAAAGAAATTGGTAAAATGGATAACTTTTCTAGGAAAATTGGCTTATACAGAAGAAGAAACATGAAATAGTCTAGTAAACCAAAAACAAGTGAAAAAAAGTTGGTCAAGAATGCTCTCTTCCTCAAATACTTGGGTTCAAATTATTTTATAGACAGGGTTTTGGTTTTTGTTTTTTTTTTTAATTATTTGAGAGAGAGAGCGAGCGAGTGTGTGTGTGTGTGTGTGTGTGTGTGTGCGTGTGCAGGGGAGAGGGGCAGATGAAGAGGGGGAGAGAGTCTCAAGCAGACTCCATGCTGAGCACAGAGCCCTACACAGGGCTGGATCCCACAACCGAGATCACAATTTAACCAAAGCCAGGAGTCAGACACTTAAGCAACTGTACCACCCAGGCACCCCAGATAGGTTTTTTAATTTCTTTTTTTAAAGATTTTATTTATTTGACAGAGAGAGACACAGCAAGAGAGGGAGCACAAGCAGGCAGTGTAGGGGAGGGAGAAGCAGGCTTCCTGCTGAGCAGAGAGCCCAACATGGGGCTCCATTCCAGGACCCTGGGATCATGAGCTGAGCCAAAGGCAGAAGCTTAACAACTGAGCCACCCAGGTGCTCCTACACCCCAGATAGGATTTATTTTGAAGAAAAGACAACTCCACAACATTTAATTAGTTCCCAAACATAAAATGGAAAACTCCCTGTTCTTTGTATCATGGTATTATAATGCTGATATCGAAATACAATAAAGGCTTAATTTTAAAAATACAGAGAAAGACCTCTCTCGTTTATTAACATAGTTATAGAAACTCATCATTTAAAAAGTAAAGTATATGGAGACTGGCTTACGTAGGTATATGTAGCAGGCAGTGTCCAGGGCCCACCCATACATTTAAGTGCTGATAAAAAGTCTTCATTTATTTTAAAATCAGAAGGAAAATGAACTTTTTGGTCAAATAAAATGTTTTCATATATAATATAAACATATTCATCTTTATATGAACATATAAAATATAATTTTTCATAAATATTTTTAAAATTTCTATTTTTTTTTAATTGAGGAAGGGGCCCACAAAGCCAAAAGTGGCTAAGAGCCATGAATGTCATAATGAGCCCTGCTTGCTTAATGATGGCTTGACAACCATTCAGAGCAATATTTAGGCTTAGCAGAACTGTGCCAAAGAAATTTCTCTGTAATTTATCAGTGTGGAAATAAGAGCACCTGTTTGGGATTCATTTTCTCATTCACAAATTTACTATTTTCCCCACACGTCTCACTGTGTCTCTTTGAGAACTGACAATTTGTTATTCTTTGTAAAAAATACCCCCAAACACAGGGGTTTTAGAAGCTAAAGCACAATATGCTTTGGCATCATTCCATAACAAAGCCTGCAGGAGGTGGGGCCTCAGGTGGGCACACCCTCAAGCCAGTACCAAATCAGAACCCAGAGCAAAACTTCGCCTGCCAGCTGTGTCCTCAACTCCACCTTGTTTTACTGCCTTCTGTTCTTTTCACTAAATCCCTTCACTGTCATTCATCAAGATAACTCTTTCACCTAGAAAATTATAGAATTGAAGGAAACACTTGCTCTCACAATTCTAAAACAAATAGAATATGCAATAGAAGAAGTAAATTTTTAAAGGAAGTTTTTTTTCCCCCTTAACAAATACCATCCTTAACATCTTTCAGCCTATGACCCACAATTCTAATTTTATCTTTGCAATCTTTCTTCCAAAACACTGCTTTTTTGGTCATCTATGTAAAATCAGAAAAATTTCTCTTTCTCCCTTCTCCCCCAAAGTCCTTATGTATCTTTATCTTACATCTTACATTGTTTATTTGTGATACTGTCTAAACTCTCACAGAAAAACTGCCATGAAAGACTTTAAGCCAAGAGGATGGGTTCTCGCCCAGTGTGGGAGGTATGGGTGAAGTTGAAGCCAGTTTTTAAAGGATAAGTAAAAGATAGTCCAGTATTTAGGTCTTTATCTACAAAACAGCTGGTAAAGAAGCTGTGCACATATAACAAACAGAAACTCAGTTCCCAGGAAGTGTGTCCTGTAGTCAGAGTAGTGATAACAACGCCTAACTTCTCAGGGTTGTTGTGAAGGTTAGAAAAGCTACACTGCAAGCCCTTTGCTGAGGACCTAGCATACACCAGGTGCTCCAGAAACAATTATCATCAGTATCACTAGTATTGGCATCAGAGAGTCTATGGAACCAAACTCATTTTCATGTAGCTGCTCCCCAATTTATAAAGTGATTTTAAACACCCTGAATACATTTATCTCATTTCTTCAAGCTCTGTGGAGGCCACTATTTCCACCCCCTCTTTTAAAAGCAAGAAAACTAAGATTTGGGAAATTTAAGTGACTTGTCCTAAATCAAACGGTACTTTTTATTCCAAATACTGTGTGTCCTTGCTTCTAACAAGTTAAAGACCTGCTTAACATGCATTATAATTGCTTTTACATTCACACTTTCCATTCACACTTTCAAATGATTAGTTGAAGTGATTTTGTAATGACTCTATTTGAATATCTTGTATTTACTCTTTCCAAAAAGAAGTGATTTGAAGTCTTAGCCATTAACACAGTATTGTACATTTTGCTAAAATGGAGGAGTCTAGATTAAGTGTGATTTTATTTATTATTTATTTTAAAGATTTTATTTATTTATTTGACAGAGAGAGAGCCCAAGTAGGCAGAGTGACAGGCAGAGGGAGAGAGAGAAGCAGGCTCTCCTCTAAGCAAGGAGCTTGATGCAGGGCTTGATCCAAGAAGCCTGGGATGATGACCTAGCCAAAGGCAGCCGCTTAACCAACTAAGCCATCCAAGCACCCCTAAGTGTCATTTTAGAGTTTACAATGCCACAGAAGGAGGGGGAGTTTGTTTTTTTTAAAAAAAAAAAAAAACCTCTACTCTATATGGATAATGTCTCTAAAATAAAATTGATACACCTTCTAACACTGTATATTTTTACATTTCATATAATGCTCCTAATAGAATAGAATCTTTCTATTCATTGGACTTCCGACTTGCTTTTGGCAAGTGTTACAAACTGTTAGATACAGTTAAGATACTGATGTTCTCATTGCTTTTCATTGATTGCCAGTCTCTAGCATTTATTTCATATTCCATTATTGCTTTCTTTCTCATCTTCATTACATTTTAGGGGATGGTTGTCAATTTTCTAACATTGCTAAAAATATTCCTGGTTCATACAATGAAATTCAGACTTTAAGTGAAAGTCATATTAAACAAAGGGGTGAGAAATGAAGATTCTGAGGGATAACGTTTGAAGAAAAGTTAACAGCTAAAGCCAAATTGCTAAATTACAGTATGTTGGTTGTTCAATTACTGGAAACTGCAGCAAAACTGCACCAAGACTTCAGAATAATTGTGGAATCATCTCAGAGAAAGTGCAGATGTGAGAATCAAATCTATCAGATTAAACTCACCCAGTTAGTCAGAAACAATTTACTTGTTTTAGCAAAAGGAAAATACTTCTCCTTTTCTCAATACTTAGAAATAAGGAGCTGTATGCAAGGATGGATGACAGGAAGAAAAGGTTGGGTGAATCTTGGAGCTGCTGCTCAAATTCAATGAACTGAGGAATAAATTAGGGCAATCAAATCAAAACCAGATAAAGCCATAAAGCGAAGGTAGTGAAACAGCCAACAGCTATGCCAATAAAGCAGTATCATGCTGGCCCGAAGCAACAGTTGTCCCTGAAAGTGGCATGTTCTGATTCAGTAATGCCAGCTGCATTGCGCCAAGGCATTGTTCAGACATCTGGGGGCTTGAGTCCTGATGCACAGAGCTGGTCCTTTGCTTTAAAAGGAGCAGATGAAATGTAGTGATGTATATTCAAACATGCTCAAATCAGCACATCCTCAGCCCAAGCAAGGCTTGCTTCATAGAAGGCTCCCTCTGAGCTCGGAGTCTCTTTCCATAGCAGCAACAGTTTGATCTGCTCATTTGATTGATACTGCGATGCCACTAAACACCACAGGCTGCCACGGAAGTCTGAAACCATTTAGACTGGTTCTGTTTGCTTGATCTGTAGGGAATTGAGAATAAAAACAGACACCTCAAAAGATTGTTTATTTCTCTTCTGTTTTGCATGGGGGGCACTGGCACCAGGAACTATGTGTGTGTTGGAATGGGTTTAAGCTACCGGGTTAGCAGACTGACACCGCACAGATTCCATGGCTGTGCCAGCTGTGTTGGAGAAGGACAGGGAAGTCCTCAGAGCTGGTGAAACCAGCTGTTAAGTCTGAGTGTTAACCATGCCCTCTCATGTTTTCAAGTAAGTATCACATTCTTCTCTTTGACTTGTTAAAGTGGCCTTTTCTTCTCCCCCTCACCCAAAGAACTGTTCCTGTTCCTGTTATTTTCTAAGGTAGTTCTTTAGCTAAAATCCATTTAGCCATTACCCGACTCACTATAAATAGTTCATTTTTACATGCCTGCCAGAAAGAAATTCAAACAGGCACATGTTCTGTAACTCACTATGTTTTCTCAAGCCTTGCACAGAGTTCAGGCCTACACTAAGTCCTTTCATGTATTATTTTACTGGCTCACCCATATTTTCCCACGTGGTTCAAAATCACCAACTCCTAGGTACCTGAGTGAGAATTCTGGCATTAGAGTTACACAAACCGAAACCTTGTAAAGGAAACTTTTGCTCTTTTACTAGATAGCTATATATATTTAAAACAAACAAACAAACAAACAAAAACAAACCTCCTTCACTTCAAAAACAAAAACAAAGTGACTATTTCTTACATGATTTCTTGTTCTAGGAATACTATAAATCAGAGTTGGCTAACTTTTTCTCTAAGAGGACAGATAGTAAATATTTTTTTGCCTTTGTGGGTCAGAGGCTCTCTGTTCCAACTACTTGACTCTGCCATTATAGCTTAAAAGCAGCCACATAAATAAATGGGGATGATTATGTTCCAATAATACTTTATGGACTGAAATTTTAATTTCTTATTATTTTTGCATGTCTTAAAGTACTGTTCTTCTTTTGATTTTTTTTTAGCCATTTAAAAAAATGTAAATACCATTCTTAGCTTGTAGGCCTTTCATAAACAGGCGGCAGGCCAAATTTGGTCCATGGGTTGTAGTTTGCTGACCTCTGGTATAAATGAGGGGTTTTTGTTGTTGTTGTTTTGTTTTTTCATTTTTTAATTAGAGAAAGGCTGTGCTCCACACAGTACTACAGCAACACAGCATTGTAGTTGTATGGAGAAAGTACTTATTTCTTATGAAAAAGCTGTAAGAATACCAATAAAACCCTGCGGATTAACAGCAAAATATCGAGAAACTACATTTAATTCTTTCAGCCTCTTGAGCTATATGAATGCCTAGTGTGCATTGCTTGAATAAATCATTAGGCAACAGTTACGGATTATAACCAGCGAAGAGATCTATTGCAGTGAAGAGATTTTGGAATTAAACTTTCCAAAGTTATGCACAGCCCTGATAATTCAGTAAGAAGGTGAAACTTTCTCTATGAATAAATCAGCTACTTCTACCTTCCTGCATCTCCACTTCCAGTGCTTTAGGTTTTGGTGGAAAGGATTCTTCATTTTACTGGCAGTATCTATCCTCTTTCTGACTTAGCTGTATAATGAAGCCATCAGGGATAGCAAGCAACTCAATATAAGATTGATAGCTTGATTACAACATGACTAGCCTAACTGCTCCTATGAGTACTATTTTGCATTTCATTTGCAATTTTTTCAGCTAGTCTCACAGTTCCTGGCCAACAGGCATACTTCTAGATTACAAAGGCAACAATTTTGAAAATATTTTGAGACTGTTGCAATATGGTTTAATAGAATAGTATGTAAAGACAAATCCATACTGAATCCTACAAGCACAGTTCATGATTGTCACTATTATATAAACAATGAGACCATCTAGGGAAAACAGAATCCTTAAAGCAAGGCAGTTTGTTTCTGGATGGGGTTCACTTAACCTTAGGTAATTCTATACAATATTCATCTTGCTTCTTCCAGAGAAGCAAAATAATAATAATAATAATAATAATAATAAAAACTTAAAAAGTGTCATCTGACCTTGAGCTAAGCAGGGACAAGCACACATTTCCTATCAGTGTTATTATTACTGGGTATCTTTTGGCAATCCTAAAAGGCTGTGTGTCTTTGGCATGTATCACTTGCTTTTAACATCACAATAAACAAACATTTCTCCTCTCCCATTTTCTCTACTTTAAGATTATTTATTACTTTTTAAGCTGACAGGTTTTATATTTTCCTTAAAATCCAAATCTGATCATGCTTTTCCTCTGCTCCAAAGATTCAATATCCATTCACTTAAATGAGAATTAAGTTCAAACATTTAGCCAGCTGCCCAAGTGTCTCAATAATTTATTTGTTACTCACCTTCAATTTTCACAATATTCTTTCCTCAGCACCCTTTCACACCTCACTGCATCCATGCCTTTGTCCAGGTGGTTACTTCAGAGCTGCCTGCAATGCCCTTCTCCTTCACCGCTGCCTGTCAATGTACCATTTCTCTTTCAACACCTAAGTCAAATCTCAACTCTTCTAAGAATTTGTAAACACTTAAACCAAAGATATGCTCTTCTTCATTTAGATAATCATGGCTACTCACAGACTGTCTTGGAAATAAATTTTACACACAGATAGACAGACAGATTGATTGACTCCTTTTATTCCAGGTTATAAGCCATGGAGGACAAGTATCTTTGCATTTTCTGAAGCATCTGGTATGATGCTTCACATACATAAGAACGAAGGGCCATGATTTCTAGAGCTGGGCTTTGCAAGGATGCATCATTCGAGAATCCGCTGTCATTACAACATTTAGGTCTTCACTTAAGACCATCTCTTATCAGAGCCTGCTGAGGTGAGCTACTTACAATGCCTTGTAAGTAGCTTTAATTAAACCAAGAATCTTGCTGGGTGTGACATGAGGGGGTAGAAAATGAAAACAAAAACAAAAACAAAAACAAAAAACCCCCCACAAATTATAATTTCAAAACTTTTAGTTTTTTTCTATGCACAAGAACTAGAGACTGGAAATCTCTTTTGTTTCCAATGCTTTAAGTAAAAGATTGTAATTAAAAAAAAAAATTGGTGCGGAGGGGGTTGTGTTGTTTTATTTGGGCATAAGTAAGGGAAAGCCCACAGCTAGCATGGAGACTGAAGTGACTTTGTGGCTCTGAGAAGAAAAACATTTTCTTTAGAGGGAAAAGAATGGCATCAGAGAGAAACTGTTTTTGAGCTATATAAGCTGAGTCTGAGCTGATGGGAAAGAGACAGTGGGAGAGTACATTATTCTCTTCACAGAACCCAGATTACTCTGACAACCCAGAGACTGGCAGCTTTAGAAACTTTGAGAGATGTGACTTTGATGTTTGTGTTCTCACAATGGGCACAGTCAACAATGTCTGTGGATCTCTGTGGAGATTCATAGCCAGTGTGATAATGGATAAGTGGAAGCTGGAGCTAAAGAACAAGATGGAAAACACTGAACATAGAGGATGCAGCTGATAGACTAATTGTCGTTTCATGCCCAGCCTCCTTTTGGAGACTCTAACAATTAGCCATTGAACACTGTGAAGAGGATGACATTGTGTCATCATGAGAGAAGACATTTGGATCTTTAAAACTGATGTGACATCATTTTGTAGGCATAGACCAGAATATACAGTTATTTAATAAGTTTTATTTAATAAGATTATGTCAATTTTGATTTGAATTCTAGATGACCAGAATTGTCATTCGGGTGTAACTGCTTCGTTAAGAAGCTCTTCAACCATCATCCTAACACAGACTACTGCGACATCCACAGTGCACTATTTTTAAGCCAAATAGAAATATGCAGGCCCAGTAGAGGATGCAAACTCTGGTAATTCTGATATTTTAAAAGTATTAACATTATACCTTCTTATTCACTTAACCTTCAAGTTTGCACAAAGCATTCTTAGTACTAGGAAGAGAAGTGCTATAATGACTACTTATGATTTGAGTATAGTCTCCCCCCATACTACCCACAAACACAACTGGTTTGTGTGTATACTTAAGTCTGAGAGAACTAATAAAATTCATGTAGCTCACAGTGTAAGTTACACTGGGTGGCAGGACAGTTTACCGACTCCACCACAGAAATACCCCAGTGTTGCTAATGAGAGGATGCCAACAGCCTAGTTCCACACCTTCAACACCGTATTTTTTCTTTTCTAATTTTGGTCACATTAAATACATTAGAATTTCAATTCCACTTCAATTATTTTCAAATTATATATATATTTACAGGTATACACATACACACATGCACACACACACCCTAAGACAAATATGTGGCAATATAAAACTGTGTTTTATATGAAGAGAGATACTTAAGAAATATAGCTAATTCCCAAGGCTCCCAAATGTGTTTCACTTCCTGCTACTATATATCTAATAGTAAGAAAAAGAAATCTATCAGCCAGATGTATCAGTCTATTCTGATATGATTTTGATTTTAACTTTAATCAGAGTCAGTATAGGCTATCTGTATGTCTTTCCTCTAATTTTCTCTCCTTGATTCTGTTTTACTCATGCTTCTTAGGGAAATTTCTTTTCTTTTTGCAGGAATATTCTTATACTACATGTATTCTCTTCACATATTAAAAACAAATTTTTATTCCAGTTACATTTATGTATTCTCACTGGCCATTTTAAAAAAAAGACTAGTTGGGACGCCTGGGTGGCTCAGTTGGTTAAGCCGCTGCCTTTGGCTCAGGTCATGATCCCAGGGTCCTGGAATCGAGTCCCGCATCGGGTTCCTTGCTCGGCAGGGAGCCTGCTTCTCTCGCTGCCTCTGCCTGCCTCTCTGCCTACTTGTGTGTACTCTCTCTCTCTCTCTCTCTGGCAAGAAAAAAAAAAAAAAGACTAGTTTTAGGGGAAGGCAGAAAAAAAGCTTAAGAACAATGATGATTGGTGAGGAGGAGTCAAGATGGCGGAGAAGTAGCAGGCTGAGACGACATCGGGTAGCTAGACATCAGCTAGACAGCTTATCTAACCATTGTGAACACCTACAAATCCAACGGGAAATCGAAGAGAAGAAGAGCAACAATTCTAGAAACAGAAAATCGATCACTTTCTGAAAGGTATGACGTGCGGAGAAGTGAATCCAAAGCGACAGGAAGATAGACCCCGGGAGGAGGGGCCGGCTCCCGGCAAGCGGCGGAGCAACGGAGCACAAAATCGGGACTTTTAAAAGTCTGCTCCACTGGGAGACATTGCTCCAGAGGCGAAACCGGGGGGAAACCCAGGCAGGGTCAGCATAACCCCAGGTCCCGCAGGGTCACAGAAAGACCGGGGGTGTCTGAGTGCTGCAGAGCTCGCAGGTATTAGAGCAGGGAAGCCGGCTACAGCGACAAAGCCGAGGAGTGAGCTCCCAGCCTGGGGTTACCTTGTGCCCGTAGCAGGCTGGGTGGACTCGGAGCGCAGCCGGAGGCCATGGAGACGGAAGCGACTGGGTGCTTTTCTCCAGGTTCCAGCAATTGACTGCTTTCCTCAAGGCGCAACTGCAGACCAGGGAGGCGGGGCGGTTGGGCGCTTTTCTCTGAGGGCGCACTGAGGAGCGGAACCCCAAGCTCTCGACTCCTCCGGGCCGAGAGATTGGGAGGCCGCCATCTTCATTCCCGTCCTCCGGAACTCTACAGAAAGGGCTCAGGGAACAAAAGCTCCCGAAAGAAAACCTGAGCGGATTACATAGCCTGGCCCCTCGCAAGGGCGGTGCAATCCGGCCTGCAGCAAAGACACTTGAGAATCACTACAACAGGCCCCTCCCCCAGAAGATCAACAAGAAGCCCATCCAAAACAAACTTCACTCACCAAGAACAGCGGAATTCTGCAGCAGGAGAAAGCAAATCTTATCTGGACAAAATGACAAGGCAGAAAAACTCACCTCAAAAAAAAGAACAAGAGGCCATACCGAAGGCTGGAGACCTAATCAATACGGACATTGGTAACATGACAGATCTAGAGTTCAGAATGACAATTCTCAAGGTGCTAGCCGGGCTCGAAAAAGGCATAGAAGATATTAGAGAAACCCTCTCTGGAGAGATAAAAGCCCTTTCTGGAGAAATAAAAGAACTAAATTACTAACCAAGTTGAAATCAAAAAAGCTATTAATGAGGTGCAATAAAAAATGGAAGCTCTCACTGCTAGGATAAATGAGCAAAGAAAGAATTAGTGACATAGAAGACCAAATGACAGAGAATAAAGAAGCTGAGCAGAAGAGAGACAAACAAATACTGGACCACGAGGAGAGAATTCGAGAGATAAGCGACACCATAAGACGACACAACATTAGAATAATTGGGATTCCATAAGAAGAAGAAAGAGAGAGGGGAGCAGAAGGTATATCGGAGACAATTATTGGAGAGAATTTCCCTAATATGGCAAAGGGAACAAACATCAAAATCCAGGAGATGCTAAGAACGCCACTCAAAATCAATAAAAATAGGTCCACACCTCATCACCTGATAGTAAAATTTACAAGTCTTAGTGACAAAGAGAAAATCCTGAAAGCAGCCCGGGAAAAGAAGTCTGTAACATACAAGGGTAAAAACATTAGATTGGCAGTGGACCTATCCACAGAGACCTGGCAGGCCAGAAAGAACTGGCATGAGATATTCAGAGCACTAAACGAGAAAAACATGCAGCCAAGAATACTATATCCCGCTAGGCTATCATTGAAAATAGAAGGAGAGATAAAGAGCTTCCAGGACAAACAAAAGCTGAAAGAATTTGCAAACACCAAACCAGTTCTACAGGAAATATTGAAAGGGGTCCTCTAAGCAAAGAGAAACCCTAAAAGTAGTAGATCAGAAAGAAACAGAGACAATATACAGTAACAGTCACCTTACAGGCAACACAATGGCACTAAATTCGTATCTCTCAATAGTTACCCTGAATGTTAATGGGCTAAATGCCCCAATCAAAAGACACAGGGTATCAGAATGGATAAAAAAACAAAACCCATCAATATGCTGCCTACAAGAAACTCATTTTAGACCCGAAGACACCTCCAGATTTAAAGTGAGGGGGTGGAAAACAATGTACCATGCTAATGGACATCAGAAGAAAGCTGGGGTGGCAATCCTTATATCAGATCAATTAGATTTTAAGCCAAAGACTATAATAAGAGATGAGGAAGGATACTATATCATACTCAAAGGGTCTGTCCAACAAGAAGACCTAACAATCTTAAATATCTATGCCCCTAACATGGGAGCAGCCAACTATATAAACCAATTAATAACAAAATCAAAGAAATACATCGACAGTAATACAATAATAGCAGGGGACTTTAACACTCCCCTCACTGAAATGGACAGATCATCTAAGCAAAAGATCAACAAGGAAATAAAGGCCTTAAATGACACACTGGACCAGATGGACATCACAGATATATTCAGAACATTCCATCCCAAAGCAACAGAATATACATTCTTCTCTAGTGCACATGGAACATTCTCCAGAATAGACCACATCCTGGGTCATAAATCAGGTCTCAATCGGTACCAAAAGACTGAGATCATTCCCTGCATATTTTCAGACCACAATGCTCTGAAGCTAGAACTCAATCACAAGAGGAAATTTGGAAAGAACGCAAATACATGGAGACTAAACAGCATCCTTCTAAAAAATGAATGGGTCAACCAGGAAATTAAAGAAGAATTGAAAAAATTTATGGAAACAAATGATAATGAAAACACAACGGTTCAAAATCTGTGGGACACAACAAAGGCAGTCCTGAGAGGAAAATATATAGCGGTGCAAGCCTTTCTCAAGAAACAAAAAAGGTCTCAAATACACAACCTAACCCTACACCTAAAGGAGCTGGAGAAAGAACAACAAAGAAAGCCTAAACCCAGCAGGAGAAGAGAAATCATAAAGATCAGAGCAGAAATCAATGAAGTAGAAACTAAAAAAACAATAGAACAAATCAACAAAACTAGGAGCTGGTTCTTTGAAAGAATTAATAAGATTGACAAACCCCTGGCCAGACTTATCAAAAAGAAAAGAGAAAGGACCCAAATAAATAAAATCATGAATGAAAGAGGAGAGATCACAACCAACACCAAAGAAATACAATTATAAGAACATACTACGAGCAACTCTATGCCAACAAATTTGACAATCAGGAAGAAATGGATACATTTCTAGAGATATATAACTACCACAAGTGAACCAGGAAGAAATAGATAACCTGAACAGACCCATAACCAGTAAGGAGATTGAAACAGTCATCAAAAATCTCCAAACAAACAAAAGTCCAGGACCAGACGGCTTCCCAGGGGAATTCTACCAAACATTTAAAGAAGAATTAATTCCTATTCTCCTGAAACTGTTCCAAAAAATAGAAATGGAAGGAAAACTTCCAAACTCATTCTATGAGGCCAGCATCACCTTGATCCCAAAACCAGACAAGAATCCCACCAAAAAAGAGAATTACAGACCATTATCCTTGACGAACACAGATGCGAAAATTCTCACCAAAATACTGGCCAATAGGATCCAACAGTACATTGAAAGGATTATTCACCACGACCAAGTGGGATTTATTCCAGGGCTGCAAGGTTGGTTCAACATCTGCAAATCCATCAATGTGATACAATACATTAATAAAAGAAAGAGTAAGAACCATATGATACTCTCAATAGATGCTGAAAAAGCATTTGACAAAGTGCAGCATCCCTTCCTGATTAAAACTCTTCAAAGTGTAAGGATAGAGGGCACATACCTCAATATTATCAAAGTCATCTATGAAAAACCCACCGCAAATATCATTCTCAATGGAGAAAAACTGAAAGCTTTTCCACTAAGGTCAGGAACACGGCAGGGATGTCCGTTATTACCACTGCTGTTCAACCTAGTACTAGAAGTCCTAGCCTCAGCAATCAGACAACAAAAAGAAATTAAAGGCATCCAAATCGGCAAAGAAGAAGTCAAACTATCACTCTTTGCAGATGATGTGATACTATATGTGGAAAACCCAAAAGGCTCCACTCCAAAACTGCTAGAACTTATACAGGAATTCAGTAAAGTGTCAGGATATAAAGTCAATGCACAGATATCAGTCGCATTTCTTTACACTAACAACAAGACAGAAGAAAGAGAAATTGAGGAGTCAGTCCCATTTACAATTGCACCCAAAACCATAAGGTACCTAGGAATAAATCTAACCAAAGAGGCAAAGAATCTATACTCAGAAAACTATAAAGTACTCATGAAAGAAATTGAGGAAGACACAAAGAAATGGAAAAATATTCCATGCTCATGGATTGGAAGAACAAATATTGTGAAAATGTCTATGCTACCTAAAGCAATCTACACATTTAATACAATCCCTATCAAAATCCCATCCATTTTTTTAAAGAAATAGAATAAATAATCCTAAAATTTATATGGAACCAGAAAAGACCTTGAATAGCCAAAGGAATATTGAAAAAGAAAGCCAAAGTCGGTGGCATCACAATTCCAGACTTCAAGCTCTATTACAAAGCTGTCATCATCAAGACAGTATGGTACTGGCACAAAAACAGACATATAGACCAATGGAAGAGAATAGAGAGCCCAGAAATAGACCCTCAACTCTATGGTCAACTAATCTTCGACAAAGCAGGAAAGAATATCCAATGGAAAAAAGACAGCCTCTTCAACAAATGGTGCTGGGAAAATTGGACAGCCACATGCAGAAAAATGAAATTGGACTATTTCCTTACACCACACACGAAAATAGACTCAAAATGGATGAAGGACCTCAATGTGAGAAAGGAATCTATCAAAATCCTTGAGGACAATGCAGGCAGCAACCTCTTTGACCTCAACCGCAGCAACTTCTTCCTAGGAACATCGCCAAAGGCAACAGAAGCAAGGGCAAAAATGAACTATTGGGATTTCATCGAGATCAAAAGCTTTTGCACAGCAAAGGGAACAGTTAACAAAACCAAAAGACAACTGACAGAATGGGAGAAGATATTTGCAAACGACATATCAGATAAAGGGCTAGTATCCAAAATCTATAAAGAGCTTATCAAACTCAACACCCAAAGAACAAATAATCCAGTCAAGAAATGGGCAGAGGACATGAACAGATATTTCTGCAACGAAGACATCCAGATGGCCAACAGACACATGAAAAAATGCTCCACATCACTCGGCATCAGGGAAATACAAATCAAAACCACAATGAGATACCACCTCACACCAGTCAGAATGGCTAAAATTAACAAGTCAAGAAAGGACAGATGCTGGCGAGGATGCGGAGAGAGGGGAACCCTCCTACACTGCTGGTGGGAATGCAAGCTGGTGTAACCACTCTGGAATACAGTGTGGAGGTCCCTCAAAAAACTGAAAATAGAGCTACCCTATGACCCAGCAATTGCACTACTGGGTATATATCCTAAAGATACAAATGTGGTGCTCCGAAGGGGCACGTGCACCCGAATGTTTATAGCCTCAATGTCCACAATAGCCAAACTGTGGAAAGAGCCTAGATGTCTATCAACAGATGAATGGATAAAGAAGATGTGGTATATATACACAATGGAATACTATGCAGCCATCAAAAGAAATGAAATCTTGCCATTTGCGATGACGTGGATGGAACTAGAGGGTATCATGCTTAGCGAAATAAGGCAATCGCAGAAAGACAACTGTCATATGATCTCTTTGATATGAGGAAGTGGAGATGCAATGCGGGGGGGTTGGGGGGAGGTAGGAAAAGAAAAAATGAAAAGATGGGTTTGGGAGGGAGACAAATCATAAAAGACTCAATCTCAAAAAACAGACTGAGGGTTGCTGGGGGGAGGGGGGACAGGAGAGGGTGGTGGGGAAATGGACATTGGAGAGGGTATGTGCTATGATGAATGCTGTGAAATGTGTAAACCTGGCGATTCACAGACCTGTATGCCTGGGGATAAAAATACATTATATGTTTATTTAAAAAAAAAAAAAAAAGAACAATGATGATTTTTATGAATTTTCAATCTTTTTTTTTCTATTCACCAAAAACAGCATTTTTGCTTTGCGGGGTAAGTAAGAAGAAAGGAAACTCTGTATTTTTCCTAATGGGCTGCTTAATAAGTACTTATTTCTAGCAAAGGAAAAAGCAACTTTAGTATTATAGTGGTAGATCAAGGTACCTAAATTACCTTCCTTAGGAGGCCCTTGCAGCATTTTCTGGCAGTGGTGGGATGCCTCCTTACCTAGCACGGATACACTGCTAGTGTCAGGGTGGCCATGTTCCTTCTCCTTTATTCACCAGGTATTTCTGGATGAGATCCAAATTCACAGGATTCAATGACTGGGTGCTGGGTCTGACTACTTTTCAAATGCTAATTTGGACGACAGGCTGTGATGAGCACAGTGGCATTTTCAGTGTGGGTCACTTTTGTCCCCTAAGTCTCAAGCTGACTTTAGAAATGTTGTGTTACATGGAGTGCTGACATATGAGGGATGGAGAGAAATGCCAGAAAATCCTTTGACTTTCTCCCTCAGGAGCATGAGTCATGGTGGTTCAAAGGAGGAGAGATTTCACGGCCTGTATCTTCACTGCCTTCTTGGTGCACTCCTGCAGTGCTCTTGGTCTGGACTAGCAGGTTCCAAAGGCCCAGAGCTGAAGAGCTCTTTGCCATTCTTGGCTTGGCTCCCACAAATCAATTTGAAGGCACAACCAAGACTGATGTTAGAACTAATAAAATCCAATGAATAAAGACAGGCAAGATAAGATTTCCCCAATGTCTAGTTATGTACTAGTACATGTGCTTATAAGTAAAGCCATGCATACAAGCAGAGGCATTCACAGAGGATTCGATCTATGATTATAATTTGGATTTAGACAGAAGAATACACAGAAAAAAAATTTGTCAGAGGGGACAGTTTTTGCATAAAAGATGGGAGAAGAACATGTTGGTTTCAAGGTCAAAATGGGAGAGAAAATTGTGGGAGAAAAATCATCTTGTTAACAGCAAGATAGGGTAAATACTTGGTTGGAAGGATACAGAAAGACTCTTGGGCAGTAAAGTGTGAATTAAACTCTGAAAGTTGTAATTCACAGAGAAGACCTTCTCTATACCTCACCGAATGTTTTATCCAGAGTGACACTACTAAATACTAAAAGATTGCTGATGAGTGACATTAGAGACCAAGGTTAACCACTGCTTTGCCACCTCTGCTGCACATTGCTTTAGACAACTTTGGTGGCTCTTTTGGAGATTCAGGTTTCCTGTTTATTTGTAAATCTACAGGGTTATTGCTGTGTTGTCAATGTCCCACACTAATATCTAGTTTCACAAATGAGTTTCACGCTTCTGACAGAATCTAGATTTTTTCATTTCATCATGCTACCACAGACTCATGTTTGATAGAGAAAGATGTTATCAACAATCCCAGCAAGGACATGTTGCCTGAAGAGAGAGTATTATTGCTTTCATGGGAAAGCTTCTGAAGCTTGATGGACTATTCTAGGATAAAAGGGAGAGGAAAAATAGTATGTGTAATTTAGATAAATTCTACTGCAAGTAGAAACCTAATTCTTTTATCTTATTTGTGAAGAGGGAGCATGTGACAGAAATTGGTTTCATGGTTTTCCATGGGATTCAAAATAGAAAAATAAGCATATCCACATTCATTAGGATAATTATCTGGGGATACTGGTAATGATGTTTATTTAGCAGAATAAAATAGTTTCAGATCTGCAGATGTAAGAGTTAGAATTCCAGAACATTAGAGTTAAAAGAAAACTTCAGGACGATTTAACCACAGTGAAACCCAGGGAAGTCAACTGGCACTCAAGGTCATGCACTGAGTAGAAAAATGCCTGGACTCACCGAGATAAGATTAGAGCCAATAGTGCAGGAGTAGCGTGTGCATATTATGAATTACCAAGCCCTTTTTCTCTTCTTTTCTGCTGATCTCATCCCACTTAATGGGAGTGATACAAAAACATTGAGAAAATAAGTGAAGAGCTGTGTATGTTTCTAGATCTATTGGTGGCACCTATGAGTGACTTGGCATGTAAAAAGGTTGAAACTGGTATCTAAACTGAAATCTTTACTTCTCTATTTATTTGGAAAGAGTTGTATTTGATTATATAACTATTTATGGAAGATTGTATTTTCCAAAGATGGTAGTAACAATATCTCATTCCAGTTGTTCTTGCTACTCTCCTCATCCAGAGGTGGGTTGATTTCCCAACCTGATCTACTCCTCAACCTCAACTCTCCTGCCCACCCCCCTCGCTCTGCTTACACCTGGGTGTTCCTTTGTGACTGTTTGGTGAAATGATGCTGTACAACTTCAGAAGCTAGGCCAGATAGGGCAGTATGGCCTCTACATCTATACTGAAATATTTGCCTCGGGATCAAGCAGCCATGCTGTGAGGGAAGCCCAAGACACCTAAAGAGGCCACTTATTCATGTTCAGGCCAAAAGCTCCAGCTGAGGTTCTAGCCAACAGTCACATGTGTGAGAAAGCCTTCAAGATGATTCTGGTAGCCAAGACCATCTGATTGCAGCTGCATAAGGGACCACAGATGAAAACTGCCCAGCTGAACCCAGTTTCCCTGCCAAACAATGACAAATAAAAACAAATGACTGCTGTTATTTTAAATTATTAAGGTTTGAGATGACCTGTTATAATAGGGAAAATGCTACTCCTTAAAATGGGAGGAAAAAGGCAAAAAAGTTATTCTTTAAAAGATGAAATAAATTTAGAATCAGTCAGACTCACATTCTACCACAAAGATACAAACTGATTTTGAAAAATGTAAATAGCAAAGCTCATGTAGTTTTAAGCAAAATCCATAGATAAGAGAGTATTTAATGGGGGTGGAAGTGCCAACAATATTTTCTAAGCTTAAAATGCTAAGTTATATAGATTCAAAATTATTGTGCACAGATCTTCGTATTTGCTAAAAAAAAAAAAAAAAAATAGGCAAGGTGACCTTATGCATCTTTTCCACCTCTAACTTCTGTCATTCTCTTTTCATTGTGTGGGTGTTCAGTTTGCTGAAAAAGCCAGATTTCAGAACAGCTTTCTTTCGGAAATGATGTTTTTAAAGTTAAGAAAAAAAGCTTGCCACATTGTAGAAGTGGCAGCTATAAAATTAGATACAAAAATAAATCGAAAATTCATAACAATTGTGCTGCAAAAGATGAATTGAGAACTGAATTCAAAGTAAAATTAACAAAGTGGGCTTCTGATTAAATGAGCAAGCCAAATCACTTACAGTATGATAATATGTTGGAAATGGCTAGAGATGTTACAAAATAAATGAGGAAAACATTATGTGTACAGTACTAGGATTGAGCCGGCATAAAATAAGAATTTCAGAAAGTATGATCTTATAGTATAAGGTAGGGGTCAGAGAACAGGGTTAATTTCTAGCTCTAACAAAAAGAACGCTCAAAATCGTGCTTAGAAAATGCAGAGGGGGCGCCTGGGTGGCTCAGTGGATTAAAGCCTCTGCCTGCGGCTCAGGTCATGATTCCAGGGTCCTGGGATAGAGCCCCACATCGGGCTCTCTGCTCAGCAGGGAGCCTGCTTCCCCCTCTCTCTCTGCCTGCCTTTCTGCCTACTTGTGATCTCTGTCTGTCAAATAAATAAATAAAATCTTAAAAAAAAATAAAATAAAATGCAGAGAAATGAAAACCATTATATGTCAAAAATGTTTTATACTGGTAAAAAAAAGACACAAGGTAGAAAACCAAGGGATTTGGAGGGGGTTGTTTAAGATGAAAGTAGTTCCTTCCCTCCCCCTGCAACCCACCCCCGCTGTCCTCAGATACATGTCAACACCATACTTTTTAAAGAGCAAAAGTAACTCCATGTTCCTCACTTACATCTGCACAGATGGCAACAATAATCATTAGTTTCCTAACAACTCATCATCACTTTCTAAGTAAAGGTTGGAGACCTTCTTTGAAGTTTTAATAAGGCAAAGGATTTCATTGGAGTTCCTCTATTAACAAGCAGGTTTTGCTCATTTATAGTATCTATTCAGCATGATGCTAAGCACTTCAGAAGGATGCAGAGGTCTAAAGCCTATGAACAACTAGTTCTTATCTAATTGAAGGGACAGAATTAAATTAATAAAGAGTAATGAGTCCTGGAAAAGTCTAAACAATGTTGTTGTTGTTTTTTAAGATTTATTTGTTTTAGTGAGGGATAGGGAGGGTGTGAGAGAAGGGGGAGAGATGAGAGAGAATCCCAAGCAGACTACACACTGAGTGCCGAGTCCAATAGAGGGCTCAATTCCAGAACCCCAACATCATGACCTGAGCCAAAAACCAACGGTCAGGCACTTAACCTTGACTGAGCCACCCAGGCACCCCCAAGCAGTGTTTATGAGAAAATGGAGTAAGTGGGGTTTGAAATATAGGTGAGAAATACTATCAGAGGAAGTCATCCTTGGTCAGTGCCTTGCTCTATACGTGGTACACACTAGGTGTTCAAGCAATATTTATGGAAAAAAATGAACAAGCAATGCAAACATCTGAAAAAGTGGCCTAAAACTCTGTTAAGCGGTGTTCCAGCTCAACTAGAGATGCAAGGGCAAGGTTGGATATCCAGGCATGACTCAGTCAAGAAGGCCTGGGAAAGGAGGTGTTACATTCATTTTCTGTGGTAGGGAAATGGAAATCAATAAAGCTGCCTGCCTGATACTCAAGAGAGATTACTCTGACAGCAGAATGTGAGATGGAACAGAAAGAGAAACTCAAGTGAGGTGGCATCAATTTCAATTCTACCCTGACTTGGCAGGCTTCTTTGTACTTTGTGCTTGACTGAAGTCAAACAACCTCAAGCAAAATACGTGTATTGTGGCAAGGGAAGGTTGCTGGAAGAATATTATGGAGCACAGATGGAACCAGTTTTGTGGAGATTCTAAGTGTGTGGATGCAGAATGCTGAGATGTGGGCAAGTCAGTTTGAACCAAGATTTTCAGGAAAAAAAAAAAGCTTATAAGAAAGTATGCAAAATAAAGCCTTAGAATTTAAAGGTCCATCCTTAGAATGATTTTAAGTATACCCTCTGTATGTCATAATGTTCACAAAGAATCAGATTTTCTTGTCACAAGAGAAAAGTAATCATACACATAGCTTTAGCTACATCCTAAGGGACATACCTTATTTAAAACATAGAAGCAAACTTTAATACAGTAATTTTAACACCATGCTGATCCACTAAATGTTTGGTATTGGGGATGAGAACTTATATCTGTCACTTCACTGGAAAAGCAGCAAGGTTTTTCATGGGCTCTAGAAACAGGCTGCTTGGATTTGAATATTAACACTTACTAGTCCTCTGACTTTAGGCAAGTTATTTATAACCCCTATGTGCTTCCACTTCCGCATCTGAAAATAGGGATAATTCTAAAAGCTATCTGAAAATAGGGATAATTCTAAAAGCTATATAAGGTTATAATGAGGATTAAAATATTAATAATTAAGAGCCTGGATGAGTACTTGCCTTACAGGTAGTGATTAATAAATATCAGCTACTATTATTACTGCATAACTTTGTCTTTTTGTCTCTTTTTGCCTAAAGAAGAAACAAATTATTACTGCCCATTTTTCTATGGTAGGATATCAGAGAGATATTTGGTGGCTTACCCTGAGCAACACAATGAATTATTTGATGGCATTCAGAAAGCACCCCCTTCTCAAATCCTTCTGGTAAAGAGAACCTATATTTTTATTTTTCTGGGACAAAGCTCAAAAAAAAAAAAAAAAACACACTTACTGAGTTGAACAAAACAGAATCATAAATAAATTAGTTGCATTCTGTTTTTCCTGAGAAAACACGAAAAATCATTTTCCTTTCTATCTGAAAGGACATCTAAAAGGAACCAGACCACACAACGACACCGAGATGGCTGTACCTAAACTGAAGTAAAATAAATCACAGTGGAAAAGGATGATGTCTGACAGGAGGCTTTGGATATTGTTTTCATTACCTAGTTATTTTCTATGTAAAAGCCACTTGTGTCTCAGAGTGGACCTTGTTGTCTGAAAAGCACTTCGTCTTGTTGTATTTCCAAAGATTTAAATGGAAATTGTTGCTTTTGGGAAATAGCCATAAGGAGTGACTTGGCTGCATTTAAAAAGCCTCAATCCATTTGCCTCCTAATACCAGTAACTCCCTCCCTTGTGTTACAGGTTCTGCTTCTTCCAGAAACTAATACTAATTTAATAATCATGGAAATAATCAACTCTTCAAAGCACTGTACACACTCAACATGTGTATATTGTGCAATCACATATAGGACTACTCATATGTAATTCCAAACAGCAACCTTGTAATGTTCACAATTCTTCTAATTTCACAGATGAGAAAACCAAGGCTACCAGGGTTAAGTCCCTTGTTCAAGGTCCCAAAGCTACCAACGGATGGGATAGGAAGTCATCTCCACTCAGTTTCTTTGTTTTCACCTGTTATTACCACCATCCTCAGTAGATACTGCTCAAGCCCTTTCATTCAAAGTAATAGAAAACTTAATAAAAAATGGAGCCGTAGTCTTCCAGTACTCCTACCTGAACTTGGACAACTTAAAACAAGATTCAAAAGAAGACATGTTCTATCATTATATTTTGTGGTACCTGGACATCAATCACTATCACGTAAACTGGTCATTTCCATTTCTAATTATACAATTTCACAGGAAATTCAGTATTTGGGGGGTTGGTAGCCTGTTATCTTAGCTTTGATACAGCCCCCCCCACCGTTTTGACATCACACTGTTCTAGGTGTGTTACTGATACAAAATGAAATGACTTTTCCTATAGAAGATTCTTTAGAATGTTAGGTTAGACAGGTGAAAAGTAAAATTGATTCTATTTGCAACAGTGTTAAGCTAAAAATGAATGCCCAGGTTAAAAAATAATAGGGGCACCCTGGTGCCTCAGTGGGTTAAAGCCTCTGCCTTGGGCTCAGGTCATGAGTCCAGTGTCGTGGGATCGAGCCCCACAGAGCCCCATGTCAGGCTCTCTGCTCTGAGGGGAGCCTGCTTCCCTGCCCCCCCCCCACCCCCGGCCTCTCTGCCTACTTGTGATCTCTCTCTCGTCAAAAAATAAATAAATAAAATCTTTAAAAAAAAATGATTTCAAATATTACTTTGAGATTCCTTCTAAGGAACAGAATTGAATTTATAGTTATTCATTATAGATTAGTGGGTATGTGTTACTTACAGCATATTTTTCTTTCCCAGATGCATTATTTACTGACATTTTCTAAAAATATGTTGTCTCTTGACTTAGGAGAAAGAAATAAAACAAAAATTGGACATAACCAATGTTATGCTATGAATCCCGAAGATGAACCAAACTAATAAAAGACCCATATGCAGATACAACTGGCCCTTCCTTTTCTATCTCACCAACAGCTGCTTTAAAAGATCCTAGGAATACACGCAGCATAGGAAGAGCAAGAGAGATTTCTAATTCTGTTTGGAAAACTCGTTTTTTTTTTTGCTTCGATAGTATTACATAACACCAGGATATATTCATTCTTTCATTTTTTTTTTTTATTCATACAACTAACTGCAGAATTCACAGCGTTTTCAAGCACAAACTGGTATTTTTAAAAACTGACCATATATTGGCCATAAAGCATGGCTCAACACATTTAAATATTATAGGCTATGCTTTTTATCATAAAACAATTATGATAAAAACAAAAAACAGGGGCCTCTGCCTTAGGCTCGGGTCATGATCCCAGGGTCCTGGGACTGAGCCCCGCATAGGGCTCCCTGCTCAGTGGGGAGCCTGCTTCTCCCTCTCCCACTCCCTCTGCTTATATTCCCTTTCTCATTGTGTCTCTATCAAATAAATAAAATCTTGAAAAAATATGAAAAACAACTGTAAAACTAAGAAATATACAAATATTTGGAAATTTAAAAAATATGTAAATAGCTTATGAGTTCAAAGAAAAAATCGTAACAAATTAGTATTTCCAATTGAATAATGAAAATATAAGATTTAGTAACTGCTGCTAAATCATTACCTGGATGATATTTTTACTTAAAACACTTTATTAGAAAAGAAGAAATGCTAAGGTACCTGGGTGGCACAGTCAGTTAAGCAACTGACTCCATTTCAGCTCAGGCCATGATCTCAGGGTCCTTATATCAAGCCCCATGTCAGGCTCTGGGCTCAGCATGGAGTCTACTTAAGATTCTTTCTCCCTCTCCCCCATAAATAAAATCTTAAGGAAAAAAAAAAAAGAAATGTTGAATATAGATGAAGTGAGCAACCATGTCAAGAAGTTAGAGAAAGAAGAGAAAATTGAAAGTGAAAAGAAGGAAACAGTAAAGTAAGAGCAGAAATAAAACCAAAAAAGCCTGAAGTTGGTCCTGTGAAACAAAAATAAAATTGATATGACTTGCCAAAATTGACATAAGAAGCCAAAAGAAAAAAAAGAAAGGCCCTCAAGAATTCATCTAAAACTATGAATTCTTGAGGGCACCTGGGTGGCTCAGCGGGTTGAGCCTCTGCCTTCGGCTCAGGTCATGATCTCAGGGTCCTTGAATCAAGCCCCACATCAGGCTCCTTGCTCAGCATGGAGCCTGCTTCCCCCTCTCTCTCTGCCTGCCTCTCTGCCTACTTGTGATTGTGATCTTTGTCTGTTAAATGAATCAATAAAACCTTAAAAAAAAAAAAGAAACAGTAACAGTAGTAAAAAAATCTTACCAAAAAGAAACTCCAAGCCCAAATGGCTCTCATATTACAAAAACTTTTTTAAGTAGAAGTAGAAGGCAGACTCCCCTGCCGCTTCCGGTCCACGAACGGGAGAAGAATTAGGCACAAACAAGTCAGCTGCAACAGACTGGGAGCAGGGGACAACAGTCGAAAAGACTGCTGCCCCGAGCAACTCCAGAGTCCCACTTTTATTAGATAGAAACAATAGCCAACGAAAGAACCAATGAAGGTCAAACATTAGTCACATGTCTCGTGGACAAGCAAGAAGGAGGATAAAGTTTATAGTTAACCAAGCACTTTCAAAGGACTCGTCTAACTAAAAACGGGCATTTCTGGGAAGAGAAAGGAGCGATAATAGAAAAGGGAAGCAGGCAGTATTTTGTTCCACCCTGAGCTGACCGGGCGCTCCCGGGGGCTCGGCTTCCCTGAAGCAGGCGGCGTCCCACCCTGGGCGGGCCGGGTATCCCCAGCTGCCCAGCTTCACGGTCGTATATCGTCCTTCTCCCCAAAGACCTGTTGCCAGTATATGTTTTTCTTAAGGCCATATCTAAATGCGCTTGGTAACTAATGAAATCCTCCAGGGGCTATAGTTTAAATAACACATTGTTCCGAGGGACAGTAGCACTCCCCAAGTCATTTTATGGGGAAAATATAATATCCATACTAAAACTAGAGAAAAAAATTATATAAGCCATTCTCACTAATGAACATACATGCAAAAACTCCTTGAAAACTAATAAACATATATCAATTTATAAAGGAGTAATATGTTTGACTAAACTGAGTTAATCCCAGAAACTCAAGATTGGTTTGACATTTAAAAATCAATCACCATGATTTTCCATTATTAAGCCACTGGAGGAAGAAAATTATAGTATTTTACACACATTTGACAAAATTCATTGTTCATTAAAAACTTTAAAAATAAGAAAAAAAGAAAAGTTCTTCAAGTTGAAAAAAGGACAGTTAACCCTTGAATAACACAGGGTTTAGAGGCACTGACTCCCTGTGCAATCGAAAATCTGTGTATAACTTTTGACTCCCTCAAAACTTAGCTACTAATAGCCTACTGCTGAACAGAAGCCTTAATAATAACATCAATAGTCAATTAACACATATTTTGTATGTTCTATGTATCATATCCCATATTCTTACAATAAAGAAAGCTACAGAAAAGAAAATGTTAAGACTAATGTAAGAGGGGTGCCTGGGTGGCTCAGTGGGTTAAAGCCTCTGCCTTCGGCTCAGGTCATGATCGAGCCCCACATCGGGCTCTCTGCTCTGCGGGGAGCCTGTTTCCTCCTCTCTCTCTTTCTGCCTGCCTCTCTGCCTACTTGTCTGTCAAATAGATAAATAAAATTCTTTAAAAAAAAAAAAAGAAAGAAAGAAAGAAAGAGAAAATACGGGGTCCTCAGTGGCTCAGTCTGTTAAGCGTCTGCCTTTTCAGGTCATGATCCCAGGGTCCTGGGACTGAGACTCCTGCTCAGTGGGGAGTCTTTATCTCCCTCTCCCTCTGCCCCTCCTCACTGCTCCTGCTCTCTCAAATAAGTAAGTAAATAAATCTTACAAAAAAAGAGAGAGAGAGAGAGAGAGAAAATACATTTACAGTACTGTACTGTACTGCACTTACTGAAAAAAATCCACATGTAAGTGATGAAGTTCTAGAATATAGCTGAGGTTCAGTGGGGTGAGGTCTGGAGCCGATGACCAAGAAAGAATTCTTGAGACATTTCTTGAGACATTTTTGGTGCAAAATGGTGGTTTATTAAGGCACGGGGACAGGACCCGTGGGCAGGAAGAGCAGCTGCCCCAGGGTTGTGAGGGCTGGCAGCTTAGGTACTACGGGGAGTGGGGGAAGGAAAAGGGAGGTTTTAATAGAACTTTCATATGCTAAAGAGGACCTACAAGATACCAGAGGCCTGGAGGCCTTGCCATTGTCAAGGTCATTTTTACCTCTAGCAAGGTATTAACATTAAGATAGGTGGGAGATTCCTAAAGAATGTTACCTATGTGGGGGGGGGGGAGGTTAGAGGGTGTCAGCTTTTGCTTTATCCTCAGCCAGCCTTCTGTAGTGGACTGACTGGTCAAACCCATGTTGTTCAAGGTCAATTGTAGTTTACCAAAAAATCTATAGGAAACATTGTACTTACTGGTATATTTTGACATAGAAACTAGGAATGCCACTATTACCGCTTCCATTCATCTGTATAGTGATGGTTTTAGCAACTGTAGTAAAGCAAGGAAAAAGGAACATAAAAATTGGTAAGGAAATGTCATGTTTCACAAATTTCGAAAGAAAACATTCAAATGAGGCCACAGATAAAATTTTAGTTTTAAGAGAATTTAAAGGTTATTAAACAGACATCACAGTATATCTCTATACCAGCCACAAACATTAAAAAATTAAATTTATAAGATACATAGTTTATACTATCAAAAATATTAAGGACTATTAGTAAAATTCAAAAGAAATACATAAGACCTCTTTGTAGGAATTAATACACATTTAATAAGATAAATTTTAAACGACGGAAATAAATGGAGATCATTTTGTACATAAGTCAGAGAACTTAATATTGTAAAGATATCAGTTCTTCCAACATTGTTTTATAGATTCAATGCAATCTCTGTCCAAGTCCCCACACAGATCTCTGTGGAACAAGACAAGTTGAATTTAAATTATATAGAAAGGGAGAGACCAAGAGTAACACAGACATTCTGAAGAACAGCAGAACAGACTCATGACTAAGGTTTTATTAGACAGTAATACATGATCCCAACAGTAGTTATGATGAGGGAACAGAAGGCTGGCTGAGGACAAAGCAAAAGCTGACACCTTGCAACCTCCCCCCCACCCCCACTCCTGGGTGGGACATATGTTACTCACATTCTTTAGGAATCTCCCTGATGGGTCAGTAATCAAAGGAGCGAGACTGATACAAAGCGAAGGTCAAGCAAAGCTTTATTTCATGCCAAGCATGAAGAATCAAACCGACCACTCGGGGCTGCCTCTTATAGAGAGGGCGACCACCCCCAGCCTCACAGACTAACTTTTATAGAGCAAAGGCCATGTGGTTGAGCCTGGCCACACACAGGTGGCCAATGAGATTGCAACACACAGAGAAAGCTGCAGTCATGCTAGGTCACACATGGGTGGCCAACTGAATTACAATTCACCCCATAGTAGCTATTTGAACTAGCCTATCACCTTGGTCAGAACTGGTGCCCAAAAGGCAGGGCCCACACTCCTTGGTAGCTAGGGAGACAGTATGCACGCTCCACTGATTGGATGTCTCCACGTGGCCCAACTCATACCCGCATTCAGGCTCTGCTGTCTCCACCTGACCTGACCCACCCTTGTGTTTGGGCTCTGTTATCAGGGAACGGTCAACCACATTCTACTGGTTTCCCAGACTTACTTTTAAGTAAGTTCCCCTGAGGTGGGGGGGGGCAGGGTCAGTTTAAGTTTTACTGCATAAACAACAAAATCACTGTTTAACCGGATGGAGCTGCTCTGGCTAAATAGGCCCTTATACTCCCAACTATCTTAGCTTGCTAAAAAGGGCAGAAAGACCTTGGCGATGGCAAGGCCTCTGGTATCCGGTATCTTGTAGGTCCTCTTTAGCTTATGAAAGTCCTATTGAAATCTCCCTTTTCCTTACTTCCCCCACCCCCATGGTACATAACCTGCCACCCCTCACAACCCCAGGGCAGCAGCTTTCTGCCCACAGGTCCTGTCCCTGTGCTTTAATAAACCACCATTTGCACCAAAGATGTCTCAAGAATTCTTTCTTGGTCATCGGCTCCAGACCTCACCCCACCGAACCTCATGTATATTCTAGAACTTCATAAGTTAGTCCCCTCAAGGTCTGGAAAACTCTGTTTCCAAAATACCTTGGAGGTTTGTTATGTCTCTGACCCCCTCCCAACCTCAAAGTATGTAATCGCCACCCCTCACAACCGCAAAATGCAGCTTTCTGTGCACAGGTCCAGTTCCCAAAGACATCTCAAGAATTCTTTCGTGGCTGTCGGCTCTGAACCCCAACACTCCAAACCACATCAATTCCATTTACAAAAAGTTCAAAACCAGGCAAAACTTGAGACCTTTCGGTACAAAAAAGTTGTTTTTTCTTAAAGCACAGGGACAGGACTTGGGGCAGAAAGAGCTGCCCTGGAGTTGTGAGGAGCAGTCATTCCTGTCTGGAGTTGGGGGAGGTAAAGACAAAGGAAGTTTCCAAAAGGATTTTCATATGTTAAAGAAGATTTACAGGATCCTGAAGGCCTATTGTTAAGCTAGTTGTTTTTTCCTCTAGCAGGGCATTAAATTGGGAGTTCCTGGAGGAAAGTTATACCCTGCCTGCCTTAAGTATCTGTCAAGGGGCTGCAATTTTAAGGAAATTTAATTTTATGTACATTTCCTTTTGCCTTTGTTCCCCACATTAGTAATATTTTAAATATATATAAAATATATATATTATATACATGATTTTATATATATGTATGTATGCGTGTGTGCGTATGTATGTTTGTGTGTGTATATATATGTATATATATATATATGTCTGTGTGTATGTGTATATATATATATATATATTATAATTTTTTTACCTGAGTGGAATTTTCTGAGATGTTTATCTTTCAATAAGCTGCTAATTTATATCTATGTACTCTTAGGTATGTTTATTGTTTCACCATAAAATTATTTTTTAAATGCATGGTGAATAAAGTTTTATAAAATTAAACTTCAATCCAAACAAATATCAATTAAGGTGTTAAACAATTTCAGCTGAGTAAATTTGAAGATCTAATTTTTTTTTAAATCAATTCATGAATTGGGCAGCATCCCATCTAGCAAGTAAAAAGGAGGTCCAAGAACTATACAAAATGAAAGGATCCTATAGGCAGAAATGGGGCCAAACAAAGAGGTTAGCAACAAAAGATAAGATTATATCGAGTAAGTGTTACCTTCTCTCAGGGGAAGGCAGAAGGTTTTATCTGGCAGATTATCTCACTAATGTTGAGGAAGAAATTCCAGACTGATTTGTTTAAAATTCCACTCCAGAGGTTAGCAGAAACCTTAATTAGGTTAGGTACTAAGTCTTGGAGATACTTAACTAAGTGACACAACTTTAGACCTGTTTCTTTTTAACAAAGGAAAAGATGTTCTTTATGTTTCAGAAAATGGGAATCAGAGGTCCTAAAGATGTGGAAATGTTGTGGTTCACAGTGTAAGGACCTATTTTATATTTCCATTTTAGCCGGAGACTTCCATTGAAGTTAAACAATAACTTTGTTGTTTAACCCTTAAACTGTCCTTGCTCCCCTTCCCCCAGGGGACTTAAAAACAAGTCCTGGAAACCAGTCCCAGGTAACAAAGCCCAGGTACAAGGGTGGGTCAGGCCAGGTGGAGATATCCGATCAGTGGGGGCGCATACTGTCTCCTAGCTACCAAGGTGATGGGCTAGTTTCCATGGCTACTATGGGGTGAATTGTAATTCAATTAGTCACCTGTGTGTGGCCAGGCCCAACCACATGGCCTTTGCGCTATAAAAGTTAGTCTGGAGGGACGCCTGGGTGGCTCAGTTGGCTAAGCGGCTGCCTTCGGCTCAGGTCATGATCCCAGCGTCCTGGGATCGAGTCCCACATCGGGCTCCTTCCTCTGCAGGGAGCCTGCTTCTCCCTCTGCCACTCTGCCTGTGCTTGCTCTTGCTCTCTCTCTCTCTCTCTCTCCTCTCTGAGACAAATAAATAAATAAAAATCTTTAAAAAGTTAGTCTGGAGAGCAGGGAGGGGTCGTCCTCTCTGTAGGGGCGTCTCCGACCGGTCTGTTTGACGGTCGGTCTGATTCTTGATGCTTGGCGCGAAATAAAGCTTTGCTTGACCTTCGCCTTGTATCAGTCTCTCTCCTTTAATCACGGACCCGTAAAATGGGCATAACACACAGTTGAAGACCAAGAAAGAATTCTTGAGATGTCTCTGGTGCAAAAGGTGTTTTTTTTTTTTTTTTTTAAGCACAGGAACAGGACCTGCGGGCAGGAGTTGCACTGGGGTCATGAGGATTGGTTGATTACATACTTGCAAAATGGGAGAGGGTTAGGGATAGAGTAAGTCTCTAAGGAATTTTGGAAGCAAGGTTTCTAGGACCTTGAGGGGGTAGCTATTGTTAGGAAAAAGTCATTTATTACTATTTAGTAAAACTTCAGTTATGAGACCCTTCAGGTGTACATCAAGGGCCACACGCTTAGAGGATGATTGCTAACATGTATCTGGGGGGTGTAAAGGAAATTTCCAAAGGAATTTTTATATGTTAAAGTGGACTTACAGGATACGGGGGCGGGGTGGGGGGAGGAGGGGGTCAGGATAATGTTAAGCTAAGATTGCCTTTTGCTCTTAGCGAAGTGTCAACATCGAGGCAGCTGAGTTCCTAGAGAAAAATCACTCTACTTGTTTCAAGGGTTTGTCAGTGGGCTGTAGGCAGTAAGAAAATTTAATTTTTTCTTTTGCCTTTGCTTCCCACATCACTATCTTACTAATTTTTAACAGAACTTTGCATGTTATTTAGTGTCCTATGGAAAAAACATTCATTGAACACTTATAGCCTGAATGTCGGAAGCTGAATGTCTTCTTTTTGGTGATGCATTATCTCTATACTTACTAAACACTTGAGTGAAATAAAATATTTGCTTTAAATGAACTTATATTTATATGAACTTATATTTTGATAGTAGGGATTTAGATCTCTTAATCAGTGTCTAGAGAAATAATTGGGAAAAAAGGAACCAAAGTCAAAGAACTATGAAACACTTAAGATTTTGTTTAAGAAGGGCACCTGGGTGGCTCAGTTGACTGGGCGACTGCCTTCAGCTCAGGTCATGATCTTGGAGTCCCAGGATCCAGTCCCGCATTGGGCTCCCTGCTCAGCGGGGAGTCTGCTTCTCCCTCTGACCCTCTCCCCTCTCAGGCTCTCACTCTCTCTCTCAAGTAGATAAATAAAATCTTTAAAAAAAAAAAAAAAAAAAAGATTGGGGCACCTGGGTGGCTCAGTGGGTTAAGCCTCTGCCTTTGGCTCAGGTCATGATCTGAAGGTCCTGGGATGGAGCCCTCCATCCAGCTCTCTGCTCAGCGGGGAGCCTGCATCCCCCTCCACCCACCACCCTCTGTCTGCTTCTCTACCTACTTGTGATTTCTCTCTCTGTCAAAATAAATAAATAAAATCTTAAAAAAAAAACATTTAAGAAGATATTTTACATAGGAGTGCCTGGGTGGCTCAGTGGGTTAAAGCCTCTGAAGGTTAAAGCCTTCGGCTCAGGTCATGATCCCAGGGTTCTGGGATCGAGCCCCGCATTGGGGTCTCTGCTCAGCAGGGAGCCTGCTTCCCGCCCCCTCTCTCTGCCTGCCTCTCTGCCTGCTTGTGATCTCTGTCTGTCAAATAAATAAAATCTTTAAAAAAAAAAAAAGATATTTTACATAATAAAAATAACTTTTAAGTGTTTATTAAAATTTACTTAATAACCCAGGGTGCTATAAAAACTAAATCACTTAAGCTACCATTCTATTCTAGACCCATAATAAAGTGGAAAGGGACAATTCTCTAGTGGATTTGTGAATATGTATTTATTCATTTATTCAAAAAGTGTCTACTGAGTTACTGTTATGTACCCTGAACTATACTAAGTGCTTGGGTTATAACAAAGGACAATATAGACAAAAATCCATGCTCTCCTAGAATATGCATTCTCATTTGGAAGACAGGTAATAAACAAATAGTTATGTCAGACAGTGGTTAAGAGCTGTCATGTCAGACAGTGGTTAAGAGCTCTGAAGCTCTGAAGACAAATAAAGCAGGATGAAGGACAGAGAGTAAGGATACAAACTCAGGTAAGATGAAATGCTGAATATTGGTCTTTGTATACTGAGTTTGCTGGTTTGTGAAGTGGATAGGGAAAATTCCTCAGAAAACAGATGTATTTCCCAACACTGGGAATATCTCCAGGAGTATAGATGACTGAGTATTCTTCAGGTGTGAGAAAGCTACAAATCTGCATATGGGGAAAATTTCTAGAAGATTCTTAAACAAACCTCAAAATAACCTGGTAGTTCATCTGTCTTTCAAATTTGGGCTTTTCATAAGCTAGTTTCAAATCAGAGGTTGTGGATCTCATTTCTATAGTCACATAATATGAGATTTTTATTTCCTAGGAAAAGTAGCTTGGAAGTAATATGTAGTTCAGGAGTCAGCCAAAAATGTTTTTGTCCTCTTACTATTGAGATTCTAAATCATGCATTTTTCTTATTCCTGAATGAAAAAGAATGGTTAAATTGAGACAAATTAAATGGTTTGTGGATGTTCAAGACCCTCATATACTATAACATCATTGTTTTCAACAGCATTCAATAATCTTTATCTTTTGATGTGAAAGGGAAGTAAACTCAATGTGTAGCAGCCCCAGAACCTCCTCTGAGAAGTGTTAGTATGATTTGATAATGTGTCCCGTTCTCCTAAAACTGAAACACCGCAAACAGAAAGAAACAAACAAAAGCGCTTTCTTTAGAAAACAGTGATTGAACAAACATTATTTTTAAATTTAGTCCTTGGTGTGGAACTTGGAGGTAATGCATGTAACAGTTGACTCAGAATTCACTACAACTTTTTTGGGGGGGTGGGGGTCTGCCTAAGCTGCTGAGTTCATACTGGATACAAAAAAGTGATAGTTGAAAAAAAAAACTGGTACCTATTTCCGGTGAATATTATCTGTTGTATCATTTTTCTTTTTCTTTCTTTCTTTCTTTTGAGAGAGAGAGAGCGTGCACACACAAGGTTGGGGGGGTGCAGGGAGGGACAGACGGAGAGAGAATCTTAAGAAGACTCCATGCTCAGCATGGAGCCTGAGATGGGGCTCCATCTCACGACCCTGATATCACCACCCTGAGATCACGACCTGAGCACAAACCAAGGGTGGGACACTTAACCACTGAGCCAACCAGGTGCCCCTATTGTGTGATTTCTGAAAGACATGTTTCCTTACTTAGAAACAGATTTCTGAACATTTTTTAGAGTCTGGATAGTGCTGGATTCATCAAAGCTACAAGTGATACCAAAAACAGTTTTCCTGAGCCAGATTATAAGAAACATTCTACAAGGCAGCTATTTACCATTGTACAGGCTGTGCACTGCACATCTTTAGCACATCATTAACCTTGTACATGACTGCTTTGACTTGATAAGAAAATATAATCCTGGACCTTGAGACAGAAAGGAACTAAGAGGCTTCAGTTATTAGCATAAGAACAGATGCACTTACAGGGCACTGGCAATGTCTACTGGGGAACAAAAGACTAGAAATACTGTAGGCTTCAGGAACCTACAGGATCTACCTATGCAAAGCAGGTCCATTACAGCACAGGTGAGCAGGTGATTCTTTCATAAACTGCTATAGTCTCTGGACAGCTTGTCCACTTAGGCACCCATGGATGCCTCTATGGGACCATGTTTTCCCACTCCAATCCCTGGAAACAGTTCCTTAATCATTGGACAGAGATGCCTACAGAAAAGAATGAATTCTTACTCATGACCTATGCCAAATGATTGAGAGGTAAGTGGATGAATTTGTACCAAGAACTTGAAAATGCATTAGCATGAAACTGGAGATTGTACTGTGAATTGAAGTCTTGCATTCTGCCCATACCTACAAATTGAAATTCTCCAAGTAAGGCATTTGAGGATAATAGAGAACAAAATCCATTTGACAGGAAATAGATGCCTTCCTCCATTGGCCACAGTGTTTGGCATATTACATTTGGACAATGTTTTTGGCTCTAAGTTTTCTTATAGCCAGGAAATGCACTGAGGATCTGGAGTTTTCGGTTTCTGACAACAGAAAACACATACATTTATCTGTAGTGGATAAAGGTCCTAAGTGGGGGGGGGAAAAAAAAGTCCTAAATAAATAGAAAAGTCTGCTAGAATCTATCACATGTATAACATCACGGGTTTTAAAGGGGTCTAAAAAACATCTAATTGACCTATGTAAAAACGGGTGCTTAGAGAAATTAATTCATAACCACGATATTAGCATATATTCTTGATTAGTTTTCCATGAGGCAATTCTAAAGATGTTTGTAAGGAGGGAAAACTGCTGATTTACTAACAAAGCGACAAGATTTTTGGAGTTAGAAGAGGCACTATGAATTACGTAAGTCAAATATCCTCAATTTCCCAGATGAAGAAACCGAGTCAGAGAAATTAAAACAACACAAAATAAACAAAATAGCCTGAGTTATTAGAAGTGTAAGGAAGAGTTAACAGGATTGTGAAAAGGAACTTCCTGTTTGGCACGATGCTGGGAGAATCCACCATGTGGGAATTTCGAAGCCACATCTCTCTTGATATACGCCCCCACATCCTCTAAGACTTCACAATCACAAACGGTTCACATGAACGGCCATCCTTCGTGAACGGAGAAACTCACCTGGGGTTCCTGAAGCAGCAGCTGCTTATCTTCAGCACGCCCGGGGGAGCTTTCACGTGAGCCGCGGACCCTGGCACGCATTAGACTGTGTTTCTCAATGGGTGGAGTAGCTGACGTTGCTGCTGCCCTCGTGGGCTTGCTTGGCTGTGCTTATCACAGCCTGACGCCCGGAAACCCCCTAGGCCGACAGCACAAGGCGGCCGGAGGCACACCAGGGAAAGTTTACCCGGTACTCCAGCGCCCTGCTGCCAGGGGGTGGGACAGCAACAGCGAGCCCAGCCCAAGGAAGGACCACACCACGGTGTCCAGTGAGTCACCACTAGGGCATATATGCCCTGTAAGCACAGGGAAAGGGGGGATTGAGACTGATCTCTTGCAGGGCACCTGAGAGAAGTCAAGCAGATACCGGAAGCGGCCAGCGGGTGCAGATAAACGGTGGACCCACCGGAAGCGGCGCCACTCGGCTCCAACCACGTGACTCAGACCCGCTACACCTTAGGACTCCAGAGCAGGTATGGATCTTTGCAGCTTCTGATGGAACTCTGGTGACCTCCTAGGACTTTGGCTCAAGGGAAAATAAGAGTTAAAAAAAAAAAAGTTAGGATTTTTTAAACTATGTACATAAGAAAACAATCAATTATTAAGCATATAACCACTACATTTTAAGTAGTCATTAGGAGATGTGCTGTAAGTCTAAATAAAACAGGCCATTGTACAGAGCAATAAAATATAAAGGGCTAGAGATCTGGGAAGATCACCTTTTGTAGGATGAGAAAGTTAGAAATCCAGAATCAGTGTCGCATATGATGAGATTGAGAGCGAACAACAATCTCCAAGTTTTTGTTAGAATAAACAAATTTGGTTTGAACATACTATCTCTATGTGGCTGTGAGTCTGCAGGTATAAGAGAGAGGGGGGCCATCACAAAACACTGAAAAGGAAGAGAAAATTGTAATAATTGGTTTAAGTAAGTATAGGTAAAGGAAAGAGAGAGAAGAAACAGGCAGAGGGAGAAGTAAGAGATGGGGATGAGATGGGAACTGCAGAAACAGGCTAGATTTTATGGATTCATATATAAAAAGAAGAAATCTCTTCCTCTGTGGTTGATAAGTATTTCCTGCAATTGAAGAAAAAGGGAGGTCACTAGGGAAAGAACCACTGAAAAAGCCATGATCTTGTTACACCATGAAAATCAATGAGCTAATGGCTAAAGTAAAGCGATTTTTCTGGGTCTTGCCTTACCAGATTTCCTCTATTTTTTAACAAAAATTCAAATTCTTTTGGAAAGAGACATTAAACAGTATGGTTTTCATAATGGTAGATAAATGGGAAAGTCTGGGAGGGATTAGTATGAACTGAGCACATTTTTAAAATAATGCTGATTAAAAACTCCTTTTTTTGATAAGTCTTTTTTCCAAATTCACACATTAACACCTTAATCCCAGGCTGGGAATCAGCAGAGAGTCCAATCAAACCTTCTCACCGGTCCTTTCCTCAGACTTAGCTGAGGATCGGACTTCAGCCTGTCCCCACAGCTTACAGCTTCCTTTTCAAGTTCCCTCGGACCGCAGGAAGGCCTGCTGGAAATTCAGAGTAGGAAAGGAACAAGGTGCTCAGCTGAGTGAAGTATGGAGGAATGTTTTTTTACTGTAGTATAGACAAACTACAAAGTTATGAGACTGATGTTGCTCATGATCTTGGATACATCTTAGGAATAAGTATGAATGTATTTCCTATGAAACCATTTAGACAGTACTTATCTCGATGGGCAAGTAGATAAAGAAAAATGTTCTCAGTACTTTAAAAATTGTATAAAAGAATTGATCCTTGACAATGACTGAATTGAATTATTGCTGTTCACACAATTGTGTTCTTTTATAAATGTGGGCCCAAGAAGGAAAGATGTCTGGTGTTATAGTTTCAGGATTTAAGTTAGCAGTTTGGGTTTGGCTATCATTCAAGCAAAAGCTTTGAGGACTTTTTATTATGAATCCATAATTGGTGAAGAGCCATAAGGTAAAAATAAAATAAAATAAATCCAACACACATTAGATAAGCTCATGCGTTTTAAAGTCCTGTATATCTTGCATAAAGTTAGGTACAAAGTACAAGGCGAGACTACCAGTGCTATATGAGATAAAAATATAAGAAAGTAAAAAATTTATTCTTAAAAATAAATTAGCAGTTGTTTTGGGCACCAAACCCATTCTTGCAAGAGGTGTCTGCATGAGCAAAACATGGGAGGATACCCATCTATATTTATTGCTCAAAAAATAGATTTAGTGGTTGTTTTGTTTGGGGAGGCAAATTAATGCTCAGAGACTGAGTTCATCTTTTTTTTTTCTTTTTTAATTTACAATCAATTAATAAACATATAATGTATTACTGGCTTCAGAGGTAGAGGGTCAGTGATTCATCAGTCTAACATGATATCCAGTGCTCATTACATCACTTTCCCTCCTTAATGCCAATCACCCAGTTACCCCATCCTTCCACCACCCACCACCCTTCCAGCAAACCTCAGTTTATTTCCCAGAGTCAAGATTCTCTAATGGTTTGTTTCTCTCTCTCTGATTTCGTCTTGTTTTATCTTTTCCTCTCTTCCCCTATGATCCTCTATTTTGTTTCTTAAATGCCAGATCTGAGTGAGATCATATGTTAATTGTCTTTTTCTGATTGACTTATTTTGCTTAGCATAATATCCTCTCATTCCATCCACGGCATTGCAAATGGCAAGATTTCATTTTTTTTTTGATGGCTGAGTAGTATTCTATATTGTATATACATACCACATCTTCTTTATCCATTCATCTGTCTGTGAACATCTGGGCTCTTTCCATAGTTTGGCTATTGTGGATATTGGTGCCATAAACACTGGGGTGAAGATGCCCCTTCGGATCACTACCTTTCTATCTTTGAGGAAATATCCAGTAGTGCAATTGCTGGGTCATAGGGTAGCTCTGTTTTCAACTTTTTGAGGAACCTCCATACTGTTTTCCAAAGTGGCTGTACCACCCTGCATTCCTACCAACAGTGTAAGAGGGTTTGAGACTGAGTTTATCTTTGCCAGCAATTTATTTAACACTGGTTCACTGGTTTGGGAATTAAAATAATTTCACAAGCCACTATTGTACAGGATAATGTCTCTCTTTTTTTAAAAGATTTTTAATATTTTATTCATTTGACAGAAAGAGAGAACAAGCAAGGGAAGCAACAAGCAGAGGAAGAGGGAGAAGCAGTCTCCCTGCTGAGCAGGGAACCCAACTAACGGCTCCATCCCAATGCACAGCTCCATCCCAAGACCCTGGCATCATGACCTGAGCCAAAGGCAGACACTTAAGCAACTGAGCCATCCAGGCACCCCAGGATAATGTCTCTTAATATGCCTGTGAAGAAATAACATATTCTAAACCAGTGCTAGATCAATCACATTCTTGTTCCAGGCAAAGGGAGATGAAAGGAGTAAAGTACAAGTTTAGTCGAGGTGTACCTTTATAGGTATCGGTGCTTGGGAAAGATGGCTTAGCCAATTGAGAGTTGATGCTGCCAGTGCAAAAGTAAAAATCTCTTGTTGCTAGCGCACAATGCTGGGAAATGATGATGTGGGTGTTGACAGGCATAAGGATTTCCTTTGTGGGGCCACTGCCGATTTTCACCACTGCCTCACTGTGGCAAGAGCTAATTGCCCCAAGGTCTTCAGAAAGCTATTTAGATCACCAAAGAGCCTCCTTGCCCAGACTGAATACTCTCAGTCCTCACAAACTCTCGGTATTTATAGTCTGAATGTGCCCTTGCCATAGATGCTTCTTCATGCATTTTTATTGATAAGCCCCAGTGGGGCCCCTTAGCAGCTGGACTACTGAGTTCTTAGCAGTGACAACAGATGAGATGATGACATCCTGTCACAGCTTACTTCACTCATATCAAAACAACTTCATCTTAAAAAAAATTTAATTTTTGCCATAAACAAGTGGATTTGAAATTATATCAAGCCAATATACAACAGTGGCTCTAGGTCAGATCTACTTTAAAAAGTCGTAGACGTCTGAGGTCTGTGGCGTAAGGAAGATTTCCCTTTACACCGTAATATATAGAAACAAGAAATTTGGAAGGAACGACTGATAAACAGTTGTCCTAAGGCTGTTTTCAAATAACAGAAGCCTAGTCAAAGTTAACTTTGAAATAAAAACAAAGGGGCAGTTAATCATAAAGATAGATGGAGTACAAGGATACCTCAGAGGGATTGAAACCAAGAGGAGAGAAGCCATTAGAATGCAGCCATTATTTTCTCAGTGACTCTCACTCTCTGGGGTCACATGGTTTCTAGTCTCCACTTCTCTCTGTGATACCTTTCTTCTCTGGGCCCAGCATAGCTCCCCCAGTCCACCCTACATCATTTCCTGGTTAAGAGCGTGGCAGACGCTAACTAGTTCTGTGTTCCGGATTGGCCCAGGTTGTTCAAGTTCACCCCAGGCAATTGGCAAAAGCTTGGATTATGGAATTTCTGCATCATTTCCAGGATTCATCCCCTTGGGTAGGTGAGCGATTTGCAGAGTAGTCTGGGAAGGCAACCAAAAAATATGTCTACCACAAGTAAGTTAGGGTACTGTTATCATATTAAATCACCAGCTAATTACCAAGTTACTGCAGCTTTCCAATGGCCACTTGCCGCTATCCAATGGTGCACGGGAGAAGAATGAGGCACAAACAAGTCAGCTTCAATAGAACGGGAGTGGGGGTCAGCAGCTGAGAAGACTGCGGTCCGGAACAACTCCTCAGTCCCCCTCAATCCCATATTATTAGATACAAGGTAACAATCAACAAAGGAATCAAAGGAGATTATAGATAAGCAAGATATGTCTAATCAAGCAGTATAGGATTTGTGGTTGAGTAAACATATTTAAAGGAATCATCTAATTAACTACAGGTGATCTCTGGAGAAAGAGAGATAACAGAAAAAAGAAGCAGGCGGCATTCATTCCACCCTGAGCGGCCAGGTGTTCCCAGCTGCTTGGCTTCAAGGATGTGTATCATCTCCTCTCCTAGAGGCCTGTTGCTGGTACACGTTCAAGCATGTTTGGTCAGTACATTGTTCTGAGGGACGGTTACAGGTTACCCTCTCTTCTCAAGTTGAGTATACTTTTGAAAGTATTTTAATATTGATTGCCATTCATAGATTGTTAAGGAAGGCATTTCATTAATATATATGAAAAGATATATCCAAAGTTAATGGTCAGAATTATACCCCCCTATTATATCAAGGCATATTTGGTAAAAAACATATTTGCTTTCTATTTGATTTGTGTTTTAGTGCTGGAAAAGATCATATAGATTGCTGTGACAGAGGCAGAAAAAAGAGTCACTCTTTTGTTGTTAGAAGAGAGCTATCCACTGTGGGACTGCATGTCCCGGGTACCTTTGTAGCTGGGGGGAACTGTATCCTCGTTCTTTTTTTTTTTTTTTAACATTTTATTTATTTATTTGACACACACACACAGAGATCACAAGTAGGCAGAGCAGCAGGCAGAGAGAGGAAAGCAGGCTCCCTGCTGAGCAGAGAGCCTGATGCAGGGCTCCATCCTAGGACCCTGGGATCATGACCTGAGCTGAAGGCTTAACCCACTGAGCCACACAAGCCCCCCTGTATCCTCGTTCTTGCCACGTTGACACACAGTGCTATGATTAAAGACACATGTGAAAGATGACAGAGCCTCTGTCATCCTGGGTCCCTGAGTGCCTGTGTGGACCAGGGGCATTAAGGGAGGAATTTTGCCTAAGAAAATACCTTAACCATATGCTTGGGACAGGTGAGAATATCTTCTAAAGTTGTATTAGAATATAAATCACTATTTCTCAATGTGTGGTCTGAAAATCACATAAGAACTATTGCCAGCCACTGAGGGATCAGAAGTTTGCATTAGAGTGTAAATCAACTGCATCACGAAGCACATTGTTCAGTTCAGCTGACATTACTTTATTCTAGGTAGGCTGTTTTGCTAAAGAAGCAGTGTGTTGATTTACATTCTCGCAAAAGCACCTGAGCTTGTCATAGACCAGTACTTTGAGTAACCATGGTGTAAATGATCCGTATTAGATTTGTTCCTGAAAGCCAGTTTATTTTATTCTTTAAACCAGAGTAACATATGGACATACTGAAAACAAACAGATGAAACAAAACAAACAAAAACTCACAGTGCAGAAAGGAGATACAGAATGAAAAGGAAAAAGGCTCCCTTGCTCTTTGAGCCCACTCAAATCCTTCTCCCCAAATTAATCACTTTCTTGTGTATCCAATCAGAGAACATTATGAGCATATGTGCATATTAAGTATAGAGTTTAAAAATATACACAAAAGGAATTAGAGTGTGCCCAGTCTGTGGTACCTTGCCTTTTATTCAGTATTTCTTAGGAATACTTGATCTATCCCATTCCATTTGAGGGCTGTATAATAAGACTATTACATGGTATAAATGTATCACAATATAACTAAATTAGTAATTTATTTGTGGACATGTACCATATTTCTAAGTTTTGTGTTTTTTCCTAATACAAACAATATCACAATGTATAGAATTATACGTACAGGGGCACCTGGGTGGCTTAGTGGGTTAAAAGCCTCTGCCTTCGGCTCAGGTCAGGATCCCCTGAATCTGACTCTCTGCTCAGCAGGGAGCCTGCTTCCCTCCCCCTCTCTCTGCCTGCCTCTCTGCCTACTTGTGATCTCTGTCTGTCAAATAAATAAATAAAATCTTAAAAAAAAATTATATATACAGAAAATTTTGTGTACTATTAAAAATATGTAAGAAGGAATCTCTGAGTTGAAAAGAATCACATATGTAATATTTACAAGCATTTGTCAAGTTGTCCTTCAAAAAATGGTTCCCATTCATATTCCTTTCCAAATAAATATGAGAGTATTTTTCTCTTATATTTTCTCTACCTTTTCTTTTACTTTTTCTCTATCTCCTAACCAAAGCTGTTACTGAAGAGTAACATTTTGGCCAATCTGACAAGTGAATAATGTTTAGATTTGAACTGTTTTCTTTTCTTTTTTTTTTTTTTTTTAAGATTTTATTCATTTATTTGACAGAGCTCACAAGCAGGCAGAGAGGTAGGCATAGAGAGAGGAGGAATCAGGCTCCCTGCCTGATTCGGGGCTCAATCCCAGGACCCTGGGATCATGACCTGAGCTAAAGGCAGAGGCTTTAATCCACTGAGCCACCCAGGCGCCCCTAGATTTTAACTGTTTAATTTGAGTGTGGATGAGCTTCTTTTCTCCCATAAGGAGTGATGTCATACAGGACCAGCTCAGGAAAACCAGTTGTACCAAGAACATCCAAGGAGAGAGACTGAGAACTGGAAAGTCATTGCGGAAAAATAGATTTTCTCTCTCATGAGTACAAGTGTTCTCATTTCTGTTTCTTTCTGCATTTTTTTTCTCTCTCTCTCTCTAAGTCAGTTTTCTCTGCTGAATTAAGCACTGGCAAAGATGATGCACCACAGCACCAGAGTTCAAGCAAAAGAGAGTGACCAATATTCTGATTTTAGATCCTCAGGAGTGAAAAACTAATGAGTCCGATTAGTCAGGAATGCCACCCAATATTATCCATATGAACACAGCGTCCTCCATCCTATCCACTGTGGTTTCAGGGGTAAGAAAAGGGGGCAAGTCTAGTAATAAAATAGCAGAAAGAGAAATTAAGAAAACAATTCCATTTATAATTGTACCAAAAAGAATGAAATACTCAGGATTAAACTTAACCAAGGACATGAAAGACCTATACTCCAAAAATTATAAAACGTTTTTGAAAGAAATTAAAGGTGACACAAACAAATAGAAAAGATAATCCATGATCATGGGTTAGAAGAATTAATATTCTTAAAATGTCCAGACTACCCAAAATAATCTACAGATTTAGTGTATTCTCTATGAAAATACCAACAGCATTTTTCACAGGACTAGAGCAAGTGATATTAAAATTTTTATGGAACCGCAAAAGATCCTAAAGAGCCAAAGCAGTCTTAAGAAAGATGAACAAAGTTGGAGATACTGCAATCTCCAGATTTCAAAATATACTACAAAGCTATAATAAAGCAGTATGGTAGTAGCACAAACATAAACATGTAGATCCGCAGGAAAGAATAGTGAACTCAGAAATAAACCCGTGCTTATGTGGCCAATTAATCTACGACAAAAGAGATAAGAATATACCATGGCAGCAAGAGTCTCTTCAATAAATGGTGCTGGGAAAACCTAACACTTACATGCAAAAGAATGAAACTGGACCACTTTCTTATACCATACATGGAAACAGACTCAAAATGAATTAAAGACCTGAATCTGAGACATGAAACCATAAAAATCCTAGAAGAAAATATAGGCAGCAATCACTTTGACATCAGCCTTAGCAAGATTTTTCTAGATATGTCTCTTCAGGCAAGGGAAACAAGCAAATGCAGATGTAGGGACTACACCAAAATAAAACGTTTCTGCTTAGCAAAGGAAACCATCAATAAAATGAAAAGACAATCTACAGAATGGGAGATGTTTGCAAATGACATATCTAATAAGGGGTTAATAGCCCCAATATATAAATAACTTATACAACTCAACATCAAGAAAACAAATAATCCGGGGCACCCGGGTGGCTCAGTGGGTTAAGCCTCTGCCTTCGGCTCAGGTCATGATCTCAGGGTCCTGGGATCGAGCTCCGCATCGGGCTCTCTGCTCAGTGGGGAATCTGCTTCCTCCTCCTCTCTCTCTCTGCCTGCCTCTCTGCCTACTTGTGATCTCTGTCTGTCAAGTAAATAAATAAAATCTTTAAAAAAAATAAAAAAACAAATAATCCAATTTAAAAAATGGGCAGAGGACTTAAATAGACATTTTTCCAAAGAAGACATACAGGTGGCAAACAGACACATGAAAAGATGTTCAACATCACTAATCCATCAGGGAAATGCAAATCAAAACCACAATGAGATAACACCTTTTACCAGTCAGAATGAGTAGTATCAAAATCAGAAGAGGGGCACTTGGGCGACCCAGGTGGTTAAGCATCTGCCTTCAACTCAGATCATGATCTCAGGGTCCTGGGATCAAGCCCCACATCAGGCTTCCTGCTCAACAGGGAACCTGCTTCTCCTTCTCGCTCTGCGCACTGTTGTGAACTGTTGGTTGGAATGTGAATTGGTATAGCCATTGTGGAAAACAGTATGGAGGTTCCTCAAAAAATTAAAAATTAAAATACTGTACTAATTCCATTGTTGGGTACTTAAAGGAAACAAAAACACTAATTTGTAAAGATGTATATGCAACCCTGTGTTTGTGCAGCATTATTTACAGTAGCCATGACATGGAAGCAACCAACGTGTCCATCAGTAGGTGAACAGAGAAAGGAGAAGTAGTATATGTATATATACTATGGGATATTACTGAATTACAAAAAAGAATTTTTTATAAAAAATATTTTGTCATTTGCAACAACATGGGTAGACCTAGAAGGTGTTATGCTAAGTAAAATAAGTCAGAGAAAGACGAATACAATGTAATTTCTTTTTTTTTTTTAAGATTTTATTTATTCATTTGACAGATCACAAGTAGACAGAGAGGCAGGCAGAGAGAGAGGAGGAAGCAGGCTCTCTGCTGATCAGAGAGCCTGATGCGGGGCTCGATCCCAGGACCGTGGGATCATGACCTGAGCTGAAGGCAGAGGCTTTAACCCACTGAGCCACCCAGGCGCCCCGAATACCATATGATTTCACTTATATGTAGAATCTGAAAAACAAAATGAACAAACAAAAAAAGCTGAAGCATACCCATCAGTACAGAGAACAAATGTGGGTACCAGAGGGAAGAGGGTGGGAGGATCAGCAAAATGAGTGAAGGGAAGCAGGAGGTCCAGGCTTCCATTTATGGAATGAGTAAGTCACAGGCATGAAAGGTACAACACAGGGAATATAGTCAATGGAATTGTGTGGTGGCAGACGGTAGCTACACTCATGGTGAGTACAGTATAACTACAGACTTGTGAAATCACTGTGTTGTGTATCTGAACTAATTACCATGTGTAACGTTATGTGTCAACAATATTTCAATTAAAAAAGAGAGAGAAGTGGGTGAGTAGTGGATGAGGAAGATGATGGAAAAGGTATCTATGACACAGATTTCCTACATGCATCATACACAGTATTGACTCCTCACCTAGAATTGTTCTGTTTCTTAAATGTTGTTCTTCAGTATCCTGCTCTTTATCACAGCCTAGCTCCCTATTTTTTTTAACTTCTTGATTACCACTACAAACATGCTCCTCAAATTCATTATGACTTTGTGTATTTGACCCTCCTCCTTCCTCCCTGTCCATCACCTACCACATCTCCTGTTTAAACTTAAAAATTCTCCCTCCCCAATCTAGAAAAACTGCACATGACAACTGTGAATTAATTCAACCATCATCTTTCTCTGCTGTGTAACTGGACTTAGCACTACCAGAAAAAGTCCCCAAAGCAAATGGATTGTTCAGAGCATTCAAGTTTTTAAAACTGCAGCAAGATGCTCAGTACTGCTTGACAATCCTGTGCCTTCTCCTTGCTTATGCTCCCTCCTCATGCCACACTTTGAGCCTCTGCTCAAGTCTCTCACTCTAGAAAACTTCTTTCTTGCTACAGGGAAATCTCTTAGTCATGTATTATCTCATGTCATTCTCCTTGCTTTTAAGCGTCTGAGAACTCATCTTCACATTGATCTACAGAATCAAAATTCCTCAGATATTTCATGGTGTGGCTCCTGCTTACTTCCCATTACATCCCACATCCCTTATGTACCCCATATTCCAGCCAAACCAGTGACAGAGATCTAAGGATGCTCTAGACTCCCCCATGCCACTCAGTTTCTGTACTTCCTTCCCATTTTACTCCTTAGCTCGCCATCCTGTCCTTGCTCAGCTTGGTGAGCTCCTCTTTACCCTCTCTATTCAGTTCAGGTGTGAGTTGCTCTGAGAAGCCTTGCCTGGTGCCCCCTCCCCCCACCCCACATTAGAGTTTGTGTCTCTCTCTTTGAACTCAGAGATGCTTTGCTTGTTTCTTTGCTCCCACCTCAGCCTCAGCCTTAGAATTCTGAACCTTAGACCGGAGATTTTATGTCTCAAAAACTAAAAATTGTGGCTGCCTCATAATAACCAATAATAACCATAATAACCAATAAATATTTCTAGAATGAATAGACAGATGGGTCTTTAATGTGAAGAACAGAACATCACATTTAGTAATTGGGTGACTGGGTGAAAAGTATGTAAGATTCCACTCTCCTGTTAATAATATCACTAATATCAATAACCTAAAACCAATACCAAAATATCTCAATCTGCTTAAAAGAGAGGAATGTCCTTTTCTCCAGGTAATTACCTTTGACAATATTTTATGGAAAACAGTTTTTCATACTTGTAAATGTCATATGGGATTGAAACTGGTATCCCTACTTTCTACTCTCCATTCTCAATAAAGAAATAAGGGATATAGATATGCTGATACTTCGACTGAATGGAAATCAACACCCATATGTTCAGCATCACCCACAGCGATGACGTTTTCTAGGCTGACAGGCTTTACGGTAACCTCTGAAGGTGTTACCGGGCCAAGAGGAAGACCACTAACCAGGGCAGCAAGTGTCAGAACCCTATGGAAGCAGAGGTGAGAAGGCAGATACAAAGGCAACTGCAGCCCATGTTTCATAAGCTCTTGGGACACTTACTAAAAATGCTGGTGACCAGGGATGCCTGGGTGGCTCAGTTGATTAAGTGTCCAACTCTTGATTTCGCTTCAGGTCATGATTTCAGGGTCTTGAGATCAAGCCTCCTGTCAAACTCTGTGCTGGGTGTGGATCCTGCTTAAGATTCTCTCTCCCTCTCCTTGTGCCACTCCCTTCTCCCTGCCAAACTACCCCTCAACTGCCCCCCCCCCCCGACATGCACACATGTGTGTGCTCTCTCTAAACAAAGAAAAGGCTGGTGACCAGACCCCATCTTAGTACTACTAAATAAGAATCTGTGAGAGAAGAGCCCATGAATCTGAATTTTAAAAAGTTTTTCTGATGTTTCTTTGGCTCATTAAACTGTGAGAGCACTAATTCTGACAGGACTCTCCCCCCAGATCTGCCCCTGGGGCAAGGGAAAGGGTCCCAAGGTGCAGATGGACATTTCAGGCTAAGCAAAATCAGATGCCCTTTAAACTCTCAGATCACAAGTATACTTGCCCTGTTGTGATACCATGCTCACTAAGCACTCTCCCACAGTTCAGTTGCCACATAGTTAACCTACTTGAAGAGACTATGCAGTACAGTGTATATTTCAGTTCTTTTCACAGTGATGCTTCTCACTGCGAATTAACACATAGGTGTGGTTGTTCTATTTAATAACGTCTTGTAAACTCTGTTCCTGTGAATCAATGCCCTGGATCTGATCAATTCTTTAATAATTCTTTTAGGTATATTGAACATCTGCATATGTAAGGCTGGAGGAAGACCCTAGATTACCTCCTTGTGCAAAGGCTTGCTTTCTTTCTTTTTTTTAAAAGATTTTATTTATTTATTTGACAAAGAGAGAGAGAGAGCGCGTGCACAAGTAGGCAGAGAGGCAGGCAAAGAGAGAGGGGGAAGCATGCTCCCCGCTGAGCAGAGAGCCCGATGTGGGGCTCCATCCCAGGACCCTGAGACCATGAGCTGAGCCGAAGGCAGACACTTAACCAACTGAGCCACCCAGGTGCCCTTTGTTCAAAGGCTTTATTAAGGAATAACTGGCCTCCTCCTCCCAATCCCTTTTCCTTTACCCCAACTGTCTTATCTTTCTAAAATATTTGTAATGAGTTTGCGATGGTTTTGTATGAAGAGATTAATACTTATAAAATGTCTGCCCAAGTTCTTCTGTTTCAGTCAAACGGGGTTCAAAATTGATGCTGCTTAATAAACTTGACAGAGTCTAGTTTCTGTTTTTCCTGTAAGGGTAAGACCAAACTCTGAAACAGTAGTTTTTGTTGTTGTTGTTGTTGTTGTTGTTGTTTTAAGAGTGTTGTGTCGGGGGGCTCTGGGAATTCAGGAGGAACAATAGAAATGACCCCCGGGGCCCGCCATCTTCCAGCCTCCACCCCCCACCTTTCCTTTACCCTTGACTCTCCCGCCAAAATGATGTATGCCCAGGTCACGTCTCCATAGGTAACCCGATACCTATGCAGGAAACAGAAGTATCAGGACCCCCCACCCCATACCCTGCGATCACCAAATACCCTACCATATATGGATGTGAGCCCATGCCCTACCTTGGCCTGATAAAAGACACCCCCCCACACCCCACCCCCCCCACCCCCCACCAACTCCCTCCCAGTGCGACTTCCCCCACTCCCCTTTCTGGAGTCAAGGAACCTCGCCCGAGGGTGCCCACCTCCTCCCGGTGCAACTTTCCTGGCTCTCCTTCTCCCAAGCCCTGAAACTTCGCTGGAGAGTGCCTTTAATAAATTTTGCCTTGCGCCCACCTTGCCTGGTCTTGTGTTTACCTTGCCTGCGAAACTTTACAAAGAGTTTATTTATTTATTTGCAGAGAGAGAGATCACAAGTAGGCAGAGAGGCAGGCAGAGGGAGAGGGGGAAGCAGGCTACCTGCTGAGCAGAGAGCCCGATGTGGGGCTTGATCCCAGGACCCTGAGATCATGACCTGAGCTGAAGGCAGAGGCTTTAGCCCACTGAGCCACTCAGGTGCCCCTGAAACAGTTTTTAACCAATGATGAATTTGCCCACCAGGGGACATTTGGCAATGTCTAGTGACATTTTTGTTTGTCAAAACTGGGGAGTGCTACTGGCATCTAGAGTTTAGAAGTCAGGGATGCTAGCTAAACAATTTACGATGCACACACCAGCTTCCTATAAAAAAAAAATTACAGCAGGCAAGAAGTGATATGGGAACTGTCTGTGCTTTCTGCTCAGTTTTGCTGTGAACCTAAAACTGCTCTAAAAAATAAATTCTATTTTTAAGAAAAGAGAATTATCTAGCCTAAAATGCTAATAGCACCAAATTTGAGAAGCTCTGCCCTGAAGGAAGCCAGAAAAGTTCTTTCCTACTTCTGAATCTTCATTCAACTTTTATGACAATGCTAGCTAGCTTTTGTAAAGGATAGTAATTTTGCATATAAATGCTTTCAGAGTGAGTTCAGATGTACATCTCTCTTTTTGTTCAAATCAAAAGATAATGTTATATTGAGTAGCATATGCTCTACAACATCACCCTTGAGATGAAGCCATTTAGCTATATCATAAATATGAACCATGCTGAGATGAGAATTGAATTCACTTTTAAGAGACACACTTCTGTCAACAGAGGTAAACTAAATTAGAAATATGAGATGTTAATGCAACAGAAATTTGGTCTTGGAATCTGGTTATGAGGGATGACCTACTTTGTGGGGGTTTTTCATTTTTGATTTCCAGAATCTGTGTGTCTCCCTTAGCACATGAGCCTTCCATACCCACACATCTTGTGGGCCATATGGTGCTCTTTTGGAATGACTTTCATTTGATTTTCTTCCTTCTTTAGAAGTATTTCTTTTATTTTCACTTCGTCAGGAAATGCTGAGGTCCTTCAAGAAGGCTCTTTTGTCTTAATGTTCTTCTTACTAGTAATGACCTTCAATTCCAATAGGACTCTTATCAGAACATTATGTATTATGAAAAAAGCAGAGTGTAACCCTGTTGGTGAAGTATAGAAAAGCCTTTCTATATAACTTACTTGGATGAAGAGAAATGAATGAATCCACTCTTCATTTGGATTCAGTACATCATAATTACATGAAAAATTCACAGATTTCTTTTGCATGTGGTGAAGGAAATGGTCAAGAAGAGAGGTAAGTTAAGGGTTAGGAATGTAAGAATATAAACATCACTTCCTGGGGAGTTACTGAACTGCCTACTCAAGGCCATGGGAGAAGGGCATTTAACAGTGTCAACTGTGATTTGTATATTTCAGTAGTAAAGATGAGAGAAAATGGCTAACTGCTTTCTACAAGAACAAAGCCAAATAAATGGTGGAAATTAACTATCTGTTAGTATTAAAAGACGCCAACAGGACAGCAGGGGAGAATCAAGATTAATTAAATACAATTAAAAAGTGGAACTTACCAAAAAAAAAAAAAAAAAGTGAAACACACTGTACCAAAACAGAACCTGGTTGCTTCCCAGAAAGCCTGCACCTCCCTCTGTTTTCCCTCCATCAGTCTTCTCCTTCACATATTGTTGTTCAGCTTCAGTGTAATGCTCAGTTGCCATTTCGCTGGGCAGAAGCACTCTGCTCTCTTTCCTTCTGGCAGGTTGTTTGTGTCATCTGTTTTATTTGCTTAGGACATTTCCACCATCGTATCTGCCCCCAAATTCCACACTTGGTAAAACCCCTGGTTGGGAAATTATTTATCAACAGAAATGTAGACATAGTCATTATCTGTAGGATGACACCTTCTCTAGTGTTTAGTATTTCAGATTACTGGAAAACCTTTTCCAATTGATGGTTTCATATCACCTGCACAAAGCTAGGCAGCCTTTTTGAGTAAGTTTAAACATACTGTTTCAGCCAAAGAAACACAAATCTGTAGTCCAGAATAACTGAAAAGCAATTTAAATCTCTACTGTGGTGGCTCAACCCAGTGTCAAAAAAAGGTTTTATATTCATATCACACAGAAAGTAACTTCAAAGCTTCTTTCCCCCTCTCTTCAGTTATCTCAACAGGAATACAAGCTGTTGGGAAGTGTCCCTTCTCTATCTCCCAATCCTGTCCCCAAATTCAATTTATGTTAGGCTGAGTACCTTCTATCTACCATCTTTTGTTCTCTTAAGCTATCCATCAAGGGTTTCTTTAGTTATAATTTAGATTAATCTAGACTTTTTAAAAAATATATTTTATTTATTTATTTGAGAGAGAGAGAGACATAGCTAGAGAGGGAACACAAGCAGGGGGAGTGGAGAGGGAGAAGCAGGCTTCCTGCTGAGCAGGGAGCCTGATGTGGGGCTAGATCCCAGGACCCTGGGATCATGACCTGAGCCGAAGGCAGATGCTTAACGCCTGAGCCACCCAGGCACCCCTAATCTAGACTTTCAAAGTGTTTTTCAGTTCTCATTTCTGTGAATTACATGGGGCAGCAAAACCAAATACTGAGCACCTGCCAAGCAATGAGGACTTGCTTCTTTTGAAAGTGATTTTAAAGACAAAAGTTAAATCCAAAGTTAAACAAAACAAAAGTTAAACAAATTTTCCTTTACAAAATATACACACATGTACACAACAGCAAGGCACTCTTCTTCTTGAAGGAAAAGACTATCAATTCATTCTTATGTCAAATTGTTCAAAGTATGTCTATACAGGATTCCTATTTTGGTGGCGCAGAGGAGAAAAAGCATTTCAACATAACCCCTAGAAAGAATAATTCCATCCCATAGATGAAGCTTAGTTTCATAGTCATTTTAAATGAAATTACTTTTGTCTTATTTACCAATATTTTTTCTCTGAATTGTTAAGTAAAAAACAACTGGTATTCCCCTCCACAACCGTACCTTTCTTTTCTTCCACTCATTTACTTTCACTAAATCTGCTCTTTAATTAACTGAGGCCAGTAGGTCTTTGTTCTCTTTAATTCTGTTTGATCAGTTCTCTTTTGGCTCTCCTTCCCCTTATGGCTTAAAAACTATGGTCAAATTATTTCAACTAGACCTTCCTAATGACTCAGAGTCTTTCCAACTTGCTTCTGTTCTTCCTGATAGGCTGTGTAGGAAAAACCCATGACTCCCACGTGCCTTCTTTTCTCTCTCACAGCTACCACACTCACGACACTTCCGACACTCTATGTGTAAGGGTTTTTCCCACAGCGAGAAATTCTGGGATACTAGCTCTGTGCCCTATAATTTAACTCAATCCTGACACTGTCTACCCAGAGATAGCATCACATTCCACAGGTTAAAGTCTCAGTCCCTCAAGACTGCCTTCCGCTTCAGATGCCAGTCATCAGTAGTAGAGCTCCATGTTGGCCACAACTTCAACTTGGCAACAAATTGGAGATTCCCGTGATCTCCTTCTCCTCGGACTAGATTGTTGGCTAGGAAAGCTCATAGAATGCAGAGAAGCATTTATGTTTATCAGTTTATTAAAGGATACAGATGAAGAGTCAGACAACGAGATACATAAGGGAGGGTTTTTAGCTCAGGAGCTTCTGTCCCTGTAGAATTGGGGTGCACCACTCTCCTGATACATGGGTGAGTTTACCAACTTAGAGTTCTCCAAACATCATATTATTAGGATTTTATGGACACCTTCCTTATGCAACCGTGATCAGTTATTAACTCAATGTCTAGCTCTTCTTTCTTCTCTGAAGAATCAGAGGTGGGGCTGAAAGTTCCAAGCTTCTAATCATGGCCTGGTCTTTTTGAGGAACAGACCCCATTCGGGAATCACGCTGAGTCACTTTATTAGAATCAAAAGACATTCCCATCACCCAGGAACTTACAAAGGATTTGAGAACCCTGTCAGGAAACAGGGTCAAAGAACAAATATTAAAACAAAAGGTGCCCCTAATACTCTTATCACTTAAGAATTTATAAGGGTTTCAGGATTCCTGTGTGAGGAACCAGGGGCAGAGACAGATATATATATATATATATAAATTTTTTTTCTATTACTCTCACATATGTCAAGCCACATTTCTCCATTATTTATCCATTTACCTTTTCTCCTCCTATCTGAAGACTTTGGAAACCTGCTAAAGAAAAAGAATCTCAAAAATTTTTCAGATTTGAGTTTAAATGTATGATTTCCAACATCAGTTGAGTCTTTTATGCAGTTTTGAATTCCTTGTTCTTGGAAAGATCACATTACCACTTCCCACCACTATCTTAAACTCAGTACCTCACTTAAACTCAGGTCCCCTGCCCCATCTTTCTTGGCAGATGGCCTTATCTTCTACTTCCTAGTGAGAAGAAGCTAACAAGTCTCTTAGCTTCCTTCTTGCTTACTTCCCATTTCACAGAGTGAAGTGTTTTCTTTCTTTCTAAAACAAATCCCTCACAATGACTACTGGTTTTTCCAAGGATTTTTCATCAATTATTTATTTTCTCAGCTTTTTATAAACATCTCTTACACACTAGTAAAATTCTCATGTCCATTTCTTCTAAACTGTTACTAAAGTCTCTAATACATGCTTTTTATGCTTTTTCTGTATTTTCCAAACATCTTAATGTGTTATGTCACTAGATACAAAAACAATTCAATGTAATACAATCCATTCTATCTCTTGCCTTGGACAAATTTCTTGAAAGAATACTACTATTTATACTCAATATTTATACTTTCTCACCTTTAATTTGTTATTTGGTCCCATGTCACCATGTCTTCACTATACTGTGTCATCCCTTTGTTCACAAAAGTTACCAATAATTTTCTAAATAAATACAATAACACTTCTTTTTCTTACTTGACTTCTCTATGTTACAAGTTGTTGTTCAACTCCTCCTCTTACTTAACATGGTCTTCCTGGGTGATAGCATCCATATCCATGGCTTTCAGGGATGCAGTCACAATAAGGATATTCAGGGTTTGTCTTCCTTGAGCTCCCCAATCAGATCTCAACTCTCCATTGATGTTCTCTGTGGGCATGGCACAGAGGCATCTCAAACTGAAAAGGTCTGAATGGAACCAATCATCTCCCCATTAAAATCTTTTCTTCCTTCTTTGTTTTCTATACTGATGACTAGTAATGCCATTATCCCATCTTCCAAGCCAGAAAAGCCATTCTAGTTTACTTTGTTTCCCATATTCAATTATTTAACAAATTTATGTTGTTTCTGACAGACAAATTTTTGTAGGATATGCTGTGTAATTTTCCTTTTAATCTCAACTGTCCCCATATTAATGGAACAGTTGTTTCTAACTCTCTTTTGTTTGGTAGTTGACTACTCAGTTTATAGTGAGTTACCAGCTCGCGTGGATGGATCTCACAATGGCCATGCTTCTCTTAGTTAGCCCCATCTCCTGAATATGAATGATGATCCAATTTGGGCCAATCAGATTCTTTCCTCTAGAAATCTGAAATATCTTCTTCTGAATAGAGGGACAGGGTGATCAAGAGTTGGTGGAACTGACATACTTTAATGGTGCCAGTTTAGGTAGACTGCCCAAAACTCCTATAGCTCCCCTGGTTCTGTCTGTAGTCTTAGTTGTTAATAATTTCCTCAAAGAAATGAGATAATGCTTTATAATAAATTTCCTTTTTAAATTAATTTTGGCCCATTTGTTCATGCTGCCTAAAACCAAAACATCTTCAAAGTATGCCCTGAGGTTTCTATCACTGCTATTGTAGTTCTGTTTCTGAAATGAGAAGTAGGTTTTACTTCCCTTAAATTATCTCAGAGATTTGCCCTGGCCTACTGTGTAGAATGCAAATTCCATAGCTAAGCATGAAAGACCCTTCAAAATCTGCATTCTTCTTCCTTCCTTGTGTTATCACCCACTACTCTCTATGTACAGTAGTAATTCTAGCCCCACCCCTTGTGGTTCTGATATCTTCTTCTTCTTTTTTTTTTTTTAAGATTTATTTATTTATTTGACAGAGGGAGACACAGCCAGAGAGGGAACACAAGCAGGGGGAGTGGGAGAGGGAGAAGCAGGCTTCCCACTGAGCAAGGAGCCCGATGTGGGGCTCGATCCCAGAATCCTGGGATCATGACCTGAGCTGAAGGTAGCCATTTAACTACTAAGCCACCCAGGCATGCCATGATTCTGGGATCTTCTATGTTGGATAGGCTGCTGAACCCTGGCCATGTGTAGTAGTATGTGCCTCCTCTCCCTTCTGATGAATCCCTTTATGAACCTCTCTGACACCCTTGGGTGCAGTCAGTGCCTTCTTTCTCTGCTCTAATAACACGTTCTTACTTCCATAAGTGCTTACAGTGTCAAAGGTAAATGCTTATTGTCCTGTTCGACTCTGGAAACTCCTTAATGGCAGAGACATCTGGCTAAGGAGCCCATATACTTCTGGAGGTATCATTATGGGAGGGAGGATGACAGAAGATCAGAGATCCTTAGAAAGGTTGGGGAATTATGGTGGCTTCGTAAGCCTCTCAGGCAGCTTCTAGAGCAAGATATATCCTCACAGAAAAGTGTATCATGATACAAAAAATGAAATAAAAGGAAGGAATTACTATACTGGTGGTGTTAGCAACCAGGAGTAGTGCTTTTCTAATTTGGAGTTACAGAATTAACAGCACAGTTGGAAAAAAAAACCTGTATGTGAGTGTGGTAATAGCAGGAATGGCATGGGCTTGGGGGATATGAAGAGGGTTGGAATGACAGTTAAAGGACATATTCGGGGGTGCCTGGGTGGCTCAGTGGGTTAAGCCTCTGCCTTCGGCTCAGGTCATGATCTTGGGGTCCTGGGATTGAGCCCCACGTCGGGCTCTCTGCTCATCGGAGAGCCTGCTCCCCCCCACTCCGCCTGCCTCTCTGCCTACTTGTGATCTCTCTTTCCATCAAATAAATAAATAAAATCTTTAAAAAAAAGGGGGGGACATATGTGGAATATTCTAGTGATGGCTGAATAAAAATTTAGTTTCTGGACACCAGGAGATCTTTACCATTACCGGGCCCACATCACTCCTGCCTTTTTTTGTAACCATTGCTGAGGTGACTAAAGAAGAGATCCAAATATCCCACAAATGATTTCTTTCTTCTTCTTTTTTTTTTTTAAATAAATTTACTTATTTATTTGACAGAGAGAGATAGATCACAAGTAGGCAGAGAGGCAGGCAGAGAGAGAGAGGGAAGCAGGCTCCCTGCTGAGCAGAGAGCCCTATGTGGGGCTCAATCCCAGGACCCTGAGATCATGACCTGAGCCAAAGGCAGAGGCTTAACCCACTGAGCCACCCAGGTGCCCCACCCACAAATGATTTCTAAAAGCAGTGAGAACAATTTTGTGTACTCGGGACCTCTTTTTAAGAGTTGTGAGAGATTGGTCAAGGATACTGAACAGATGAGTTGAGTGAATCAGTCTGAACACAAGTGAGTGTGAGTGTATGAATAAGAAGCCAAGGAATACAATATGCTGAACAAAGGTTAATTAAAATATGAATTTGGCAAGCACTAAAATTTTGGACAGCCTTAAAACTTCTTAAATGTTGCTACTTTAATAGGCCTTTAGGTTTCTACTTCTCTCTTTAATTACCATCTGTTAAGTGAACAGTGATGATGAAGTAAAATGAAGTTTTCCCAGAGCTTTTGGTATTGAATCTGCTTTAAAAACTCACTCATCTATGAAAGCTTACTATATTTTTATTTTATTTTTAATTTTTCAGCTATTGCCTGTTCTGTCCAGGCCAACTACTCTTAGGGTTTTTACTTAAACCAGTATTCTCAGTTTTATGGTGATCACTGTAACCACCATTTTAATATTCCCTGTGATGTTGTAAATGGATATCCCAAGTCATTCTTATCTTGTGAAAATTGTGTGTTAGATTTGATAATGAAAAGTTATTTATTAAAACTAACTACATTAAAATGAACAGTCATAATGTTTACCACTGCTCTGTGATATAAAAGGTGAAAAGAGATTTCTGAATTATTTGTTTTTCCACAACCTGGGTAGTGAACAGAGTGATATGGGTGCATTTTGATGTAGCAAATTGGCTAGAACAGATTTCCAGTTTGTCCTTGGTCTACTGAAAACCTGCACCTAGGAGAAATAAAAATGAATTGAATCCAATATAACCAGATTGTATAAAGTTCATAGAAGTCATAAGAGAAACCAGCTCTCTGGGGTTCCACTATAAAGGAAGAGAGATAAGCCAGCTACTGAGGAAATAAGATACACCCCATGAAGACATAGAGCTATTTTTTAGTCTACGCCTGCCTGAAGGATAGATTTAGATCAAATAGCCTGTTCTTAATGCGTTCCTCCAATCTTGCTAGCTTTCTCACTGACAGGTATTTTGTCTACCCCAGTTCCCAAGTCCTCCATTTTCCCTGACCATCCAAATACTACCTGTTTCTGATAGTCCCAGCTCAATCCTTTATTAGCTGGCTTTGAGTCTCAGTGATTTTCCTCCCATCTGAATTATTTCATTAATCGGTGAACTGTGTAAAACTAACATTTAAGTATACACGGCACAGTATTGTTCAGTATTGTGGCAAGTGCCCATATCTTTATTTATTTATGTAGATCATAAACGTTAGAGGGCGGGTACCATGTTTCATACTATTGCAGTGTCCACCCCAGGAAAACCCTGAGCATATGTCCAGCATATACTTATTACATGAGGTATATAGTTCCCCACAGGCCTGCTAAAAAGGAGGGAAGAATAGTCTAAGAAAATGGTCTGGACTAACTAAATGAAATCTCCTTGCAGGGGGGGTTATTAACTACTCCTGAAATTCATTTGCTGATACTTGAATTTGTACGAATTTTCAGGGAATGGAGAGGAAACAGGAAGTAGAGGTGGTGGGGAACCAACAGGGAAGAATTCTAAATAGACCTGCCCTTAATTCTGACTATGTTTCCTTATGAAAGTTCTTTCTGTCCTAAATATGATTTATAAGCTGCTGTGTACTCACTGCTGTATGAAAGCACAGCTGCTTCTGACAGCTGACTACCAGTTCATTAAATTTGCAATTTATTTCTATTTTCCCTTCTTTTTAGCCAAAAGAAAATAGTAGTTATTGTCTTATTTCCTGTAACAGTTATTGCTACCATTAATCTCTTCAGTAAGTTTTACAGAGAGACATAAATCTACCCCCAATACCAGATAAGACAGATGCTCAAAGAAATATATAAATACTTAAATTAAAAGTGACACAATTATAAGCTGGACTGTACTCTTTTAAAAAAAATTGTATTTCAACTTACTTGACCATCCATGACTCCATTCACACACCCCTGTATATTCATTTAAGAAATAACAAATAATATACTCTATAAGGTAAGTGAATGAAATTTAGGACATTCCATCTAATCTAGCATTTCAGTTTTAAAGATGGTGGCTGCCAAAATTTGAGAGCAACCACGATGTCCTTCAGTAGGTAAATGGATGAATGAACTGGTATATACAATGGAATATCATTCCACTTGTTTTTGTTTTTTTTTTTTTTTTTACTGGGCCATTGAGCCACAAGAAAATATAGAGGAACCTTAAATGCATATTGTTAAGTGAAAGAAGCCTGTCTGCAAAAGCTACATACCATATGATCCCAGCTATATGATGTACTGGAAAAGGCAAAACTAGGAGAGGGTAAAATAAAAAGATCAGTGATTGCCAGGAGTTCGCAGGGAAGGAGGACAGGAGGGTTGAACGGGTAGAGCACAAGACATTTTTAGGGCAGTGAAGCAATTACTTACGATACTCTAATGGTAGATGCATGGCATTATATATTTGGCAAAACCCATAGAGTGTATAACAAAAAGTGAACCCTAATACAGATTTTACTTAATAATAATATATCAATATTGGCTCATCAGTTGTAACAAACGTACCACAGTAATGCCAGTTGTTGTTAAATAGATGAGACTGGGAGAAGGAGGAGGGGTAAGGAGACATGAGAACTCTTTATACTTCCTGCCCAATTTTTCTATAAACCTAAAACTGCTCAAAAAATAAAGTCTGTTTAAAAAAAAGATGGAACTTATTTTTCTTATGTTACATGCAATGAGTTGTATTCTTTAGTTAAATCTTTTTTTAACCTCTAAGATAACTGAAAATCATAAGGGCTAAAGTTGTTAATGACTTGTTCAGATAAATTTTAAAATCTGAATATAAAAATTAATGTTATAGTGAGTATGTTCAAAGGTTATGTTGTCAAAATATATAAAGCAGTAGGCACAGAAGGACGGTTGATAAATATTATAGGAGAATATGCTGCAGCACACCCAGAATCTGCAAGCTGTCATGCGTGTGTGGGTGCATCAGCTCTTGTCTGCCATCCTTAATCTAGCTTCCCCTTCTCCTCCAGCTCATCAGAGCAGTGAATGGATTTTTGTTTGAGGGGAAATAAATGTCTCTGGTTTCATCTGAGAGGAACAACTCAAATTTTCCAAAAATGGATCCTGACCTATAACATTTTGAGAGACTGCTGTATATGTGGAAAGGATTAAGAAAATGAATGCATTAATTATGATGGTAATTCTAGGCTATTAAAATTAATTTCATATTACTTAACATTTATTAAGTGCTTGGTTAATGACAGGCATTGACAAAATGCTTTTATAAGCATTCATACGTTTACTTAACAAATCTAATAGGTGGCCACTATATGCCAGACATTATCTTATTTATTTCTCATTATATCTCCATAAATTGAGAGTACTTCTTATTTATATTTCCTGATGAGGTAACTGATACTATCAAGCTTAATGAAAATTTCCCATGATCCGAGAGTTAGAAAGTTGGAAGAGCCAGAATTCTGACTTCAGGAGCCCAAGCTCTTATAATCAGATGCCATACTGCCTCGTATAATACATCAGACCTGGAATTATGAAGCTATATTGCACCGCATTGCTTTGTTCTCATATATGGAACAAGCAAGGAGATAAGTCGAGTGAGAGGTAAGGAAAGAGAGATGAGAGTCAAGTCATTTCATTTTAAAAGTTACACATTTTTGCTACATTTTGGTAAAATTTTTGAAGTTTCATTAATTTCCCCTTCTCCCAGTTCTATCTTAACTGGCAGTCTGCTGGTAAATGTTTAGCAACTGGATTTCTGACATGAAAAGCCCAGCCCACATTTATAGCATTTACCGACTTCTGTGATAGAAATACTCCCATCATGGCTGATACCAGTGTGACCTAACTGAATACAGAGTTCGGAAGAGACATGCACCATTGGCTTGTGTAACCTGGCTTCAATATACCACTGTCAGACTGGGCACTTAGTGGTTGGGAAGTGATACATTCCAAAAGGAAACTCTCTTGGGGATTGAAGATTGAGGTTCTGTGATATTTTTGGCACCTTCGACTTTGTTCCTAAAAAACAATCTAGAGAGAGGAAACAATTTTCCATAGGAGATTTTATGGTACTCCATTTAAAACTTAGGAGGACCTTGAGTAGTTTTTCGGGTGATGTGCTGAACTCAGAGTTCTGGAATTACAAACAGTGAGTATGTCCAGCTGCATAAGCCAGAGGTAGATTTTTGACATTGTTGCCAGATGATTGGCTGAATTAATTCTGTGGGTTATTCGTGGCCTCTAGCATCAATTGGTAGGGACAAACAAGTGATGGAAATAGGAAATAAAAATATTCCTAGAAACTCACCTATAAAGAGCTATAATTTATAATGTCCGTTCAGCATTCCCAATGAGAGCTGGTCCTGGGAAAAGTGCCACAGTGCGCTGGCCTCTGCATTCTGGCCCGCGGTGCTCTGCTGGAAGGCGCTGCTCTCTGCAGCAGCGTCCATCTCTGTTCATATCCTGCCTCAGGACTCACAGCCAGGAGGGGCGAGAGCACAGGAAGCCTGGACATCCTGACATGATGCCTTGGGGGTGTATATGGAGAGGGGTGTTAGGCAAGTTCTGGAAACTTACCCAAGCCCCACCTCCTAACTACAATAAATGCCAAAACCACTTGTTCCTCACTTGGCTCAACATTCCAGAATAGATTGGGTGCTTGCCATGCTGTCCCCAGTCTCATTATATGAATAATAAACCTTTCCATATCCTCTGGGTTCATATGTGTCTCCATCAGTTTTGATACCCAAACCAGTATCTAGTGTGGGATTGATTTCTCCCTTTCCAGGACAACCACAAAACACTAAAACTAAGTCCATTTATTAATACCTAAAAGATTTATGTAGTTTGCACCAAGGGTGGGAACACACCAGGCTTTCTTACTGTCATCTGAATGGGGCAAAATGAGGGGAAGGGAGGTGTGGGGCCTGAAAGCTGCCAATGGCCAAACACCAAAGTGGAGTCTTTGCATTTCGATATTAAAATAGTCAAATATAGTGTTGCTTGAATTTCACGTGCAGAAGACTCTATCTAGATAATAGCCCTTTTCCCTGGATGATAAGTAGTGGAAGTTGACCATACTCTTCTATTTTGGTATGATTGAGATTTTCCATAAGTTTTTAAGAAGTGTAGTCCAGTTTAATATCAAAACTTCAACCTGTCATCCAATTTAAGCTTCTCACTTTCTGCCAACGTGGGCCTGATTCAGGCTTAGAAATCTAGAGAACAGGGTAGTGCATAATCAGTTTCTTTTCCATTTCCACACATTTCTCAGCTTCCCCCTGTGGTCCTTCTGGCTGCTGTGTTGAGAACTGGGAAGACAAAGAGGGACTGACAAGGTTGTGATCTAGCACCGGCGCTCTCCAGAGGGTGGGAGGTGCCCAAATGCTGAGTCCCCGGTCATTCGTGGTTATGGATTCACACAGACTTTGTGAATCTCTTCACTTGGGCCCTCTTGTAGCTCTAATTCTGGGGCGAGAATGCAAGCTCTGCTTGGCCATTTACAATACCCATACCCACCTCCATCCCCTCCAGCTGTATGTCTTTGGTCTTTTTCTGCCAGGGCTCCCTACACTGGAAGGAAGCCCTTCATTTTTTTTTTTTTTAAAGATTTATTTATTTGTTTGACAGACAGAGACCACAAGTAGGCAGAGAGGCAGAGAGAGAGGGGGAAGCAGGCGCCCTGCTGAGCAGAGAGCCCGATGCGGGGCTCCATCCCAGGACCCTGAGATCATGACCTGAGCTGAAGGCAGAGGCTTTAACCCACTGAGCCACCCAGGCGCCCCTGGAAGGAAGCCCTTCAGAGCAGGGTCTCTATCAGCGTGATTCAAGACCAGTTACTTTTGATGTGCCCACCTGACTCAAGAGAGACTCCTGATAGGAGCACTGTTTACCTTGTAAGCGCTCTCTGTTAGTCTTGCTTTGAGGGAATCTACAGCTGCTTTCATCCCTCGGGCTTTCCCAGAGAGGAGTCATGTGCAAGTCCTTAAGGCCCTCCATTCCAGCTAGCCAAGAGAGTATCTTTAAGAACCGGGAGACTTTGGGACCAGCAGATTTCTGCCACCGAACAAACATCCCCCAGGAGTGGGTGGTCAGCCTCTCCTGCCTTGGCAAGTGTGGTCGTCGCCCATGAGTGGCTCTCTGGAAGCTCTCCTCACACAGCTTGCTGGAGAGCAGAGCCAGCCCTCCTCCCTTACCCCCAGAGGGTGATACACTGCATTCTGGCAACTGTCCCCAGAGAAACTCTTCACTCCTAACCTTCCCGCAGTACCCCCTCCACCTTTTTTTTTTTTTTTTTTCAAATAAATACCCTAGTAGTGGAGTGTGGAGTTAAAGGTGGCCAAACTGTGTTTTGGATTACCACTTAGCAAATTTTGCCTAAATGCTTTGGCATCTCCTTTTAGAATGTGCAGACAATTAACACTCTTCCTTATCAGCTTTGGAGCCTCAGCCAAAATTCTAAAACAACAGGGAATTCACACTTAGCATCCTCCCTCTTGCATTTGCGATCATTTTAAGGCTATGTTGCTCATGACATTTCAGGGGGAAAAATGTATTATAAAGAGTGGTTGGTGGTGATTTTGTAAAACCTCTTAGGAATTTGTAAGAATCATATTTGGGGTGATAAACACTTACAGGTATAGGATACTGACAGAGAGACATGGGCATTCAGAAAAAGGCTCACAGTTTGCATCTACAAATTACTGGACTCAAGTGATTTTGAAGACTGGGAGCTGAAGAAATCAGTGGGAGTTAGGAAAAGTCTACCTATTACTAGTCCACTGAATACTACTTAGAAAAGTCTTTGTTGCATTAAATCATGATCTAGAACCTCATTCTTTTCAGATGGGATACAGAAAAAGAAACAAATACAAAAGGACTAGAGGGGAAGATGTCAGTGCCTGGTGCCTACCGATAATCTCCTCCAGACAAAATAAAGACAGGACTGCGTAACAGCCCAGATACTCCTAATTGGCAAGAGGTGAAACTGAGAAATGTACCTGTTTGCTATCGCTCTTATTAAAAAAGTGACTTTCATTCCAATTTACATATAGCTCTCCCTTATATTCACTAAGAGAAATAGCTTCAATCAAATAGTGTTTAGCAACGAGAATCTTCTTAAGTTCTACCTTTCAACCATGAGTCTTAAACCATTCAGTGTGTGTGTGTGTGTGTGTGTATGTGTGTGTGGGTGTGTGTGTGTATCTGTGTGTGGAGGGGGGCAGCAGTTCTCTTCGGTGCCGTCTGGCTAGCACTGTTCACTTTGACTCTGGGGATCAGAGTATGAGATGAACCATCTGGATTCTCCCCCTCTCCTGGTGATGTGTTAGGAGGTACCTGGCGCAGAGGACAGATTTACATGGAAGCAATAGTATTAAGGTAAGACGTGAGAGAGCCTGAGAAACCAGCCCTTTGCTTTCAGGCTCTGCTGGGCAGGGAGGGCCAGCATACAAGTGTCGTCACTCCCCCAACCACCAAAGCCAGTCCAGTAAAAAGAGCTCCTTTATGGATTAGGCTTTTGCTTTCCTCTGAAGAAAACCTGCTACTGCTGCAAATGGTAATAATAATAATAATAATAGCAGCAGTAATAATAACAACAACAGTAATAGGTTTAAAAACCACCGATATGGTTCAGCTCTTCTGTGTCCTGGAAGAGGGGTTCAGAAGGAATCAGGGATTTGCCCACGCTCGTGGCACGGTGGGGCAGGACTCCAAACCTCCTGACAGCCCTCGGTGCACACATGTGCAGTTGTGCCGGCGGGGCTGCCTCCGCGGGGATTCCCCCCCAGCCCTGCCTCCTCTCCCCGACCCCCCTACTCTGCAGGGACCCACAGGAACAGCACGTTCTGAGGTGGGCAGGCTCCTGGGTCTGTCATTTTTCCTTCATTCCGGCTTAATCCCTCTGAATGTCAGCAACAGCCAGAAGAGCCAAAGACTCTCCAAAACGAATCTTCCTCACGTCGTCTTTGTCTTGTTTCCTTTGTGTGTCTGTCACTGAGTAATACTTGCAGAGCCTGCTCAGAGCACTCAAGTCCCTGAGCCTGTATTCAGGACAAACAAGAGAGCAAACCTGCCTCTGTGCCCACGGGTATGTGACTTCTGGCATTTTGATGTTACCGGAATGAATCCAAATTAAGATCTTTCCAGCTGAGGAATAAACTCCAGAGGCAGAGGAGGGGGAATTAAAAATCAGTCCAGGAAGTCTCTGTCTTTACTTAATAGATTGTTATCTAGAAATCAATACAACATGTGTGCCTATCAAATGTGATAAGGTCTGTGAACAGTTGGGATTGTTTATTAATTCAGTTGCGCAAACAAAAACAAGAGACCCAGAGACATCAGTGGGGGTGCTCCTGGGCTTCGTGATATCTGGTTCTAGTCCTGGCTCCGCCACCTCCGAGAGTGTGAGAAGGTCACTTCACCTTTCCAGGCCTAGTTACTTCCTCTATCAAATGGGTGGTTCCTGCCAGCTTTAGCAATTTAGGATTCAATCACATTTAGGGAGCGAAACCAGATTTCTGGCACTGCTGTTTTGTGAAGCTGATTTTGACCTAAGCATATGCAATGCTAAATATAATGTTTTAACTGCATTTCTGTCTCTGTTTATGGCTTCTTTTACTAAGCCAAGATGAGCCTGTTTGGTTCAAGACTGGATAGCCTGGGTGTGTTCAGCACGTTCAGACTGTACTGCCTGTAACCACAGCCTTTCTGGAATTGTCTGTGGAAAAGCAGCAGGAATCTAAAGCAAGGCTATGCTCATGCTAACCAGATAAACTGCAAAAACAAAGGTTCTTACTAACTGAGTGAAATGTATGAATATTTGGGCTGAAATATTTCTATTTACAGAGTAAGATCAACCGAACAGCAGGAAGTCTGTCCCCTATGCCTGGAAGGCTATTTAGGGACTGAAGAGCCCTCTTTAGTGTCCTCTGTGCGTTCGGAAGGGTTTACCACAGGCAGATGTGGGGGCTCAGGGGGCCTACAAAATACTCTCTTCAATAAGCTCACTGGTTTCCTTCTACCCCTCTGACTGTGCAGATGCTCAGTAGTATGTCACCAACAAGGACTGCCTGTGGCCCTCTTCCATGAACCAGACAGCTCCCCAGCAACAGCAAGATCTGGGGGCCAGAGCCTACCCGCTGCTCTCAGCACAGTCTGAGGTGCTGGCAGGTAGTGTCCAGTGACTGAATCGCACAGGGAAGGGATCTTGGCAGAGCCAGGGTATGAGGAGAGATCTCTCGTTCTTGGTGGTTCTAAACCTGCCCTTCTGTGACTGGTGCCCAGAGACTTTTCAGGAGTGCCTGAACCCGAGATAATGAAGAAATGATAGAAATTTCTTTGCAAAGTCAAATGGGGAGGGGGACTGTCTTTGATACAGGCAATGTAGTGGATTATAGTACTAGTAGAGGGTTGAAAAACAGTTTCTAAAAAGTGGATAATTTCTGTTCCTACATTTGTTTGTAAAGAAACCCATAATGTCTTTAAATCACTCTTCCGTAAATAGATTACCTTTTTGCAGTGTTAGCAAAGCAAAGCAAAACAAAACACTTGGGAGTAGAGCAACCCCAGTTGCACAGACACTGTGGGATACAAGTCAGCAAGCTCTGCAACTTGGCTGTCAGGGAGCTCTCAGGAGGCCGCTGCTGGTCTGGAGAAGGTAAATCATGTTCTGTGGATGTTACCAGTGTGTCCGATTACAGTGAACATCGATGGTGGCATCCACAGAACCCAGGTCTTATGACAGCTGGAAGAACACTAGAAATGGAAAGCTGCCTGTCAATCACGTGCTCTTGATAAGCACTAAGGACCAGCACAGCTCTTCTGAAGAGGAAGTGGAGCTTTGGCAGCAATTGCGAGAAGAGGGCAGCCACGTGGTGTGGGCTTCTCTGCACGGCTGCTGATGGGCAGCTCATGGTTGCAGAGTCGCTAGAGAAGTGTGCATCTGGGCTATCAAATTTCTTATAGATGGTTTCTACAGGGCAAAGTCTTCTAAGTATGGATTGGGGGTGTGGGGTGGGGGAAATGTGACAATGAATTTACAGAAATAGAACAGCCGCCAAAAAATATAAAGAGGAGACTGTGTCCTTTAAAAGAGCTGTTATTGAGTTTTTTGGAAAGAAAACCTGTTTTTCTCCTCTCCTGGCCCCGAATAAGCTAGTGAGGGCAGTGAAAATGTGAGGAGACCCAAAGGTTTTCCAGCCTGTTCTCATTAAATAGGGAAGAAAAATGAAAATGTTTTTATGAATTTTAGTTGGTAAACAGGGAATAAGATACAAGGCTCTGCGTGTTACTTTGTAGTTTTCAGAGCACTTCCACAAAGTAGTCTTTGCTCTTACTACCTCCTTTCTCGGAATGGAAAAGATATCAAATGACTTAGGCAGCTCCCACAATGATTTGTTGAAGGTCGTGATGAGAAAGCCAACTGACCAGACAGAATCCTTCCTCTTCCCTTGGGTGGCACCTTTTCGGCTTCTCTAAGCTTTTAAAGGAGGGGTGATTTTCAAGTGATATTCAAATGATAGCTTAAGAAAAAAAAGCCCTTTCTATAATAAAAACAGTATCAATAATTAGTAGGACATACCGATAATATAGGTGATAATTATAATTTGTTGAGGACTTACTGTGTGTTGGGGCTTATAGTAAGCACTTTGCATACATGGTCTAATGTAATTCTCACAGTTACCCTTTTAGGAAAGTAATATTGTTTGCCCCAATTTGAAGATGAATGATGTGAAGCACAGTGTTAGGGTTACTTGCAAAAGGCTGTGGAGCCAGTGATGATTACAGGGCAGATTTGACCCCCGATGTGCCCTCTCTGTATTTGTGCTGGCGTGAATCATGTATCACTTGCTCCCAGTGAATGCCCCCCAGCCTGATGCCCTGTCACCAAGGATGGTTTCATCACCACAAGAGGTGTGTATTCTTTAACTCCAGACCTCTAGAATATTCTGGCCCAAAAGCTAAGAACATCACTTTGCATCAGAACGACCTGGACACAAACATTGTCTCAGCAATTGACGAGTTGGGACGTCTAAGTTACTTACTTAGTCTTTCTGAGGACCAGTTTCCTTTTCTATAAGTTTGGGCAACCCTCCCTACCTTATAGGGTTGGTGGGAACATGAAAACTAAGGATGGTGAGACTTCTGTGTCAGGCTAAGGACAGTGATTCCCCATGATGCACACAAGTCCAGGTGTAAGGTCTGTACATCCTGGGTTTTTTTGCTCCAAAGAAGACTATTTCCCTCATTGTTAAGAGTTTCCATTCAAATGAGCTCAACGGGGGAAGATGGGCATGGTCCTTTTCTTTGGTCATCATTGGCTTTTGCCCTGGTCACTCAAAATACATGTTTTTCATGTGAAATCTGCTCTCAGCTCCACCAGTCAACCAAGAACCTAGGCTACCCCAGCCTCTCCTGCAGTTGTTTCCTTGGCAACCAGAGCCCAGCCAGAGAGCTCACCAAACCACAGTGGGACCAAGTGAACCCCTGCGGGAATGTCCGTGCTTTCCTTTTAAAAAGCAAGAGACCACACCAGAGCCTCTTTCTCTTGTACTAATGCCAACCCAGCTGCCATCACTTTGTGTTTGTAGAACCCTGTCATCCGGGCACCTCAAAGCAGATCACGTTTGTGTCATGGGTCTTTCCCTGTTGAGATGATCATCATTATTCACGTTATTCCTGTAAGGAATCACCGGTGAGAAAAATCAAAGGATTCTCCAATGGGCTCTTTTGTTCTCCTTACCTTTTTTTTTTTTTTAAAACTCCGTGCATGGCACTCCCTCGCAGTTACTATTTCAAATGCTTGTAGGAATATGCCACACTACAGTGCTAAAATGTTGGGGTGAAAATCACAGGATATTGTATGGTTCCCTAGTCAGTATAGCCCCATTGATCTTCCACGGTAATCAAAACTGAGCTCACCTGATGTCCAAGCCGGGCATTGTGATTGTGGTTTATTATCTGGCTGGCTGGGACTGTCTATGAAGAGGGTTCACACAGCCCGTAAGAGTCTTTTCTCTGTCAATCACCACTCGTACCAGAGGTGTTCCTCAGGAGCTCCTAGTAATGGAGAGACTGTGGAGGATTGCCATTTGAGTATATGAACATTTCCAAATAGGGATCATTTAGGGCAGGGCTTCCCAAGCCCTGGTGACTATGTGAATCACCTGGGGAGCTTATTAAACATCTGGTTCTGATTCAGTCAGAGGTCGGCCCTGAGCATCTGCATTTTGGACAAGTTGCCAGGTGGTGATTCTGCTGCAGGTCAGAGGACTGGATTTTCAGTAGCCAGAGCTCAGGCTCTATGTCCATACTCCTGTGATGACATGTGTACCTATACTTGCTCCCAAAGTGGGAGAGAAAGACGAATATACCTCGCATTCTTATAGGGATTTCAGTATTTTAAAACACTTTAATATTCCTCTTAGGCAAGCAGGATAGGTAATATTGTCCCCCCCCATAACGCATAGTTAATGAGATTCCAGATCCAATTTTTCATACCTGTTCATCACAAAAGACTAATCCAAGTAGAATGTTTTTGTCATTATTATAGTATGTATATGAATTAGAAAAGCATTATTATGACTATTAAACACACTCACGGACAATATTGAAATGCTGTAAACCAAAGCGGGCTTAGGTTACAAGGAAATTATGTCCTAAATCGCAGAAAAGTTCTTAGAGACATCTCTGCGGAAGGGGGTTTCTTTAGCGATGGTGCTTCTTCAGAAACTCCCATATCATACTCAAGTGAACTTTGCTCTGGCTGCTGTTCAGATTGATTGAGATTCCATAATTCTGGTGAGACTAACTAGATGTCGGGGAATAACCTACCTCCAAGCTCCAGGGGGTTGAAATGGTGTGCTCCCTTCCCAAGATAAAAGTCCCCCTGGAACCTTAAGGTGACCTGGTTTGGAAGAAGAGAGTAGGTATAATTAAGGTAAGGATCTCCAGATGAGATCAGTCCTGATTTAGGGTGGACCCTAAATCCCATGAAGACTGTCCTTATAAGAGAGAAGAAGACACAGGGGACACGGGGAAGGCATGTGAAAATGGAGGCAGAGAACGGAGTAATTAATGCCATCACAATCCAAGGAACACTGGGAGGCATCAGAGCTGGGAGAAGCAAGTAAAGATTTTTCACTGGAGACTTTGGAGGGAGCTTGGCCCTGCTGACACTAACTTCAGATTTCGGGCCTCCAGAACTGTAAAACAATACATTTTTTAAAGCCTTCAAGTCTGTGGTCATTTGTCGTGGCCACCCTAGGAAACAAACAACCCCTTCCAAATCTGCTAAGGATTACAAATGGTCCTGCCTTAGAAAGCTGCTCTCAGTGCTGTCGAGCTCTGTCCTTGTGTCACAGGCACTTGGCCTCAGCGTAGCAGTTCTATGTGGCACCTCCAGGGGAGTGTGGTAGCCTGAGCCCAGGAGACAGGGCAGTTTACCCTTAGATAAATGGAAATGTTATTTACTGAGCAAACATATTTGTGGACTGAAATGAACTCACTGTACCTTAAGGAAGGTGAGTCACAACTCTGAATTCATTCAACAAAGTGAGACCCCTTGACTACTTTTTGATGGAAATAAATAAGGAGAACTTTGGGTATGTTTATAGTCGTGAAATATTTACTCTTAGGTTTTCTTTTTTTTTTTTTTTAAATGCCTTGAAAAAGGCTCTTTCCCCATAAGTTTTGTCCTATACCTGAAGCTTTAGTCAGTCGCAGTCTAAGTGTTCCCCACTGAAGACCTGTGCCATGGTGCGGCTCCCTAAGCAGGTACTTCTGCCTTCGGTGGCTTCCTCGAGCCTCATGAAGCACTACTGTCATCTTGTGGTTGAAATATGCCACTACATCCATTTGTTAAGGTTTCTGTTCTCAACAACAGAGGGCAGGTGCAGAAGCCCAGGACTGGAGACTGAAACTCTTTTTTATAATTTTGAGCTTTTGGCATTTAGCTGTTATGGCAGGGTGAGATTTGAAACTGCACATTAAGAAGAACCATATAATACAACTTGTGTTTTCCCGTTACTAAAGCAGTGAAAAATAGTCAATATTGTACAACCTCCCTGGGGCGGGGGTGGGGGGGTGGGGAGGGGTGAAAACATACCACATGGATATACCATTTTGAATTTCCAGTTCTCTTCTTAATCCCCACCCACCCTGTGCTGTGGTGGTAGGTAAGGCTAACAGGCAGGCCTCTGGGGTAGGAGGATGATGAGAGTCAAGGTTTCAGGAGGCTGGCTAGCACCCCGTCTGCTATTGGGCTTCCGGAGAGGCCACCTAACCCTACGCTGTTGGAACATTTGTTAGATTGCTTGTTTATTTAACTCTCTAAACAGCTGGGGTTTGGATGGCCTGATTTCCTAGGAAATAGGATTACCCAGCTCAGAATCATATTTGGTGTGTGGCTTCTATTAGATTAGAAGGATCATTGTCTCCACCTAACTTTTCACAACAGTGGAACTTCCCTGACTGACCTACACCAACATCCCCCTTTCCCACCCTTTAGTGAAATTGCCAAACAGGTTCAAGCTCAGAGCTCTGGTTAGAGCAAGAGTGAAGGTTCTGGGATCTTCTGTCTTTTTCTACCCATATCTAGAGACAAGCTCAAAAAACTGTCCCTCGGTTCTCTAGAATATCATTTGGAGAGACTTCATTAAGAGAAACAGTGTTCCAAAAGAGGGAGAGGAGAATTCCAAGAACATTGCTTCAAAAATATCAACTTACCAATTTTAATCAAATGGATCTGAGATCTAAATGGGTGAAAAATCATTACCAGTTTTATCAAGGCACTATTCTTAGTAGAGGAAAAGCTGCTGAACAGGATGGCTAACCACAAGGTTTTGCTTTCTAGTTCTGGGCCCTCACACTTTACTACTCAAAGTAAGATCCACCAACTCCTGCATCACCTGAGAACAGGGGCTGTCTTCACAGATGTGCATGAACTTGGGCAGTCACGTGGGGCCTTGCACTTGAAAGGGCCCAACACTTGGCTTAATGCTGTGTTGCCACCATCTTGAAATTCTTAATAATTTTTAACAAGGGACCCCTGCATTTTTATTTTGCACAGAGCCTTTCAAATTAGTATGTCCTGCCTGGAAGTTGTTTTTAGAAACATATAATCTGAGGCCTTACCTCAAGCTTCTAAAATTGAATCTGAATTATAACAAGCTCTTGAGTGAATTATTGCAACATTGAAGTTTAAGAAGCACTGATCTCCACTACCTCTGAGATAGGTAGGGCCCAGATAGGATAGGAAGGCTCAGATGAGTGAGTAGCAAGTAGGTCCTTGGTGGAGAACACAGGGGAAGATCTGCATTCTTGTCGCTAGAGAGGAAGAATCAAAAAACATTTAGACTGCAGGAGCTGTGGGTGTGGCACACTCGGGAGATAATTGGAGGATAGAGAAGGAGGATATGGGAAATTATTTTATTATATAGGGAATAGCATCTTCAAAACCAGTTCTTTTAAACCATAGTGACAAGTTAAAAATTTTTGAAAAATTCAATTCTAACATGACAGTACAAAAGGGAAGTTGAATAATAAATGGCCACTGGTTTTTGACTTTGGGGTATAGTTGGATCCGCGATTGCTGATTGAACTATTGCTGTGTCATGAAATGGGGCAGGAATACACATCCATTATTAGAGTCAAGTTGCTCTTCCTCTCCTCACTGTTTCTAGAGGAATAGAGAATTTTCCCGTCTATTTCTCTTTTAGCTGTCAAAGTTCCTCTTCCTCCACTCCCTTTCTCTGGATATGTGTACTTGCTTTATATCATCAGAAAATTTACATATTTTACAAAAGAACAGACCAGAAGAGATTTTGACCTTAGGCTTTAGTTGCTTTCAGAAAAACAAGAAATCCTTGAGGAAAAGGCTTCAGTAGGCCAACTGCTAGTAAGAATAGTGGTGGATTTATAGAGTGTAATTTTAAATTACACTCGTGCAGCACCTGGGTGGCTCAGCAGGTTTAAGCATCCAACTCTTGGTTTCAACTCAGGTCATGATCTTGCTGATCCTGGGACAGAGCCCCACCTGGGGCTCTGTGCTCATCATGGACTCTGCTTCAGATTCTTTCTCCCTCTTCCTTCCCCTCTGCCCCTACCAGCTCGTGTGCTTGCGCGCGCTCTCTCTCTCTCTCCCCCCACTTAAATAAATAAATAAATATCATTTAAAAATAGATTGTTTAAAAAAAAATAAAATTACACTGTTGAGATAATTAAGAAAAAAGTTAAATAGGAATATTTTGAATCTTGTTATCCTAGAACACTTTATATTGGTTGTACATGCAATTTTAACAAGCTAAATTACTATCTCTCTAGTGTAGAAATCTCCATATTGGTATGAATAACTCGAGAAGTCAAAAGAACATCTTTGATATGATGATACAGTTAGATAAAGCAAAAGCAAACCAAATCAAACCAAAAGTATTGTTTTTGAAATACAAGCTGGAGACAAGCACACAAGAAAAATCTCGGCTGGAGGCAACAAAAAAGTATGGAATTTACTTTGTTTCTCGACTGTAGGAAGTTCATAGGCCCCTTGAACATTTTAACTGTAGCCATATTGGATGTAAGAAGTGAAATTTTTCTATTTACTCAAAGGAGACTGAGTTTTAATAGACTGAAAACAGAGATCTGGGAGAAAATCGAGTATTTCTTCCAATTGTTAGTGTAGGCAACAAGCCAGAGCCATAGCAAGCAGTACTTATGCCCTTGTTAATAAAATCACATTACAGTTGTTGCAGATATTTTGAACTATCATTTATGCTCATCACTTCAAAAATAGTTATTAGATAGAAGTCATGTGTATTACTACATCACATATTGTTTTTAAAAGCATTTTTTAAAAGATTTTATTTATTTATTTGACAGATCACAAGTAGGCAGAGAGAGAAGGGAGGAAGCAGGCTCCCTGCTGAGCAGAGAGCCCGATGCGGGGCTCGATCCCAGGACGCTGGGATCATGACCTGAGCTGAAGGCAGAGGCTTTAACCCACTGATCCACCCAGGTGCCCCTAAAAACATTTTTAATTTTTCCAATATAGTTGCATTTGAATTCTATGTACTTTTTAAATGAGTTCAGTATTATTCTAAGAGGAGCTCATAGACTTCACCAGGTCTGACAGGTGTCCAAAGCGTACTGAGTCCTGTGGTAGAAGAAAGCACAGGCCTATAGAAGAAAATTATTTTCCTAGACATTACATAATAAAGTGTAGAACACACAAACAACATCATGTGTATCTAGCTGCAAAAAGCAACAACAACAAAACTGAGTGATATTTTGAAAAATAAATTAAAAGTGAATGAAAGAGCTAAATGTGAGACAGGAAACCATCAAAATCCTAGAGGAGAACACAGGCAGCAACCTTTGTGACCTCGGCCACAGCAACTTCTTATTAGATACATCTCCAGAGACAAGGGAAACAGAAGCAAAAATGAACTATTGGGACTTCATCAAGATAAAAAGCTTCTGCACAGCAAAGGAAACAGTTAACAAAAACTAGAAGGCAGCCTACAGAATGGGAGAAGATACTTGCAAATGACATATCTTAAAAAGGGTATCTAAAGTCTATAAGGAACTTATCAAATTCAACACCCCAAAAGCAAATAATACAGTTAAGAAATGGGCAAAAAACATGAACAGACATTTTTCCAAGGAAGACATACAAATGGCTAACAGACACATGAAAAGATGCTCAACATCACTCATCATCAGGAGATACAAATAAAAACCATGATGAGATACCACCTCACACCTGTCAGAATGGCTAAAATTAACAACATGGGAAACGGCAGATGTTGGCAGAGATGCAAAGAAAGGGGAACCCTCTTACACTGTTGGTGGGAATGCAAACTGGTTCAGCCATTCTAGAAAACAGTACGGAGGTTTCTCAAAAAGTTAAAAATAGAAATGTCCTATGATCCAGTAATTGTACTAGTAGGTATTTACCCAAAGGATACAAAAATATTGTTTTGAAGAGGCACCTGCACCCTGATGTTTATAGCAGCATTATCAACAGTAACCAAATTATGGAAAGGGCCCAAGTGTCTACTGACTAATTAATGGATAAAAAAGATATGGTATATATACAGTGGACTATTACTCAGCCATAAAAAAGAGTGGAACCTTGCCATTTGCAAGGACATGGATAGTGCTCAAATGTATTATGCTAAGTGAAATAAGTAAGAGAAAGACAAGTATCGTATGATTTCACTCATATATGGAGTTTAAGAAATGAAACAGATGAACATAAGGGGGAAAAAAGAGAGAGGCAAACCATAAAACAGACTCTTAACTACAAAGAACATACTGAGGGTTGATGGAGAGAGGTGGGTGGGGGATGGGCTAAATGGGTGATGGGTATTAAGGAGGGCACTTGCTGTGATGAGCCCTGAATATTATATGTAAGAGATGAATCACTAAATTCTACTCCCAAAACTAATATTACACTCTATGTTAACTCATTGGAATTAAAACAAAAACTTGGAAAAAAGGGGAAAATATCGTTGGCAAAAATACATAGTTAGTGCAGGAATTTTTAATTAATGCTTAATAAAAACAAAAGCAAAACAGAAAAACTTGGTGAATGTATGGTGGAGTGAAAATGATGACAAGAACAAATTAGTGTGATCTGCTTTTGTAGTTTCTGGTGGTTTTACATTATATGTTGATAAAACTTGGAAGATCTAGAGGAATGAAGAGATAACAAAATACATGCTAATCAGCAAAGTCATGGTCACGTCTTGTGGATTGTACAACAGGAAAAGGAGTGCTAGAATGGGTGCCTATGGAGGAAGTTGAAAGAAAGGTTCTAGCATCTAAAAGAAGAGGGCTAGCCAGGGCATACACAATAAAACAAAGAGTAAGATGGTGATTTCCATGAAAGGAATTAAGTTCCTCTCCACCTGGAAAAACTGGGGAGGGTTCGGAGATGTGGGAACAGACTTGCTGGTGTGGTATAGGCTGGTAATCTCACATGGCGGAAGGCAGTGAGAGAATATTGAGAATTTCCAGAACAGAAAAATGGCAGGAATTTTTAACTACATTACCTAGGAAATGGCACTAAAAATGCTGGTGAGAGTAGTTCTGCTGGGCTGGGTCACAGGGAGTTCTTTGCTTGCTTTCAAGGAAGTGGTCCTGACTCAAAGCAAGGGTTGGCCTAGAAAAGGAGTGAGCAACAGCCCTGCTGAAGGGGCCAGGAGTGGGCTGAAGAAAGCAGGTGTGGTATGGGCCATGGCAGTTAGCACTTCTGTGGCCCAAGTGGAAAAAAAAATCTTCCGCTAGTCTTATCTGATGGTACAGGGAAGGAACATTCCAGCAGTGGTGGTGGGTTGAATAAATAAGCATTGAATAAATAAGCAACCACTAAAGACTTGATTTGCCCAAGAGTTTTATGTTCATGTACAGTCTTCATACTGTTAACTTTGATGGATATTAGTATTTGATGCAGAACAGTTATAATAGCTAACATTTATGGGGTATTTACTATGAATTCAGATTTTATGCTAAGAATTCAATATTTACTACTTACCTTAATTTTCAAAGTAATGCTACGAAGAGGGTGGTGGTATTATTCCATTTAACAGATACGTTCTATAGTATGGTTTTATTAATTCAGCTCTTAATATAACTTTTTGATATTTAACCTCTCATTAACCTAATTGACCTTTTAATTGTTTATTTAAAGTCCACAGATCTGGAGGTCAGCTGGGGCAGCTCTGTTTCAGCCTGGAAGTTGGGTTCAGGTCTGTTACACGTGTCTTTTATTCAAGGAGCAGGTTGAATGAGTAGCCCCTACCTGCAGAAAGCCCTTGCCAAGGACTCTGCTTATGTCATATCCACTAATGGGATAACTAATACAGAATTATGTCATATCCATTAATGAGATAACTTATGTCATATCCATTAATGAGATAACTAATACAGAATCAAGTCATCTGGCCAAACCCAAAGTCAATGGGACAAGGATATATACATTCTCAGCCTCTTCTGTGGTGAGGTGCACTGCCAACCAATGTGGCAATGGGTCTGAGTATGTATCATCCTTTCAGAAAGAGTGAAGAATTGGGAACAAAATCTTGCCTTCAAGTTGGGAAACTGGGACCATGAGAAGAGGAGAGAAAAACTTTCAAGAAGGAAATCTTCAATAGTAGATGCAGAGAGGGTCGATAACTATGCTGTGAAAAGACTGTTGGAATTTGTCTGTGGCTAGATATCATTTAGGGGGAGCGTATCAGCACAGTGGTGGGAGTGCACAGACCAGATGGCAATAGGGGTAAGGTTGCCAGGTTTGGCAAATAAAAATATAGGATGCCAAATTAAATTTGAATTTCTGGTAAAAAGAACTAATTTTAAAGCATGCTTAATTATTCATTTTTTTATATGAAATTCATCTGGGTAGTCTGTATTGATCTGGCAACCATATCTTGGGGTTATGAATGAGCAGTAAGTGAGTTATTGGAGCCAAGACGGAAGAGACCAAATGGAGGGATAAACTGGAAGGTCTATCTAATTAGGAAGAACTCAATTCGTAGTGAAGACCTGACCCATGTTATCAGAGGTTATCACATATATATCCATGGGATCCCCATGGGGGGATGTGTGTGGAGGCGTAACACTGCTCATTTGGGTAGCTAATGGGACAAAGGAAAAAGTTTTAGCAGCTATTGGAAGTAGTGACCCTAGAGCATCTCTTTTTGGCAATTTAAAAAAGAAAAAAGGGGAAAAAAGAACAACAACAAACCCAGCTTGTAAGACTTTGTCCCAAGCTATGAGTTTAGAATAACCTGTATGAGACCAACTAATAAAAGCATCATGCAAGGGCCTTGATATTGACCATGTTTGCTTTACACCTGTGTAAAGTTGTGAAGACTTGCATATGTTGTGTCTTCTTGAGAGGTACCTGAGGAACCAGGATGGGAGGTAGGGTGTGGGAGCTGTGTAAGGCCTGATAACTTCTGAGCTCCTCTGAGGAGAAGGGACTCTACACATAGATAAGGAGTCATGGAATCTATTTTTGGGAGCAAATAACTTAAGAGAGCATATGAATTGACTGTGGAAGCACTGACATGCTACATGGGGTGGGATTCAGGGCTGATCAGTTCAACCCCAAGGTGCAGATTTTTGTGACTGATGTAGAATTGAGGGGCACTATGCACTGGGACTAGGGACAAGGAGTCAGGTAGAGGAACTCAAAAGACAATTTCATCTTGGAGCCAAAGGATAAGTGTGAGGCTTGGGTAAGGACAATTTTGTTCTATCTTCTTTATTAATACTCTTCCTGAGAGCGGATATGATATATTCTGGAAGTTTAATAATGCATATGGTGAGTGCAGTCACAGGAAGACTGAGGAGAAGGAGAGTGTTATAGGGCAAAAATCTTAAAAAGAGAGCTCAGCAGGTGGAGAAGGGTTTTTGACTGCCTTCTTTCCCTATTCCCCCACCTCCCATGGTAATGGCAGAGCATTAGAGACATGCAACAGGAGACCTTACTAGCTGGTAACGTGTCGGGTATTTTCCATATAAGCATCTTTGCTGTAGACATCTTTGCCACAAGCATTTTTGCCACACAGCTAATTGGCTGTAAGACAATTTGGCTGTAAAAGATAAAAATCACAAAAAATAAAAGAATGAGTAAAACTTTAATGAATAAAATTCATTAAAAAGGACAGAATGCAACATGAAAAATGAGTAACAAAATTAAAAAGCCTTTATTATGAAATACAAAACATTTGAATGCATTTAAAATGTATGTAGATTCATGGCAATGCTGAGCAAATAACAGATTGTATTTTGTGGACTTACCTAAGTACTTGTCTCTGAAGTTATTCACTCATTGTATTATACACTCTTCTTTGTGCTTGTTGATTTGTCTCTCTCTCTCTCTCTCTTTTTTTTTTTTGCTAAATCTTCCTTCATTAAGCGAGGTTATCAGTTTCCAAATACTAGGATGCTTATTTGTAACTGAGTTTTGTATTGCTTAATGAAAGCCCTCTACACTTTTGTTTTCAGCATATTGTTCTTGACATAGTGTCACTTCTGTTGATAGACGTCCCAAAGTTCTATGGGTTCACAACTCTGCACCACTCTGTAGACCACTATGAGAGCTAAGATTAACATAGTTTAAAATGGGAATACTGTGTCAATGGAGAAATGAAACGAAACTGTCAACCAGTTGATGATGCCAGCAAACTGTCAAGTCAAGTCGTCAACCAGTTTTTGGTTTGTTTGTTATCTTATAGGGCAAAATCACCTGATAGCCAATGAGTTATGTGGTGAAAATGTTTGCGGCAAAAATACTTGTGGGCAAGATACCTACAGTAAAGATGCTCATGGCAGAAGTACTTGTAACTGGCTGGCAGTTGCGTTGGGGCAGAGTGGTTTGGGCTAGTCTTTCCCTTCTTTCCCATCTGCTGGACTCTTCATTCTTGAAGATCTGGCTCAACTGTCGGGCATAATGGAGGATGCAAAGTGTTTAGCAGGGCAGGCTCTGGAGTCAGACTTTAGTTCACATCCCAGCTCCATCACTAACCAGTGCTGTGACCTTTGGCTTGTTATTTAGCTTCTCCAGCTGCAGATCCTTTATGTGAAATAGGGTTATAAGAGTTCTTAACTCTTAGGGTCATTGTGAGAATCTAAGGTCATTCTGTAGTCCTTTGTACACAAATCAAAATACGTTGCTGTAATTATTTATGTCATGATCTCTCTCAGTAGACAAGGAGCTCCTTTAAGACAGGTCAATTTTGTTTTGTTTTGTTTTGATTTGTACATTCCAAGTAAATAACAGAACATCTAGTACCCAACCAAGCCCTTAATAATATTAGCTAAGTATGATCAGATCATATATCTGAGGCTAGGATTTCCGGATATTAAGTTGTCAGAGTCAGCAAGAAACCATGAAGACAGCAAAACGGCTTTTCCTGCTGTTACTTCCTCTCCCCCACTGTAGGCCCTGAAGCCGTAATGCCGGGCAGCCTTACCTGATTTGAAGAGAGATTCCTGCTTTTCTGTCTCTGTCTAGACAAAGAATTTTAAGGCTGTATTTAGTTGCCTCCTGTTTTTAAGACAGATTTGCCCCCCCCCCCCCAGTTATGTGCATTAAACAGCTTAGCTCTGACGGCTTGTTGTAAACTGAACCCATCTGTTGTTTTTGTCTTCTTGACCCAACCTAACAGATAATTTCATGTCTTGTAGACCAAACAACTGATTGACTCAATAGGGTAAAATTCAGTCAACTGTTTAAAAAACTTCAACCAACTAATGTAGTGACATGTTTCACATTGTTTTATTGTCTCAAATTTGATATTAATTTAGTTGTGTTTATTTTGCTTTAAGTCAAAGCCAGTATGGTCTATAAAAATATTAAGGGCTTTCAAAAGGTCGAGACTAGATCCCAACAGTTGTTTTACTACAAATAAAACTGCAATATGAAATTATTGCTTACCAAGTATTTTGTGAGGACGATGATTATGAGATATATGAATACACTTTTGGAGAAGAAGAAGAAGAGAGTCATTAAATTAAGAAATGAAAAATTTCTCTTTTAACATATTATTTATAAAGACTCATCTATTTTTGAAGATATATTTACTCCCTAAGATCTTCTGGAGATATTTTAATGGATTGCTTGGTTTATTAAGTTGGCCTAATATAAGGCAAAGATCTACAAATCAGTCAGGGGTTCAAGGACAGATGGAAAGAGGAACCAGGTGCTTTGATGAGAGACGCAGGAGTTAATATTCTGATATGTCACATAACTGGAAATGATTTGGCAATTGGACAAGAGAGTTGTCTCTTTTATTAGCACACTCAAACAGCAGCAGAAAAACAACCTTCCATTTGATTCTTACTGAGATTTATTGTTTTTAATAATGCCACTTTTCAGAAGTATAGTCATGTGCTCACTTAGACAGGCTGACAAAGTGAAAACTTGTATGTGATGCAAAGTACCCTTTGGGCATAGATTAAGACATATATAGTGCAGTGACAAGTCAAGTCAAATGCCCACAGCAGACAACAAATCCCACTCTCTCTTTCCCACGATCTGGCTCCCATTTTTGCACCATAGAACCCGCAATGGAAATCTGGCAAAACATAGAACACGGATGGCTACCAACTGACATGAAAAGTAAATTTTATTAAACATGTTTACATACATGAGTTGTTCATTTTAAAAGCACAGGGGAGTGTTAAGACAAGTGGTCAAAATAGAAAGATACTACCCAATTATAATCAGTTGATTGTTGGCCACTAAGACAGAACGGAATCTAGTAGAAGTGCACCAATGCTCCAGTTCTTCCTGCTCAGCATGGTGAGGAGTGGTCAATCTGTGCCCTGTGGAATGATGGGCAGATAAATCTGGCATGTGTAAATAATAATAAATAATTCACTTGGTGCAGGCAGTATGTCTATGGATTAAAACCTAGTGTGTACACAGTGTCTACATGTGGTACAGCCCCACGGTAGGAATCTACACCAAAATATTAATTAGAAGGAATTTGGTCCATACTACATCACGTTTTCCAGAGGGTAAAAAATAAAGTCCATCTATAGACATTTCACCCCAAACTCATAGACAGAGTCTGGCTAAAATCTGCAAAATGTCTATAACAAAAATGGATGGCTTAGATTTCTTGGTTATTTCATTATAGTAATTAACGAGCAAACTGTACAAGTACATGCAACATACAAGCTGGCCTAATGTGGAACTAACATACATTATTAAATAATCTTTTGTGTTTTTTTTTCATTTTTTCTTTTCTTTTTTACTTTTTTTTTTTTTTTTTTACAAAATGTGCATGCAGCTTTGAACAGTTCCAAGTCATGCTGCTCTATTTGTGTGATCACAAAAATTGAATGACTCATAAAAGGAGGGAGAACATATCAATGCACCTGCAGAGTCTGCAGTTTGTAGCACGTATACAGAATGTCACAAGGGAAATTCAAGGCCAAGAAAAACTCAAATGAAGAAACTACAAGTTGAAATTTGACTTTGTTTTATTCCCCACCCCCAAAGTAAGATACTTTGCATTAAAAAATCAAGCTTTGTGCTTGCATCAATCTCAAAGAAATGTAAACTAAAATTGGATAAAAACATTACTTTAGTGCAGAATATTTCAACTGGAATTTCCAGCGGAATACTGGACAGCTCATACCATGCTCTTTCCAGGGCAGATGGGTGTGTCCACACTGAGACATGGCTGAGAAGCCTGGGCATAGCTGAAAGTGTCTTAGGCTCAAATCTGTTTCTAGTCACCATTCTGGGAAGTCAAAAGTATGGTTTAAACACATGAGCATATACTTTTGTGGGGGGGTATCAGGAAGAAAAAGTTATTACAAGGAGTGTTTCCCAAAGTACAATTATGCAGTTAGTTTTAATTCCCAGCATTAGTTGCAGATTGACTTCTTTAAAAGTCTTCCATAAAAGACAATGGAAAAAATAAATTAACTTTTTAGAACACAGATTATTTTCCATTTAAGAAGAGTGATTCTGTGATTATTTGTTTCAGAAGATAACTTTTTGTTTTCTGGGTTTCCACACACAAGACTGAAGGATTATAAAATGAAAGCCAGTGATACCCTTCATTGGCCTCATCTTGCCTAGATGTTGAACACTTTGGGGGAGATGCCACAGGGACTGTTTCAGCCCTTTTTTGGTGCTTTTCAGAAAAGAAAGGAAGGGTCTTTGTAAGCATCATGAGGCCTGTCATGACATATCCAAAAACTGGTGGAAATAACAAATACAGTGAAAAATAAATCAAGAAACCCAAACCCAACGAACAGCACACAAATAAAACACACAGAAGAACAAAACTTCTCAAACACCAGGGAAATAACACTGCTTGTGGTCTGTGCAGAAACATGTAAAATACAACTTTTCAGAGTGAGAGTTTCCAGTTTGTTCAGTTTGGGGTGTGTGCATGCCTGTGTGCGTGTGTGTGTGTGTGCGCGCGCGCGCGCGTGCGTGCGTGTGTCTGAACTTGAAGTTTCCTCTTTTTCTGTTTGTCAGAAGCATCAGTGACTCTCACTAGCATGTTGACTCTTACTGTGATTTGATAGACTGCCTTGTTCTGTCATATGAAGCCAGGTTTTAAACAACAAGTGGGACATATTATTGAAAAACTACTACAGGCAAAACACAAGTTGATTGTCTGTCTCCAACAATGCTTTTGATCATGAAATATCTGGTTCAGATTATTATCCTGAAAGGTAGAGTTTCACTGGAATGACTCTGGTATGAGTTCACTATGAGCGGATGCAGGGAGGCCCAGTTGAACTTTCCAGAGATGACTGGGAAGCCCGGCGGGTTAGGGGAGTGAGTGTGGGATCCACCAGGGATGATGGTGGGAACAACTTGTACCATCCGATGACCATACTGGATAGATCGAGTTCTTCCAACAAGATTTGAGCCACACCCATAAAGCATTTATGGTCCATTCTGCCGTAGTCTCCCCACACAATCACCTGTGAGACAGAAAAAGGCAATGAAACTTGAATGTCTCTTTCTTTCACATTTGCAGAGTTGAAAGCAACTCTTCCGTCAAAGTGGGCCAGTCAGGGAAGCAGAGGAAATGAATATAACTGATACCAAGGAGGCAGAACAGACAGAAAGATACTAACAATAAGGGGCTCAAAGAGACACTGCCCAATAACTTTTAGATTTGATAGAATGCAAGTAATGTTTCCCTAGTCAATGAGGGGTCTTAGCTACATAAACCATGTTAAAGAAATAAATATACAAGTTTGTTTATATACAAATTCAATACCTTCTTGAGGAAGTACTATCTAGTAAGTGATGTGAGGGCCACAGAGATACAGAAATTAAAATTTGTGCAAGTTAGCCGGGCAAAACAACATAATTCAATGTCCAGTGGAGTGTGTATACCATGGACTATGTATAAAGAATGAGAACGTGCATTATATTTCTTTTATATTGTGTATTTGTCAGTGAAGGGACAGGTTGAAAAATAATTGTAAGTCATTGCCTTTTGAAAATTTGTGTGACAATTCTGATTTGATCAGATGATTAATAAGTCAGAGAGTTTACAGGCAGTACAATCTGGGTCAGCTCCTACCAGACTCAGATGAGTAGTCCATTACACTTATTCCTCCTCCTAAGGTTCTGTTTTCCACTCCTCTGGTCATCTGTGAAGGTTCTCAACTGAACTCATTCACCCACTTATACAGGCAGGAGTGGCAAAACTTGCCTTTGCAATTTACTGAGTAATTTTGCCAAATTATTTAATCTCCGTAATCCTCATACGTAATCTGTCAAATGGGGATTATGATATTTTAGGCACACGATAGTTAAAATGTTTAAAAGAAGTAATGTAAGGGAGCGCCTGGGTGGTGCAGTTGGTTGACCATCTGACCCTTGGTCTTGGGGTCATGAGATGGAGCCCTGCGTCGGGCTCTGTGCTCAGCATGGAGTCTTGTGATTTTCTCTCCCTCTGCTCCCCCTCCCCCACCACGTGCTCTCTCTAAAATAAATACATCTTTAAAAAAAGAAGCAATGGGGGTGCCTGGGTGGCTCAGTGGTTAAAGCCTCTGCCTTCGGCTCAGGTCATGATCCCAAGGTCCTGGGATTGAGCCCCGCATTGGGCTCTCTGCACAGTGGGGAGCCTGCTTCCCCCTGTCTCTCTGCCTACTTGTGATCTCTGTCAAATAAATAAATAAAAAAAAAATAAAAGAAGTAATGTATGCAGTTACTTAACAATGCATCCGGCATTCACCAGTCCTGAATATTCGCTTTTTCTTTCCTTTCTTCCTCTTTGTATCCCATGTCCGGCACACAGAAATGCTCAATAAACCATTAGCATCATTGCTCTTGATTATCTACCTATCTACCATCCTACATACCAACTTACTTATCGAGAAGAGGGGATATGGGAAGCAGGGCAAAAGCAGAAGGAGATGATGGAGAGAAGAAAAAAAAGAAGGGAGAGAAAATAAAAATTATGTCTTCCCTTAGATCCATCAGATATTTTCAATATGACATATTGTTTGTATTGTAAATTAACAATCTGTTTTTTCTACTCAAAGATGTCACATTTCTCCTCCCTGAAATCTATTCTCTTCATGTTTGAACACCGCTTTAGTGTTTATATGAATAATGTGGACATTACAATGTAAACAGTCACACTGTTACTGACCTGAAGAACTTTACCCTGCGGGCTTTCGTCAAACACCAGGGACTGTTGATACAAAGGATCAAGGGTTTTTCGTGCAATTCTTGTCTTCTTCTTGGCTATACAGGCCCCGTTTTCCAAAAGATACACTTTGACGTATGGAGCTGAACAAAGTAATATTTAACATATAAGAAGTTAATCCTTCAAGTTCAATTGATTTGATTAGAGAATGTCTTATTAGAGAATTAGAGATGCTTAGTGAAAAGTTTCCTAGTGACTGTTTAAATCATTGTAAATTTCCAGTGCTCCATAAATTCTCTTTCTTAAAACTCTTAAGTTACTACAACTGGCATTTTCATCATTCCCAGTAAATGTCTGCCAAGTTAACCTAAGACTGACTGACCTGGGGTACAGCTGGCATCACGATTCAGCTGTATAACTGAAAGCTCATTGTTTCCTTTTTATGCTTAAAACTAAAAAAAAAAAAAAAAAAAAAAAAATCCTTTCCATTTGTAAATGTGGAGAAAAAAAAAATAACCAACACAAGCTAAGAAACAATCATAGCTAAACTTTTCTTAATTTGATAATACTCTTCCTTATACTTTCTGACAGAATAACTGCAAGGAAAACCCAGATCCATTTTTATAGAATCAAAGAATACAGAAAAGCTGCCTTTTTAATCAGTCAGATGATGCAAAATGGAGAACACAGAATTCAAATGCAGCAAATATTTTGATTTTTTTGCTCATGTCAGAGTCTCCTGTCCAAACTCAGTACCACCTTTCCTTACCAGGTGTGGACTTGGACCCAGGTTTTTGCGTGAGACTTCGCGCTCTAATAACTTCAACCTCTAACTGGCCCTTTTTATCCTCCATTCCAATTTGTATGTCACCTGCAAGTGGAAAGGAAGTAAATGTCTCAGCTTCTTTGCAGTTACACACAGTTAAAAAAAAAATAGAGGTACACGACATTCTCCAGATTGTGATCTTCATGATCTTGATAAAAACTCTCCTGTTTAGGGCTCCCTGCTTCCACTTTTTTCCCTGCCTCCAAATCAGGTTTTGAAATGTTTTCCTTCATTTTTCTGGTACTAATCCATGTTATGAGAGTCCTATACTACTTTATAAATCACTTAATAACAACAATACTGCAGTATCTAAGTTACTCTTTTAGTCTAGTAGGGTTTCTTATCCTTTATATAACCTAGTGTATAATACTTAGTAAAAGTGTAATTATCTGTATTTCTGTTACCTAGAAAAAAACCACTATTAATGTTTTGGTGAGTATCCCAGAAACCTCATAAGAACTTTCTCTTTCTTTAACTCCTTTTCTCCCTTTATTCCTTCTTATCTATCTCTCTTTCTATCTATCATCTCTCTCTATCGTGACCATATATCCTCAATTCATTGACTGTATGGACCAGTGAATGGTCATGTCATTACCTCAACCAGATCCCTGTTGATGGAAATACAGGTTATCTATGTTGTCGTTATTACAAATAATACTGCAATGAACAGCTTTATACAGAATTTTTGCACAGATTTTAAATTATTGGGTCTAGTTAAATGGACAATCAAAAACTCCATGCATATTGCTATGTACCCTTCAGAAAGCTTGTGCCCGTTGGTACTACCACCAGAAGTATCTGTCCTCCCATTCTCCACACCCACTAATAGGGGTATTAGGAGTATGTCTAATTTTTACCAATCTGATGGTTAAAAAGTGATAATTTGAGTATTAATAGATAGGCTGAACATATCTCTAAATATTTTCAGTTTGCATCCTTTTACGTTTTCCCTGTTCATGTCCTTTGGCCATTTTTACTAAAGTGCTCATCATTTTCTGATTGACATGATACTTAGTTTCTGAAAATGCTAAATGTAATTATTTCTAACTTTTTTCTTAGTTAAATTCTCTCCATTTTCTCAGTTGTGAATTCTCTTTATTTGCCAGGTCAGTTGATCAACTTTGTGGCTCTGGACTGTTCATTAGTTTTATAACTCTGTTTTAGACCTCAGCTCCCAGACTTCTCTCTTGTTTTTATTTTAATCACATACACACATTGTTAAAAAATCAAACTGTTCTATAAGTCTTCTTATTAGTATAAAAGAGTCCCATTATCTTTCTCAACTTCTTGCCTTCCAAAGGCCACTGCTTTCAAGATTTTCAATATTTTTATCTGATTTATTTTATACTATTTGGCATCTACCTCCCTATTTCTAAATACTATACGTATAAGGTATTTTTCTATATTTTTCAGTTTTAGATATTATTATTGACTTCTAACTTCATTTTCTCTCACTGCCTTCCTACCGCTGCCATATACTTACACTTTCTGTTATCCGAATATTGGACTATATAATTATGATTATGTAACATTACTTAGAAATGAATGAACTACAATACTGTGTTTACTTCTCATTTCTTGGACAGCTCTTCCTTTTCCCTATACTAAAAAAGTGTCTTTTTAAAAAGCATCTGCATACATTTTTATGTATATATCATTAGTTCAACCCCTTATTCTCTCCTGCTTGTTGACCTCTTCCAAAAAAATTAAACACATTAGGTATTCTGTAATTTTATTTTATGGATTCTGACAATTTGGACAAATTTTTATTTAATTAATTAATTTATTTTATTATTTATTTTTTAAATTTAATTTTACTTAAATTCAATTAGCCAACATATAGTACATCATTAGCCTTAGATGTAGAGGTCCACAATTCATCAGCTGCGTACAACACCCAGTGCAAACCGCTTTTGAAGCTTGCTGCACCTGTTATCTTCAGATTTCTCCTCACTATTGTCTGGAATGGTTGTCTGGGTATCCCAACCATTTCTCTCTTATGTTAAAGCATTTATTTACTGGATCTTTTCTCCTTTTTTTGGTTCCTATTTTTTTAAGTTCACTTAGTTCATTTTGTTGAGGTATATCCTCTGGTCACTTTCTGAGCCATGTTGTGTATGAGGAAAATATTCCGAGACCTTTCTTTGTCAGTATTTTTTTTTATTCCAGCCTGAAACTTACCTGATAATTTGACTTGCTGTGGTACTCTACATTGGGAATCAGCTGTTACTCAGAATTTTTAAGGTAATATGCAGTAGTCTTCTGGCTCCCAGTATTATTACTGAGGAGTCTGATGGGAATCTGACTTTTGTGCTCTTGATAATTCTGTATAGAATTATTTTTCCTCTTAGAAAACTTGTAGGATTTTCTGATCTCTGGTGCTGTGAGTCCATGATGATGTGCCTTTGTGGTGACCTATTTTCATGCATTTTGCTGAGAATTCCATGGAATCTCGTGTCCTTCAGGGGAACAGCTATTGCACGTGTTACGTGTCATTTTCTCCTTTCATAATTTTCCTTTTAACTTAATTTAGGGTGTATCTTGCTAGTAGAAGTTTTCAATTTATCTGTCTTTGGTTTGATCCTTTGAAAGATTTTTCCCATTCCAAGAGCAAAGAAACATTAAGTGTTTTTTAGTATTTTGTAGTGTCTTTCTCCGCCCCAGTTCTCTTTTATAATTGAGTATAAAACATATCTATAGGTTCTGAAGTAGGGAGGCAATTTCATTAATCTTTTTTGTTTGTTAACAGTTTTGCCAACATTCTTTACTGAATAATCCATCATCTTTCTATGCTGTGAAAGGCTACCCTCATCCTACATTTGGGTCTGTTGTGGACTCTCTACGTTGACAAAGTTTTCTGACAATTCAAAGATTTATGACTAATTTTATTCATTTTGCATCATGTCTCAAGTTAGAAACATGCATCAGAAATTAGAATAGTCATTTGAAGCCAGCAATACCCTTGCTCAAATGTTGCTTCTCACTTATATTACTATTATGATACTTTAAATGACCTTGTCAGTCATGAAACATCAGTTTTCCTGTGGAAAAAATGGTTCTTACCCATTGCAGGGGTGGCAAGGGTTTGGCGGCCAACAAGCTGAGCTGGTCCCAGTCCATCAAGAAAATCACTGAATTGACTGTCTGCTCCTAGTCGTACTCCAGGAAATATTAAGCTGTTAGCAAAAGGATAAAAATCAAAACATTAGATCTCCTAGAATTCCTTTTATTAGTTTCCATTTGACTACTAATTCTGATCACGAATCATAAACTTTAGGCAGTTTACATAGACTCTTGGCATTCACTGCCTCTGAACCAAGTATATGAAGTTCAGCACTGACTGAGAAAAGGTCAAAATAAACTCTCAAGTTAAGAGCTGATGTTCTATTCAGGAGGGTGTCATTATAGTTTTTAATATAAGAAGTTTTCCGGACATTTACAAATACAAATCCCTACATAAATATATTGTTGACATAAAATATGAGATACTAATTTTTATATCATGAATTTTACATAAATTATTGTTCATGAACATTCAGTCACATTAATGCTAAATTCAAAATGTGCCTGATAATGTCTTCAATATATGTTATAGCAAAGTACAAATTCTTATTTACAGGTAAAAATGTTTCATTTATTCATCTTTTAATGAACTACCTTTTTATAATACCTGAGATTTTCATTCAGTTCGAATGGAAGAGAATTGATTAGACTACACCCATTTCTTTTTTCTTCAAAATAAAGCATTTTTTAAAAAAAGACTTTATTTGTTTATTTGAGAGAAAGAGCACAAGCAGTGGGAGTGGGAGAGGGAGAAGCAGACTCCCCAATGAGCAGGGAGCATGATGCGGGGCTCAATCCCAGGACCCAGAGATCACAACCTGAGAAGAAGGTAGGCACTTAACCAGCTGAGCCACCCAGGTGCTGTCCATTTCTTACTACACCCCGACTGCCTGAACTCCCTGGGCTGTAAGCTCCAGCGGACAGTGAGTGTGCTCTTCTTGTTTACTGATGTATCCTGGGCAACAAGAACCATGCTTGCTATGTAGTGGGACTTCAGTGAGCATTTTTTCAATAAGCACATTTCTATAGGGATTTATTGTTTCCAATGTGCTTTTTCACGTATTATTTCCTCATAATCAAGGGAATTAGAGAGGGCATTCAGAGAATTCAGAGACTATGAAAATCAATCTGTAAGAGGTTAAGTGGCTTATCCACAGTGGAGGTAAATATTATTTATTAGTTTTATATCAGAAAATGTCTCCTGTCTTTCATTTGCACATTACATTATAACACTTCATCAAATACTGGCATTTTGTCAGCAAGTTCATCTCCATAACTTTCGTTCCTGCTGATGTTTGCTCTTAGCTATATCTTGCTGGGAGCATACATACAAATCATTTGATCAAATAAACACGAGTTTCAGGAATAGGAAAGCATGTCATGAACATTAACTTGGCATAATTTTATTTTATCTTCTGAACGAAATTTAAAAATGCCAGTAGAGTAAAATAAATTATTACTATTAGATTGGTAAATAAGATTTCTGAATGGCAATAAGTGAATAATTATAGAAAATTTGTACACGATCAATCCCCAAGTAATCCACCACAGGCTAATAATTACTTAATTGTAAGATCTATCACCTCAGTAAAAGTTTGGTTTTATCAGAAAAATTCTCAAGTGTAGAAAATGCAGGTTTTTTCTTTTTTGCAAGATCTATATGTAAAAGCATGTAAGTAAAACACAAATCTAGTTATATATTTTTAAGATTTTAAGATATATTTTAAGATTAATTAATTAACTAAAACTTTAACAAGAAAAGTAATTAGGAAGATAAATTCTGTTTTTTTTTTCTTAAGATAAAAATGAGTGGTGTTTTAAAAACAAAAAAAATTATAATTTCTTATTATCAGAGTGTTAGACTTCCAACAACTCAGAAACAAAAAAATAGTTTGGAGAGAAGGAGAAATATGGGAAATCAGTTCTCAATTCCAAATTTTAATTCAGATTTTGGTGACTGGACCAGATAATGAGTTTTCCCACATGAAATAACCCATTAAATGTAGCATTTCTACACTAAACATCCAGGAAGGGACTATTGTGAGTTTTCTGGATGATGGAGATCGGTTTATTCATGTTAACTCAGCTTTTCTTCATACCTTTGAAAGGTCTGAGTAAGCAGGTGCAACAATGTGTCCCTGTGTACATATCATAAGAGGTAAGGCTGTTTAAAACATGGAGGGTTGAACCCCTCGTTAAGTAGAAAAGCTCCACTGAAACCGATGGCAGCTGTTATTTTACCTTTGACCACACACCTGGTGGTTCTAAAGCCAAACAGAGGTGCTGACATCACTTACTTTCCCTCGGAGCTATAACTGTTGATGCTGCCGTCAGTAGACTCTCGACTTGGTTGCCTTACCATCTTCCTCATTTCGGCTGCCATTCCTGTTTCTGTGCTTCTCTGGATGGTACTTTTTAACTTCTTGTGGCCTGACTCTGACAAGAGAGAGTAAAAGAAACTCTAAGTTTTGTTTAGACCATCTCTCCCCAAATACTGAGTGATTCTGCAAATAAAACAATGATGCATATAATTAAAAGTTTATTCAGAAAAAGAGAGTCTAAGAGAATGATCTGGTTAGCTACATCTCTTTGCCACGAGGGTAGCCGTGGAGGGCAGACCACTGCCCCAGGCCCAGAGACGGCCTGAATCTCAATGAACCAAAATGAGCTCATTGTAATATTGCTGCTCAAGTGACCACTGCAGTGAAAAGCGGGATTTGGCACTGAACGGCATTATGTGGAAAGATGATGCCAAAGAACCTAAAAGATTTTTCCTCAGTCTGGAGTGTTCCAAATATATGGAGTGTTCCAAATGAATGGGCCTTGTCCTTTAAAGGAGAAGAGGCACAGGGAACTAGGCATGAAAAATAGCACAGTTTTGACCATGTATCAGTAATCCCATAAAGAGAAATGGTAGTATTTCATTTAATGCTTTTTGAAACACTTTACCATACACAGGCTCATTTGAAATGGCACAGAGCATACCTATGGAGGTAGAACAGGTATTATCTTAACTCAAAGTTTCGGCTCTCTCATGGCTTGTTGCCTCAGCTGCATGACTTCTGACTGGCAGTTTTGGGTGTGAGTCTCTTTTTGCATCATGAATTATAATGACCGATCATTTTCCTGACAAACTCTAAGTTCAGAGCAACCCTCCTCAAGCCACTTTGAGACACGCTAACCGGCATTCTATTCATAGCATGGAAATGAAATTCTAAAACACTTATTGGGTTAGAACAGTATCAAAGTGTTAGACAAGCACTTAGACTTTTAATTCCCGCCCCAGTTTTAACATCTACACATTTGATACATATTTCTGATTTTCTTTCAAATTTTCATATAGCAGCATTTAATACCCATCAATATATACTCTGTATGCATCTATGTATGTGTATAAACACAGAAAGGCTCCAACCCTCATAAAACCTTTGTGAAGTAGGTGCCCCAAAACACTCCTAGATAAGCCATAGGAAAGACTGCTGTTTTCCTCTCATTTTTGGTCACTGCAATCCTTTTGTAGTTTGCCTAATAAAAAAAATTTTTTTTTATTATGCTCTACGGACTCAATGATGAATATTCTCTTCATAAGAGCCATGGCAGTTCCTTAAAAACATAAATCTGAATATGCCATTCCCTTGCTCAAGATCTTGTGCTGGTTTATCATCAAAACTAAAAGAAAAGCCAAAATTGTTACTATGGCTTGTAAAATGCTCCTGGCCACCTCTCAGATCTCACACGCTGCCTGTCATCCTGTCCTTGCTCTCCAGTTACATGGTCTTCCTGAATTTTCTTGAACACTCCAAGCATGCTGCTTCAGGGCCTGCCTTCCTGTCTTTCCCTTCGGAATTTCTTGCCCTGCTCCCTCACTTTGTTCAGGTCCTGCGCAAATGTCACCCCCTCAGAGAGGCTTTCTCTCATCCTTATCATTTTCCATCTCCTTGCCATGCTTGGTATTTCTTTATAGCGCTGCTCTGCCATTTAACTTCTATTGTTTGTTTCCCCAATTAGAATTTTATCTCTAGGAGGAGAGGAACATTGTGAATATTGCTCACTGTTATCCCTAGTGTCTAGAACATTGGTAGAAACTCAGTAACAATATCACACATTTTCCTCATTCCATTTAACTATAATACAAACATGTCTCTATTTTTTTTTAAAATGATTGCACCATTAGGTGGTGTCATAATTAAGCCATCTCTTTACTGATAAGCACTTGGAATGTTTCCAGTTTACAGGAGAGTTTTTATAGAACAAATTTCTAGAGGTTGCATGCTAGTGAAAGGGTAGGAATCTGTTTCATCTTAATAGCTATTCCTAAATTGCCATTTAGAAACATAGTAATTTAAATCACTCCTACCAACATTCGTATGGATGTACCCACTTTCCCACCTAAGGCTCAGGGATTCTCCACTCTTCCCCCTTCTAGACTCTATCTTGCCTATTTGACTCATCATTGTAGAATTTGTACACTTACTGAAGGTAGTGACTTCATTTATGGACTTTCTAGTGCTGTTTGATTGATTGATTGTGCCTCCTTCTCAAATGCAGTTCCTTTATGAAGTCACTATGGTAGAGCAACATTTCATTCATGCACCCATACTGGCTACAGTCCACTTCAGGGGTAAAAGGCAAGCCCCAGCCATGTGTTACGGAAGTGAGCTAAGCAGTGTTATGCAAATGTCTCCCCACAGCTGTGGGAGGCAATAAACCAGGGTGGGACACCAAATTCTTATTGAGGAAAAGGACTATCATAGCTAGAAAAAGGAGGGCAAACTTGAAATCTAAATGGTGAGGTGACGCTGGAAACTGGAGGAGAAACAGTTAAGACAATCAGTAGTGGGGAAATTTGGTTACTTGTTCATTCAGTTTTTCATTTACCCATCCAACAAATATTTACTAAGCACCTACTGTGTGTCACACACTGTTCTGGTGCTGGGGATATATTGACGAAAGACAAATTTCCTGCTATCATGGAGCTTACATTCTCATGTGTGTATACAATCAAGGCAATGAACAAATAAACAAATATGTGCTTGGTAATAAGCGCTGTGAAAAAAAAACCATGAATGATAAGGGGGTAGAGAGAGTGACAGGGTAGAGCAGGAATGATTTTATTATAAAGGGGTCAGGGTCTCATTAATCATCAGTCTGGAGCCAGTGAGGACACAGGCTGTGAGGGAACAGGGAAGCAACACGGGTGGCGGGACTGGTCCTGCTGACTATGTGGGAGGAGGCTTGTGAGTAATGGTGATTGGTAGGGGGCCACTGTCTTCTCAGTCGTGCACAGCTTTCCTCTGCAGTCTTTCCAATGTTGATGTTGACTCTGGCCAAAATGCTCTGTGGCCAGAGATCTCAGGGCTCTGTGTGCACCTGGCAGTGCAGGTGACAGATGCAGAGTGGGCTCATCAAGTAGGCTATCATTTCCTAACACAGGTTTCACATGGTTGTCAATTAATACATATTTGTTCAATGAATGAAAAAATTAAAAGTGAAGAGTCTACTAATTTGTTTACATAATTTAATTGGGACATCAAGTATACTTAATGAAGGGTATATTTACAGAGTGTCCTAACATTCTTAGAGGAGTTTTAAAACTTAATAGCTTCCAAAATGTAAATGCTACCCACTCTGAGAAAACATCATTTGAGAAGCTGGTTATTGAACTTTCTTTTAGAGTTACTTAATTTTATGAATTTGAATATATTTTTAATTTTAAAGTTTTTGTTTTACTCCTTTTGAAGACAGCAAATATGGACTGATACCTACATATTAATAAAGATTCAATGAAAAGAGATTTGATGAACTAAACAATCTATAAAGGCCCAGGTAAAAACTGCATAAACAGTTCTAGCTATTAATTTGTCTTCTTTAAATTCACAACAGCTTTAAGACTATTTAGAATGCAAGGGTTGCAAAAGCTTTGTTTTGTAGATGTGGAAACTAATTTTGGAGAGTTTTAACTCATGCAGCAAATACTTGTTCAGCACTTACACTGAACTTTTCCAGATCCTGGTGAAACAGCAATGAACACAGCAGACAAAAATCCCTGCCCTAATGGAACGTACATTCTAGTGAGTATCATGATTTGCTCAAAATCATGACAGCGAGCAGCAGACGCTGGATTGGATCTTCTGAATCTCAGGCTTGTGACCATTCCTTTATACCACAGTTTAGGAAAACACAGTCTAATCTCATTTTACAAACAGAACAGTGGCTTAGCTACACAGATATTTTCACGTACACATTCTCATATGGGCTTACAAATTCATTTAAAAATTTTGTTAAAAGCACATATAGTCTATACAAGTACAAATGTATATAATTATCTAAATCTGTCTCTGTAAATATGTTGTGATTATAGCATAAACATATGTTCCATATGTGTCATTTAAAAAATATCAACACCATGCATTAAACTACTAAATGACATCACCACTATTTAGCAATTATTTGTATCCATTGAAGAATCATCTACCTGGTTAAGACAAGAAGTCTCCTATCAAATCATGACATGAAACCTTTGACTTGAAACTACTGTCTCAAATATTATACAAAGAACAAAAGGATTAGAAAACTCACCTATTTTAATACTCTGTATTCAGAAACACATGAAAAAATTAGTAAAATCCCTGTCATTTGGGAACAATTATTTTCCCCTGCTTTGGAAGAACTTTCCCTTCTAGAATGTCTTCTTTACATATTAATTATTTCTCTCTATTCATAGTAAGCGATGTATGTTACATTTAGAAACACCCCCATTGATGTATTAATTCATTCTGTAAATACTCATGTAGCACCAAGTACCTATAGTCTAATTGGCAGTTTTCTAGATGGTGGAGCTACAACAGTCAAAAGACAGGATAGTGCCTATAATGAGCAATTAAATAAGTTATGATAATTTTAGAACTGGTAGTCATCATGAAAAAAAACAAAAACAAAAAGAAGAGACTGTCCCAGTAGAGTGAGTTACTTTTGATCCGCTGGGCAGAGAAGGCCACTTCTTTTTTTTTTTTTTTAATATTTTATTTATTTATTTGACAGACAGAGATCACAAGTAGGCAGAGAGGCAGGCAGAGAGAGAGGAGGAAGCAGGCTCCCTGCCGAGCAGAGAGCCCGATGTGGGGCTCGATCCCAGGACCCTGAAACCATGACCTGAGCCGAAGGCAGAAGCTTTAACCCACTGAGCCCCCCAGGCACCTGGAGAAGGCCACTTCTAAGAACGTAAAATAGGAACCAGCTTTGCAAGGATCTGAAGGGAGTATTATCTAGGCAGAAGGAGCCAAGTGCAAGAGCCTGAAGAGTGATGAACTTTCCTTGGCTTGTCTGAGAAAGCTCTGAAAAGCTGAAGTAAGATGGATGAGGAGAAGATGGGAGTGGGAGAGTCTGTAGGACCTGGGCGGGGGGCGGGGGTGACCGACATGATCTGCTGGAAAACAACCCGGGTTTTGTTCTGAGTATAACGGGAAGCCACAGGGAAGGGTTGTGATCTGATTTATATTTTCAAAGCATTGTTCTAGCTATTGTGTGGAGGATGAATTGTAGGAACTAGAAGTGGACGCATAGGAGACCTGGAAAGTTACTTTCCGAACTAAGGAGAGATAAATAGTGACTTAGGTTAGAGAAGTAGCAGCGGAGATCAGGGAAGAGGGTAAGTTTGGATTATATTCTGAAGCAGAACTGACAGTACTTGCCCTATTAGATGTCTAAGTGGTTCAGAAAAAAGAACAAATCCATTGACTTTCAGGTTTTTCATCAGGATAATTAGTTGAATGGTAGTGTCATTTACTGAAAAGGAAGAATTTAGTAAGTGTTGGAAATGATGAGTTCCCTTTTGGATGTTTGAGGGGCTTCCTAAATAGCCATGTGGACAGTAAAGTAGGAAGTGTGTGTATGATCAGGACCACCAGGGATAGGTTAGGGTTGGAAATAGGAGTTGGTAGACACACAGACAGGATATATTGGCATACAGATGGAATTAAAAATCTATAATACTTATGAGGAATTTGAGAAACAAGACAGAGGATCATAGGGGAAGGGGGGGGGAATGAAACAAGATGAAACCAGAGAGGGAGACAAACCATAAGAGACTTTTAATCTCAGGAGATAAACTGAGGGTTGCTGAAGTGGAGGAGGGTGGGAGGGATGGGGTGGCTGGGTGATGGACACTGGGGAGGGTATGTGCTATGGTGAGTGCTGTGAATTGTGTAAGACTGATGAATCACAGATGTGTACCCCTGAAACAAATAATACATTATATGTTAATAACAAAAATCTATAGTACTAAATGTAATAGGGAGGAAGTATAGATAGAGATAAAAATAATAGACAAAATAGAGCCCGGGCTATTTTCCATATTTAGAGGTCCTGAAGAAAGTCAAGACTGTTAAAGAGCATACAAAGGAAGACAATTTAAGGCATGGGGGAAAAAAGATAAGTGTCATGGTGCAGAAATCAGAAGAATAAAGTGTCAGAAGTAAAAAAAAAAAAAAAAAGTATTGTTTACCACTTAGAATTTTAGTAAGAACTAGACACAGTGTGCCTGGGTGGCTCAGTCAGTTAAGCATCTGCCTTGGGCTCAGGTCATCAAATCCCTCATCCGGCTCTCAGCTCAGGGGGGAGCCTGCTTCTTCCTCTACCCTCCACCTAGCTAGTGCTTGAGCATTCTCTCTCTCTCTCAAGTAAATAAAATCTTAAAAAAAAAATAGGCACAGAAGTGATGATAAGGGCCCGGCTCCATGGGGATCACGGATTTTTTTTTTTTTTTAAGATTTTATTTATGTATTTGACAGACAAAGATCAGAAGTAGGCAGAGAGGCAGGTGGGGGGGGGCACAGGCTCCCCGCTGAGCAGAGAGCCTGATGTAGGGCTCAATCCCAGGAGCCTGAGGTCATGACCTGAGCCCCAGGCAGAGGCCCAACCCACTGAGCCACCCAGGCACCCCCGAGATCACTGATTTTAAGCGTGGATTTGGTGAAGAAGTAGGGCTGGGACCTTTAAGGAATGCCAGTCAGAAGAGAGAATGAGAGATAAGTAACTACAGGGAGCTCCTGTGACTATTTTGAAAAGGTTTGTTGTGATTGAGAGGTACTATTTGGAGAGTTGCATAGGATATGGAGAGGTTGTCTACTTTTTAAGATATGTGACATTAGAGTCTGTTTCTATGTGGATGGGAATGGTTAAATGCATAAGATAAAAAATAACATTTTTAGATCTAATATTATTGGTTGGAAAGGTCGATAAACATAGATCATGTCTAACAAATCATCTTTCCATCGAAGTATTCTCTAATGCCAATGAATAGTCAATTTCGTCAATTAATTGGAAAAATAAGTAAAAGACTAGCACTTATTTGATTAAACAGTTTGGATCCAAAAGATTAAATGCAGTAATATCCTATTAGCTCATGAAGAAAAACTATAAGAGTCTTTTGGTTAACGTGAAAATGAAACTGAGGTCAATGATAAAAATCATTATTTTTTTTATGTACAGAGACAAAATTCAGTTATGTTTTTAAAAAGAAAAGTGTTGTAGTTAATATGTTCTGGTCATTCATTCCCTTGTTTACTTACTCAACAAACTATTCTCTGAGTGCTTTGGCTCCAGGGCTGTATATGGAAGAGTAGAAAGGAAAGAGGCCCTGTCCCCAGCCATGTCACTGCCTAACAGGACAGACTGACAAGCGAAAGTTTAATTGTGATGCAGTCTAAGTACAACACAGAGGACTTATTTTATATTTATCTAGCCTTAGGTATATGTCTTATATATATATTCAGTAATATGGAGAGAGGAAGAGAAAGGGAAGAGAAGGAACAATTTAAACAATAGATTATGTGTCTGCACTGGCTTTGCCACTAACCGAACATGTAACCTGGCAAGATCATGAGATGAGAAATGCAAATCTTCTCTTCCTTTACTTTGTTTCAGTTCCTAGAGAGAATCTGGTGTTTATGATGATCTCTAAAAGAGGCTTCCTACCCACCCACCCCCCACCCTCCGCCCCGGCCAAAACAACCAACCCCTTTATCTGGTGTGCAAACGAAGCAGCAGCAATTACAGACAAACTGACAGTACCGGATACACTGGGAGATGAGATCGGTATCCCAGGGATTTTAAAGGGAAATTTTAACTCCATGCAAGTGATGAATGAGGGGTGGGGTAGGATTTGTATTTTAGGTTAAGAGAGCAGGGTATTTAAAGGTCCTGACATGATAAAGAACATAGTTCCTTGAGAAAGCTACCTTTCCAGAATGCTCAGACTTCTGTGAACGGTGAGAGAGAGTACCAGGGCAGACTCACACAGGCCTCTCCTCGAAGGCTCTCAGGATGTACCATTACGTATCATTTGGGTGGCTGTTGTACTGTTATTTATTAATGTTATTAATGTTCTTATGATCTCAAGGTCTTGGTCTTCCATAATGCCAATATTACCCATATAAAGTTGTGTGTAATTTGTATTATATACAACCTGATACAGAGGTAGTCTCAAAGGTCTTTAATAATCATTCTTTAAAAGAAAGCCTCCAGCAGTTCCCCTTTGTTTGATGTCCGATGCTCCAGTGTTGCCATAACCATGCAGAAATCTTTGAGGTAGTCTGTTTTAATAGTGCCACAGCTTTTCTTTCCAAGTTTTTAAACAAACAAAAATGTTCCTTTTCAGTTATGCCAAAGTTTTTAAATTATATTTTGTCCCAACCCAGATAAGTACAACTTATAAAAACTTCATAGATCTGAAGATTATTTTTAGAAAATTGCGTGAGCGCTCTTTGACTTTATGGGTTCCCTCCTTTAACCTCCATGTTAATCCTACAGCATAAAGTCCACAATTGCCCTTTCTTCTTCTTCTTTTCCAGAGATTTAAAATGAAAGAAATACAGTGGTTGAGAAAATAAATAATAATAAAATATAATCATAATTATATATAAGTATATATTATATATAATTATATATGTAAGTACTTATATATTCTATAAGTATATATTATATTATATATACCATAATATATAATATAATAAAATATAATTAATTAAATAAATAAAATTAAAAAATAAAGATAGTATCATTAAGAATTTTCTTGTGAGACAATGGAATAATTCCCTTGATGATATTTTCAGAATACTTCAAAATCTTTGTTGGCAATGTGCCTATCCTTTTTTTATTTCACTGCCATAATCCAAGAGGTAAAATGTTTTCTTTTGCTGCCACACTTTAAGTTCTCTGCAGTTACGACTTTAGAAAAGGAATTCATCTCAACTGAACACTGCCCTGTATTTTTCCAGCTCTTCTGTGGCTAATAGTTCTCTGGTCAGAGGCCTGGTGGTGTTCTGAGCTGCTGTACGGCCTGCCTGTCATAGCTGCTCACTTCACTCAACCACACTTGATCTTTTCAGCAAAACATCTGCCAAAGTCACACTGATTTTCCCTCCTGCCTGGCTGGTGAAAATGTCAGCAATAACAAGTTTGAGATGCTCTTTTAAATAATTTTCATATTGAATTTGATAAGGCTGCCAAAAAATATTTAGATGAAGAGGTTTACTGTCACTGAAACATACCATCTGCATCATATCCTATTTTGGCCAAAGCTGTAAGATGGGAGCAGTCAAATGCTGAACTTTTCACTGCTGCAAGTTGATTTTGTAGCCTTGGTGTTTCCACAGTTTTTCAGTGTTATGGACTCTTCCCCTGACCCAATTCATAGATTGAAATTCTAACCCTGAGTATTTCAGAAAATGGCTGTTTTTGGAGAGGGGGCCTTTATAGAGGTGATTATGTTAACACTGCTACGGAGGCCACAATCCCCACCTTTTTGGTTTTCTTATGAGAAGAAGGCATTAGGACACAGAAAGATACCCCCATGGGAAGAGAGCAGCCATTTGCGAGCCAGAAAGAAAGGCCTCAGAAGAAAGCAAACCTACCACACCTTGATCATGGACTTCCAGCATCGAGAACTGTGAGAATATAAATATCTGTTATTTTAATCACCCTCTCCCCGGTATTTTGCTATGGTGGCCTTAGCAAACTAATACATCTAGGGAGTGGATACTGTTATTTTAATACTCCAAAGCCATCTTCTTATTTAATAAATTGTGATGATTTAAGTGTAATTAAAAGCACCTAGGGATATATAATCACCTAAATAGTCTGAGGGTGAGATTAAGCACCAAATACTGGGATGAACTTGTTGGTCTGAAGTGTACCTGGATATACCTAAATTATTTATTAACAACACTTAATGTTCAGAAAATAAGGTCTTATATTTATTTTCTCAGGAGTAGTAAATATATCACATTTGGATCAATTTTTCTTTTTTTTTTTTTTAACTCTCCTTTAGTCTAAATTAATACCATAGATGAATCTGGGTTTTATTTATTGATTATAAATCTAGAATATCTCCTTGCTATCTACAATCCTGACTGTAAAAATAAAACAATACTTTAGGGTAAATCTTGTTTTAGGGTATATTTCAGGCTTTGTTTGATTTTTAAATTTTTGTTTAAATTCAAGGTATTACTATTTAGAGAATCTTTCCTCCTATCCAGTTTCAAAAGGAAGCCTACCATTTGAAGTGCTGGCTGAACAGGAAGTTGTTAGGCAGTTCTAAAACCTGCATGTTTGGATGCAAGTACCAGCTCTACCGCGGCAGCTTCCTTGGCCTGTCTCTATTCCTTACCTTCCTTATCTATGAAAGGAAGAGGATAATAACATCTAGCTCACAGGATGATTTTGTGTAGTAAGTGAGATAATCCATGTAAAGCACTCAGGATAGTGTTCAGCACCTATTTAAGTTATGTATCATTACACAGTAAGATCTTCAGTATTTTGTACAGATTAAGTCTCCAAGTTGAGTGATGCTAATTCCCCTTGCTCTACTCAAAGCACATGTTTCTGTGCCTCATATTTAACTCAAAATATTATTTTGAATATTATTTAGAATAAACTATAAATTGTAACATGTCACAGAGACTACTTGTGCTCCCAATACCCATTTTTTACCCTTTTTTCTTAGTGATAGAATTCCCCCAGCCTACTAGCTAAAGACCAACCACATATCCCTTTCCTTCTCCCCTCTTGATGGCATGGGGGACATAATGGTGGGAACTGTAGTAACTACTTTGGACCTCAAGATGGAAGCACTTGTTGAAGTTGGCACAGCCTGGATGCCTGACACAATGGAGCCACTATACCACCTGGAGTGCTTTTTTTTTTTTTTTTAAGATTTTATTTATTTATTTGACAGAGAGAGAGAGAGAGAGATCATAAGTAGGCAGAGAGGCAGGCAGAGCGAGAGGGAGAAGCAGGCTCCCCGCTGAGCAGAGAGCCCAATGTGGGGCTCGAACCCAGGACCCTGAGATCATGACCTGAGCCCAAGGCAGAGGCTTAACCCACTGAGCCACCCAGGTGCCCCCACCTGGACTGTTATATGATACTCTTGATTAAGCCACTGTATCTAAGGGTATCTTGTTATAGCAGCCTATCCTACATCATAGTACATAGTATTCTAAATAAAAATTTAGAATTTAAAAAATAAAATAGTAATTTTATGAACAGTACTGTCTATTCTTTAACTTTAGATATGAAACTTGGGTTATATTGGATTGTTCCTCTATAGTTTTGTATTTGGAAGAATAAGGCTCTTCTTCTAACAATAAAGTTAATGGAAATTTTTCTTCCTATGAAGTGTCAGAGTATCTAGGGTTAGAAGGGGAGAAACTAGCAATAAATAATGTTCATTAAATATTGTTATTGTAGACAGGACTTCTGGGAAAGATGGTGGAGTAGGATGATCATTGGTTCACTTTGTCCCATGGATACAGCTAGATAATACCCACATCAATGTAAATAACTAGAAAATGACCTGAACACTGGTAGAACAGACTCTCCACAGCTAAATATAGAGAAGAGTCCACACTGAAGAAGGTAGGAAGGGCGAAGATGTGTTGGAAGCCAAATGGATCCATAGGAGTGTCTGTGAAAGGGAGGAATACTACAAGACTCTTATGAAGAGAGGAGAAGAGCACCCAGGTATGGGAACCCACATTGAGAAAATGAATTCACATAACATTTGGCTTGGAAAAGCAGAGGGTCCTAACTTTTTGAGTTCTTATAATCGGTGGGGCTTACCACCTAGAACCTTAAAAATCAGTGGGCTTGGCTCTGGGAGAGCTGGAGGGCAAGAGGAAACTGAGTCCTTACCCTTAAAGAGATGGCACAACAAACAGGACCACTGAGATAAAGCATGGAAGTGGTAGTTTGAAAAACACCTAGGATATGCAGGAAGATGATTTGTTTACTAATCTCAAAGCATGTGGTGGAGGGACAGAGATCATCGGGAGACTCCTGCAAGAAAAAGAGAGCTGGTGGGTGCCATTTTCCTCCTCCATCCCCAAGCCTAGATACACAGACACCTGTGGAAACCAGCACAGCATGAACACTCTCCACCTAGCTTGCTAATAGCAGGCCCCACCCCTACACACTTCTGTGGATTCACTCTCTCCATCCAGCCCTAGGTAGGAGTTTTCCTTCTCTCCCTGAGGAAAGAAAACTCCCTGAGTTTTCCTGCTCTCTCCCCACAACAAATAGGCACGGAACTTGCTGATGGTGAGTCGCACCTATGCTCTCGTGCATACCTGACCCTTCTAATACATCCTTGGCAGGAGCCCATCCAAGTGGTGCCAGAAGCCCAGGAAGCAAGCATTCCCAAAAGGGGCTGGCACCATTCCAAAGTGACTCCTGCCCCAAGGAGAGGGGAAGATAGCCACATATACCAGGCCAGCTGGCCCCAGCAGTGGGCTGGGATCAGAATTCTAGTCTGACTGCAAGCCGCACCCATCAATGAAAGCTTCTCAGGGACAACACAGGGAAAATGCCATGTAGTTCAGTGTTACTTCATTTCTGGCAAACTCCTGGTTTGACTCAACCCAAACCCAAGGTGGCCCCAGACTGGCCCACTAACAACATAGGGACCAAACCCTGCCTACAACATGGAAAGAGAGTTACTGCGATGACTGAAGGCAAAAGCAGCTCATCCAAAACAGTAGGGCACATGCAACACACATAGGAGACACCCCTGAAATGCCAGTTTCTGATGAACAGAGGACATTGCATTGCAGGGCACTGCAGGACCTCTTCTTCATAAGGCCACTACTTTCAAGAGCAGGAGATGTAGCTGACTTTCCTAACACATAGAAACAGACAGAAAGCTAGACAAAATGAGGAGACAGAGGAATATATCCCAAATGAAAGAACAGGACGAAGTCATAGCAAGAGAGCTAAATGAAATGGAGATAAGTAATACACCTAATAGAGAATTTAAAATAATGGTCATAAAGATTCTGGACTTGAGAAAAGAGTGGAAGACCTCAGTGAAATCTTCAACAAAGATAAAGATAACATAAAAAAGAACCAATAAGAGATGAAGAACTCAATAACTGAAATTAAAAATACATAACATGGATTAAATAATAGACTTGAGGACACAGAAGAACAGATCAGTGACCTGGAAGATGGAGTTATCAAAAGCAATCAAGCCAAACAGGAGAGAGGAAAATAATAATAAAAAATGAGAATACACTAAGAGAATTCAGTGACACCATCAAGAGTATTAACATTTACATTATAAGGATCCCAGAAGGAGAAGAGAGAGCAGAAGAGACAGAAAATTTATTTGAAGAAATAATAGCTTAAAATTTCCTCAACCTGGGGAAGGAAACAAATCCAGATTAAGGAGGCACAGAGGGCCCCCAACAAAATCAACTCAATGAATGGTCCACACCAAGACACATAATAATTAAAATGGTGAAAAGCAGTGATAGAGAATTTTAAAAGCCCCAGAAGAAGACAGTAACATATGAGGGGAACCCCATAAGGCCATCAGCTGATTGATTTTTCAGTAGAAACTTTGCAGGCCAGAAGACAGTGGCATGATATGTTCAAAATGCTGAATGGAAAACAAAACAAAACAAAACAAAACCTGCAGCCAAGAATACGCTATCCAGCAAAGCTATAATTTAGAATAGAAGGAGAGATAAAGGGTTTCCCAAACAAACAAATGTTAAAGGAATTCCTGACCACTAAACCAGTCCTACAAGAAATATTGAAGAGGACTCTTTGAGTTGGGAAGGAAAAGACCATAAGTAGGAGAAAGAAAAGAAAAGTAAGCAGCACAAAAACCATAAAATTAAGTACATCTATAAAAAACAGTCACAAAATAAAAGGATGTGAAGTATGACACCATATACCTAAAAGGTGAGGGGAAGAGGAGTGAAGAATGGGTTCACACTTAAGCAGCCATCAAATAATATAGACTACTATAGCATAAGTTGTTATATATAAACCCAATGGTAATCACAAATCAAAAACCAGTAATAGATATGCAAAAAACAGAAAGGAATGCAAATATATCACAAAATAAAGCCAGCAAGAAGAGAAGACCACAAGAAAAGAAAGAAACAGAGAAGAAATACATAAACCATAAAACAAGTTAAAACATAAAACATAACTACATAAACCATAAAACAAGTTTAAAAAGTCAATAAATACATACCTATCAATAAATACTTTAAATGTAAATGGACTAAATGTTCCAATCAAAAGACACAGGGTGACAGAATGGATAAAAAACCAAGACCCGTTTATGTACTGCCTCTTAAGAGACCTGTCTATACACTACCTATTACAGATATATGCAGACTGAAAGTGAAGGGATAGAAAATAATTCATCATGCAATGAAGTAAAAAGAAAGCCAGTGTATCAATACTTATATCAGACAAAATAGACTTTAAAACAAAGACTATAACAAGAAACAAATGACACCATATAATCATAAAGGGGACAGACAATCCAACAAGAAGATACAACAACTGTAAATATTTATGCACCCAACATAGGAGCACCCAAATACATGAGGCAGCTAATAACATACAGGGAATAAGAGTAATACAATAATGGTAGGGGATTTTAACATCTCACTTACATTAATGGACAGAGGATGCACATAGAAAATCAACAAGGAAACAGAGGTTTTGAATGATACACTGGCCCAGGTAGATTTAATAGATATATTCAGACTATTCCATTCCCTAAAAGCAGAATGCACATTCTTCTTGAGTGCATATGGAACATTCTTCAGAATAGATCACACATTAGGCCACAAGACAAGTTTCAAAATATACAAAGAGATAAAACTAGAAATCAACCACTAGAAAAAATCTGGAAAGAACACAATTACATGGAGGTTAAATAACATGCTACTAAACAACGAATGGGTCAACCAAGAAATCAAAGAGGAAATAAAAATATGCATGGGGACAAATGAAAATGAAAATACAATAGTCCAAAATCTTTAGGATGCAGCAAAAGCTATTCTAAGAGGAAAGTTTATAGCAATACAAGCCTACCTCAAGAAGCAAGAAAAATCTCAAACAACCTAAATTTTTTTTTAAAGATTTTATTTATTTATTTGACAGACAGAGATCACAATTAGGCAGAAAGGCAGGCAGAGAGAGAGGAAGGGAAGCAGGCTCCCCGCTGAGCAGAGAGCCCAACACGGGCCGATCCCAGGACCCTGGGACCATGACCTGAGCCGAAGGCAGAGGCTCTAACCCACTGAGCCACCCAGGCACCCCTCAAACAACCTAAATTTATACCTAATGAAGCTAGGTGTAACAAAACCCAAAGCCAGTATAAGGAAGGAAATAATAAAGATTAGGATAGAAATAAATGAAATAGCACTAAAAAACAAACACACACACACACACACACACACACACACAAACCCCCACAGTAGAACAGATCAATGAAACCAGGAGTTGTTTCTTTGTAAAGATCAACAAGATCAATAAACTTTCAGTGAGATTCATAAAAAAAAAAGAGAGAGAGAGGACTCAACTAAACAAAATCAGAAATGAAAGAGGAGAAATAACAACTGACACCACAGTAATAGAAATGATTGTAAGAGACTATTATGAAAAGTTATATGCCAACAAATTGGACAACCTAGAAGAAATGGGTAAATTCCTAGGAACATAAAACCTCCCAAAACTGAATCAGGAAGAGATAGGAAATATGAGCAGACTATTAATTACCATAGCAGGCAATGAAATTTAATCAGTAATCACACACACACACACAAAACAAACAAATAAAAAATTCCCAATAAACAAAAGTCCAGGATCAGACGGTTTCACAGGTGAATTCTACCAAACATTTGAGGAAGAGCTAATACCTATTCTTCACAAACTATTCCAAAAAATAGAAGAAGAAGGAAAACTTCCTAATTCATTTTGTGAAGCCAGTATTACCCTGATACCAAAACCAGATAAAAACACTACAAAAAAGAGAAATACAGGTGAGTATCTCTGATGAACATAGATGCAAAAATCCTCAACAAAATATTAGCAAACTGAATCCAACAATACATTAAAAAATCACTCACCACAATCAAGTGGGGTTCATTTTGGGGATGCAAAGTTGGTTCAGTATTTGCAAAACAATCAACATGATACATCAATAAGAGAAAGGATAAAAACTATGTGATCATCTCAGTACATGCAAAAAAGCATGTGACAAAGTACAACAGCTATTCACAATAAAACTTTCAACAAAGTAGGTTTTTAAAGGGAACATACCTCAACATAATAAATTCCATAAATGAAAACCCATGGTGAACATCATACTCAACAAGGAAAAGCTGAGCTTTTCCCCTAAGATCACAAGCAAGACAAGGATGTCCACTCTCACCACTTTTATTCAACACAGTACTGGAAGTCCTGTCACAGCAATCAGACAACAAAAAGAAATAAAAAAGCATCCAAATTGGTAGGGAAGAAGTAAAACTTTCATTATTTGCAGATGGCATACGATATATATAGAAAACCCTAAAGATTCCACCAAAAAATTACTAATGCTCATAAATGAGTTCAGTAAAGCCACAGGGTACAAAATCAATACACAGAAATCCATTGCATTTCTATGCATTAATAATGAAACGGCAGAAAGAGAAATTAAGAAAACAATCTCATTTATGATTGTATCAAAAATAGTAAGATACCTAGCCATAAACCTAGGAGGTGAAAACCAAGGAGCTAAAAGACCTGCACTCTGAAAACTACAAAATACAGATGAAAGAAACTGAAGATGACACAAACAAATGGTAAGATATTCCATGTTCATGGATTGTGAGAACAAATACTGTGAAAATGTCCATGCTACCCAAAACATTCTACAGATTTATTGCAATCTCTACCAAAATACCAATAGCATTTTTCACAGAACTAGAACAAATAATCCCAACATTTGTACAGAACCAAAAAGACCCTGGATAGCCAAAGCAATCTTGAAAAAGAACAAAACTGGAGGAATCACAATCTCAGATTTCAATAAATACTACAAAGCTGTAGTAATCAAGATAATATGGTACTGGCACAAAAATACACATAGATCAATAAAAGGAACAGACAGGCCAGAAATAAACCCATGATTATATGGTCAATTAATCCTTGACAAAGGAGGCAAGACTATATAATGGGAAAAAGACAGTCTTTTCAAATGGTGTTGGGAAAAATGGACAGCTATACGCAAAAGCATCAAACTGGACCACTTTCTTACACCAGACACAAAATAAACTCAAAATGGATTAAGGACCTGAATGTGAGACCTCATGAAACCATAAAAATCCTTGAAGGGAGCACAAGCAATAATTTTTCTGACATCAATGGTAGCAATATTTTTGCAGATGTGTCTCCTGAGGCAAGGGAAACAAAGCAAAAATAAGCTATTGGGACTTCATTAAAAGAAAAAGCATCTGCATAGCAAAGGAAAAATCAAAAATGCAAAATGCAAAAATGAAAAAGCAACTTAATAGGAGATATTTGCAAAAGACATATCCTGTAAAGGGCTAGCATCCAAAATATATAAAGAACTTATACAACTCAACACCAAACCCCCCAAATAATCCAATTAAGAGAGCAGAAGACATGAACAGACATTTTGCCAAAGACGACATACAGATGGTCAACAGACACATGAAAAGATGCTCAATATCATTCATCAGCAGGGAAATGCAAATCACAACCACAGTTAGGTGTCAGCTCACACCTGTCAGAATGGCTAAAATAAAAAACACAAGAAATAAGTGTTGGTGAGGATGTGTAGAAAAAGACCCCTCATGCACTACTGGTGGGAATGCAAAGTGGTGCAGCCACTGTGGAAAATAAGGTTTCTCAAAAAATTAAAAACAGAACTACCATAGGAGCCAGTAATTCTGCTACTGTGTATTTACCCGAAGAATACAAAACACTAATCTGAAAGGCTATATGCACCCCTATGTTTATTGCAACATTATTTACAATAGTGAAGACATGGAAGCAGTCTTTGGGCAAGTAAGAATCTCTCATGTATAAAACTGTCTCATGCTTCTAATACCACAAATCCCTTCTTTTGATATATTTGAAGAATTATCATTAGGATAAATCTGTTGGGTATTTTGTATGGAGTTTTGGTCAGACTCTGAAAAACTTGGGATAAATTTTCATGATAAAAACCCAATGTGAGTCATAAAATCCTATTATGTGAGTCATAAAATCCTATTCTCTTTCGTAGAGTTTTATCTCCCATTAGTTCAGGAAACTTGGGAGTACAAGAAGAAAGGAGAGGATGTGTAGAATAACATTCTACTGGGTGCATATATCTTTTTTTTTTTAAACAGATTTATTTATTTATTTATTTTTAAAAGATTTTATTTATTTATTTGAAAGAGAGAATGAGAGAGACAGCATGAGATGGGGGAAAGTCAGAGGGAGAAGCAGACTCCCCACAGCAGGAAGCCCAATGTGGGACTCGATCCCAGGACTCCAAAATCATGACCTGAGCTGAAGGCAGTTGCTTAATCAACTGAGCCACCCAGGCGACCTGGTATGTGTATCTTTGAAGCCTCAATCCTCACTTCTCTGTCCCTCTGGTTGGCGATTTCCACGTTGGCACACAGGGGACTCCAAAGCCTTACAGACCGAGAGGGACTATCAAGTCCACCAGGTGGGGTTGCAGAGAAAGAGGTTCAGTATAGCGGAGCTTAGACTTCACAGAAGAAGACAGGATGTGCTAGCACATATTGTAATGTCTTGTTTATGATCCTCACATGATTGGGTGTTTGTCTGTGCATATTTAATAGAATGTAAAAGCATTACTTGGTAAGATTTGATTTAAGCAGAGATTCCAAAGTAACTGGGGTACTGAGATCAGTCTTTTTTTTTTTTTTTTTTTTTTTAAGATTTTATTTATTTGCCAGAGAGAGAGAGAGTACACACAAGCAGGCAGAGAGGCAGGCAGAGGCAGAGAGAGAAGCAGGCTCCCCGCCCAGCAAGGAGCCCGATGTGGGACTCCATCACAGGACCCTGGGATCATGACCTGAGCCAAAGGCAGCGGCCCAACCAACTGAGCCACCCAGGCATCCTCATCAGTCTTTTTAAAACTATAAAATTGGAAAATCATTTGCACCTTTTTTCAACTTAAATTTTTTTTGTTTCATGTTTTTATTTAAACTCTAGTTAACATATAGGGTAATAGTGGTTTTAGGAGTAAAATTTAGCAATCCCTCACTTACATATAACACCCAGTGGTCAGCACCTAGAGTCGTCCTTAATAGCCATCACTTAAAATCTTTTAAGAATTTTCAGGAGAAAAAAAAGTTCAAGTCAGATGCACTAACAGCCATTTCTTTCCTTTTGCATTTATAAAACAAAGAGATAATAAAAAAAGGTGCTCAGAGAGACAACTTTACTACTGGTAGCTTTTTTTTTTTTTTTTTAAAGATTTTATCTATTTATTTGAAAGACAGAGATCACAAGTAGGCAGAGAGGCAGGCAGAGAGAGAGGAGGAAGCAGGCCTCTGGCTGAGCAGAGAGCCGATGTGGGGCTCGATCCCAGGATCCCGGGATCATGACCTGAGCCAAAAGCAGAGGCTTTAACCACTGAGCCACCCAGGCGCACCCTACTGGTAGCTTTAAAAAAATAATCCAGTTTCCATTTTTATTAGTGAAGATATTCAAATATTCAGTCAGATGGGATACTTTCAACTCAGTAGATGAGGATTACAGACACGTTAACTAGCAAACTTCCATGGAGTCAGCAGCCAGAAAATACTGCAGAATCCTATACAGGTGGTGGTATCTCAGTTATAAACAATCCACACTCATTGCCCACCTTCTGCCCAGACCTTGCCCTACTGCCTCTGGAGACCTGCATACAGCCATAGGAGATTTTGTGTATTTTGTCATTGTAGAGGAAGAAGCAAAATCAATTGCGAAAAGGTAAAGACTACTCAAGGTGGCTGCACGCTCCCAAAACATTATCATCTGGAAATGTTCCACTTCCGTTTGTTATATCATAATTGTCAGTTTACTTGGATTTCTGATTACCAATTACTTCTGGTTGCTACAAATTAGCTCATCAGCTTCTTTTTTCTTTTTTTTTTAAAGATTTTATTTATTTATTTATTTAATTAATTAATTTAATTAATTAATTTAATTAATTAATTTATTTGACAGACAGAGATCACAAGTAGGCAGAGAGGCAGGCAGAGAGAGAGGAGGAAGCAGGCTCCCGCCGAGCGGAGAGCCCGATGCGGGGCTCAATCCCACGACCCTGAGATCATGACCTGAGCCGAAGGCAGAGGCTTTAACCCACTGAGCCACCCAGGCGCCCTGGCTTATTTTTTCTAACACTCACCTGACATACCTAATCTAGAGGATGGGATTAAAATTAAAAAATAGTTATATCTATTTACCGAATAATCAGAAAGGTAATTTATGGTTTAAGGTGGGGGTGGGTATCAAGATTAGCTAGTAGGCAAAGAAGGAGTTAAGTTAATAAATTCAGGAGAAATTTTTCAGATTCTGAGTGAAGAGGGGAGAATAAATTAAGTGGAGGTAGGGGAGAAGAAGAGAGGAAGAGAGACCAATTTTTCTGTGGCAAAACAAAACAAAAAACCAACAAGAGGGAGGGTGGCCATTAGCACAATGTGATTCTGAGCAGCTGGTCCTTGTAGAGCAAAATGCTGTACGTACTTTATTCCAGGTGGCGCTGAGATCAAACCATACCTCAGAATATAATAAGCAGCAAAACAGGCAAATGTAAACTGGTAATTCGAGGTCTGGCCACATAGGTCTTGGGAGTAATTTGGGGGTTGGTTGTATGCCGCTGATGAAGAATGATTCCATGACTGGCAACTTATGTACCAAAGGGTGAATTTGAGCCCATGTGCTTGAGAGATTTGAGAAACTGCTGGCTGCTTCTCTACTGACTGTGAATAGAGGAAGTATTAAGTAACAAAATGTAAAGTTGCATACCCATAAGAGCAGAAGAAAACCCTTAGGAAATAAAGAGAAAATATTTGGTGGGAAAATTGGTACAACAGAATATTGAAAATTTTATGTCTTGAATTTTTACCCCACTACCTTCCACCTTTAGAAAATCAGGCAGACAAGAACTTGAAGTCTACAATACAATAAAGCCTAACTAGAGACAAAGGCTTGCCGGTCACCAGAAGTACATTACCTGTATCTCAGGGAATATAAGGAAGTAACTGACCTATGTCAAGCACAGTATTTAAAGATTCTGCAGGCAAAGAACAAATGTGCTTAATCCGATACCCAAGCATTAATAGAAGGACTATCTTAACAAAATGGGGCTAGGAATCATGCACATATTACTGATACTAATTTGACATCCTTAGTAAAGTCAATTACTATCCAGATATTGATTATTTTCAAGGCACTGTCCTGGCTAACTGAATTGTAAAATAGTGAGAATCCTGATAGTTTGAAGAGTTAGAGAAGCATTAGGGGTTAATCACAGAGAAATGTTTGATTGTTGTTCAGCTACAGGCTACAGATTGAATGTTTGTGTCTCCCCAGCTTTCTATGTATGGAGCCCAATACCCAATGTGATGGTCTTAGGAGGTGGTGCTTTTGGATTAGGTCTTGAGAGTGAAGCCCTCATGAATGGGATTAGTGCCCTCATACAAGACACCTTAGATAGTTTGCTTGCCCTTCCCACAATATGAGTTTATAGTAAAAAGGATGGCGACCTATGTATGAACCAGGAAGCAGACCCTTACCAGAACCTGATCATCTTGGACTTCCAAGCCTCCAGAACTGTAAGAAATAAATATTTTTGTTTATAAACTGGCTAGTCTATGGCAGCCTGAACAGACAAAGACATTGTACCTTGACAGGTGGGAGGAAATGAACCTGGCCAACATTGTAGGGTTCATACCTTTTTTCTAGAAGGAACACTGCAATATAACAAAGTTATAAGTTAAAAAGCAAACCTGACGTTCTTTCATTAGAGCAGAAGTAAATTTGTAAGAACATTAAATCTTACTATATTTTGAGCCTTATCACTATTAAAACAGTAAACCAGTTTCACATTGGCAATATTTATTTCCAGCTCATATCAAATGAGGATTTAAAGAATACTAAAAATAAACATTGAGATGAAATACTGAAATGTATCTGATAGGTAGATTAAACTGATCATTTTAGAAGAGATCTGAAACTTAGCACTGGAAATTTAGAAATAATGATCTCATCCAAACTCTTTTAAAAACCCAAGGTGCAGTAAGTTAAATCCTTAGCTTGTGGTCACACAACTCCTGAATGCCACAGTGAGGTTTAGAGCTTGAATCTTTCTGCTCCAAAGTGTCTCTGTCTGGCCTTTATTGCAGATGAAATGTCAATTCCTAGTTTACAAAAAAAAAAAAAAAAGGTCTCATCATGAAAGCAGTGAATGGAATGTATTCTTTTTTCCTATTTATTTCAGAGAGAACACACATTGTCACACTCCATTTGTTCACACTTTAACAGGCCAAGTCCAGCCTCTAGTGATTTCAGCATTTCTCTGCTACAATAAATTGTGATGTAACAGTTGGTGCAGCCTGGAGGCAGCCATTATTAGTGTCTTTGCAATGAACAGAAACCCAATCACTGAAGATTAGACACAGTCCAGACAAATCACTCTTAGTTCTGCTGTTCTCCCTAGAGACAAGAAGGTTTTGTTTCCAAATCTAATTCTGAAGGACTACAGTAAAAAGCTTTCAGTAATGCTTCTTGATATTGCCCCTAAAAAAGTACAAAAGGAGAAAAGTACTGTATGCCACTGGTTCCCTAAATTTTCAGTAAGTTGATTTCAGCTGTATTTCTCTACAAAATATGTTAAGTTCATATTTTTTGAAAGATAATAAGCAGTCAAGTTCTAAACCAGTCTGAGAGGGAAAAGCATGCTTATGGATTTGAAAGCTCCGTCTACCATTTGCTAAGTTAAAGGCAAAAAAAACATGAAAAAATTTAAAAGATGGAACTCTGGAAGGCACAGGCAAAAATAATTATCTCAGGAATACATTAAACAATTCTGATGAGAGATGACATCTAATTTTGTGAAAGTTAAATACCATGGAAATATATACCAGCAATTTAATTGAAGATATGTCTTTGTAACTTTTAAATTTGCTTTTCAAGAACATTGCAATATAATGTTAATGTGCAAAGTCATTCTCTGGTTCTTGCAACCCACAGTGTAATAGTTACATTCATAAAGGATACCACCATTTGCAAAATAATTTCAGCTTACAGATGTGGGAACCATATTTTGACTTACTTGCATTTGTAATCAGTGCTAAGATAGCATATGGTTGGGGGGAAAATAGAGGTGAAATGTCAATTTGCGTAAGAACTACCCATAATAGACCCTCAGATCTCTCTGTCTCTCTCTCACACAGAGAATAGGAATAGCAGCTTTCATTGTTACAAGCATTTTAAATGCTGTTGACCAAAGTTAAACTAACAAAGTGTAGAAATGTCAAGTTTTTCACATTAAGAATCTCTCCTTAGGAGAAGGCACGTTTTCTCTCACATCACATCCATTTGTCTTTTATTTTTCTGGGAAGATGTATTTCTCCCATCCTTTCTCCCTTCCAAACCTCTCCTTTTCCTTCCTGTATTAGGAAAATGGTATTCTTCCTCCTTGGGATTCTTACCATATACACCCCCTTCTCTTCTCTATCTTATTGCCTTACATTTTGCTCTGTGAACTGCAGAACTCTCAAAAGTTCTCCTCCTATGAACTGTTTATAAACATATAAGTTTGGGGGCCCCTGGGTGTCTCAGTTGGTTAAGTGTCCAACTCTTGATTTCAGCTCAGGTCATGGTCTCCGTGTTGTAAGGTCAAGCCCTGCCTGAGGCTCTGTTGGGCATGGAACCTGCTTCAGATTTTCTCTCTCCTTCTCCCTCTGCCTGCCCTGCCCCCCATAATAAACATACATAGGTTTGCCTTCTTTACACTGTTTTCTCATATACATGCATACATAGCTATCCTTCCTTTCCCAAATACCTATTGAACACTTAAATAGTATTGTTATGGATACTGTCAGTTCAAAATTGAAAGGAATTTACTTACAACCTGGTTGGGGAGGAAAGCATAGAAGCAATTCTATTTCAGCAGGATAAGAAGTGTAAAATATGCCTAAGTGAGTGATGGGACAAAGGATGAAGTTAACACCTCTCTCGGCATGAGTGAAGGACTTCCTACAGAGGAGGAGATGCTTGAGCCATACCATGGAGGTTAAATACAAATTTGCTGGACAAATGAGGAAGGGAAAGAGCATTCAAGACTATGGGTTCTAGGGCCCCTGAAAGACATCTCTATTAAGTAATCAGAACAGTTGTACCTTTAATTTCTTATCATCTGTAATGTGTATCTAATTTTTAAGTCTGAAACACCTGCAATCTGGAGTGTTTCTCATCTGCTCTACTTGTACTTTCAAAGTTAGGAGTAAAAACAACAGACAAATTTTCTCAGTGCAAATTTTGTTTGGATCTCTGGAAGCAAGATTCCCAAAATACAGGAGGAAAGTAGGGGAACCACAGCAATGCTCCCAGGGTCCACTGGAAATGTCAGGAAACCAGTGAGAAAGTGTAGCAAAGAGAGAGACAGCCAAGGCTAATGGCTATAGTGGGTCTCTTCTAAGCTCTTTAATGCTTCTTTCCCTTTATCTTTTAGTTAATTCTTCTTTCTTCTCCCCCCTAAAATGCTTTTATCTCCAAAACTCATCTTTGGTCCAGAAGTTTACAGGCTTCTCTGGGGGTCTCCCACTTGACTGGCATGGATATCATCTCTATGTGGATCATGTCCATCTTGGTCTCTCCAATCTCAGTGATTTTCCTGACTTTCAATTCTGAATTTTCTACATATTTCTGGCCATTTTCACCTAAGAAATCCTACCAGCACCTAGGAGTTCATATAGCACTTCGGAGATTTTTGACGTTTTTATGATGTGTCAACTTGGCTAGTCTACAGTCCCCAGTTAGTCAATCAGACAAATCTAAGTGTCACTGTGAAGGTATTTTGTAGGTGTGATAGAGTCCATAATCAGTAGACTGTAAATAAGGGATACTATTTCAGATAATCTGGATGGGCCCAATTCAGTTGGCTAGAGTTTAAGAGCAGAAGTAAGGCTTCCCTGATAAAGAAATTCCACAGCTTCTGCAGGTACCTGATAGTTCTAGCCTGCCCTTCTCAGGGTTTGCCTGATGGATTTCCAACATGTCTCCCCCATAATCACATAAGCCAACAATAACTTGTAATAAATCTCTTCTTAATATACATCTCTTACAGATTCAGATTCTGCTTCTCTGCTTCTCTTCTGCTTCCCATCTCTGCCAGGATGGGTAGAGGTTTATAGACCCAAACTGGCCTTCTCAACTCATTTCCCAATTCTTTTAAAGATACTGCCTTTTTTTTTTTCATTATCAAACGTGGTTATAATTATCATTCTCATCGCCTTATCTTCTTCACTTATTCCTTCCTTTTTGTTTCAGTTGGTCTCTCCATATTGAGATTCTTGTCATTTCAACTGGATTTGGACCACCACACCAGATAAAGATGTTAGTCTCCTGCCCCAAATTTATTGACTCTCCCACAGCCTAGCATGTCATTTAAAGTGCTCCTATACTGTATCCCACCAACTCTGCCATATTTACCTCTGTATCCCTGATGGCAATCTCCTGTTTCAACCAAGCTTTTTTTTTTTTTTTTTTTTTTTTTTTTTACATTCCATTCCCTCTTCATGACTTTATATTTTCTGCCTCCAAACTTTTCCTTATACCATCCCATCTACTTGAGATGTTCTCCCTGCCTGTCTTTTCCCTACCAATGCTTTAAGACCACCTCAAAGCATCTCTACTTTCAACCTAGTCTGACCAGCCTAAGCTGCAATCATATTGCTCTCTAAACTCCTACATCACTTATTTCCCTATAACTAAATTGGTAATTGACTATGAACTGCTCTATGAAAACTCTTTGATTAGTGTGATAGACTTTTACTAAAATCTCACTTACATGTAACTTCATCTAAATATATGTGCTTTATACCTCTCCCTTCAGCATTCTCCTGTCAGAGTGCTTTGTGAAAGAAGAATGCTCAGCAAATGTTTATTAAGTGAGCTGCTGAATGAATCTTACTAACTAAAGCTTACAGTGTTAACTGTGTATATATCTTCATGGAAGCCCACAGTGGTTCCTAGTCCACTGGGTAAAAAAATATTTGAAACCACACCGATTCTGTAGTGTTGGTCTTACATCAAGCCTAGAGTGTGTGTGTGTGGGGGGGGTGGAGGGGGAATAAATATTTTAACTTAGGTGGAAAAATAATTTTTTGATGCCCACTGACAATAAGTGCAGATAAGCACAGATAGGAGGCAAGGGGACATTTCATTCAGTTGGTTAAACATGAGGATGGCATAAAACCAAACAGATGTTAATATTCCTTTTAAGATAAGTGACTTAAACCAAACTGGGATTTAGGGGAGGGAAAGATATGAATTACAAATGTATCCCAGCTATCCTAAGTGTATTTATGCCTTCTTTCCATGGATAAGCCCTGCTTCTGAAATTAAATATTAAGTGTTAAAACTAAAAATAAGGAATTAACTCCAAGTATTACTCAGGATATAAAATAAAAATACAAACATAACAGAAGCAATATATAGAATTCTCTTCATTGCTAATGTATAAAGACCTTCATACACAAAAGTGTCCTCCACCAGATTTTGATTTAGAGTGTTTTTTAGAAAGAAGAAAGGGGGTTACTGATAAATGTTGATTTTTACCATACAGTTTATATGCTTAGTCTTTGGAGAACAGCTCTGTTTTGGAATATATACCATTAAGACTATCCTTTTCCAGACAGATCTCAGAATGGCTTTTGCACGAACTCTAGAAATAACAATACTACATTTTCAGTCTCATCCAACTGTTGTGACATCAGCATATGAGTGAATAAGAAAATGAATTAGGCAATATTTTTTTTTACCAGATTATACTTCTTCCTATAAATTATCTGAAAATATAAGTCTATTTTTGAAATTTCTTCAAGTTCTTAACATGCATGTTTTTTGCTGATCTAAAGATAATTAAAACATATTTATCATTTGAGAATTTTAAGAGTGACTTCTCTGAAATACTGCTGGGAAAGATCTTCATAAATAGGTAGTCTTAGAAAAAAAAGTATAACCTATCCTAAGCAACAGCTGGTATGAGTCATCGTTAAGTTATTCACACACACAAAAGTTACATTTCCCTGATCCTAGCCTGAACATACCAAATGAAAGGCAAAATTTTTAGAGCCTAAATAGAAAATATGATTTATAATTTCCAAATGCAAAAAAATACACTTTTTAATTTCTAAAGTAAATGTCCATATAAAGTATTTGCATTTAATTGTGTGTAAAAGGCCTGTATGATAGGCAACACAGTTGGTACAATTTTAAATATAAATGAAATTGCCTGAAAGAAAACTATAGCTTTGTAAGAACATTAAGATGTATGTTTTGGTACTAATGAGTCAAAGCACTGCTCGATTTCAAATCGAGCTTTACAGTGCAATAAGTCTAGGTTTAAAGTTAATCATGTTAGATATTACAATTTTATAAATATACCTGCAACATCCTTCTGTAAGTCAGTCATGTACTACATAAGAATTTTTTGCCTTTTTTCCCTTTTCATTCAATTATTAGTAATCTCAAGTATAACACCACTTTTGAAAACTGTTAACATATCATTGAAAGCTTCAGACAAACACAGAAATTCTGCTTTTGGTTTTAGTTTTAGAAAAAGTTGTAAACGAACTAGCAACCTCCTGTTAGAACTTAGCAAATTCATGCATGGAATGTAGACTCACCGTGTTTCTCTTGAAAAAGTTGAGAATCAGCATTAAGTTCGCAGAGAAAGTGTGAAAGCCAGCGGAGCTTTGACCTGGTTTAAATAAATTGTCCTGTCTCTGGGTAGAATATCGGAGCTCTCTGGAGAGTCTTTACTTTCTCTCTCCCAATCTCTGTCTCTTTCTTTCTCAGCCTCTCTCTCCTCCCCCCTCATGCTCCCTCCCTTCTCTTTCTCGCTCAAACACACGGTATGATTAAACTGCTCCTGTCAAGAGTGTTTTTTCTATAGCTTATTATAAGACCATGAAGTGAAAAATCACTCCGTAAATTTGCTATGTATCATCTCATAAATATGAAAGCTGCTAAATAGCCAGCCACAATTGGAAAACTGCTACATAGTCACAAAATCTTAAACTATATAATGGAGACGTATTTAAATCCAAAGAAATGAAAATATGTTGCTTACTTTATTAAATACTGTTGTTATGTAAGAGATATCAGAAAAGTGAAGCTCAGGGCTAATACTTGGTTTCCAGGGTAAATCTGTTCCAGGAGCTTATATGTGGGCGAGAGGAAGGCCCGTATTGATTTCTGGCATCATACCTACTTGGCCTTTGTAATACACATGCAACCCTCAAGGTGTCAAAATGATCACTTTCAAAATGCACTTATTAGGCACTCACAGGTTTCAGCTGTTTTCCCTACACCTTTTCTCATCCCATCCTCCTGCCAGGAGAGGAGCACTAGGGCCAGGGAAATGGTAAAGCAGAACAGGAAAAGGACCCAACCTTCGTTGAGTGCTTTCTATAGACTAAGCCCTAGGCTCAGTGCTTCATTTCCACTAACCCTCATCCTAAGTGGCTGGTACTGGTGTTGGCCTGTTTTACAAGAATGAGAACTGGCTCAAGACTTAAGAAACGGTAAGTAGCAAAACTATCGTCCCCTACAGAGGACTCCTCCCCCGCCAAGGTAAATTCCAAAGCCCACATCCTCTGAAACTTATATGACTCTTTAAGCTCTTTTCATGACACTATGTTGAGGAAGGGTTTTTAAATGGCAGCAACAGAACCATTTTACCGTGACAGTGTTTTTCCTGTGGTTCCTCCTCACCACAATGGCACCAAAGAATTAAGAGTTCAGACTGTTCTGCTTTTTCCTCTTCTTCCCTCCAGTGCTGTGTTAAGAGCACGAATAGGTAAAGGGAAGTAGGGTCTTCACACTTCCTGGTTAACTCAGGGCAATCATGCCTGATACCTGTTGTTCAAGGTATTATCACCAGTGTTCTCTTCTTACTCTCAAACACATGTCCTAATCTTTGGAAGATGATTTATACAGTCAGTGTACATTAAGGAGTAGAGCAATGCGAGTTACATGAAAGCTGCCTCAAAACAGTTACCAGGTGCCGTCCTCGATTCCAACTAGACTGTTATCAGAATCGAAATGGCAAAGAATGGAAATTGACATTAAGTCCAAAGTGTTTGCCTCATGGTACCTGGTAAACAATATATCTTTCTTTTAGAACTTTTAGAACTTGAAGAATTTAACTGGGTTTCTTGCATCAGGAAACATCTGTGTGTTATGGAATCACCTTTGTTGGTACAACTAAAGCTAGTTAAATCGGGGCCAGAGTAATTGGTAAAGGTACAAGATTGTAACATAACTTTCTTTCTTTTTTTTTTTTTTAAGATTTTATTTATTTATTTGACAGAGATCACAAGTAGAAAGAGAGGAGGAAACAGGCTCCCTGCTGAGCAGAGAGCCCGATGCGGGGCTTGATCCTAGGACCCTAGGATCATGACCTGAGCCAAAGGCAGAGGCTTTAACCCACTGAGCTACCCAGGCACTCCGTAACATAACTTTCTAATATAAAATAGTACATGGTCCATCTTTCATTACCAGCATGTCTCAAGCTGCTATTTTTATTCCTTTGGATGTGCTAAAGAGCGGTGACACCTGAAAATACTGCCTTGAGAATTTCATCCCTGGAGTAAAATGCAGATTCCCTCAAAGGAATAATAGGAAGCCATCTGAACTTTCAACAATTTAATATATCAATTTAGAGAATCTCTTTAATAAGATGTATTCCATGTGCTAGCCAAAAATTAAGAATATATAGAAAACCACTTAAAGGGGTTTGAAGATAGATAGACATTAACTTATTGGAAATTCACTGTGCATCACAGACTGATGGAGGGTGCTGACGGAGAAAGGCAGCCATATCTGTGTGGAATGCCCTGAACACAGCTGAAATATCAACAAGGGGTCAAGTCCTGCCAGGGGTCCCTAATGAAGAATGGAAGGCACCAAGAGAGGAAGCAAAAGAAGGGCCTCCACAAGCAAATGCTGCACATCTGGGCCAGTCAGAAAAAGTGGAAATAACCTCACAGAACCTGTGGCTTGGTACAAGTCGCACATATTGAGCTGTGGTGGTGTTCTAGAGCTCCCTCCTCCCCACCACACCCCCTGGCTGGGTACCTTTGTGTAGAGCCCAGTCTGTACGACTCCAGGTAGAGACCCTGGGTAGTAGGCTGTGGTAGCAGACGTTGTTAGGGCCCAGCCCATACTCCCCGGCACTCACGGCTCCTGTAAGCAAGGACAGCTAGCACGGCAGGCACCTGCAACTCTCTGCTGAGGGAGACTTCCAGTGGTTGCCGTCAGCTGGGTCCACATGGAAAAGAGGCCAAAGAGCCAGGAAGTAAATGATCCTGGAAACAGTCCTCCGCCAGGGACAAATGGAAGTTGTTGGATAAATGCTAATTCCTTTACCCTTGGGGGAGATACCTCCACACTGTCTGCCATCCAATGGGATCAAGCCATTAGCCAATTAGCCAGAGCACTCATCTGCCACATAACACACCTTTTATTGACTTGCTTTCCCTAGCTCATTTCCCTATAATCCAAACTGCTGCTTCCCTGGGAACTCCTTGCTCTTAAATCTTTGTCCCAGGGTCGTCTCTTAGGGGCGCTCAACGAACACAGCTGCCGAAGAGAAGAGGATTCTATTTTACGAGGCTGGAGAGCTATGTGGCTTAGCCAGTATCTGGGAGATGTAGGACATTTTTCTTACTTAGTCCATTGATTAGAATTTTGTAAATATTAGAGTGATGTGTTTTACTTGACATAAACTATAAAAGACAAACTTTCCATAGAGAGCATGTGGGAAATACAAATACAGCAAAGCCTTCTTCAGATACTCATTCTTTACAGAATGAAAACCCTTATTTGGCTAGCCTCCTTGGCTCTTTTTAAAGGTATGATAATACCTCCATCAACAGAGAAACATATCCCAGTGATATATTTCCTTGTCATCATGTAGCAAGCAGAGGTAGAAGCTCTATCAGAAGGGACACTAGAATGTGGCAAGGTTAGTTAAAGATATGCAAAATCATGAAGAAAATATAAACTATGCCACTGCCAATTTAGGGCAGAAAAATACGGAATCCAAAATTGTCTTCTATCAGTAGGAGTAGGGGAGGGAATTTGGTCAAGGGCTAGGCTTGAAAAGGGAGAAGGAAACACATGGAATGGAGAAGTCAACGCCAGAAGACTGGACTGAAGACAAGGTATGTTCCTTGGGTGCTAGTGAGGAACGTACTTCGTGCTTCCGTGATCAGCAAGTCCTAGAGGGAGGGTTAAGTCCACAAGAATGGGAGGCTGCCTGCGGATGCCTCTCTTCCCCTCCACCACCAAGTACTAAATCAGGTAGAGAAGGCTCGGTAAGACTCGAGAAGGAACTCTCTTAACTCCTCAATTAACCCCTTCACCATTCTGTTGATACCTGAAATGCCTGTATTAAGGAAACTGTTCATTATACATTTAGAAATAAAATGCGAACACCTGGTCAAAGAAACAGTGTGAATGCGTCTCTCAGTATAAAAGCAACCAATCAGGTGTGCTTTCTACTCTTCTTGTATGTCTTAAATAGTGCTTAATGAATAACATTTTTAAACATTTTATAAAAGCAGTCATTGTCAATGCAAAGGCATACCTACCAGAATCCTTCTGAAGAGAAGGCAGTTAATAACACGTCTTTATGTTCCAACTCCAAATACTTTCTTTATCCTAACTCATACACTTACATCTAATCTTGCCTTTTCCCCCCTTCCCGGCCCCACGTTCCAAAACCAACAGGAAAAACATTAAGTCTGCCTATCCAATCATTCCACATCTTGGTTCAAAACTCTTCAGTAGCAGGCTACTGCATTAAGATGAAATAAAAATCTTAAGCATGGTCCTAAGCCTCCTTAGACCTGGCCTCAACGTGCTCTCAAGAATGTTGCTACATCACTCTTTCCCCCTTTCCCCTGTATATTCTGACCTTCTTCTGGCTAATTAGCCTAATTAGCATTAGCTTTGCCATTTGAGTTCTTTGTCCATAATATTTACCTGGGATCTTCCCCTTTCCTCTGCACTGACTACCCTGGATTGCTCTGTCGCATCCCTCAGATCTTGGAGTAAATCACTACCAGCAGTCTAGGTTGAGCTGCCGTGCAGGTCTCGCTCTCACCGGCCCTGGACCTCTTCATAATGTTTAATGCATTTGAGATGACCTTCCTATGTCTGTCCAGGGGCAAGGACCATATCCATCCTGCTTCTTACCCTGAGCCCAGAACAGTGCCTGGTAAACATTAGATTGTTTAATAAATGTTTTGAATGAGTGAATAAACAGGGACTTGATCCAAGGTCTTCTGGCCCCAAATTCCATATTCTTTGTGTCACATCTCTCAGAAGACAAGGAATTGGACAATTAAACTGATGGGGGAAAAATGACAAAAATAAAAATGAACAAAGAGTTGGTTTGAAACCAAACTTTGAAGGCATAATTTTGGCAAGGGTTCTACCTATTTATTTTTCATTTATCCAAAACAAATGGAAGTTTTAAAAGAGGCATTTTTATCACACAACTGTTTTGTTTGATAAATGCGTAGATGAAACAATTGAGGATAAAAGAAGTTTGGGTTAAGTTGGGATATATTTGGTGTCATCTTTTCTCTCACTACCTAAGTATGTGCTTTAGTGTCTCCTTTTGCATTTGTAATTTTGTTTGTTCATTTTCCTAAGGGGGGCTTTCCATAAACTTCAGATTGTAAACTTTAAAAAAATCTAAATTGGCCTGTGATAAGTAGAATAAGTGCCCCTCCCACAGATGTTTGTGTCCTAATCTTTAGAATTTATGCTTCATTACATGGCAGGGGGAAATTATGGCTGCAGACAGAATTAAGTTTGCTAGCCAACTAACCTTAAAATAATGAGATGACGCTGGATTGTCTGCGTCAGGGGCAGCGTAATCATAAAGTCCTTACAAGAGGAAGAGAGAGACAGAAGGATAAGAGTAAGATGTGATAAGAGGAAGACTTAACTAGCCATTTCTGGCTTTGAAGACAGACAAGGGCTGCAGGCCAAGGAATGAGTACAGCTCCCAAAAGCCTGGGAAGGCAAGAAAATGGATTCTCTCCTAGAGCCTCCAAAAGGAAGAAAGCCCTATCCTGAGCCATTTAGGAATTCTGACCTCCAGAACTGCAAGATAATTCATTTCTGTTGTTTTAAGCCACTCCATTTGGGGTAATTTATTACAGCAGCAGCAAGGAATTAATATACTGCCCCTGCATCAGGAGATTACTCACACCTATTACCCTACAAAAGACTTCCTGAAAATTTTCTCTTATTTATAAAAATGATTTCATGATCCAAATCCTGAGGATAATTATGGACAGTTTGCAAATAATTTTGAAAGAACTACCATTTATAAGGAAGATTTCTAAGGCCAGGAAACATAATCTATCATAATCCATTTAGCCAAATATTTGTTAAGCACTTTAGAATAACTACACATGGAAATAAAATACTTGTTCTCCTATCCTCAGGTGCACACACACACACACACACACACACACACACACAACACACACGTTTCCCCTTAAGACTTTCCACAAACCTACACTTATCTTTCTTTGTGTGTGTGAGTGAAGAATCCATTTTTTTTGTTTTTGTTTTTCACATAATGTTCAATGGTTTAGTAGTTGCGTTTAACACCCAAACCTATATTTAAATGCAACCACTAACACGGATATAATTTTTGGTAAGTTGTTTACCTTAAGTTTCCCTCTATGTAAAAGTGGAAACAGCTTAGTTTTCTGGAAGGAATAGAAATGATGAAATGTAAAGCACCCAGGGCAGAATAAGACACCTAAAAAGCCAGTAGCTATTATATTAATAAAATGATAACTTCGTACTTGCAGATTTCTACATTGAATAACATTGTACTGCAGACCTTCTCTATTTTCTCACAAATAAGGACCTTTTGACTAGTAACATTTCAGTATATGCTTGAAAGCAATTTGTTAATAGGAAGATAGTTGATAAGATCAAGAAACAGTACTCTGGTTTTAGAAGCTAGGTAATAAAATATAACATAAGCTAACCTTCTACAAAGGAGAACTTCAAAATTAACATAGAGTATGATTATTTAAGGGTGTTTATATTCTATTATTTGACACAAATTAAAATATTAGGAAAGCTAGACGCTACTTGTTGCTTTTAAGGAATGTGAAGGCAGGGATGCAATGAAGGAAAGCAGCAGAGTAAGTAAGAACAAATAATCCTCTGTCCAGGACTTTGGGATGGCTGTAACATAACATTTGAATCCGGAAGGTGAACAAAACTCTGATGTGTAAATTATTCTGTTTTAGCCTAGGCACTTCAATTAGAGCAAAGACATCTACTTGATAAAATTTTATACAACTTGTATTTAAAAATCTATGAAAACTATTGCATATTAAAAGTCTCTTAGTAAAGGCTGACATAGAAGAATATAAGATGCTTCGAGAAAACTAGTAAGACAAATATTTTGCATGTTGGGTCATTTTCATGATTTTTAATAATAATTTTTTCAGATATGTGCTAATGGGAAAACAATTACTTTAAAACACATTAACATATATTTGAAACCCAACCTTGGAAAGCATTTTGGCTTTGTGATTTATATCTTATGAGCATTATTTATTTCACATCACCCTTGAAGGAAAGTTCTTCTCAAATAGACATGCAACCTTTGTTATTTTACACATTAATTAAAGGGAATGCATGTCAAAATGTAATTTCCTTGTCATCAGGAGGTTCTGGTGACTCCTTGGGCAGTAAATGTTAATTTAATGAGTTTTATTGTTTATGTTACTACCTAAAATGCTCAGTACATTAAGGAAGGCCATTAAAGATGTGCCTAACAGGCACTGTGATATTTGGGAAGGTCATTCTTTGGGGGAAAAAAGGTAAATTGCTTACTAATGATGTAACTTACAGTGGAGATGAAGTTTAGAGAGCACAGAAGAATGGGTGGTGGGAGTGACCCTGAGGAGCTTTCTTTCTTTTTTAAGATTTATTCGAGACGGGGGGGGGGCAGGGGGAGAGATAGAGAATCCTGAAGCAGACTCCCCGCTGAGCTCAGAGCCCTATGCAGGACTCCATCCCAGGACCCTGAGATCATGACCTGAGTCGAAATCGAGAGTCCGATGCTCAGTTGACTGAATCAGCCAGGTGCCCCCTCTGAGGTGCTCTCCAAATGCCGTAGGTGGATATTAGGTTTAAGATGTCTCACCTCATCTGATATTAATGGCTGGGGCTCTGTTACACACCCTTAAGACAGTTAGTGTCTTATTTAAAGACCTATCTGTGGGTTTACGTAGCATACAGATAGTTAGCTGGAGCCTGATGTACAAGGAGATCATGTAACTTCCACACCCATCTCTCCTCCTCCTCTCCTGCCACAGTACGAAGGGTGTCTCTCCTCTTATCTGGAATACCTCTCCCTCTTACCTTCTTCTGTACCAACCTCTATTGATTACATTCTCTCTCCTTCTTAAAATGTCCCTTTCATTAGAATATAAGTATTTCAAAACCTATATTCTTTTCTGACCAACTTAATGGGGCTCCTTGTCTGTGTTCATTTCTCAGAGAATTATATTGAAATAAATTTTTTCTCTATCTGTCCCCACATACTCCCTAGTTAAGTTTAATATTTTGTTTGATAAATTCCAGAGACTTTATCAAAGCAGACTTGGCTAATCAGAAATTCTGGAATGGCAGCATTCTAAATATTTCTTCCAGTCCTCCTACAGACTTAGACCTTTACTTTGCATAAGAAAAAGACCCACTGAAATGTTTTTGAGATAATGATCCTCACACCAGTAGTGTAAAAATTCCTCTGTCACATCTTTACCCCACCTTGTATTAGACAATCTAATTATATTCTTTTGAAGTATACTTTATGATGCCTATGCTTCTTATCATCAGGATTAGCATTACTGTTTTCTGCTCTTCACTGACTCCTATGAGGGACAAACAAGAAGGACATGTTTATATAACTGTACAAATCCAGCCAGTATTTCGATACTTAACTGTGCTGGTTCGCCAAGTGGTGACACTGCTGAGAGTCAACTGTTTTCTGTCGGGGGCAGCTGTGTTGTAGGGAAATCAATGTAGGATGTGTGAAAGTAGGCTGCGCAGAAGTGAGACATAAAGGAGCTGAGCATCACCCTTAAATAAAAACTACTAATGGTTTGTTTTCTTGATTTCTCGGTCTCTGTAAGTACTCGGACTCACTATATTTTCGTGCTTAGAAAAAATTAAAAAGTTACACAAACTTTAGCGTTGTAATTGTCAATTACCAATTTCAGAAAAGTGGGCTTATGACTCATTGGGTTATTAGAAAATTCTGCTCCAGGTTTATAGAAATGCTTCATGCTTATGACTCAGGTAGAGAAAATCTGGACTGAAATCATTGTTACACAGAACAATCTACAGAACCCTAGATTATATGACTCAGTAGCAGTCAACATCATGTATACCCGATCCTATTCTGCTGCTGCTGGGAAAACTGGGGCTATGAACGTGAAATACACTGTGGACAGTCCCACGGCTAGCCAGTGCAAGAGGGAGGCCCTAAAACCCAGGCCAGATGACCCTCGGTTCAGTACATCTTCAGTAAACATACATGCTTACAGAACAATCCTGTAAGTCTCTTGTTTATACTCAAAACTATTCTACCCATGAAGTACTGTTCTCCCAGCCAGGAAGCTGTGGAGTTCTTCCTGTGTGAGGACCACCTGGCAGCAAAACTGCTCCTTCCTCTGAGTGCAAGGAGGGCTGGTCCCCAGGATGCCCTCAGGCTGCTCCCCGAAGCCTTCAGCTCTCAGTGCTCGCCCCACTGGTCCCACAGGGGAGCCTCCGGGAAGGTTAAACATTGAGCCACATCGAACCAGAAAGGTGAAACACAAGTTTTTTCTCTGGGGGATCCATGGAAAAGAATCTTTGTTCTTTAGGGTCCAAGCCAATCTGAACTCAATGTGAATTAATGAATAAGTTCAGACAGCTGGAATTTGGTGCTAGATTATCATCTCTGGTTTGATATCTCTGTGTCCCATTAGTTGTGCTTTACTCTATAGTCATGGACTGCACTGAAAATCTCTGCTGTTTAACCCACATGTGTGGACATCTGGCCTTAAGACTCTGGCTTATGTTCCTGTGGGGGAGTTAAGCAGTGTTTTAGAGGATATTTGAAGATAAGCGAAAAACATGGCATTTCCAGAAGAACACCCTTTTATATTTGCTGGAAGATTTTGGAGAATTTTATACTAAAGTAAACATTAGTATGTAATAGGTAAAAGGCTAAAGTCTCATTAATTTTTAAGATAAAACTCAAGACTTCAAATAATCCTTCTCCTTTGGCTATTGTTTGAGGCTATGCCCTCAGGCCTTCTGGAGATAAGCACTACTTTCCTTTGCCATTAGAAGTGATTCAGTTGAAAAGTTTAAGAAACATGGATCTTTTTTGAGGGACGGGGAGGGGTCAAGGGAGAGAGAGAGAAGCCTTGCTGGACATGGAGCCTGATGTGGAGCTCAGTCTCACAACCCTGAGATCAGGACCTGAGCCAAAATCAAGACTTGGATGCTTCATTGACTGAGCCACCCAGGCCCTCTGGATCATTTCTTTATCTATCCCAGTAGCACATTTTCAAATTCCAGAAGGCAAATGATGGAATTTCAAATCTCTTTGGAGCTTAGTGATTTGGAGTGAAAGTAGTTCTTAGTTCATGAATTCCACAGATAGGAAACAATTATATACTGAAGGTCTGCATTAAGGTCTGCAATCAGCTTAAAATGGGAATACCTTAGAGATCAATGTGTCAATTCACTGGATATAGAATGTCAACTCATCTCTGCGGTATCACAGGTTAGCTTGACATATTCGGCTGGGATCATCTTCCAGATTATGTGGAAGAATCATGTCAGTGATGATATCCAATCTCTTTTATGTGTATTGAGACTAAGCCAAAGAACTGTCGAGTACTAATCAATATAATCGTCTGAGAATCAACCAGAAGTCATTATATGTATGACAAAAATGTCAAAAGTGTGTTTTATTAAAAATATGAGCTCATGTTCATTATGACTCAATTCTTTTGAGGGGAGAGGATATAAATAACGGGTATAGAACTGAGATCTAAGAAAAGTATAAACCGAAAGCCCAAATGTTTTTTTAACCAAAGCAATCAACTCCAGGGAAGCCACAGATGGTAGACATATACTATAATTCATTAAAATGCCATGCAGTCTGAGAGGTAGAAATATCCAGTACCTCTTGGTGTGAGTTGCTAACATGAGTAGCTGCTGTACAGTTTACCAGTGTGAAAAACTGATTGCTTATTATAATGGTGTTTTCAGTTATATTTATTCACGTAAAAGAAGAATAAAAGGATTAGCTCCTGCATTTATTATTTTTTTAAGATTTTATTTATTTATTTGACAGGCAGAGATCACAAGTAGGCAGAGAGGCAGGCAGAGAGAGAGGAAGGGAAGCAGGCTCCCTGCTGAGCAGAGAGCCCGATGCAGGGTTCGATCCCAGGACCTTGGGATCATGACCTGAGCCGAAGGCAGAGGCTTTAACCCACTGAGCCACACAGGTGCCCCGGCTCCTGCACTTAAAGGAAAAATAAAGTCAAGGAACAATAATTTTAAGAATTAAAAAATCTTGGGGCGCCTGGGTGGCTCAGTGGGTTAAAGCCTCTGCCTTCGGCTCAGGTCATGATCCCAGGGTCCTGGGATCGAGCCCCACATCGGGCTCTCTGCTCCATGGAGAGCCTGCTTTCTCCTCTCTCTCTCTCTGCCTGCCTCTCTGTCTACTTGTGATCTCTGTCTGTCAAGTAAATCAATAAAATCTTTAAAAAAAAAAAAAAAAAAAAAAGAATTAAAAAATCTTTTCAAGCCCAAAAAAGTATAATGCCATTATAATTTGGGTTATTTTTGCTTTAGGTACTTGAGCTGTGAATACATATATCCCCTTGTTATTGAGAATTCAAGGCTTAATAATAATATCTACATCAAAAAAATCATCTGTAGGGGCCCCTGGGTGGCTCAGTGGGTTAAAGCCTCTGCCTTCGGCTCAGGTCATGATCGAGCCCTGCATCGGGCTCTCTGCTCAGCGGGGAGCCTGCTTCCCCCTCTCTCTCTGCCTGCCTCTCTGCCTACTTGTGATCTCCGTCTGTCAAATAAATAAATAAAATCTTAAAAAAAAAAAAGAAAATCATTTGTAATAAACTGATGTTTAAAAAAGGACATGCTAGGGGCACCTAAGAGGCTCAGTTGGTTGAGCATCTGACCCTTGGTCTCAGCTCAGGTCTCCATCTCAGGGTTGTGAGTTCAAGCCCCACACTGGGCTCCACGCTGGGTGTAGAGCCTACTTTAAAAAAAAAAAAAAAAAAAAAAAGAAGGCCATGCTAAACTGTAACACTAAAGGATTTATGTGTAAGTGCTGATTACGTACAACTTTACAGATGGCATAAAATCCAGCCTTGATTGACTGGAAAATAATCTCCCTCTTCTGCATCCTCATATTTGTGTTATGTCAAAAATTATAAAGTGACACATAACTACTGTTTAAAAATCTTAAATAAAACTTCAGCTAAGCATCCAAAGTGAAAGTATTTATTCTTTCCATAATGTATTGTCTATCTTAGGAACTGACTGGTGACAATTTGGATGCACAATAACAACACATGATTTTTCCCCCCTTCCTATTTGGTATATAGGTTTGTGAACTTCCTTAGAGGTTTAATACCTGAACATGCCACTCAGCAAAAAACAATGGATTTACAGGGGGAAAAAAAAAGATGGGGTGTCTGGGTGGCTCAGTGGGTTAAGCCTCTGCCTTTGGCTTGGGTCATGGTCTTGGGGTCCTGGGCTCGAACCCTGCATCGGGCTCTCTGCTCAGCAGGGAGCCTGCTTCCCTCTGTCTCTCTGCCTGCTGCTCTGCCTGCTTGTGATCTCTCTCTCTCTCTGTCAAATGAATAAATAAAATCTTAAAAAAAAAAAAAGAACAAAAGCTGATACTGGTAGCTAGAGTCTATGGACAAAGTAGCAGCAGCAGGATCTTAGGGGGTGTCTCAACCCTGACTTGTGTGACAAGACATAAAAAGTCTAAAGAACTACAGAAGTTACCACACTTGGGATGTGGCTGTGTGCCTTATGGGTGTACATATACAAGGTATACAAAACTAAGTACCTCTGTCAAAATCATTATTCTAGTCAGCAAAAGAATACTTGGAAAAATTAGGAATAACTCTCCTGTGGTTGAAACAATCAATGGCACCTCTATCACTCTGAACAACGAACCCTGAGCACGGGTTTATGGAGCATCTAAGAAACAAAGTGTAAGTAATTTCCAATGTCAGTTTGCATAACACATTTTAACTTTTTTGTTAAAGTATAAAGCTTTAATTATTTTAACTACAGCAAGTACTTAAGAGCTGGATTGAAAAATAGCTTAATATCAGAAATAAACTTAATAAAATAGAATTCTACCTTAAAAGCTGGTACCAGAATTTTCCTTAGTGAAGAAGCTGCCCCCATTGAGAGGCAGAACAATTTAGTGGCTAAGAGGATATACTCTGCAGCCAAACAGCCTGGGTTCGAATCCTAGCTCTGCCAGGCTCCAGTTATGCTGCTTTAGCTTCCTCCCAGACAAACAGAAAGAATGATATTAGAACCCACTTCATAGATCTGCTTTAAAGATTAAACAGACATTGATAAGGTGACTTGAAGAGTGACACACATGCATTTGTTTGTCATTTAGAGATATTGACAGAATCCAGGAGAAATAACTGAGGACTGGTGAGAGAGAAAAAAGAGAAAAAGAAATGGCCAAATACCGTGTGCCCAGCAATTATAACCACTTCCAAACCACCTCCTCCCCTCTCGTCCCCTGCTTGCTCCCAATACTCTCCTCACCGAAGTCTGTGAGACTCGTGCATGTGGCACACACAAATTTTAATCTTGTTTTGTTTTAAAAAGCACAGAAATGGCTTCAGACAGTGGTCTCTGTGGTAGGGGACAGAGGAAGCTGGACTCCAAAAGTCAGAAGAGGCCAGGCAAATTTTAAACTGAGGAGGGAACAGAAATTGTGAGGAGTCTGGGAATCAGACAGGCTTTGGGACTGGGATAAAGAGGCTCCCAGATTACACTGGTGGTGCACGAGTCTTAAAATAACATGAGAAAGCACCAATATTTTTAGACTCCATTGAAGAAAAACTAATTTAAACTCTCAAATGATTTAATTAATTATAGTGAAGGAAATTTCAAGTCACATGTACGGGAACCAGTCAGTTCCCTTTCGTTGTATAACACTGATACTAAGCCAGCATTGTAGTTCCCAGTCCCCATCCCTAGTTTAATGAATAATTGTCTACGTAGGCACGGTCATGATTCCTGATGTATGGCACGTCTAGAACAAGGCTTTTAAGAAGCAGATGTATGTACTTTCTCTATTCTTCTTTTATCCTTTGGCTGCCCTATGGTTTCAGGTAATAAAGCATAGAGTGTAAAAAGCCTGGGTGCCCAAACCTCTGCAGGGAGGAGAGTGGATTGTCAACTATGAAGTCCCACCTCAATTGTTAATTGAACGACAGAATTTTATTGAACTTGAGACTATACGTTTTAAGGTCAATTTTTAGCAGGTAGAATTATTGTAACTACTATGCCAAGTCACTTGTGGATGACAGCACAGTATCATGACTAAGAATAGAAATGCTAGCACACTGAATCTACCAGTTTTTGGCCATGTGGTCCCGGGAAAATTATTTAATCTTTCTGACCTGAGTTTCCTTATCTAAAAGATGGTTATCACCATGGTACCTATTTTAAAGTGCTAGAATTGTGCCAGTCTGGCTCACAGTATGTATCCAATAAACTCGGACTTTATTAATATCTATAATTATGCTTATCTTTGTGGATAAATTAATCAACTAGGGAGCAGGACAAATGAACTCTACTTTTCTTATAAGTATAGAGTAGCAGTCCTCAAGATATCACTGCCTTGCTGGTAGCACTTTCCCATCTTCTCCCCAACACAACCAACTTGTTCTAGACTTAGCACTGTTGGGGACCCTTGTAGACAACTGCCTCTTACTTTCCTTATACCCATGCTACCTTCTTCCCTGGGACCATTCTTCTACTGGTGTCTCACGACACACAGTCTGGACAATATGGACCAAGGGGACCCATGTGGATGTACAGAACAGTCTTTTGACTCTCTTCTTCTTTCCCTTCTCTCTTACTACTCCTTCTCAGCTATCCCAAGGAACCCTTTTCTTCTTTTGGTAACCTCGTCAGTGCTCAGAAAGAAGAGACATGGTGCAGGGGAAAACAAGTGCCATTCTGAACATGACCTCTCCATTTGAGAGAAGACTATCCAGTTTGAGACATGGTCTGTTCTTCACATACTCTCTTCTCTGCAGAAAAACCCAGGAAAATCTTTTGAACCCAGAGATGCCCAACAGAATCATTTCTGTCAAATGAACAAGAAATACAATCCGACTGTGTTTGAGCCTTTGCACATTTTAAGAGAGCAGGAGGGACCAGTCCACCGAACTGCTGGAGCTGCAGCGCAGCATCATGGTGCTGGCACCACATGGCCGGCTGGTCGCCACGCCCCAGGCCAGCTCTGATGCTGTGCCCCACTTAGAGCACGGACTCTGTAGCTCGACTGCTAAGCTCCAGTTCCAGCTCTGCCCTCACTAAGTGTGAACTTGGGCAAGTTAACTCTCCATGTTTCACTTTCCTGACAAGCAAAATAGGACTAAAATACGGTAAAGGCATAGAATTGTAGATGAAAAGAGTGGTGCACATTAAGTCAGTCTTAATGTGTAAAATTATGTGAATACACATTTTCTCATTTTCTCCCCATAAAGGAAGATTAAATCCAAATTAAATATTTTCCTAGTTATATAAACTTATATAAAAATGACAAAATGCTAACCATTGACACCAGTTTTTCTGGCTATTTATAGATAATTATTCATTTAACTAACTAAAAGCACTTTAAATACACCTAGAGCATGTAGTCCAATGGTTAAGGACTCTCAGTCCATTCAGGCTGCCATTACAAAAGTACTGTAAACTAGGTGTCTTATAAAGAACAAATATTTATCTCTCACAGTTCTGGAGGCTGGGAGGTCCACAATCTTGGAGCTGGCAGATTCAGTGACTGGTGAGGACCCACTTCCTTATAGACAGCTGTCTTCTTACTGTGACTTCACATGGTTGAAAGGGCAATTAGCTTTCTAGGGTCTCTTTTATAAGGGCAATAATATTCACAAGGCTCTTATGAATATAAGACTAGGTCCTCAGATCAGGACTCCCAAATGCCCCACCTCCTAATGCCACCATATTGGCCACTACATTAACTAAATGAATTTTAGGGGACACAAATATTCAGCTCACAGCAAGGACTAAGATTCTGGGCATAGACAAAAATTCAGATTCTCTCTACCACTTAGCTGTTTGACTTTGGGCAAGTGACTTAACTTCTCTCAGCCTTTGTTTTTTCCTTGAAAATCAAGAGCTAATTACTGTATATTATAAACTCTCCTGCAACTTCACAGACTTGTTGAGAGGATCGAATGTGGTAACGCACATTAAGTGCTTTACATAGGACCAGTGACATAGTGTGGGCAGAACAAGTATTCACTGTTCTTATTAGTTATTGATCGTCACTTGATAAATGTTTGTGGAGTAAATGAAATGTTTGGCATCACATAAACATTATTGCCAGGACTGCGTGGGAATAAAAACGGTAGCCATTTAAGTTCCGTGGGGGTAACAGTTGTTGGTTTCAGGCACCACTGACCCAAGGAGTTAATGGAGGGAAAAAAAGGGGAAAGCTTGAAACAAAAATAATGACTATTTTTACCTTGGGGAAGTGAGTAGGAGATAACTAGGAATGAACAAGACAGATATTAGTACAGTATGCTACTAAAAACAGGTGGTTTTAAAGATTAAAATTCGGGTGATATATAGGCAAGATTTGAACTATTTCGGCTCTTTACAACTGTATTTAATTCTCCCAATTATTTTCTGAATGGAAAGAAAGGAAAATTATTAAGAATATATTAAATTTTGTTGCACTCGGGTGGCTCAGTTGGTTAAGCGACTGTCTTTGGCTCAGGTCATGATCCTGGAGTCCCAGGATCCAGTCCCACATGGGGCTCCCTCCTCGGCAGGGAGTCTGCTTCTCCCTCTGACCCTTCCCCTTCTCATGCTCTCTCTCTCTCTCTCAAATAATAAAATAAATAAAATCTTCAAAAAACTGTTTAAAGAATATATTAAATTTTGTGGAAACTTTGGGAAATAAAGAACATATGTTTATATTATAATTAACTCTAAAGCTAATTTTTCTCAGAAATCCTTCATCAGTTAACGCATTCCTCATCTTTCCTAATACGATCGGGCTTTTATTTTAAAAGCTTTAAATAATTTTGCACTCATGAGATGGTAAGCCTGAAAGGCTTTGTAAACTGTAAAGTACTATAAAAAGACAAGCTAGTCCTCTGCCTTTCACTAAATCAAAAATGAGCTTGTAAACAATTCGAGGGCAAGGACAATGCTTTCTATTTGTGTGTACCACAAAGAATACTCACGGCAGAATTCTAAAGGGCAGAGGCTTTTCTCAAATGCTTGGCTAAAGGGTATGCAATGAGTGACAACTACAAAAATACAAAAGCAGAACAAAAGAACAGACAACTGGCATTACTTTGAGTAACGTCACTGAGCCACTTAAAGAGGAAAAAGGTGTGCACTAAACGGTCAAACTGTGCTATCTGGGCCAGAGAATCTAGGACGTGCTGAACGTGAGTTGAAAAGCACTGGTAGAGATACTGAGGAGACAGCTTCCGCATCCAGCATCACGAGCAGAAAGGAGCCAACAGATCTCAGTTATTACAGAGCCCCTTTGATTTGGGAACACTCACCGAGGAACCCATAATTCAGGCCACCTACATTCTGAATATTAAAACCAATATTTGTAACTGTACTTAGACCAAATTCAAGAATATGTAAAAATTTGCTTTTTCATCCTGGTCAATGCATGTAATGCATTACATTAAAATACTTGAATTCAGCTGTTCTTCCTTCGTGTTTCTGTATATAAAATTTGGATTAGATTTTCAAAATTAATTCCCTGATTTATGAAAGTGGATGGTTTTTCCCCACAAAAATATAATACTTTTGAGGCTTTACTTTGAAAGAGATAACAAAAAATGATCCATGAGAAGACAGTATTGTCCTTAGGCATTATAAAAAGTCATAGAACTGAACTGGAAGTAAATTTTTACTTTGAAGATAAAAGTGATTTTGCTATTCATATCAATCTTCTTGGTAAGTCTCTTAAAACATCAATTGGTATTTTTTGTTAATGATTTGCTGACACAGAATTCCCATGAAATTTTATGCAATCCTTCCTAAAATTACATCTTTCTCTTTCTTTCTTCCTTCCCTCTCTTCCTTCCTTCCTTTTTGCTCCCCTCCTTTTCTTTTTTCTTTTCTTTTCTTTTCTTATCTTTTCTTTCTTTCTTTCTCTCTCCCCTCCCCTTCACTTCCTTTCTCTCCTTCCTTCCCTTTCCTTTCTCTCTCTTTCTTTCTCTCTTCTTTTTAAAAACAACTAGATTATTGGGTGAATTTCCTGAGGTAGAACCTCTAAGTAGGAGCTGGCATTTTTAGTAGCAGGTTGAATCATATAGACTCAGTTAAACATCCCTTGAATTTATTTTCCTGTGGATTTCTGATCAATAGGATTTCCTTTCAAGAACCCTCCCTCATTAGAAGCACTGCATCTCTTTTCGGTTTCCATAATTCAGGTAGACAGATCAAAGATTCTTTCTTACACTTTCAAATACAGAGTGATAAAAATATTAAATTAAGATATTAATTGGTTTTATTTCTTAATTAATATACTTCTACTTCATTAGATAATGGCAAAGTGTTACAATGCAACTATATGTTTATTGACAAATGTTTATTTAGGTACTACATATAATTTATAATTCCTTTCATTTGAAATTTTCCTAAACATAATATTATTTACTACTTGACTGTCGAAAGTTTAATAGTTTCAGCTTAAAAGCTAAAGAAATGTGCTATTTCAACATATAAAAAACCCCTTAGGGTACTGAGTTTGAATCTGGAATACTGACTGTTATTTCTCCTGTAAATCCTAGAACATAAAGTCTGTTCAGTGTTACTAAAGCTATGACTAATGATTGTGTGTACCACATCCTTTAGTTATAAGAATTCTTAAAATGTAAATGATTACTTTAATAAGTATCACTATGTACTGGCCTGATAACAGAAGTTTTATTTTCCACATAAGAATGTACTAGCTGACTTGCAAAGTGGTTATGGTAAGTCCATTATGATAGACATCCTTTGTCTTTATCTCTAACAAAAGATAGATTTCCAAAAATATGTAGACATTTTCACTTTTCTTACCTAAGTATTTTCACAGAGTTAATTGATACTTTTATTAAATGAAGTGATATATGTAAGAGAGCATTGAAAACTGTAATATCTTTATTAATTAGTATAATGCAAATTTCATCTTTTAGTAGTTTTCTAATAAAATGTGGCCTTGACTTTTACTGTAATGGTAAAGGAGTTACTGTTACAACAATTCATTTACTGTCTCAAAACCTTAAAATGATAAATATCTCCTTACTGTTTACAGAAAGATTAAAACTTAAAAAGCAAAAAGATGGACTTATCCAGTGAAATGGAACCAGATCAATTTCCAGGGGCTTTTGAAGTGATTTTTAGAAGGGAAAGAAAGGGAAAAGAAGGCAGAAAAATAATTAAAAAATCACTTGTACTTTTTAAAATTTTTTAAATTGAGATGTGTTGATTACCTAAAAAATAATAAAACCCAATGTAGAAGAAAAATTGCCTTCAAAATTCACCCACTAAGAATGGCATGTCATAGTGTTAAATGAAATGCCATGATGTGGTCAATTAATTACCATCTAAGCATGATACTCTGACTGAGCAATCATACCCATCCGGTAGACTTCTTTCGAGAATCTTTTTCATTAAGGCACTGTATAAGACACTGCTCCCCTAGCCTCCCCCCAAAACACAAAAACAACAATAAAAAACACCCTGTAGCAGTTACTAGTCTTGTAACTTTGAAATTCATTTTGTGACAAGACCTTTACAGATATTTATGGGGCAGAGAAGTATTTAAACCGTACCATATGAGGACCAAAAAATGTCTTAGAGGAGTTCAGAGAATCACTTTTAGCCCAATAGGAAGTTGGAATCTGGATAGGGCTTGAATGAAGAGAAGGATTTGGCCAGGCAAGGTGACAGGTTAAGAACTTTCCAAGTGGAGGGTTTAGCACCTGTTAAGGTGCAAAGAAAGAAGCTTTAAATTGTGTTTTATAAACCCAAGGAAGTCAAGTCTAGTCGGAGCACTGCCAGAAATGAAGTTACATCTGTGAGAGATGGGAAGTAAATAAGATCATTTACTCATGTCAAATAACAAGTAGGCCTTTTTTTTTTTTAACCAATATTGTCCATTACACATACCTCACTGGTTTCATATGCACAATACCAAATCAAACTCATGTCTATGAATTTTCTGTGACTTTAACAAGAGCAATTTGAGGGGCCTGTAGGGGCAAAATTCAGATTAGGGTGTGAGGAGGACTGAGTGGCTTGTGAGGAAGAGACAGAACACAGACATCTCTTTCAAAAAGTTTCATTTATTCAAGAAAATCTTTGGGTGCCTAGTTCAGGCATTTTGCTAAATCCTGGGGAAGTAATCATCACAGAAATAACAGACACAACTCCTGAGCTCTCAGCCGGGAAAATTGGAGTTGGGGGAAGTGGTTTCACTACTTTATATAGGCAGCTACATCGACGATCAATTTTTAGAGCAAGGTTGAAGAGCTGAAGATTCTTATCGTTGTGGGGGTTAGATAAGCCTTCATTCTGAAAAATCATTTTGTCTACTGAGAGATGACACCAATAGGCACATAGTATCTATGTCGTCGACAGTGCAGGAATAAGGGGGTGGGAACTGTAAGTCCCTGTAGTAGTATAAATTAACTTCTGACTCTGAGAAGCAGAGGATGTGTTTAGGTAACTATAGAAATGATCATTGTTCTCTAATGGCTTTATCTGTGCTCTGCATTGTAGGCACCAAGTTCTTGGCCTAGAGCAAAGGTCATGAAAGCTTCTCTTTAAAAGATCAAACATTGAGGGACGCCTGGGTGGCTCAGTTGGTTAAGCCGCTGCCTTCGGCTCAGGTCATGATCCCAGGGTCCTGGGATCGAGTCCCACATCGTGCTCCTTGCTCAGCGGGGAGCCTGCTTCTCTCGCTGCCTCTGCCTGCCTCTCTGCCTACTTGTGTGTACTCTCTCTGACAAATAAATAAATAAAATCTTTAATAAAAAAAAAAAATAAAAGATCAAACATTGAATAATTTGGACTTTGTGGGCATAAGGTCTCTGCCTTTGTAGCATGAAAAGAGCCATGGACCACACAGAAATGAGTAAGCATGGCTGTATTTCAGTAAAACTACTAATGGACACCAAAACTGAATTTCATAAATTTTTATGTGCCACAAAATATTATTCTTATTGTGACCTTTCTCAACTATTTGCTAAAAACTGAAAAATCATTCTTAGCTCAAGGGCCATAAGAAACAGACTTTGAGCCAGAGTTTGCTGGCCCCTGACCTAGTATACAAGAGGCTGGGTAATAGGGCACAGGGAGGGTTGGCTGGATCACTCTCTTGCAGATTACACCTAACACAGGATAAACAGATGCACAAAAGCCCTTTAAGTGTGGGCACAATGTGGTATATGTGACCAAGAGCAATTTCCTGAGGCCAGAGCTGACAGATTTCACCAGATCTTCAAAGGGAGACTTGACAGGAGGAAGTTTGAGAACCAATGATAGAGAAGAAACTTAGACCTTAAGAGCTCGTATTCCATTAGCCTCTTTACACATAGTGAGCAGAGAAAAACATTGGCTGGGTTAACATGCCTCTCGGCACCATTCATGAATGACGTCACCAACATCTGTTCTCTATCTACTGCCCTTTTATTTGTTTCTCAGAGTTACTAAGATTGCTAGTTGGTATTACTGTTGAGCCCCTTCTATATGCCAGGTACTTTGCTAAAGTGTTAACATAAATTTTCATTTAATTCTCACAATAGTCTTCGAGGTAGTTACCAATTATTATCCTATTTTATAGTTGAGGAAACTGAGGCTCAAAAAGGCCTTTAACTTTTTGTTTTCTTTTGGAGTCTTCTAGATCCTCTGTCCTTACATTCTGCACCTCCTTCCTAAGCACATTCACTCACCCCAATTTCCATTTATATACTGATTATCCTCAATTGCCTTAAAAACCTATCCAATGACTGTCCCAACTTCAACATGGCCAGAAGTAAGAAACAGTATCCCTGCCCAGCAGTCGCTCTCTCAGTAAATGGCAAGACGCACCCTTACCCTGACATTCCTCTCCTCCCTACTCCCCAGTAGACTCTTGGATACAAAAGACTGTAATCACTTTCCTACTCATCCACCTTTTCCCAAATTTAGCCTGGTACAAGCCTTCTGCAATTGTGTCCTAAGAGGTCTTCCTAAAGACTTTTTTTTTTTTTTTAGGTAAAAAATGGTAGTATTACAGAACAAAATGAAATATTACGAATCTATAAATATTTTTTAAAAGCTATATAATAAAAGCATCTCTCTGTGTTTTCATGGAGTTGAATGGAGTTACAGTGAAGTGGTTAAGAACATAAACTCTACTTCAACATCTAGAAGATACACAGCTTCACACAAGTCATGTAATCATGAAATGGGAATAATAATAGCACCTTATGACTGTATTTTGAGGACTAGAGAAATTAATAAATGCACAGCAATTAAACACTAGATGGCATTGTGGTAATTAATAAATAATAGCTGTCCCTGCTGGGGGCTTTATCAATGTTAATAACACCAATGCATAAAAAGATTAGCTAATAATATACTAATATTTTCACAGTGAACTTGCTATTAGTGGTGGCACTGCAGGAGTTTTATTTACCTTCTTTTTGTTTTTCTGTGCTTAAAAATCTGAAAAATAGGGGCACCTGGGTGGCTTAGGCCTAAAGGGTCTGCCTTCAGCTCAGGTCATGAGCCCGGAGTTCTGGGATCAAGCCCCACGGCGGGCTCCCTGCTCAGCAGGGAGCCTGCTTCTCTCTCTCCCACTCCCCCTAATTGTGTTCCCTCTCTTGCTGTCTCTCTCTCTGTCAAATAAGTAAATAAAGTCTTTTAAAAAGATCTGAAAAATATTACTAAAATAAATGAGCAAAAACATCTCTATATAAAATCACCATGGGTTAAATGAGGATGTACTGAAACTGAAAACAATCTGCTGTGAAAACAATCAGACATGTTTCTCATTACATTTGAGCTACCCAAAATATTTTATAATACCCATTCTGAAATTGATCTCATGTTTAAAATTTATTTTAGTGTAGTTAACAATAATTATCACTATAAATAATATCTGAGTACTTAGGATTGTACTTTGAAGGCCCTTAATAAATGTTAGCTTCCTTTCCTCCTTCATATCCTAAACACAAATTAATTCCACTCAAATAAATGTTTTTTTCTGACAAATCAACCTAAAAGTATATACGCATATTAGCCAAATTCAGAATTTATAGTTAAGAGTGAGGAAAAGAACAAAAATAGAGCAGGTGGCATGTGTTTGAAAATACTACTCCTTATTAGGGCATCTCTTCAGAAGATGAGTTACTATAGCTGAATTGAATCTCTATTACCAGTAGTGAATTCCTAGGCCAGACAGCAACAGTAAATAAAAGAACCCATGCTTACATTCATCTGATGGCTTTGCAGACTTGAGAATCATTTCTGGCACCATGATTTTGTGTTCAGGAAACAAAGAACATGAAACATTACGTTCCTCAGAATGTTTTTCTTGTGTTATTAAATGAATCAAATAAATGAGGTACAGACAAGGAATCTGGATTTCAGCAAGATTCTGATAAATATAGCTTTCCATGTCTGAAACTTTTGGGGGGACACCTATCCTTTGTGAGAACTTCTTTGCTTTCATTGTTAATGATCAGCAGAGGCAAGTAAACATTTCTTTCTTTTTATTCTTTTTTTAAGAATTTTTATTTATTTCCTGGACAGAGAGAGAGAGAGAAGGCACAAACAGGCAGAGCAGCAGGCAGAGGGAGAAGCAAGCTCCCTGATGAGCAAGAAGCCAGATGTGGGGCTTGATTCTAGGACCCTGAGATCATGACCTGAGCCAAAGGCAGTCACTTCACCAACTGAGCCATCCAGGCATCCGAAAGAAACATTTCTTCAAATGTTTAAAGAGAACACCTTAGCCTTCCTTCCCTGGAGCTACAACTTCTTTTTACAAAGAAAAAGACTGAGAATCTTCAGAAAGCTGCACTAAACTTAAAATGCAGGGGCACCTGGGTGGCTCCATCGGTTAAGCAGCTGATTTTGGCTCAGGTCATGATCTGAGGGTCCTGGAATTGAGCCCTGTGTCTGGCTTCATGCTGAGCAGGGAGTCTGCTTCTCTTTCTTCTCCAGCTCCCCCCTGCTCATGCTCTCTCTCTCTCTTGCAAATAAATAAATAAAATCATTAGAAAAATTAAAATAAAACATAGAAAATATTTTGGTAAACCAGATTGGCTGGAAGGAGACAAAATAAGTCCTATGGCAAAATAAGACATTCATTTTCCCAAGGTAAATAAATTATGAAGTCCAAGCTGGTGATCACTTGATTTACTTTATGACTTGCTTTACCTGTGTGACTTTTGGGGAGAAAATTAGAAAAGAATAGCAGAAGGGGATTTAATCTCTTGGACATTTTCTTGGCATAATTATTGTCTAAGGACCACATGAATTTTAAAATAATGCCCTAGGGGCGTCTGGGTGGCTCCGTTGGTTGGGCAACTGCCTTCTGCTCAGATCATGATCCTGGAGTCCCAGGAACGGTCCCGAGTCCGGCTCCCTGCTCGGCGGGGAGTCTGCTTCTCCAGCTGACCTCTCTCCTCTCATGCTCTCTCTCTCTCATTCTCTCTCTCTCTCAAATAAATAAATAAAATCTTTCAAAAAATGCCCTAAAGTCATAGGGAAAATAACTTAATGAAGCACTATCCCATTAGGTTTAAGTGAGTTATAGCTACAGTTTAATTCATGTGTATTATTTTCTTGACAATGGTACCAGGGTAATTTTGTTAGTGTCCATCTCTATTTTTTTGAGAAATCTGTGATATACCTTGGAAATTCATGAACTCTTATTAAGTTATTTTGAAATCAAACATCCATAAATCTACCTGAAACTTAGAATACTTACGTTTTTGCCTGTATAGTCTTTTTTTAAAATTTTTTAAAAATTTTTTATAAACATATAATGTATTATTAGCCCCAGGGGTACAGGTCTGTGAATCATCAGGTTTACACACTTCACAGCACTCACCATAGCACATACCCTCCCTAATGTCCATAACCTAACCACCCTCTCCCTACCCCCCTACCCCCACAGCAACTCTCAGTTTGTTTTGTGACATTAAGAGTCTCTTATGGTTTGTCTCCCTCTCCATCCCATCTTGTTTCATTTATTCTTTTCCTACCCCCCAACCACCCCACGTTGCATCTCCACTTCCTCATATCAGGGAGATCATATGATAGTTGTCTTTCTCCGACTGACTTCACAAAGCACAATACCCTCTAGTTCCATCCATGTTGCCGCAAATTGCCTATATAATCTTGTGGGATAATGAACACCATATAGTTTTTAATTCTACTATGAACCTTCTGAAAGGTTTCATTCCCATGATTATAATGAAAGAAATATTTAAGTTCATTGAGATAAACTGCCCCCCAAAAAAGCCTTTTAACCTGTATTCTGAGTAAGAGTAAGAAAAAGATCTGCTCATTGCCTTAGGAAGAGGTAATATCAATAGGTAAGAGAGAAGGCAGAGTTTCAACTTTCTCCAGTGAGACAAATCATATTGAGAAGAGTTGAACTAAGTAGTAAATGGCAGCCCAAGACAGGTGAATCTCCAAAATGAATACGATAATCTAGATCTAACCAAATTTTATCTCAGAATCTTCAAGACGGGCAGTATGATTTCAAAGAGTCCTATGATGATCTCAGAAATCCTGGTGAGGACACTGAAGCTGCACACAGCAGGGGGTGACAGACAGTCTTGAAAAACCATCAAAACTAACATAAAGGAGATACCTGCAAATTCTGGTAACTGCATTTGAAAGTTATCTCACAGAGATTTTACATTATCCAAACTCAGCTGGAATTCCAGGGCTGCTCAGTGGTACTTTTATCCTAGTCATTTCCACATTCCTCACCCTGTATCCTCACTCTCTCCACTCCCTCTGTTCTCCTGTGCCAGAGATCAAAGGCCTCTGACTCAGGTTCCTTCAGCCTTAATATTACCATTACAATACTCCTCAGGATCCCAACCATGTCCTCTCTTCAGTCAAATTTGTTTGACTGAAGAGAGAACCATTTTTCCCTCTCTCCAAGAATAACTTTGGTGTCCTTGAATTACACCCTCTGTTCTCTGGGACTTTGCTCTGTTAATTCAAATTTTTTGTATTTGTATCTTTCAGTCTCTCCATCCAGAGGTGCTTTTTCCAAACCTCATCCTGGAAAAATGTACAGATCTCCTTTCTTCTGAGACAGACAGACAGACAGACAGACACACACACCCCATTTACTTCTGGTACTATAAGGGCCTATTTAGCCAGAGCAGCTCCATCTGGTTAAACAGTGATTTTGTTGTTTATGCAGTAAAACTTAAACTGACCCTGCCCCCTCCCCTCAGGGAACTTACTTAAAAACAAGTCCTGGAAACCAGTCCCAGGTAACAAAGCCCAAATACAGGGGTGGGTCAGGCCAGGTGGAGGTATCTAATCAGTGGGGGCGCATACTGTCTCCCTAGCTACCAAGGAGTATGGGCCCCGCCCTTTGGGCGCCTTTTGGGCGCCAATTCTGACCAAGGTGATAGGCTAGTTCAAATATCTACTATAGGGTAAACTGTAATTCAATTGATTCAATTGGTCACTTATGTGTGACCTAGGGTGACTGTGCAGCTTTCTCTGTGTGTTACAATCTCATTGGCCACCTCTGCGTGGCCAGGCCCAACCACATGGCTTTTGCCCTTAAAAGCTAGTCTGTAAGGCAGAGAGAGGTCGCCTCTTTGCAAGACATGGTCCTGGCCGGTCAGTTTGATTCTCGATGCTTGGCGCGAAATAAAGCTTTTGCTTGACCTTCGCTTTGTACCAGTCTCGCTCCTTTGATTACAGACCCAACAATACTGCCTCCATTATGATGTCTGGTACATAAAAAATATTTTATAAATTTTGATAGAATGAATGAAAGGATTGCTCATACTGGTCGTTTCCCTTCCTGATGCTAAGCTTTCTGAAGAGAAGGTCAAAATAATTTATTCTATTTATTCATCCTTCCAGCCCAGCCCCATGTGTTTAAATAGGCTTTAGGGCAGTAGGGGCAGCCTCATGCTATCCCACTGTAACCCCTCTACCTCCATGCCCCTGAGCTCCTACCTGGTCTCTGCTGTTCTAGTTCTTTCCACCCATGATGAGAACCCCATCCCAAATCTGATGGGGAGTAATTAAGTGGGTGTGGATGAGATGACTGTTACAGAGAGAAAGTTGAGATGAATGATGGAATGGAGAGTGGGCTCTGGCCCACGCTGAATCTCATCTCCACACAAGGCATGCTCCATCCCCCCGCCTAACTCATTAATCTATTCAAACTTAAGGTCAGGAAGAATGCTTCGGTTCCCAAGTCCAATGGTCTACTCTCATTCCCTAGCCTCTTCAATCCTTCTGTAGGATTCACAAGGCTCTCTATAAAATTCTCTCCTCTCCTGGGATTCAGTTTCTCTTTGTCTTTACCCTTCACTCTTTTTGGATCCTGGTCCTCCCCTCCCCACTCCTTCATACTCTCCCTCTTTTCTTAGTAGTTATTCCTGAATTAGGGCATTTCACCTTGTCTTCTCTTAATTTCATCTTCAGTCCATTCCTTTGTCTGAGTACGCTCATTTCTTCCATTTCCCTAGCTCTTTCTCTACCTCCCTGCATCATCCTCTGTCATTTCGTCTGTTAGCCCCACAATGACCTCCTTGCTTTCTCCCTGGTTTTGTAGACCTGGCTTCCATTTAAACTTCCAGTAGCATAGCTTTGTTTCTTCTAGTCTCTTAATTAAAACATCTCCATCAAACTGTGAGCAAAGTCCCTTAAAGGGCTTCTAAAAGACCTGGCCTCATCTTTTTTTCTAAATGTATTTCCCACCACAGCCCCCCTCCCCCTTTTTTTTTTTAAAGATTTTATTTATTTATTTGACAGACAGAGATCACAAGTAGACAGAGAAGCAGGCAGAGAGGGGAGGAAGCAGGCTCCCCACCGAGCAGAGAGCCCGATGCGGGGCTCGATCCCAGGACCCTGGGATCATGACCTGAGCCGAAGGCAGAGGCCCTAACCCACTGAGCCACCCAGGTGCCCCACGACAGCCCTTTTATACACCTTTGCTTTCACCCAACTGTGCCTGTGGGCCGGGACCATTTATTGAGAAATAAATAAACGTGTGTGTGTGTCAGTGTGTGTGTGTGTATTTGTTTTTCTCCCTATTTTCCCTTCCCTCTTTCCACAAAATTATTAGCCTTTTAATAATTTCCACAAAATTATTTTATGCTCCCTTGCTTCAAGGATTTTTGCAAGAACGTAGGGCAGCCAGAAGGCAGTATTGACTCTTTTGTCTTTTCTAAATGCCTAAACTCTAAAACAGATAATGCTAAATGTGCCAGCCAGGGAGAAGGCTCTGCAGGGCCTATAGCCCAGGGTGGAACCTGCAGGAACCTGGGTCCTGCTCCAGGAGCCCTGTTGTGGCACAAAAAGAGAGCAAGAATATGCAAGGAGCGTCATGTAACCAGAAGGCATTTTTTGTACATGTTGAGATTCTTTTTTACTCAGGAGGAGTGTGTATCCTTTGGAAATCACAGAAACTTTTGTTTATCCATCTCCATGTGAGATATGTTTCCTTACAAAATATTGGCAATAGCTCCCAAATTTTTGTGTTTGCAGCAAGTTGTCAGTAGTAGAGAGCTTGATCTAACAGGAATTCAGAGAAAAAGATACTGGTAAATGCTGGAGTAACAGGGGACAACTCAAAGAATTAAAGGGTCTTGAGCAGGGTCTTGAAGGAAAGGATTAGGAAGAGGAAAATGAAATTTGGGATGGGGAAAATTTTTAGAAAGGTACAGAGTATCATTAAAATAAATGAATTTTCAGTACATTCTTAGTACATGATAATAGACTCTTAATTATTTGAAAATTATAAAACTGTTCTACAACATTTTCCATAATTTAATCAATGGCTTAACCATTAACATATTAATCTAATAAAGTATCTTCAGCTGTTACTGATATAATAAATAATAATTTTATTAAATGGTTAGACCATGATTATCTACCAATTCTGTATGTGCTCTCATCCTGAGACACAGCTCTTAGACCAATCTGATTTCCCACTTCTTTTGGTAACATGCACAAGTGGCATGAGTTTACTACATTTGGTGCTTGCTTTGTATTTTCTCATTTAGTTCTTTGGTTCAGGTTTATGTGAATAATTCCCTTCCCCTGGGGACGACAATTTTAATTTTGAAATACCTACTATGGCTGGTGTAGTACTAGAGATACAGTTATTCAATAGTGTAAGATGGAGTAAATTGAGCAATTTCTAGTCTATGAAGCCAATGTTATTTTACATTTATAGATGTTTTCTTCATAAAAGCTAAAAGTTCTAAGCAGAAATCACAGTCTCAGATACACAGTGTTCATTCGATCTAAAATCTGTCCTAAGGTGACCTGTTTCTTATAGTAAGGTGGAATATCCATTAAAGAAATCTTTTATATGATTTTAGGATGCATGCATTTCCCAGGGGAGTAAGCACTCATCATTTTCAACATTTATCGGTATGCTGGTAAGATTCCCTCTATCCTGGAATGGGCTTCCCTGTAAAATATTACTGATTTTTTAAAAAACATTTTTATTTATTTGTTTGACAGATAGAGAGAGATCACAAGTAGGCAGACCAACAGGCAGAGAGAGAGGGGGAAGCAGGCTCCCCGCTGAGCAGAGAGCCTGATGTGGGGCTCGATCCCAGGACCCTGAGACCATGACCTGATCCGAAGGCAGAGGCTTAACCCGCTGAGCTACCCAGGCACCCCACTGATTTAATTTTTAATGCACAGGACTCACCTCTTCAAAGAAGTCTTTCAAGTTTCATGAGAGTGGATCACACTCTCGGCTCCCTCTGTACCACAGTGATGATTGGATAGTTGCTCTTTCTGAGCTGGAAGACTTATATGCAACTCACCCTTTTCTATTTTGATATCTTTGAAGGCAGGAACAGGGTTTCATCCATCTCTAATATTCCTAGCTCCTAGCCCAGTTCCAATACAGTGTCTATCATGCATTAGCAACAGGATTGTGCTTAAATATTTGCTGAACCTTATTTCAAACTCTTCTTTTTTGCACAGTGGGTTAAGAGCACAGGCTTTGGTACCTGGAAGCCTGGGCTTACATTCTGGGCCAGACACTTACAATGGGAACTTGAACAAATTACCTAATCACTGTATGCCTTAGTTTCTCCAGTTTCAAAATGGGAAAAAAAGTAATGGTACTTACAAGTTTGTTGTGACCAATAAAGAAGTGAAATTATATGTACATACACATGCATGTATATAACTGAAGAGTGCATGGAAAAGGCTCCAGAATGTAACTCTATTAATAGGTTTATTCACTTAGACACATTTTTATGATACTAATAATTATACTTGTAGGTAATTGCGAGGGTGTCATTTAGGGATGGTCCTTCACAGATGTATAGATGCTTCTCGAAAATGCCTTTATTTTTAAGTAAGGAGGGGATTACCACTGGGGGAATGTCATATACTTAGTCTATGAGGGAGGGACCAAATCCTCACAGTACACAGGATGGGCCTCTAAACCTGCATAAGCTAAAATCTATCTTGAGTTCTAAAGCCTAGCACTAAGTTTACTCAGAGCTTCATTCAGCTCCAAAATATTGCTAGATCAGGAGCTTTTTCTTACAATTTTCCTTTCTTTCACTACTTCATGTTTTAATCTAATTCAGCTACTAAGTACTGAATAGGTATTTAGCTAGGTATGTGAATCGCCTAAAGACATTTACCGGTGGTAACACCTAGAGTCATTGGAAATGTCCTGTTTGTGTCACTTTCTTATTAAAAAATACATATTTAAAGAAGTTCTTTTCATTATGAATAAACAGTGCAGTAAAGATGATTTAAAAGTATTAATATTATTTACAATTGAAATATCCTGTAAGAGTAATTATATGTAATTGGAAAGACTAGTAAATTATATATAAGAATAATTATATATATATATAAAAGAGCATAGTAAATACTCTTCATAGTAAATATACATATGTGAGTATATGTGTGTGCATAAAATTTACTATGCTCTTCAATTTGTTGAAAAAAATTTTATTTGATTTCAAAGACTCAAATATACTCCTTTGAGCAAGTTAAAGGCTATAAAAGCAAAAACAAAAAAAAGTGATGTGTTTGTAATCAATCATTCTAAAAAGAGCTGATTAAACTTTACTTCTAAGTGCTTCATATTTTCCTGATTATCTGCTGTGGGTGTGACAGAGGAGAGAGAAATTGTAACCCAGGCTGTCTGGATTAGAGGTTCACCATAAGAGAAGCCCTAGCTTAATCAGTCTTTTTTTTTTTTTCATATTAAAATAACTAAATATTTACATGAAACGTAATACATTCTAGTCCACAGAATACACAGCTTGTTTTAATGTATGAGTAAGGCTGTTTTCCTCTCCACAGAACAGGGAGAAAAACAAGACAATGCACTGAGACAAAGCGGCACGATGACCGAGGTTTGTCACCCTTTGTCATTTGCTTTAGAAAGATAGAGAGAAGAATGAGAATATGTTCTCAAATAACAGGTAAAATTATGATATAGAAAAAGAGACATAAAACTTTATATCTGGAAAGTTCATAGGAGGACATCTAGTCCAACCCACCCTGTATATGAGCAAATTGAGTCCTACTGAGATGAAGTAAAAGTTGATTCACTGAGTCACCTTGGAATAGGATTGTTTTGTGAGCTTGGCTTTGGGATCCTATGTCTTTTTTTGCTCCCTTACACTGCAACCTAATCCCCTCAAGTAGGTTATTCCATGGAAGTTACTAATAATGCATCTTTTCGGAAGGTAAATATTATTTGAAATTCAACAATGACCACAAATGGAATAAAATTTAAATTAATAAAGCAAAGAGGCTAAGTGTTTCAATGACATTCATATGAACCTATCACCTACAAAGCCGTGTAGCAAGTACAGTTCCTGTGTAAAATTACTGTTGTGTTTTATTCTAAGAAAATATAATTCTATGTAACTAGTGAATAATAGAGAGTGAACTAACTATAGGGGACAAATAAAAGAAGAGAGACTACGAATAGTTAGATTAAGAAGATAATTTGTCTGCTAAACCTCACAGAGGAAGCACTGGTTGATCAAAGAACATTTCCATTTCATCTAAGTGATGAAAGATTTTCAAATCTGGTGGTGGAAGCCTTATCCACACCCCACACTGTAAACTATCATTACATCGATACCAAAAACCAAGAAGCATCACCTTTAAAAATGAGACAAATCAAACAACACAAATGAACAATGCCTCCTACTCCTCAGGAAGAAGTCTGACCCTAGGAAAAGATTCTCCGTCGCAATGAACAGCTCATCTCAGTGGGATGGCATAGAGGCTAATCCAATACAGAGACACTCGCTAACCTAGGTTCATCCTGTGATTCTCAGAAAGACAAACCTCTGCTGAGATAGCTGTGCATTCCAGGTCAGTTTTTCAATGGCTCAATTTCCTACCTTTATTTGCAAATATGTCCACTAGAATGCACATTTTAAAATAGATACTCTCCAGAATGCCAAGGTAACTATAAAAAGAATTTCATGAAAGTTTTTTGGCATGAGTAAATTTTGTTACAAGACTTTTGCTGCTAGGAAACAAAAATATGGAGTGAATGGTTATAACAGGAGAAAGAAGTGCTGACAATTTAAATCAAACCAATATTTCACTTACCTTTAGTTTTCCACAGTACTGAGCATAGTAATGAATTATCTGGTATGTCTGATCAAATATTATGTAATTTGGGGCAATTTAAAAAGTATTTTGTAGTACAGAAATAACCATCCTCCTTGCTGTGTTTGCTTTTTTCTATATACCTTGAGGACATGAAGCTTTTAAGGTTTATAAGCAGTAGAAAATATCTGAAACTCAAATTTGTATTAAGACATTCATTGCACAAATCCACTGACCCATTTTTCTAAAGTAAAAATAAGTGCTGGGTTTTTAACTTGCACTGAAAACACAATTACAGTTCAATAATTATGTTCATACAGTACCTTGAAGACTATATTTCAAGTTGCACAACTGACCTTCTTTTCCATAAAAATATAGATAGAACCTAAATTATAGGTAATTATATTATGGAACATTTTGAAAAGGAGAATCCTGTTGCTTTTCTTGCATATAAATCAATTTGGATCTTTAATACTTCTTTGCATTTCCTTGCATATTTATAAACATGGCTTTACTTTTTTTTTTTTTAACTTATGAAAAGTATCTGACCACTTTACAGATCGACAAATGGTACCAGGTTAGACAGCTGTACAGGAAAAAATAAATAAATAAACGCACACATGTAACAGATCTTTAGAGACAGAAAAATAAACTTCTTTTGCAAAGAAGAATCCGTACACTCTACAATCACTCACAAGCCACAGCATGAGGATCCATTTTTGTCTCTCCAGCAAGAACTCGAGGTGTCCAAATGGAATTCACTTCACTCACCTGTTTGGCTTAGTTGGGATGTGCTTCTACTCCTTCTAGACACTATGGCAACCACTTTGGCACTCAGGCTGGATCTCCTCTTCTTTCCACCTGCTCCGACTGTACCCACAGCTGTGTCGGACTGACTGCCGTCATTATGCTCCAGTGTATACATCTCCCCACTCACACTGGTGCTCTTCATGATGGCTCTTCCTGAAGTCCCCATCCGTCTGCCTTGCATTTTAGGGGTAAATGAACTATATTTACAAAGTAAAAACATATACGCATCCATAAATTACAGGTCAGCATAACTGAAGCTCTAAATCTAAGTTATTTTGAAATAATCCAGGCAAATTTTTTTGGGGGGGGGTAGTCAATTGAGTAGTAGTCTTACAGCTATGATTGACTAGATGTGAGCTTAAAACAATAGTAATTCAACACAGGAATCTATGAACTTTTAGTAAGAAGAAATGCAACCAGTGTTATCCACAGGGAGGTTAATGTTACTGACTAATTTCATAGTTACTAATGTTACTTTCAGAGAAAAACAAAAATATTTAAATCAACAAGACAAGTTCATATACATTCCTCAGGAAAAAATATTATTAAAAATGGATATTCTGGATTTGCCATATAAGATGAAAAACTGAAAACAGTTACTGTTCTAGTTCCAACTAACAGATAGCTCTTGCTATTTGATACCTCCTGCTTTATGAGTCTGGACAGACTACTAATGAGGCAAAAAAAAAAAAAAATCACATTTCCCTCCTTCCTTCCTTGTCCTCTCAGGTTGTATCTCTTCCAAATTTCAACTGATTTTCCCCTTTTAGCATTTCAAACTCACATGCTCAGGTTGAGATTTTTCTTTTTTCTTCCCTATCAGAACTTACTTATCTATGTTCCTGGATTATACTAATTTATCTGAGTAAATTACTGTACGTCTCTCCTAAGTGAGAAAATTATTGTTGAGACTTTCAGACAACATGGAAGGTTGGTGGGGAAAAAAACCGTCTCTAACTTGCCAAAGTGAATGTATGTCTGTGAGTTGGGGAGAAAGGTGGGGCAAACAAGTTGGGAGTCACAGATGTCAGGATTCTTCATATATTTTAAATTATACTGCATATGCAGTTATATTATCCATCTAGACTGGCCTCTTTTGGCCCAATTAAGACCTGGTTTGCTATATCTGAAATGACCCTCTTTATTTTATGGTTCCTTAAAATATCTGCAAAAATGGCTTACATGACTCTCACCACCACCTCGATTTTCTATTTCTTGTTTTGAAGTACAAAATACATTAACAGAGCATCTTTTAACAGTGATGACATTCAATACTCAAGTTGAAATAAATCCTAATATGATTAGAAATGATAAAACAGAAATTCTTGGGATCACATAACGTTTTTGTGGTCACATGAGTGTTTCAGTAGAAAGGGAAATTGATACGGGATGAGTTCAGAAAGAGTGAGATTGTGGAAGCCTCAGAATTTATGGAAAAGAAACAAGACTGTTTGATCCTTAGGATCCTTCCATGAACCGAATTGAAAAAGGAGACCTCTATTTGATAGGAATCATTTGGAATTTTTAATCCCTAGCTGTATTACCTGAATTGGTCCACATTATTAATATTAATATTTGTATTCTTTCAATTTATTCTAATCAGCTTTCCCTTAACTCAACATTTGTAAAGTCATGTGCAAACCTGGTAGTTTTGCTATGCACTTTATGCAAATTCTTTTTTGAAACATTAATGAAGACGGTATTACATATAGCTGGTTCAAAACTGATTCCTGTGGGGTTTGTATTCCCAATTCCAGTGGACCTTCTTTTCTGAGAAATACTACGATAGATTTCTTCTGTGTCCTCACAATTTATTTCAATGCATGACCTAAATCTGTCACCTCTCCTTAAGTCCACTCCTACTACCTGCTTTTTCTACAATTTTACTTGCAGACTTCCACTGGAGGATATGAAGCAATGTCACAATTTGTTCAGTTTTGCAGTGATCATGTCCATCTTCAATCAAATGCCGGTGACTGAGAAGTCAGTAGTTTTTCCACCTCTCATCACTCTTTTTAGAATACCTGTCGCAGGGTTATTGAAAACTTCTTTTCTGATGATTTTATTTTTACCTTAATAAAGTCTGGATAAACTAGCATCTACCTTTTCTCTCCCCATTATTTCCACAAAAATGGAATTCTATTATAACTCTCAATTTGTATCTTAAAAGTTATTTCACAAAAATACTACTGTAAAATATTCAGGAATGTTCTTTGGGCTATAGAAAAGTTTAAAAGCATAGGGAAATGTCTTCAACAATACTTCTATTCTGAAAATGTATTTGAGATGAGCTAGGAAGATGCAAAATTCTTTTCATGGACATTTAATCACAGCAATGAAATGTTCCACTATCTGAAAAAAGTCCAGAAGGCAGCTATGCTCACCACTATACCACGAACACACTTTGTTGACAAAAATTATGAAAAAATTTAAGGAAATCTGTATAGTGATGACCATTCAGGGGGTTAAGAAGTTATGTTAAAATGATTTTTGTGAATAAATGCTGTAATTTTTCTTCAAAAAATAAAATATTTTATTCAGAATTTTAAAAGCATTCTTATACAATATAAAGAATTTGGAATATCATAATGTTCAGTGAGAACATGTGAAGGCATTTTCAATTCTGCTTACCTAATTGAGGGGAGAGGTTTCTGGAGTCTAATCAGGTTACTTTAATCTGTGTGAAGGTTACTGTTTTAGTACAAATAAGCTTTCTATTCCCCTATTTTGTATCCTTTTATTTGTTCTGCTTCCATTGCCTGGAAAACTATTCCTGTCACTTAGTTTAACTTAGTGCCTAAATACTTCAGGATGTACTTTAATGCTTTCTGCTTTATAAAGCTCCCGAGAGTCTCTCTAGTATCATGACTTCTGTTTCCCAGCCCTCTGTTTTCGAGTTTCTATTGGTTGTATTCGGATTTGGATATTTTATATCAGCACGCACCTTACGCATCACTAGATTTGCCATAGTGCCCTTCCCATTGCTGAGTGAACTAAAGATTTATGAACAGGAAGTAAAAAAAAATGATGTCAGTATAAAAATGGACTATGATATAATCATAGTTATGATTATAATATATTATGATATAATATAATATAATATTATGATATAATCCATCTTTAAAAATCAATCAAACAAAATAAACCCTACCTTTCTTCTTTGATATTTCCTCTCCCTCTGGCTACTGACTTTGGCTAAAAATCTCCTCAAGCAGTTGCCTGTATGTCCTCTCTTCCTATTCTACCCTGAACTTATTTATTTATTTATTTATTTAAAAGATTTTATTTATTTATTTGACAGACAGAGATCACAGTAGACAGAGAGGCAGGCAGAGAGAGAAAGGGAGAAGCAGGCTCCCTGCTGAGCAGAGAGCCCGATATGGGGCTCGATCCCAGGACTCTGAGATCATGACATGAGCTGAAGGCAGAGGCACCACCCAGGCGCCCAACCCTGAACTAATTTAAATCAGGCTTTGTCCCTACTATTTCACCAAAGTTGCCCCCCCCTTTAAAAATTTTATTTATCTGAGATAGAGAGAGAGAGAGAGAGCACACACAAAGGGAGAGGGAGAAGCAGACTTCTGGCTGAGCAGGGAGCCCAACGTGGGACTCAGTCCTCCCCTGCCCCCCGGCCCTGAGATCATGACCTGAGCTGAAAGGCAGACGCTTAACTGACTGAGCCACCCAAAGCTGCCTTTTTTTAAAGTCACCAGTGACCTTACATGGCAAAATCCTATCACTGCACAGTTCTTACCCTTTTGACCTCTCAATAAATCATGTATGTGACAAAACATTTGATTCTACGATCAGGGAACACTTTATTCTCATGATCTCACTGTGCCTCACTGAAAAGAACTTTATTTTCTTTCATCACTAAATACTGGAGTTCTTCAGTGTTCAGCCCTCTGACCTATATTCCTCCATACGAGACTAACTCCCTAGATGCCTCAGTCTGGTCTTGGGCTTTACATATTATCCATGTGCTGCAAATTCCGTTGTTTTTCTCCACCTGTACTCAGTCCTGAACTCCAGATTTAGATAGCCAGCTGTCAGTGAACATTGATGTTTGGATAGGTCTCTCAAAAATAACATGTTCAGGGGCGCCTGGGTGGCTCAGTGGGTTAAAGCCTCTGCCTTCGGCTCAGGTCATGATCCCAGGTTCCTGGGATGGAGCCCCGCATCGCATCGGGCTCTCTGCTCAGCAGGGAGCCTGCTTCCTCCTCTCTCTCCGCCTGCTGCTCTGCCTACTTGTGATCTCTGTCTGTCAAATAAATAAATAAATAAAATCTTTAAACAACAAAATAACATGTTCAATCCAACTGAAAAACTGCCCTATAGCTTATCTTTCATATCACACTCAAGATACTCCATTTCTCCAATTGCTCAGAGGAATAATTTCCCCCTAGAAAAAAAGTCTAATGTGGATTTGAGACCAAGAAAAAAAAGTACTTTACTTTTTATGCCTTCCTTGAGCATTATCTAACAAGCCCACTTTAAAGGTCATCTGACCTCCAGGGAAATGTAAAATTTTTGACTGTTTACTCTGACAGTAATTATGATCCAAATATTTTACAACTCTTTAAAGTGAGATGTTAACTTGAATAAAACTGGTAAGGAGCGAATGATTACTATGTAGAAGATAGGGTAACTCCAAAGGTTATGGTTTTACTGACCTAGAGAATATTACTTAGTTTTGAATCTAAATTCATAATCTTATTCTAGCATTCATTCTTTTTTCTATATATATATATATATATATATATATATATATATATACACACACAAGTATGTATATATATACACACACACAATAACAGTATACGTATGTATGTGTGTGTGTGTGTGTGTGTGTGTGTGTATGTACCTGAGTTTCTTGGATCATCTTTGGAATCAGTTTATCATCCTGTTGGTTTTCTCACTGAAATTTCAACATATGCTATCCATTTTTTTATTACTATGTTTTAATGTTGAGAATTATGTTTTGATTGCTTTGGGGAGTCCCATCAAAATGCCCACATGGACACCCTGCCAGATACAATTAAACTATTTTGCTGGAGCAGGGCACCCATGGACTCCTTAAACTCAAGGTTGCCTTTAACCCAGTGGCAAATAAACATGACTTTCAATTTCTGCTTCTTTTTTTCTGACTCTGGTTTTCTATGTTTCTTTATTTTGCTTGTTTGTTTCTGGTTCTTGGTAAATTGGCTCTTATTTTGCTTGTTGTAACTATGAGCACATTCCTCACTAACGGCACCAACAATGAGGAAAACCATCCTTGGAATTAAATCTCTGGGGTGGCAGAAATCAGGATATATCACAAGTTGAGTGGCAAATGATAAAAAATTTGGCTTGTTAGTCTTTTTACATGCCTGTCTGCCGGCCACTAAAAGTTCACATCGCTCATGAAAATGTCTTGTGCATACTGAAAAAAGAACTGCTCTTTAAAGTCTGGGCTTAGGTCTTCAGTGTTAATTTTGGCCCTATGGCTAAGTGTAAAACTGAGTTGCTAGTTCTCTTTGAATGCTTAAAAACAGTCTTTTTGATTGATAATAAAAATCTCTTACTTTCTGTGCACCCTAAGGATAGCTGTCCAGGCAGATAGATACTAGATCCCAAGGGATCTTAAATTCAATAGAAAAAAATTCAGTAGAGCTCTTGTTCTGATTGATCTATAAAGATGAGTAAGTACTTATATAATTCTAATATAGGTAACTAAAGATTCCCTAGAGAAAAAAAGAAACTGAAATTCCGATACTTTGAATATGAGAGCCTTTTAAGAAAAAAAATTTTCAAGAAATTGCTAACTCAGAAGAATTTTAATATAAGAATTTAAATCCATGATCAAAGTGAATCCTTGGAGATATCAAACTAGTCTGATAAACTGGCTTAAAAACAGCCTTATGAGAACCATGATGAGATGCCACTTCCTACACACTAGGATAGCTATAATAAAAAGGAGACAATAACAGATGTTGATGGGAATCTGAAGAAACTGGGACCCTCATACATTGCTGTTGGGGAAGTAAAATGCTGCTGCTTTGGAAAAGTCTGGCAGTTTAGTTAAACTTAGACATAGTTAAATTAAACTCAAAGTTACCGAATGACTTAGTAATTCCGTTCAAAAGTTAAACATAGTTGGCATATGGAGCAGCAATTCCATGCCTAGATATAGGCTCAAGAGAATTTAAAACACATACCCACACCAAAACTCACAAATGAATATTCATATCAACATCATCCTTGACAGTTAAAAAGAGGACAACCCAAATGCCCATAAATTGATGAATGGAGAAATAAAATGTGGTATATCCATACAACGGAATATTATCAACCATAAAAAGGGGTGAGGTATTGATTAATATAATAACCACGGATGAAGTTAAAAACATTGTATTACATGAAAGAAGCTAGATACAATAGACTACTTATTGCATGATTCTTTTTAAATGGAACGTCTGACAGTCAAATCCACAGAGACAAATGTGGATTAGTGGTCACTAAAGGTTAGAAGGGAGGGAATGGGAAGTGAGTTTCTTTTCCCCAATGGGAATGGGTTTCTTTTGGGGTATGATAAAAATGTTTTGGAATTAGATAGTTGTGATGGTTGTACACCTAATTGTGGCTATATTTAAAAACTACTAAGCTGTATAATTCCACAGGTGAATTTTATGGTATGAGAGTTATATCACAACTTAAAAAAATAGTTTTATGTCTTCTTACAGATTTTATCAGCATGGTATATTATACAAGCACAAGCTTTTAGTTTATTTTTTAAGACTTTGGTTGATTTTCTCACGGACAGACAGACTTATCTAGAATTCCTAAACTTCCTAGACTGTTTTTACTTAATGGGGTAAGCTAACATTTCTTCCAATAATGCTTAAGATTATGAAAAATGTAAAATTATGTAATAACTAAACTGTACTATAATTTTGATAAAACTGATATCGACAGTAATTAAGTTGGTTGGAGTGTCATCTTAAACAAAATTTCCAAGTGATTAATTAGTTAAACTTTAAGATTTAGCATTAGCATTAAGTTTCATTAATTAATAAAAAATCTTTGAATATCTGGATACTTTCTAAGTTAGAATATAAAACTTGGTTAATAACCAAGGAAATAGATATATATGTACATAAAAATGTCTCTAATTTTCATGTGGTATACATTACCTTTGCTGTTGATAAGGTTTACCTTTATTTTTGCAACTTTAAGAAAATATCTAATGGATATTGTGTGTGTGGGTGTTTTGTTACATGTGCTGTGTAACTTGTCGGTGTGCTTGCTATGACAGCGTATTATGCTCAATTATCTACCTCTGAGTTTTCTTGGTGCAATAGAATCTTAGGTTAAAAGTTGTAATAAACATTGGTGGTTGGTGGGGCTCCTGGGTGGCTCAGTGGGTTAAGCCTCTGCCTTCGGCTCAGGTCATGATCCTGGGGTCCTGGGTTTAAGCCCAGCATCAGGCTCTCTGCTAAGAGGAGGGCTTGCTTCCCTCCCCCACACCGGCCCCCGCTCTGCCTGCCTCTGATCTCTCTCTCTCTCTGTCAAACAAATAAAAACAAAAACAAACAAACAAACAAAAAAAAAACATTGGTGGTTGGTTCTATACTAGAAACAAAAATGGCATATCTTTTTAAAATACATGGATAGATATTCAAGATAATAGATGTGCTTTTATTTATCAAAAGAAAAGAAGGAAATCATTTCTTACAGTAAAACAACTGGAAGGTGAATGAAGATAGTAAAAGACAGAACTTGAATGGATACCTTAAAGTGTAGAAGATTTGAGGAAAAGTGAATTATTTGCCCTGTTTCATTGTGGTTGTAAACAATAAGTCTGAAGGGTAAAAATAAGTAAATAAACAAAACTTTGACAAACTGGTTTCATTTGATGTAAATCTTCATAATATAACAAGAAAGGTATGTGAGTCATTTACTGACAAAGTTATATTAATGCAAGATTAGAATTAGTTTTTCTGTTAAAATGATTAATTGATCTTAGAATATTTAGTTGAGAGCAAATTTCATTTAATCAGAAGTGGCAAGAGGACCATTAAAGAGTAAGAGTTCTATTTTACAGGTAGAACCAATACCTACAAAACCTGCATAGGAAACTGGTCGAGTATTTGTTCTATGGCTTACTAGATCCTAGAACTACATATAATAAAAAAGTTCACATCCTGAACTTAGCAGAATTTTAGAGATCTCATACTGATAGGTACTGCAAATGATGTCTGGTGGTCATGATAGCTTTTGCTCACACTGTAAATAAGGCCTTGATGCGATATAATTGACCATAAAATGGCTAAGATGGTAAGATAACCTATATGCAAATCAAAGGTGTCATCAATATTAAGATACATTATTAGTCCATGTATTTTTAAGAAAGGAAAAGTGCTGCTAATTAAACTATGGCATGCCATCATTGTAAAATACATACCAATTTCATATATGATAAAGTATAAATAAGTGTGAATCAATGAAATTATGGCAGTAGCCAATTTAGAAACTCATTTCAAACAAGAATTTTTTAAAAAAGATTGATAAATGATAAATACTTTCTAAATATTCAACACATCAAAAGAATCTGGATGTCTACCAAGATTGCATGGTAAGCCTGAAAAGGGACCAGTAATATAAGGCATATTAAAAGACAGCTGTAATATACATAAATTCACAGTACTGTTTACCAAAATGCCAAAAGTCAACCCAAATTTTTATCTATTTTAATGAGAGATTTTGGTTTGTAATTTTCCTGTCTTCTAATGTCCTTATCAAATTTATCAAGGGTAGGCTGGCCTCACAAAAAGCTTTATGAAGTATTTTTATTCTGACTTTTTATTCTCTAGAGTAATTGGTATACGCCTGAGAGCATTCATTCTTTAAATATTTGGAATAATTAACCAGTGAATCCACATGGGTGAGGGGTTTTCCTTGTGGAGAACATTAAAATAATTACAGAATCATTAAAAAAATAGATACATGACTCTTCAAAGTGTTTTTCCTTCTTATGTCATTTTTAGCAAGCTGTACTTTCCAAGAAATTTGTACATCTCATCTAAGTCAGGGTTAGGCAAGCTTATTTTGTAAAGAGCCAGACAGTAAATATTTTAGGCTTTGTGGGCCAGATTGTCTCTGTTGCAATTACTCAAGCTTACTATTATGGTGGGTAAAGAGCTATAGATAATATATAAGCAGATGGGCATAGATGTGCTCCAATAAACCTTTATCCACAATGGGCCAGCTTTGGCTTGTTGGTCATAGTTTGGCTAACCACTGCAAAACTTACCAGCATACAATTGTTTATACCATTTAAATATTTGTGTATCCTACACTGATATCTCCCTTTTTAGATTTCATGACATTGGTTATAAGTATTTAGTCCATTTACTTTTGATGCAATTACTGAGATAGCTGGAATTGACCCTCTCACTTGCCACTTATTTTTAATCATCATGTTTCTTCTACTTCTCCACTTTTGCCTAAGTAGATTAATTCTGTACCTTTTTCTCCACTATTAGCATCTGTGTTATGTATTCTTCTATTATTTATTAGAATAAATAACGGATACCCTAAGGGTTAAAAAAATACGTACCTTGACTTATTAGAAACTTCCTTAGACATTTTATTTCTTACAGAAGAATGCAAAAACTTTAGAACAGCTTGATTTCCTTTCCTTCCTTTCCATCTTTTATGTAGGTGTTTTAGATATTTTACTTCTATGTATTCTTTTGAGAGCACGAGAAGGCATGCACCCATGCACCCACACACGCACACAACAGTAGTGGGGAGGGGCAAAGGGAGAGGGAGAGAGAATCTTAGGGAGTTTCCATGACCAGTGGATCATGGGCTGAGTTGAAATCAAGAGTCAGATGCTCAACTGAGGGAACCACACAGGCCCCCATTTCCACATGTTTCAACTACCACAAGATGTCCTTATCATCATTAACTCTCTCTAATGTTCATTCTTTCCTCAAATTTAGTGCTTCCAACTGGGGACATTTTCCTTCAACATGGAATGCGGGTCTACTGGTGATGAATTCTCCTTCCTGTTTTATTCCTTCTTGCCTTTCTCCCTCCCTCCCTTCCTTCCTCCTCCTCTCCTTCCTTCCTTCTTGTCTGTAGGATGTTTTGGCTAAGCATAAAATTTTAGGCTGGAAGATTTCTTTGTTTTGTTTCTTTGTTTGATTTTTTTTTCCCCTACAGCATTCTTCCTTTCAGTCACTCCATAGCTTTTTTTGGCTTTCATATTATCTGTTAAAATTTCAGCCAGTCTTATTGCTTTAGTGAACTTCATGTTTCTTTCTTTCCCCTGAGATTATTTTAAGAAATGTTTTTTCTTTAGTCTTCAGCACTTTGATCATGATATTGATAGACTTTTTTTTTTTTTCTCTTTTTACATGCTGGGATTTTTTGAAATATTTTGGTTTGTAATTTGATGTATTTCGTTTTGGAAAACTCTCAGCCAGTACCTTGGTATTCAAGTATTGTTACTGTCATTTCCTCTCCTTCTGGGATCCAAATTACATGTAGATTAGATCTTTTCATTATGCCCCACATGTCGTTTATGTCCTCCTCCAATTTACTTACTTGTTTTCTCTTTGTGCATAGATTTATATACTCTTCACTGACCACCTCAAGAATTCTCTGTTCTACTGCTTCTAATATGCCATTAAATCCACCTATTAAATTTTTGTTTTGTATTTTTTAGTTTTAGAATTGCCATTTAACTCTTAGAATGGGTTCCGGGTCTCTGCAGAAGACGTCCATCATCCTATGTTTTCTGGAACATTTTAATCATGGATATTTTAAAGCCCCTATATGAAAACTCTATTGTTGGTTTTTATTCAGTTGGTCCTTTTTTATTCAATTAATTTTTAAATCATGCCTCATAAATTTTAGTTAGATGCCAGACACTGGGAATGTTTGCTTTCTTATTTTCCTTCAATAAGGGTAAAATTTTCTTTTGGTTGGCAGAGAGAAGTTATCTTGTTCCTGTTCAGAGTTGGGTTTAAAGCTTTACCATTATTCACAGAGTGTAATGCATAGCCTCAGAGTTTGGCGTTTCTGGAATTTGTACAAGAAATTAAAGGTATTTTTCAAGCCCCTCTGATTGTGGAACTTGAAGGCAATCTGTGTCTCCCCAGCACTGGGCACCCACTGGAATCTTTGCTCAGCTCTTTAAGAAACCACTTTTTGGTTTCTTAGAGTCTTTCCCTGTGCATGCTCATCTCAGGAGTCAACAAATTAATTTAGGATAATCTGTGGCAAGTTTTGGAGCCCTCCATGCACAGTTTCTTGCTCCCTTCCTCTGTCAGTTCCTGACCTGTGATGTGCCTCCTCAGTCCAGTAAGACTCCTGCTTTCTGATTGGACTACACCCCCATGTAACTAAATCAGAAAGTACCTTCAGAGAAAATTGGGGTAAATTTGGCACATATATCATGTTCTTCCCTTCTTTCAAAGATAGAAGCCCTTCAAATTTATTTCTGTTTTATTCCTTCCAAATACCCTCAAACATTTGCTTTTTGTTTTTGTTGGTTTGGAGGTGAGAAGGTTAGTCTGATGCAAACCATATTGTCATGCCTGGAACTAGAAGGACTGTGTCATCTTCTTGCTTATTTTTGAATAATTGTATAATTATCCAGACCAGTGATGTTTTCAAAATCTCTATAAGGTCAGTGATGAAGACTTATGTATTATAATTATGCTATAGCAGTTTATTTCTTTGTGAACTACACCAAATAGCTTTTGCCATATTGATCCCTAAGTGTCCCCCCAATAGCCTCTCTGCCATAGCCAACGTATGAGGCTTCTCCTCTGAGTTGATGTCAACTGCTACTTGAAGCATAAAACATTGTTTCAGTGTTCTCCAGTGTTAAAACTGTCCCAAGTTCGGGGCACCTGGGTGGCTCAGTGGGTTAATAAGCCTCTGCCTTCAGCTCAGGTCATGATCTCAGGGTCCTGAGGTCGAGCCCCGCATTGGTCTCTCTGCTCAGCAGGGAGCCTGCTTCCCCCCTCTCTCTGCCTGCCTCTCTGCCTACTTGTGATCTCTGTCTGTCAAATAAATAAATAAATAAATAAATAAATAAATAAAATCTTTAAAAAAAAAAAAAAAACTGTCCCAAGTTCTCACAGATTCTAGGTGAGAAATTTTTTTTTTTTTAAGATTTTATTTATCCATTCGAGAGAGAGACAGTGAGAGAGAGCATGAGCGAGGAGAAGGTGAGAGGGAGAAGCAGACTCCGCGTGGAGTTGGGAGCCCAATGCGGGACTTGATCCCAGGACTCCGGGATCATGACCTGAACTGAAGGCAGTCGCTTAACCACTGAGCCACCCAGGCGCCCTAGGTGAGAAATTTTTTGACTGGGCTTTCCAAAGCTGTGCCATTTATTTTAGAGAGCTCTACCTTCTATTCACTAGGTGAATAAGTCAGTATCTGCTCTTGATGCTTTTCCTCATTTTAGACCAGTTTTCACTGAATTTGAAAGTTGTTCTCTATCATTTATAATTTAAGGATGTGGTTGTCTCCTAGCTTCATGCAGATGAGGTTTTTAGTATCTTACTTAGAAAACTTGGGTAGCTTTCAGCTGGCAATTAGAAATAAAAACCTCTGTTCTCTGTAATCTCCAGTGTATGATCATGGAGTTCTTTGTAGGAAGCAAAATCAGTCAGTCTTGATGACTCATTTCAGGAAGCAATCTCAATGGGAGTGATATGCTTCCAAATAATAACTGGTTCTTGGTGCAGGTAAGAGGGGTAAACATTTCTTAGATAAAATGGCTTGTGCTCCTCTAAAGAGCCACAGTATATAAAAGATACAGTGTTATCTATGACATTAAAATGTCACATGGGAAGGACAGGAAAATAACGTGTAAAAGGCTCCTCAGGGGGTTAGGAATGGTAAAAGCATTGAGGAAAGATGCATTAGAAGGAGGATAGGAGAGAGTTAAAAATTAGGGCCGTTTCCAGTTATTTTGATTTAGGAACTAGGTGGATTACGCAGTGGGAGGAATATAATTACTCTGTTCAAATACTAAGTAAGCCGATATGTTTTTACATTTGTTTTAAGAAATATATTAAGATCTCAATGACTACAAATAGCTAGTTAAAAATATATATCTTCATGTATTTCCAGGCTATTATAAATTCAATTAAGTGTATATTTGTACACACACACAGTTCAACAAAAGCTGGTGTACAATATTCAGTGAATACCAAAACATTAACAAATAATCTCATATCACACATTTCTTATCTATCAATATGACTGGATGAGAAACGTCTTAAATGCATTCAGTAGATAACTTGTATTGATTGCTTATGCGTTCTTATCTAAACTCTAAATCTTCTCCATGGACATGGATCTGTCTCTACATTCAATATACCCACATATCTCTGCTCAGTGCCACACACTGTCCATGAAATTCCAATTACAGTTGACTCTTGAACAATGTGGGGGTCAAGACTCTCTGCACAGTAAAAAATCTGCCTATAACCTTTGGTTCTCCTAAAACTTAAAATACTAGTACTCTACTGTTAAATAGACACCGTACCGATAAACATAAATAGTTGGTTAACATATTTTGTATATTGTATGTACTATATGACGTGTTCTTTCAAAAAAATAAGCTAGAGAAAAGAAAACGTTATTAAGAAACTCACAAAGAAGACAAAATACGTTTACAGCACTGTACTGTATATGCTCAAAAAAAGTCCGCATATGAGTGGACCTGCACAGTTTAAACCCATGCTGCTCAAGGGTCTACTGAACTTGAGGTGCGGTGATCATTCACCGAGGTATAGCAGTTATTTTGTATCAATCTGTGGAATGTGAAGACTTATGTGAAGTTTTTCCCTATTGTTTTGTTTTTTGCTTGTCAGCAACCTGTATTGGACATGCCTCCCAGTTACATTGCTCCCACAGGAATAATGAAAGTCAGGCACATTTGCTTGTGTCCAGCATAATGTGTTCAGCATCCTGTCATTTTGGCCACAGCTGACTGAACCAAGGATCGGCATCTGAGTTGAAAGTAGCCTCTAAGGGCAGGAAGACAGCCTGCAGGGGCGCCTGGATGGCTCAGTCAGGTAAGCATCTGACTTCGGCTCAGGTCATGATCCCAGTGTCCTGGGATCCTGGGTCTGAGCTGGGGATCAAGCTGGCATAGGGCTCCCTGTTGAGCAGGGAGCCTGCTTCTCCCTCTCCCTCTGTTGCTCCCTCTGCTTGTGCTCTCTTGCTGTCCAATAAATATATAAAATATATATATATATAAAAAAGGAAGACAGCGTACAGGCTGTCCAGGTTTTGGCCCTCTAATTAAGGGATGTTCCTTATTTGATGATTACTAATCACTTCTTTTATCATAGGCCCATACAATTTCCTTCCTTAAATTCCAACATCCCCTGAGTTCCCGGAATCTCTTCCTCTATCTAAGCTGTAATCTCCCTTTACTCCTTACATTATTTTTTCATGCCCCAGCTGCCATTCTTCCTCACATCTCAAGTGGTCCTTTCTCTGCTGGACTTCTCTCTGTCCTCATTTTCCTGCTCTCAGCTATGTTTGCCTTCTCTCTTGATGTCCCTGACTGCTATTCTCCCAACACCTTAGACCTCACTGCTGGTTCAAGATCCAATTTTCTTTGCTCTGTCCTGACATTTGCTCTCTAACTCGGGATAAAGTCCTGGGCCCATAGTTCTTCCTTTTTACACCTACAATTATTTTTGTTTATTCATCAATTTCATTTTGAAGATTACCCTTTTAGTGAGTAAATTTAAAAACTCAAGAAAATAGTAATGCCTTAAATATTAAACATCTATTCTAGCAATGTGGGAGATGATACATTCTGAAAATCTTTTCACTTCCTAATGCCTAGAAATTATGTGAAAATTACAAGAAACACCCATTACAATGCAAGCCCAAGTTCACAAGAAAGGCAAATCCCCTTAGCCAAAAGAACAAGAAGGAACTGAAAACAGGTTGCTTAATGGATTATTAATGCCTTGGGAGGGGCATTTAGAAATTTAGAGCAGGCCCAGTGAGAAATCAGAACTGAAAAGCCTACAGGGGTCAAAACCCTTAAAGAATAAGGAAAACTCCAGTCCTACCCTAAACCCTAATAGCCCTCACTGGTGACATTCTAATGCATATATTCCAGAAAGACAGAGAAGGCTCCCAAAATGAAAATCTAAGACACATCAGAAAGGATCAGCAAAGAAACTAGAAAATATGTGGTTAATTCTAAAGCATTTAGAAGCAAAAATAACATCTGATGATGAAAGAAAGAAAACAAAATATAATTAAAATACTGGAAAAAATATGTAAATAGTGGAGGGATGGCAGCAGAGCTAAAGTGACTATAGTAATTTTTTTTCCCTTGGAGGCAGTAGAGATACTTAACTTTAAATGTATTATTTAAACATATATATATATATATATATATACACACACACACATACATATATATATACACATATGTGTGTGTGTGTGTGTATATACACACATTTGAAACACTAAATTAGGCACTAAAATCATAGAAATAGTATAATTTCTGGAATAATAGAGGGGAGAAATGAAATAAATACAATTCAATTAAAAACCAATCAGGAAAGAGGAAAAAATAATAAAAATGCAAAATATAAAATAGGATAGTAGAAATAATTCCAAATGTATAAGAAATCAAAATAAGTGCAAACTGATTAGGTAGCCAATTAAATAATAGAGACTTTCAGACTAGAAGAAAAAAATTCTAAAATCTAAATTCTAAAACTAAATCCAGCCATTTACAAGAGATATAGCTGATACATATGGTCACAAAAAGGTTTCAAATAAAAGGATGGGAACAGTTTGATTGGATACTAATAAAACAAACTTTATGTTCTCATATAAGATAAAACAGAGTTTAAAGCAAAAGAATATTATTATTAGAGATAAATAGCTTCACTCCGTAATGATGAAAGGGTTAAATTACCAGGCTCTCAATTCTAGCTCTACCGCATACTGGCCATGTGACTCCATGTTTATCTATATTTGTAAAATGACATTATTAATAATTGCACTACAGGGCTGTTACAGCACTCCTGATCTTGCATGTGAACCATCTACCAAAATGCCAGTACACAAAAAAGAGATACTTAATAAATCAGTATTTTTAATACACTAAAATATAATAATAAACATGTTCAACAGTTATGGCAAAATTATGAAAGTGACAAATGAAATAGATGAAATTTGGAGAGCACTGGTTCAGAGTAAAAGGATATTATATTCATTCCAAATAATAGGATAATTGCCACAGAAATAGGAATATTTACCCAAAGAGAGGGTATTTAATATTGATAACCAGAGTTCATGCCTGGTGACCAATAAAACAATTAGCTGCCAGTGAATGTAATACAGCTAGGTTTATAATCCCCACTTAGTTCTCCAATGTGCAAATATAAACATGTAAACACAGTGTGTTAAATAGAAATCAAAGAACCTGTTAGAAATTTTCCATTATATATTTTTTGGCATAAAAATATAGTAACAGGGGCACCTGGGTGGCTCAGTGGGTTAAAGCCTCTGCCTTCGGCTCAGGTCATGATCCCAGGGTCCTGGGATCGAGCCCCACACCGCGCTCTCTGCTTGACAGAGAGCTTGCTTTCCTTCCTCTCTCTCTGCCTGCCTCTCTGCATACTTGTGATTTCTGTCTATCAAACAGATAAAAAAAAATCTTTAAAAAAATTCAAAAAAAATATAGTAACAATTTTGCAGTCCTCTCAAAACAGTCTTCCTGCTCTTCGGTAGCTGCTGTAGCACTGACCATCCTTAATACAGCTGATTTGTATGTTAACCACAGCACGTCAAAGACAAAAGGGTGACATAACTGGCCCTTGAGGAAGTCCTCGTGTGCTCTGAAAATTATATAGCATTGAAGCAAAGTTAGCCAACATCGTAGCAACTGGGGGATTTCTTATACCTAAGACCGATCTCTTATAAAAGCAAAACATTCCCACAGCTGGCATGAATCCTACTGCTGGACATTGGTCATATTCCCACACTTAATACAGGGTTCTTACCTCTTGTCAATGGCAGAGATCACAACTACAAACAGATCCTGTACAGTGACAAGGAATTTGAATTTGGGGAATAGATTTTTCTTTCTTTAAAAAGTATTCCCAGGGAATGAAATGGTTGCATTTGAAAGCTGCTCTAATATTGCCAATTCACCTTAAGATTAATCACTTGTTATTTTCCTTGTACTTAAAAGATGTTTAAACTTTATACATCTTTAATAATACGTCATACTGAAGACGTGCTATTAGCAGCAGGTAAGTTAATTTCTTATATATTGTGGGGAAAATAAGAATCAGCAGAGAGAATTATATTCTTGTTTTATTTAACAACAGAATATTAAATTAAATGTGTAACTTCTTTTAGGTTAAATTAGAAAATTACTGGAAAAGACTTACACACAATCATAGACCTGAATAAATTTTTCATACTCTCTTCCAAAGACACACTGACTTATTTTTCTAATTAAAGAAAATTTTTTCTAATTATAATTATCTATAATCTCCATTGAACATGTTATTTAAACTATTTTAAATTTAGAAAGAATCTATAATTCACCTCTAACAGAAGAAATTAAACTACAGGGAAGTAGATTTCTATAAATAGCAACAGGTTACAATGTACTTTTAAAACTCCATCAACAGATGAATGGATAAAGAAGATGTGGTATATATATAATGAAATACTATGCAGCCATTAAAAAAAATCTTGCCATTTGCAATGACATGGGTGGAACTAGAGGGTATTATGCTAAGCAAAATAAGTCAATCACAGAAGGACAATTATCATATGATCTCACTGATCTGAGGAATTTGAGAAACAAGACAGAGGATCATAGGGGAAGGAAGAGAAAAATGAAACAGGACGAAACCAGAGAAGGAAACAAACCATAAGAGACTCTTAATCTCAGGAAACAAACTGAGGGTTGCTGGGGAGGTGAGGGTGGGTAGGGATAGTGTGGTTGGGTTATGGATACTGGGGAGGGTATGTGCTATGGTGAGTGCTGTGAATTGTGTAAGACTGATGAATCATAGACTTACTCCTGAAACAAATAATACATTATACATTAATATAAAGCCCAGCAGGGACAAAAAAAATAATAAATTTAAAAATTTAAAAATAAATAAAATAAAAAAAAAATTCAAGGCCAAAAAAAAAACCTCTCCATGAACAGTGTATAGGTACTTTTCCCCCAATGAGTCCCCACTAAGATCTAATTACAATCACCTCTACAAATAACTCCATCTTTATAAGATATTCTGGGTTGCTGTTAACTTTCAAAAACTTATTGTAACTGACCATTTTCATTGTCTACTGTATACTAAACATTTATCTAATATCCTACTGACATTCCCAGAATTTAACTAAATACACCTTAGTGAATCTGTAATGACCTTACAGAGTAGAAAGGTAAAAACGAAGCATGCTGGAGGTGTTGCAGATAAGACTAGTGCTGCTTTACTTCAAACTACAGTCTTCAATGGTTTGCAAGGAAGAAGGTCACCAGGAAAACCTACTCCCCTGTCCTACGACCTCTGTAGCTTTGCCATTATCAAGACTTGTGTCACTTCATTCATAGGGCAAACAGGATTTTATCTATGTCATGAGAATGGCATAGCATAATAATTTAAATATATGGCACACTCAGGCCTACGGTATATTAACAAGTATGGTAGTTTTACCATACCCCTTTTTAAAGGGCACATGGCACATTCTTTCCTTCCTTCTCTTTACAGGTTTAACTTGGTCACAGGAAATAAGAGTGGTGACGAGTCATCAACCTTGGGCTATTAAGACTAAGATGACGCTGTGAAAGAAGCCACGAGAAGATCACTAAAATATTTTTCCTTTCTCAGATATTCAATATCCAGTATCTTTCATTGTGTTCCAGTTCATTCTCTCCCCATCATCAAATTTCCATGTTACTTTCCCCTCTTTCTTTTCAGTACTTTTATAGATCTCAACAGACTGCCATTCCATAGTACAATGGGCAAGCATGCAAAATTAAGGGTGGATAGCTCTAAGAAAAAAATTCCCTCTAGATCACTCTTAATATATTCACTGTCAATAGGCTTAGTAATCCGTTAAGTATAAGGGGTGCCTGGGTGGTGCAGTCGGTTAAGCATCTGACTCTTGGTTTTGGCTCAGGTCATAATCTCAGGGTCCTGGGATCAAGCCCTATGTCAGGCCAGGTGCTCAGACCTGAGTCGGCTTGGGATTTTCTCTGCCTCTCCCTCTGTTCCTCTCATTCATGCCACTCATGCTCCCTTCCCCGCCCCTAAAATAAATAAATCATTAAAAAATCGCTAGTATATAAAATGAAAGTTTAATTTGTTGTTCTAAACTATAAATGTAGCAAATGATTTTGCAGTTAAGTATTTCTCAAATGCCATCACAAAAAAATCCAAAGATTATTTTTAAAAGTTATCCTGTATTCCCTTGCTGAACTGAAGAACTGTTGTGAAATAAGATACATCTGAAATTTTCTGCAACATTTTCCAAACATAACTGCAGTGTCAAATTGATTTTCTGGACAATATTAACCTATGCATTTATTTTCTATCACAGTTTAAAATATCAAATAATATAATCTATAATGTTTTAAAACCCCATATAAATATAAATTTATAAATAAACATAAATACATAAAAATAAACATATTTCTCTCAGTACAAGCTTAGTAATTTTTTTTTTTTTTTAATTTTTATTTATTTGACAGACAGATCACAAGTAGGCAGAGAGGCAAGCAGAGAGAGAAGGGAGGAAGCAGGCTCCCTGCTGAGCAGAGAGCCCGATGCGGGGCTCGATCCCAGGACGCTGGGATCATGACCTGAGCCGAAGGCAGCGGCTTTAACCCACTGAGCCACCCAGGCGCCCCCAAGCTTAGTAATTATTATGCCAACTGACTTCAAATGCCAAATTTCAGTAAATTTACAGTTGTAAGATTATTATTTGTATATAGTAGATAATGTTTCTTTAAAAAAAAAACCTCATGTCATAATGAGTACTTATATAAGTAGGTTTGAAGAAATGAATGAATGCATGAGTAAATTCTCTTACCACCTTAAAAGAAAAACCTTTCATCTTTCAAACTATGACCGTAGAAAACAAAGATAATTTTGCTTTTGAAAATATTCTTTAAAAAGGAGATGATAAAAAGGCCCACAATTATTTGCATCAAATTGCTTTTCAAGTTTGTTTATTAAAATCGATCTAGCTCTAGAAAGCCAACCTTGTAGATCCAGGAGAACATATGTTACACATGTGAATGCTGTTGGAAAACAGTTGGTTTTGGCAAAGCTTCTAAAATTGTATAACATCTGAGAACATCTACAGGATTATGCTTGCATTTGCTTTTAAAGCTTTGTTTTGTATAAAACACCTGAAATTTGTCTGCCTGGAAAAAAACTGATATATGGTAAAGATGGAAAAAAAAATTCAGAGCTAGACCGAGAAAATTCATCTCCTTTCTGGGATGAACATCTTCTTCGGATGTAAATGTAAACACAGAGAACTCAGAAACTCAGCATATTCTTTTTGACTTCTAGTCTATGCATTTTTATTGTCAATTGTGCCCCCTCTACTAATACACTGTACATTTTTTTTTATTTTAAAGATTTTTATTTATTTATTTGACAGAGATCACAAGTAGGCAGAGAGGCAGGCAGAGAGAGAGGAGGAAGCAGGCTCCCCGTTGAGCAGAGAGCCTGATGCGGGGCTCGATCCCAGAACCCTGGGATCATGACCTGAGCCGAAGGCAGAGGCTTTAACCCACTGAGCCACCCAGGCACCCCTACACTGTACATATTTTGTAGTTGGATGACAAAACATTCCTTGAGGAACATTTAAGCAAATATTAAATTAGAATTGCAAGGCACATGCAGAAAAATCTAAAAAACTAAGAACCTCAATCTTTACTGATGCTTATTATTTTGAAGTATTAAGTGATTTTATATTGTAAGAATCAACCTAACAATTATTTAAGTTTTAAATTGTTTTAATTCATGACAATTAAAAAATAACTTTTAATTCATTATATCTACACAAGTTTATTTACCCCAAATACAAACCTCATAGTCTATATTTTTCGTACTATAGTTCCCCTGCATACGTAAACTCTGAAAACATGAGATGTTTTGGACTATTTTGAATGAACTATTCAGAATGCTGGAGGAAGGGATACCATTTCTCAATTCACGCAGAACCATGTAGTTTAGCTAGTGGCATACTTGAGTGGATATTTGGTACATAATCATCTCAAACATGAAAGATTCAAGTGATGGCCCATGAATCCCTAATACTCTTCGAAAATGGTATTTTAGAAACTGTTCATAAAAATGTATTTATACTTCTTAACCTGTAAACATCCTATAAGTGTGCAACTCTATCTGTCCTCAAACAGGCTTTGAAGCAACTATATAACATTTTATCTTTTGGGGCGCCTGGGTGGCTCAGTGGGTTAAGCCTCTGCCTTCAGCTCAGGTCATGATCTCAGGGTCCTGGGATCGAGCCACACATCGGGCTCTCTGCTCAGCGGGGAGCCTGTTGCCCCTCTCTCTCTCCCTGCCTCTCTGCCTACTTGTGATCTCTCTCTCAAATAAATAAAAAAAATCTTAAAAAAAAAAATTTTATCTTTTAGGTGGAAAGATGCTAATTACCTAAAAAAGATTTTCCCAAATTGCTTGCAAGAACTATTCAGTATATTAATAGACGTCCTTACCAAAACAAAACAAAACAGCATTGTGCAATGGAGTAAGTTTGGTACATATTGGAATAAGCAAAGACAGACAAGTTGTTTTAAGAGAGAACTTCTCAAGATCTTAAAAACAATAATGTGCATTGCAAATCATTAATAGGAAAATGTAGTAAGCAGTGTTTGGAAAACTAGAAATTATACAGAAGGCTTTGTAGCCCACTGCTCATTTCAGATGTGTTTATCTCAACATTTTCTTGGTTCATAATATACTTGTATAGAAGAAATTAAAATTTTACTGTACATGGTATTCTGTGTCTATATACTATTATTTTACATAATGTGGGTAAGATTATGTCATATAATTTCTTCTTATAGTCTTTTGTGGGAATACCAGGTATTTGGTTGACTTTTAGGATACTGAACACTGTCTTTGGAAATGCTATAATGTCTTCTAAATCCTTTTGTTGACTTCCAGAATAAAAGTCATCCAAAGCAACGTATAATAAAACATTTCTTGTGTCATAGGAAAATTTGACACAAGTATATATAGAGTGAGCAAGAGAGTGAGAGATATATATAATGAGAATATAAAAACAAAATAAATTTAAACTCTTAAATAGATTATAATTATAATTTCCTTGAGTGTGTACCCTAAGTATTATACTTTAAGATGGTGTTGGAAAATAATGATGTCCTTACACAAGATAGGAATTCAAAAGTTTGCTGATTCTTATTATGACATATAAATACTATCATCATAATTGATTAGACTTGTTCATCCTTTATTCATGAACTTGAATAAATAGAATTTTTAAACCTACACATGTGTTAGTTAAAAAAAAAAAAGAAACAAGAAGCAGCATTATGTTGAGAATAATCATTCTTCACAGTGTTACAAGAACAGGGACTATTTAAAGGCTGAAGAGCCTGAACCATTGTTCCAATTAGTGAGACACAGCATTTTTATATTGGTGTCATTTTGTTCTTCTTCTTTTTTTTTTTCATTCCACAACCTACTCTCAGGTTTTCACCACATGGTTGATGATGGAAGCAGGATAACTCTGTGTGCGTGTATGAGTGTGTACAGGTGTTCTTGTGTGCCTATGAAGATATTCAGGAGGAAGAATGTATATGAAAAGATAACGAGACTGAATGTCAGAGCTATGCTTATCCCATATCTCTTTCTTCCTCTCTATTTCCTGCTAGGTATTCTAAGAAATCACATGTGTACCACAAACAGAGAAGCAATCACTGGTCCAACATATGGAACTGCAAGAAAAGTAGTTCTTCACGTTAGCTTAGGGGAAAACTTGTTTAGCCATTGTCTTTAGTACCTAAATTTACCTAATCTACTTACATATACATTAAAAAAAACCTCTCCGCTCCTATGTGTTCTAAATTTCAGAGAGCGGAAAGGGAAGGTGAAAACAGAAATACCCCTTACGAACGGATTTGTTACCAGGAAATTTCTTTGTACCCTTTTAAAATCCACCCCTACCCCCACCACCTTCAGTAAGTAAGAAAAGTCATACGAACCAAGGAGGCAAAGAATCCTCCAACTTTTGCTTCTTGTCATGATATGGTTATAATTAGTGTTGATTTGTTAAACTGGCATTTTCCCACAAAGTAACACTGGCTCCAGTAAACTACCATGTAGTTTCTTCTGAACCCCTTTGTATGAAATCATAGTCTCTTGTCCCACTGCCTAAAAGTTTCTGTTCTTTGCTTTCTTCCTCAAAAATCACATAGCCAATTTTTTCCTAAAGATCAAATTTTGAAGAATACTATTCCTAAAATTTCAGGAGAATGAAAATGGACCCACAGATTATTCCTGCAGTTGGCTAGTAACATAAATTCTATTTACCAGTAATATTTTTTAGCCAGGGACTCAAAGTGCTTGGCTCTATTGTGAATATAAATAAAAATTACCCCAAGATTTATGGTTTTATAATAATTTTATAATATGTTTTATAATTATGGTTTTATAAATATATATAATTATATATTTATAATAGTAAGTTGTTTTTAGTGATTAGAAGTGAAAAAGTCTTTGTTTAAGTCTTACTGATCAATACTCTTGCTAACTTGATTAGGTTTTGAAACATATTATCTTGTTAATATTTCAAAAAAATAATTAGAATGATTTTTACCCCTTGATCTTAGGCAGCTCAGTGTGATTAGCTCTTCTATCTTAAATTTTAGCAAACTTCATATTCCATTAGGACCACATGTTAGGAACATCAGAAATAGAGATAAGCATGTTCTATTAAACATCATTATCAATTGAAATTGCTCATGTAGATTATCTGAATATGACACTGTTAATTAATAGTAAGATAATTACTCTCAATTTGTTTCAACAGAGAAATCCAGGAAGAAGGAATGTTCAAAGATATTTTATTGTACATCATCACAATGCATGATAAAAGGCTTTTCAGAGTATGAGAAAGGTAATTGCTCCTATTCTGAACATTTATATTTCTTGGGCCTCTCCTCAAGCCCTAAATTCCTTCAATGAGACTTCTATTTCTGGTATTTCTGGAAACTAGTTAAGAACAAACATAAAATACACCTTGTCTATATTAAGTCCGCTTTAGGTAAGATGGCAGTTGGATTCCTGTAGTCTTTTCCCTTTCAGCGGGGTATTTGCTTTGTAAAAAGACAAGAGCACAATGGGTGATTTAAACAAACTTCACGCAGATTTCTTACAATGGAATGGAATGTAAGCTAGGGATGTGTATTTTGTATCACAACTGCCCAATCCTACTCTGAAAGCAGGCCAACTGCTATGGGACTAACGAAGAGATCAGCAAATTACAGCCCATGAGCAAAATGTTGCCCACCTCCTGTTTTTGCGAATACAATTTTACTGGAATACAGCCATGCTCACTTGTTTGCATAGCTTTCACAGTACAATGACATCCCCCAAGTAAATGCAACAGAGACTGTCTAGTACAGCCCAAGATATTTACTATCTGGCCCTGCACAGGAAAGAATTTTTAACACTGGACTAAAGGATGCTCTGTGGATTTAATCATATTAGAAGAAACTCCCACAAATGTGACTCCGATCAATATCTAAAATTATGACCACGATTATAAGCTAGATAGTACCGAACGGTCTATAGGCGATATTACACAACAGCAAATAAACACTCAGCCCACTCCCACCCTGGGTTATGTTAGGAAAATGTTTCTGCTGCTTCACCTAAATTGTATTTTAGCAAGAACATCAAGAAAGCTAGTTGCATTTGTCTACCATGGATCCAGACCCAGTTGATGTAAACGGTATTGCCGACTCACCTGATTCTACCCCTGGGGTGCTCAGACTGCTCTGACATAAAGCTTGTGCTGCTGAGGCGTGAGGCACTGCTGGTTCGGGAAATGGCGGACACATCACTGACATCACTATCTGATGATTTGGCAGAGACGTTATCACAGCTTCTGTACTGATCTTTATGTATGTTATACTAAAGATTAAAAACAAGAAAGTGTGAGCTCCAACATCAGGTTGTGGGAAAAGAGACATACATGGTGAGGTTAATGACTACTTAGCCCACGCCAAGTAAATGTGCACCTTCATAAAAGCAGGTGTGGAATCTAAAACAATTCAAACACTAAGGTAGTATATGATTTCCAATACAAAAATCCTACATCCTCTGAGTGGTAAAAAATGGTTTATGAAACTTTAAATGCTTGGGTGGAAAATTCATTGAATAAATTACTGGCATAGACTTAAAACTTCAAAATGTCCTTTTTTTTCCAGTGGATCGGTTTCTCTATTATTGCTTTAGTTTTCATTATTGCCCATTGTGTTCACCTCTACTCTATGCATTGGACAGACTGCTTGCTTCTGTCTGTGCTTTTGATTCTTTCTGCAACCGTTCAATTTACCGACACATTTCCCCTGTTTTAAGACACCACAGTGTCTCAAATTTCTCCAAAAAAATGGATCTCTTCACAAAGAAGGCCTGATATTAGAGTTGAGGGCCTGTGCCAAAGAGGAGTAAAGCGATGGAGGCAGAGACTGGACTCCAGCTTTCTACTGTACTTTCATTAGACATTTTCAGATTTAAACTATCAGTGTCAAAAGTAAAAAAATGGGATTCCTACTAAAATTTGAGTATGTACTATATGTTTTATTTTTAAATTTGCCTTTGGTATTCATTACCTAAGATTTTAGAAATTGTTAGATAGAAGATTAAAACACGCAAAGTTGTCGGAGCAGTTAATATCCTCTTCTTTCTACTTGACTCTTACTACAGTGGATGACACAGCAAGTAGCTTTACATATTATTATTTTATATATGTGTTTATAATAAATAGTTTGGTTATAAAATAATTACTTAAACTTAATTATATATAATTTTAAAATACTAATATACCAAGTGACTTCTCTTATTTTTGGTACTGGAAGTTAATATAACTTATTAATATAAGAACATATGACTAAACATTGGGTATTCAAGTTTCTTAGCAAGTAATTTAATTTTACATTTATGCATTAAGATGTAAAAATATCAAATGTTTATTAAACTTGTAGGAAAACTTATCTACCCTCTGATGCTCCATATCAGATGAGTTTTAATGAACGTAAAATAATCCAAACACTATTTATAAAAATTTTTATCAATAATTGTCATTCTAAAGTATACTAAGTAAAATGATGCTAAAACCCTGTATCTGTATATACAAAAAGAAGTATAAGACATTTTTTTTTTAAATCCTAGAAAAGAGAATCATGTTTACTTAATAATTCCTCAGATAAGAGTAGTTCAGGCCTGAGATATTTATGTGAGTTTTAATTCTTCACCTCTCATGTGTATGTACTGGGCAAAGAATTTCACATCAAGTATGGAAACAACTCCAAATTCTAGACTATCAATGAAATTATCTTTTCCAAAGAATTTTTTCATAATTCCGTAAGTTGTTTATGAAAACCATGTGTTAAATTGTAATCCAAAAATTGTCATATATGTGCAGAATTGAGCTACTTATACAACTTCATGTATGATCTGATATTAATATGATTTAACACAACATGTCTTTTAAAGTAAAGTGATAATGTTTTACCATCTAGTTCTGTTATATCTTATAGCATGATCCTGGCATGATTCAATTCAATCCTGGCATGATTTCAATCAGAGCTGTTTTTATTTACAAAGTAGATGTGGTACAAACTTAGTATAGTTTTACACAGCTATCCTCACAAAGCAGGGTCTGAATTTAATATTGTTAGTGGGGTCCAAATATAAATCCTGTATTACTTGTCTTGGAAACTATTTTGCTAAGTACATATATTATGTAATTATTATGATGTTTCCAAACATACTGAAATGATAGCTTGTTCGTGAGGGGATATGAAAGAATTGGGCTCTAATACAGTAAAAATGTATCCAGCTGTAGGAGATTTTCTGCCACTGTGTTGACAGCCAGAACAAATGTTCCCCTTATTGGCAAATGCCAGTAATAAGCATTGCAGACTATAGCATAAGGATATGTGAGTATACACAAAACTATTTCTCCAACTAAAGAAATCTTCCTTCTCTATAAGCCACCTCTTCCTCAACATTTTTGTATATAGACTTTTGCTATTTCAGTGAAGAGATTAAACAAGGGATTTTAAAAGACTGCGTATCGTATTAAATTTTTCTACGCTGGGCTAAAGAACAATGCATCACAGTTTTCTTTGCATTTAGTTATTTGAAGGAAATTGAAGACTTTTATATTCACTTTTTACAACTATATTTACTTATTTCCTGGGCATTTTCCTAACATATTTCCTAACAGACTTTCCTCATAAAGTCTGTTAGGAGTTTAAATAATCACTTTGAGTTTTCATCAAGCATAATTTGTTAAATTTCCTATTTAACACTTAAACATTTTAATGGAAATGAATTAACTGTACTTTGAGAAATAAAATATCACTAGGAGGAATTTATACTAACCATACAGGGGGAAATAAGTCATTCATGTGAGGGGAGACTCTAATTATAGGGCAGCTATTTTTAAAAATAATAATAAACATTTAGCAGCTACCTACAAAACCCATCACATCAATCTTTGTTGCTGTTCCTGGGTTACAGAAATATAAACACTCTTTAAATTTTGAGTGCCTAAATGCATACTCACCCTCCAGTTATGAATTTCACCCCATCATTAAGGAATGTAACACTGCATAACATCATTGAAAAAATAGCCTGGCATCACATTTCAGGGATCCTGAAGCAGTCTTGTGTGTTTTCAAAAGGAAAGTTAGTGCCAATTCCCTACTCAAGATGGAGTTAGGGATGTTCCATATTTTAAAGGAGGTGCCAGGTTTGCAACATCTTAGGAATTACAGTACATTTGCCTGATAATTCTTTGCCCTGAAGAAAATCTAGTTCTATTAGTATTTGGTTCTAAATATTTTGAGAATGGTTAACTAATTTCTAATTTGGCAGAATTTCAACAGAGGTGTTCAACCAAAATGTCAAATGGATTAAAACACTAAAAAAGAATCAAGAAAGGAATAAAGTTCAAAAGTTAATGAATATTAAATTTATGACAGTATTAGTTCTTAATCATATGATTTTATAAAGTAAATTATAAAATGGTTGGGGGAAAGGACAAAAAATGAGAAAGAACTTTTCTCAAGTATATAAGAGATGTTTAACTGAAATGCCTTCTCTTGGAAATGAAACTACTTAAAACGGTAAACTACTTAAATGATTTCCTAATGAAATGGGAACTTTTACTATAAGCATTAGGCCACAATACGGCTGTTAGAACTGTGGAGGATTTATCTTTTACTTTACATATAAAATAAAAAACAAGCTAACTATTTGTTATTTTATCTTATATATTTTTCCTAGCCTATTATAAGTTCTTAAAGATATCATACCCTTGGTCTCACATTTATTGATACTATATCAAAATTTTATTTAGGTAACATGGTACTATCAATTTATACAGTAAGAACAACAGTAATAGATTTGAAAGTAATGGGTTTTTTAACAGCCAAGTGTGATGAGGTAGAAAAAGAACAAGGTGCAAAGGAGGGAGCAACACAGAATATGGTAATTTAACTGCTTGCAAATTAAGTTATAGAACTTCTGAATCAAACTGGAATGATGTGTACATTTCAATGATGTAAGAAGCAGAACACAGCAATACCTAAGTTTTAGATAAGGAGATCTAGGGCTCATCACACCATAGAAAGGCTTTACTAATGCTGGGTAAGCCTCAGTTTTCATGAATTTGGTAAATAAGAGAGCTGGAATAGAAGATTAATTTCAGGTATTTTCAGTTCTAAATTTCTATGAGTCAGAGAACATGGACTCTCCCAACTGAGATAAACCTACTTTTGATTTATTATGAATATTAAGTATTGGTGGTTGTTTAGACTTCTTTTTTTAAAGATTTATTTACCTATCTGAGAGAGAGAGAGAGAGAGAGAGAGAGAGAGAGCACGCATGAGCAGGAGGGACAGAGGGCAAGGGAGAATCTTAAGCAGGCTTTGTGCCCAGCCGGATGTGGGGCTCGATTTCATGACCCTGAGATCACGACCTGAGTGGAAACCAAGAGTCTGAAGCTTAAGTAACTACCCCACTCAGGCGTCCCTAGTGGATGTTTAGACTTCCAAGGCACTTCATTTTGTAAGTTGTTTTGATCAACTGATTGATGATTAGAATCCTACTTCAGAATGATCCAGAATGGCTTTCAGTGGTACCCTGATTTCTCTGATTGCTTACCACTTGTTTCCTATACTGATCCTAACTTTGACTTGCTGTTCTATTTGACCTTATCCTTTCACATAATGCTAAGAAATTAACAAGGCATTTCCAGCTTTAATGAAGCAGTCCCAATTTAAAGAACCTTTCTAAATAACTACATTCAACGGTGGAGGAGAAAACTTAAATTATCCTGCCTTCTAATCGCTACTGCATTTGTTGTAAAAGAAACAAAAATGATGATGATATTCATAAAGAAGACAGACAAATAAGCTGACTCAGTGATAATTATGAGCCACAGAGACTTGTGGAGCTGGAATCAGCAACTCTATGGCACATCAAGGTATTCTGCTCACTGTTTTATTTTTTGTTTTAAATAATTTTACTGTTTAAAGTGTTGTTTCAGAGTCCTAGGGTACTGAGCCTCACTGAATCTGTGACCTTAGGCATTGTCTTAGTTGGAAATCCTCCTGCAGCTGACTAAGATGTAAAGTGGTAAAATGCATCCAATACATAGGACTTTTTTCGAGTCTGGTGACAAGTCGTATGTTGTGACCACCTCTATTTTTTTGTATTAGTCTCTGGATATCTAGCTATTAAAGATCAACCTCTAATATTTACTAATAAGTAGGATTTTCTACATTTATATTTCAAGGTCACAATATTGAATTAGTATAGTTTTTATTTAATTTTGGATTTCTAAAACATCATTACTTCCAAAAGGGCTTCCTGGCATCAAATTATAACACAGGTTCTTCTATAATGGCTGCTGCCACTTTTGTAGTATTAACATATTACATATAAATAATATAATTGTTTAATATAATTTATATCTTTAGATTAGTATAAAGGTAAAAATTAAAATATAATATATAAATAAATATATATTTAAAATAAACCACCTATTTAAAATTGCTTCACGAGGTAAAAACATTCTACACATATTTTGATTAAAATTATTAGATGCTAATTAGCAGTTTATAAACTCTTAGTGCATCCTTACAAAATAATACTGAAATATAAATTAAATGTTTTATTGCCACTTGAAAGTGGATTTCAGTTTCTAAGATTTTGAAATCATTTACTTTTCTTACTAAAGACAGATCAAGAAGAAATTTCACATTGCATAACTTATGTCATTCACTAATAAATCTCAATAGTCAATATCAACCTAAAATAGTATTTAGACTATACATCTATGTATATCTTAATATTTTAAATGCAATATTAAATGAGATTCAAGCAATAAAACAGCTTCATAAATCTTGCTTATTTTTGTGAATTTGACTACTGACCAAAAATCATTAAGTGACCTTAAAATGAAGTATTTACATTTTCTTTTTAGAAAAAACATTAAATCCCAATTAACTGATATTTTAACAAAGCTATAGATCTTGTGAAGATATTAAGATGACAGAGGTTATGATGCAACACCATGAGATGAATGATAACTTTTCTATCATAACTGGCGCTTGCTAGTCCTACGTGCTAGACACACTGTACATTTTCAAAAGGGAAACTATTGGTTGGATACTACTAGTTTTACCTTGGAATATTGCTCGCGATCAAGTTCTTGACTAGAACCAGACCCTGTTGTCTGCTTAAATCGATGCACTTTCATTTTCATCTGTCTTGTTCGCTCCTCCACTACTAAGCTTGCTGCAAAAACACACAATGGAAGCCTATTAACACAGGCGAAGCAGCTTTTGGAACTGAATGGTTTAAGATTTCAATTCTTTTGATATGATTTCAATTAAGTGAAATCTAAATATAACACATGACTATTATAAACAAAATGCAGAATATACAACGCTAGCACCTGTTACTCTAAAGATGAACATGACTCAAATCACACAAAATGGGGAACACAGATGTTAGTAACAAAATATAAGTACCCTATTTCTTCATCTGATAGGAAATATTTTCAATTCCATTCATAAATGACCATGTGAAATCAGTTTTAATCGTGAAAATATGCCTTCCATTTAATCAACTGGTTGTTGCATGTACATATATAGAGAAAACAAATATGCATACTGAACACATCGCACATATATGCACATGCTTAACACGCATGCACACACCCACTTAACAACCTCAGCAAACAGCAGTCACTGAAAAATGGCTTTAATTGATAAGCACCTACTTTTCTGAGGCTTTCTTATGAAGTCATTAATTTCTACCAGAGTGTTTCATGAATATTTGCCAGTCTTAAAATGGCCTAAGATCAAAAATTAGTTTTCTATATCTGATGGCTATGTCTGATCACATATATGAAATTCTTATGTTTTGAAAATATAATATAAAATTTTTAGCTCTTTAATTTATCATAGGAAAAGAAATGCATTACATTTAAATCTTTCTTAATCTCCTAAGTAGCAAGTGTGACTGTTCAGATGGGAAAATTACAGCCTTCAATAAAATACAAGTTATTTTAAGTCAGAATCCATCACAAGCAGCTTAGCTTCAAGACCATGCCATTAATTTATACATTTTTACAAATGAAGGGGAAAAGGGAGCTAAATGCACAGTTGTGTGCAGCATAAACTCTTCAAGACATACACCTGTGTTGTGTGAGACCTATGTTTATTTTTTACAATCTTTTGATGACTTCCCAGACTATTCAAGCTCTGCGACCAGTGCTAAGATTTATTTTTAAGTTGTGTATATACACATATTTATGGGAAAAAAAAAACTTTGTGTGATTAAAGTATTAGGGCTTCTGCCAAGAGGGACTAATGACTTTTAAGGATAATATAAATGTCGATATATGTGACTGACTTGGCTACTGATTTCATCTCTTACAAGGAGTTTATAAAGACACTTGCTGGCAAATTTTTCCAATGCAATGATTAAAGACCTACCAGCCTCAATAAAAGACACTGACACCAACTATAAAAAGCAAGTGAATATGTAGCTTTTACTGTGTGTTCAAGTATAGACTAATAGCATGAGAGACAAATACCTAGTTTGAAATGTGTGTGTAAATGTTTTAATTACCCTTTTGGCATAAAATTATTAGGTGTCAGGCTTTGTCTAAATTTATTAAATTAGGTAGACGACATCCATCCCTGATATCATAGTTCTGTGAATTAAGCAATGATGCACACTTGGTTTGAAAATGTTGACTTCAGAGACAGTAAATGATGACTATTATGATTAAAAGATGATACAAAGGGGATCTTGAGAGAAGCAGTAGAAATTTATAAAATACTTGACAATATAGGGGTCTTAATGAGTACTTAAAGTAAAAGGCTACTTGAGACTAATTAGAAATTGAGACAAAATTATTAAGATGACTCGTATTTACAAAAAGCTATGTGGCATACATGAAAATGTACAAATATCTGTTCTTTGCCTTCTGCTTATGTGTGGGTAACCCTGGACACTTGCTCACTCATCTGCTTTGAGCTTTGAGGAAATCAAATGAACTGTATGTAATCGGTTGTACTCAACCCTTAAAGCTTAAAGCCATCTCTACCTGTTATAAAAGCAAACTTAAGTGGCATTAGCTTAACTTTCTCACAAAATGATAGTAATTTTAAGAAATGTTTCACATTGATTGGCCCATTGCTTTGTAACCTTCCCTTTTAGTATAATGAAATTCTTAGGGAAGACAGTTATTTGGCACTGAAAAGAATTTCCCAAGAGCTATTGGTCTGAAGCAATCTGAAACAGTTCTGATGATTTTGCCTCGACAGGACACCTCATTTCTCTAAATATAGAATTACTCAATTTATGACATGGCTGTATTTAAATCTTTATTTGGAAAACTCAAAACTAAATCACAAGGAGAAGTGATAGCCTAACTAAAATGAATCCTAAGATGGTTTTAAATGACCTTATTTTGACCTTCCCAAAATGATTAATACACTATCTTTATTCTTAAAGGGGTGAAAGTTGACATCTTTTAATCCATTAAAGACAGAAAACCCCTAAATTTTGACTCAAAATTGTGAGTAGACTCCCTTGACTAGACAGCAAAAATCCAGTTGCCATGCTATCCTCATGGCTTGCTCTCAGATTCCAAGAACAGAAGCAAAATGCTGAAAGCTTATCATTGACATACTCATATCATAAGACCAGATAATTACATAAAATTCACAATTTTTAGTAGTTCTCATTATTTCCTTATGGTATGTACATCAGTGTGTATTCTAAAATAATTATTCATACAAGTGATTGTGTTTTGGTAAAAGTTTTTTCTCAAACATCTTTGAAGAAGCTTCATTGTGAATTTGGAGAATTCTTTAACTTTTTCACAGAGTCTGCTTACTAGCATTTTATTTTTAAGCCAACTATTGTCAGATGAAATGACATTACTTCTGAATTACTGGTGTGTCTATCTAAATAAAGAAACAAATATATGAATTAAAATATCACAAATATGAGCCAGAGTACATGATTATTAATGTACATGATTTATATAGAATAAAAGATATTCAGTAATGATTAAAAGTGAATTGAATCCTTGGAATATGGTTATCTATTAAGTATCCCAATATAAGTAAAATTAACACCAGCCAGAGCTCAAGTATCTTACTTTGAAAAAAACGATCATTTAAAGTTTTTGCATTGACACTTTTAATGCCAACAGCAAAACTAAAATATGAAATACCTTCCAATTCTCCCACAAATCCTAGCACTAAATTCACATTTTAGGAGCATCCTGAATGTTGGTAGCATTGTAAACTAGCAAAATCATTAATATGCCAATTGCTATTCTGCTATAAAAAGAATTTAAAAATTGGGGGACTTCTGGGTCTTATTTTTTTTTTATTTCAAAACTGCCACATACTAGAGAGTTAAAAAAAAACCCCCCATTTTCTACAACAAATTTAATTATCATGTAATTGCATTTAGTCTTTTAATGGACATATAGCTTAGATACAACATAGTCAAAAGAGAAGGATGCTTGCTAAGACTGAGCTTTAGCTATAATTGCAGATAGTGATACAAGGAAACAATTCTCTCCCTCTAAGGTGCAATTAACACTAATTTTATACAAAAATTCTTTATGTTGGAATTTTTCACTGTCTTTCTACAAGCTGAATGCTGTGTCTGACATTGAATAAACTTTTCTAAAAAGCAGGTATTAACTTAGCTAAAAAACTTTTATTGAGGGGCACCTGGGTGGCTCAGTGGGTTAAAGCCTTTGCCTTCAGCTCAGGTCATGATCTCAGGGTCCTGGGATTGAGCCCTCCATCGGGCTCTTTGCTCAGCAGAGCGCCTGCTTCCTCCTTTCTCTCTGCCTGCCTCTCTGCCTACTTGTGATCTCTGTCTGTCAAATAAATAAAAGCAAAAACAAAAACAAACAAACAAAAACTTTAATTGAATTTTACCTATTTTCTTTAGATTCACTTCATTTACACTATTATTTTTAAACTCTGACATTTTTGTACATATGTGAAATTTCAACTTAATATTATAATTAAGAAAGAATAAAACTAGAATTTTATGGGTTAATTTAAAACCGTACTTAGGAAATCTTTTCTTCGAAACTCAACAAGGATTCTGGAGCATGAAGAGGTGAGAAAAGTAAATACAATTTCAGAAGTCTATATTATAATTTTCTAATGGAAAGTATTAGATATTATTAAAATGACTAAAATAATTGCTTCTCTTCTCATGCCCCAATATTTGCTATGAATTCTTACTCTAACAGTATGGATGATCTTTGATGAAACTACAAAGAAGCTGAAATCATTTGCAAATATTGTGTTTGTGCCTACATGCATTTCTTTTAGCTCTATCCCTTTCCTAAGATTATTAAAGAAGCCTTGAATTAAAAAATAAAAAAAATAAAAACCTTAGGAATCTTTAAAAAAATCTTCTTCCCTAACCCTCACTGAAAAATTTCCACAGTATCACCTTCTGCAAAGAGAATGTAATTTTTTCTGGGAAATTATTTTGACTTACAGTCATTTGTGATTTGCTTAAAAATATTTTAGATATTATAGTTACATATAGTTAAAGATAATTATAATTTAAGCATTACAAATTCTTAAATGTTTAAAATATTATTCATGAATTTACAATTACCTAAAGATAATTTGCTCTGATCCTCAAATCCTTAAATCTTCATTTCTTCCTATGCATCTACAGATTAACATGAATTTGGAATTTCAAATGTTTGTGTTTATAGGCAAAAAAGAAAATCCATACAATGTATTGTTACACCTTCCAATATTTTCAAGTATTCTAGGTAAAACATGAGTGTAAAGGAGAACAGGAATAATAAAAATTTCTATATTACTAAATATATTAAAGTAAAATCATTGAGTATTTTACTTTGTAACAAGGTTAGCTAGTACATCTGTCAATAGTGACAGAGGACAATGTCTGGCCAAGATAATTAAACTTGTCAAGTCAACTACAGAGTCTTACTAAATTACAAATTAACACTTTAATTAATTAATTAATTAAATTACAGATTAACATGAATTTGGAATTTCAAATGTTTGTGTTTATAGGCAAAAAAGAAAATCCATACAATGTATTGTTCAATCTTCCAATACTTTCAAGTATTCTAGGTAAAACGTGAGTGTAAAGGAATGAAGATTTAAGGATTTGAGGATCAGACCAAATGTATCTTTAGATAATTGTAAATTCATGAATAATTTAAACATTTAAGAATGTCTATTGCTTAAATTATAATTATCTTTAACTATATGTAACTATAATATCTAAAATATTTTTAAGCAAATCACAAATGACTGTAAGTCAAAGTAATTTCCCAGAAAAAATTACATTCTCTTTGCAGGTGATATAATTAATTAATTGTTAATTAATTAATTAGTTAACTTACAAAGTCTTCATGAATAGAGAGACTAATGCCTCTGTTTCCTTGCTGCTTAGTAGCACAATGAGAGCTCAGTAATAATGGAGTCCCACCTTTGCTCCAATGTATGTTTCAGAAGAGCAATGATAAATGGGCACATATTTGGAATTCGTCAGGTAGAATGAAATATATAAATGAAAGACCTATGATGCCTCAGTTATCAATAATATTTAAAAAAATCTCTGAAGCACTTAAAAAATCACTGATAGTGGGAACTCAAACATAAGAACCAATATCATATGAAACATGGACACTTTATATAAAGTAGTAAAAAATGAAAAAATTTAGCTTACTGAATTTGTAACCATTATAAACTATACACAGTGTGAATAGAAAGATGGGTTGTTATCTAAAAATTCAAAGATGAAATACTAGTTTTTACTAACAGTGTTTTAGGCTTTAGAGCAAAACAAACTGTTAAAATGTATAAACATTCTCCATACATCTAAAGCAATGTGGCAAAATGGAAAGACTCCAGGAAGGGTAATGACTAGAAGTGGATTATAATCTTGGACTGATTACCATTCACCAGTTCATCAGTGTAGCCTTGATCAATTCCTGACACATCTCTTCAACAGGGAGTTTTTACTTGTAAAGTGATAAGATGGCTCAGTGTAACTTCCAGCTGTTGTAGTTCATGATTTTGTATTATTTCAATAGGGTATTAATACTTTCCCCACATTTTCAAAAAACAGAAAACTATGATATCTTTCTCTTTTGCTCTATTACCTAATTTCCAGCATTTTAAAATTTGTCAACTTGCTAAAACTTAGATGTTAAGGGGGAAAATATCACCAGTGCATTTTATGCTATTATTTATTATTGTGTTTTTTTCCAATTAAAAAATGTATTCCTTGCATATTCATCCTATTTTTGGAGGCATGCAAGTGTAGTAAGCAACTCTGATGTAATACTTACATGCTCTCTTCCTTCCACACACATATACAGTGTATCTACACGAAGATAAATGTTTACAGTATTTTTGACTACACAGAAATGCCCAAATTCTGGGTCATTTTCCCGGAATAAAATGCATTTCAATTTGCAAGGGCAGAAATGTGTCAAGTTGTTTTCCTTTTGCTCTTGTATGATTCTCTTAGACATTAAGGATTGTGCTATCATAGTATAAACAATACAAATAACAGATAACATCTATCCAGCATGAGAAGCAGTAAACACAAGTAAATAACAAATTAAATGAAAACACCACATTTCCTTTATAAAGTTTTAAAGAAAATAACTTGTGTTTTTGTACAGATTATTGAAATGAAATATCAACACAGGCGGGATAGGTAATTTGTACATACAATCACTCAAATCTCACTGCAGCCAAAGCCACAAGGTCATCTCTTGTTTTAGCATGCTGATTTTCACTGAACTGTCAAAAACAAAGCTCAGGATTACCAACCCCAGACATCACTTTCAGTGTCAAAACTGCCAAGTGCCAGAGTAACACTGAAAATACTAGTCAGATACTTGACAGATAAGAACGTTAGGCTCTCGATGAAAGCATCTGTCATTTTACCTTGCCCTGTTGTGTTTCACAGGGGTAGCTTTTAAAATGTATTTCTATTCTGAGAGGGAGCACTGTTTTCCTTATGAGACGCTTCTGAGAATACAGTCATTTTGAAGAGCATCCCATGTAAGTAAGACTTCTCTGGGGGAATAATAAAATCGTTCCTTGAGGGGTCATGTTGTTTATTCCAAGTGATCTCCGATATGTTTATCCATCCTCATTCCAATTACACTGATGGCAACAGTATCTATCTTGAAAGGTTTGATGTAGCATAACTGCTAAATTCAATATCAATTTTTTGGCCGTCTCTTTCCTTTTTCCTGTAAAAAGTGTTTACCAATTTTAAAATTTGTTCAAAAATACAATACTTAAGGGAACTATATGCTACTAAAGGAAAAAAAGTCAAAGAGCTTATGCATGGCTAGACATCAGTCTGACTTTTATTCTTTCCTCTACACTTTCTCCACAAATCCCAGGAAGAAAGGATGTTCTCCCTCAACCAGGCATATCTTGCAAGTTGAGCCTTGGATGATATAAGTGTTAAATACTTTAAAGTTTTTAAAGTCTATATACTTTTATAAATAACCACATATGAATCAGCAGAATGGGAAAACAGGGTTAAAACCACGAGTTCTGAACTGTTTTATATGAGCTGCTTCACTCGCTATGTCTCTAAAGTTTAAAGAGAAAGCTAGGAAGACAACTATATTTATGGATTTGTGGCCAAAAAAAAAAAAAAAAGAAATGGATAAATTAGACACTTTTACTGATGGAGCTCTAAATATTTATGAACAGTTATTCATAAATATTCATAAGTGTTCAAGAAAAGCAAAGTCCTGGAAGACAAAGAAGCTTAAACCTTCGAAATCACAACATGGTGTAATAACAGGAAATTAATCACCTGGCCTAATATGCACGTACTAAATATGAATCTAATAAAAAGATATTAAATAAAACTGAAATCCTTTCCTACTTAGTGATAGTTAAAATAATGCTGCTTCTGAAGAATAGACAAATTAGCTTACTTGCTTTAGCAAAGATTTAAGTTACATGATTTCTTTCTATAATATGTTTCACAACCACAGTATACTGTTAAAGTAAATGTATAAGTATCGTCTATATAATAATTTAGGTAACAGGAAATTATTAAAATCATGTTTTTCACTTTTTATATGAATTGCGCCTAATTAAGGTTAACGCTTAACAGTTCTATAAAAAATGGTATTTTGCAAAACAGTATTCCAACTGTTTTTGTCAACATTTAAGGAAAGTATAAGTAATTGACAAACATTTTTTATAGAAACCTTATACTTTAAAATACACTCATCTAGATACAATTCTTACATAGCTCCTATCATCTGGTTGCAATCATTATTATAGATTTTATTGTGAAACAGGAAAACAAAAGAGCAACAAATGCCACTTACTCTTTGTTCCTGTTTAAATCATTCGATAACTTGAACTCTAATTGTTTTTCATTCTCCATGTGTGCAAGTTACACATTTTTTATAATAAAGACAATTCATATTTGTATAAAAGAGAATGTGATGTATTTTGCTAGGATTCAAAATTGCTTCCAAAACCCAAAAATTCAATGCACTTAAGAAATAGTATCCAAAGGCATATAAATTAGAAATTTATTATGATAGTAACATTTTTTTCTCACCTTGAATTCATTTAATTCCTGTTCTGTTTTGATCTTCTTATATCATTATTGCGATGCCCCCAAACTACATTCATGGGCTCTTTAAAACTGTCCAAGAAATGTAGCAGAGAGGGAAAGATTGGCTTACTTTTAGAATGAATAATTTAAAATATGCCTATAAAGCAATTTTTGAAGTCTAAAATGTTATGGTCTCTCAGCTTTCAACATAAAAGAGGGAAAAGATAAATAACGCAGTATGAACATTTATAGTTCCTCAGTTAACTTTTCAACCCCAAGAATGTGTTAATCTTTATTCATACACTGCTTTTATTTTCTCAAGTTACATGGTAATTTGAGGGACAAGCCAGGTATTAAAAGTATTAGAAAAATTAGCTGAGTGGTAAAAAACCAGGTCAATGGGGGGAGGTGGGACCCATCAGTGAGCCCCTCCGAGGTGCTGTAAGGGAGATAAGGCAGAGCAACCTGCAGGCCTGGACAGAACATGGGCTGCGGACTCAAAATCTGATTCTGCTGTGGAGGCAGCTCTGTGACCGTAGGCAGCCCGCTCAAGCCCCTGCCTCTCTAGGAAACAGGTAATAATCCCTTCCTTACAGCTGCACATGTGTGGTTACTGTAATCAGGTGGTACTGAATGCACAGCAGGTGCTCGGTAAGTGCTGTCTGAACGTAGAGCAGAGTGGTTAAGAACAAGTTCTGGAGTGAGGCTCAAGTCTAATTCCTTGTTCTACCACTTACCAGATAGATGACTGATGAAGGGTCAAGTTTTTAATCTTCTCAAAGCCTTATCTTTCTCAATTGAAAATTTACGATATTAGTAGTTACCTCTCAGGTTGTTGTAAGAATGTGATATAAATATATAGCTCTCTTAGTCAAGTGTGACATAGAGTAAGTGCTCAATAAATTCTATCTAACATACAAATGTTAGTAGTATTTAATATCTGTTCATGTGCTTTACGAATATCGTATGCTGGAAAATTATATACTGGTCCCCTAAAGTTAGGGTGACCAACCATCCCACTTTGCCTGGAACTGTCCAAGTTCTAGCACTGAAAATCTGCATCTGAACCTGATGCAAACCTCTCGGTCCTCCACAAACCAGGACCACTAGTCGTCCTACAAGTTTGTTGACAATCCATTAAAAACAAGCTCTCACAAGGAGCCCTTTAGCTTATACTGTTGGCTGGGCATAGCTTGTCCCAGTCTTCCTCTACCAGGGAGGACTCAAAAGGACTTAATTCTCCAGTACAATCCATCCCAGAAAAGATCAGCTCATAGCAGCAGGGTTTCTATGCAAAATGAAACTCTTTCTTTCTTATGGGGTATGTGAACATAGACTTTGACTTTAAAATAAATTTCTTGAAGTTGCTTCTATCCTTTCTGGGCTTCTCAAAATTTTGTGACTGAGCAATGGTGTCTTCAATTCCAGGAGAGCTGCAGCATCCTCCGCTGCCCTCTGCCTGGCTTGCATGCATTTCTGGGATGTGCCTCTTTGGCTGTTTTCAGTCCCATGGTCCATTCTGTGAAGCATATCTGTGTCCTATGCACAAAGAAGACTTGGCAGAGTGATGACACATCTTAGCCAGAACACAATGACCTTGCAGAAATGTAATAATCGGTCATGCTCTGCAGTGAGGCTGTAAATGTGTATTCTTCATAGAGACTTTAGGTTGGACAACTTACGAAATTTGTTTTGTTTTGATTAGCTAATTATAGCTTTTGGCTAGTAATAAAATATACGGGAGATCTCTCTACATGAGGAATTATTACATTTTTCTTTCTTTTGGCTAAATTAATTAGGTCATGACCTGTTTCTAATATAACATTTTAATGTTTTTATCACACTAAAATTTATCATGCAAATCCAACTAAATGCTTCTGAATCTAAGCACAAATGCATCGGCCGTATTTGAACCACTGGATCTAAAGTTGTGTTTCTGATACCTGAATTAAAAATGCAGGATGGCCAGCAATCAATGCAAAATCTAAGGGACCAAGACATCTTGATCTTACTGAATAGCATTTTATTTTTTATTAATATCTACTTATGGGTTAGGACATCAGACACTTTGCCAGAATATGCATTTACCAGAATATAAATTTATTTTTATAAATTCAAATTAAATAAATAATTGAATATTACCTCCCATTTTCATTCTGTAATACTGAGATATATAAAATATACCTCAATACACTAGAAGTTAGGGATAATATATTTGGGATTTATGCCTATTAAAATAGGATATACTAAAGTATAGTGGAAAGAGGTAAAAAAGTGAGATACCTGGGCTTAGTCTACCATTCATCAGCAGTGTATATGAGTATGTCTCTTAATCTCTCTGAATCTGAGTTTTATCATTCATAAAAAAGGGATGATGCTACTCTCAGGACTAATTTTTAGGATTACTATATCCAACAAATTAATTCAATCATTAGTCCACAAATACTGAGTAAATGTACATTTATTACGCTATACAGCATTATTTAATTTTTAATTATTTTAATAATATTATTTCATTAAGCTAAAAACTCATGTTCAAATATTTAGTTATCAGGCTAACAATAATACTGAATAGAAAATGATAACAGGCAGCACTTGAGAGCAGGACAAGACATGCGTCTACCTGAAACACAAGTCCAAAGACCAAAAATCAACTGTGATCCAAAAGATAATAAGGCCGGAGGTCACCACCATTCCCAGAATAGCAGGCTGAGTGGTTTTCCTCCTCTGTCTCTCAGGAAGACAGAATTGGTGGTTGTTATAATGATACTGAGGCCAAAAGAAGTGACATTTAGGCTGCTGCTTTCCAGATGCATGACTGCAGTGGGGGGCCAAACATTCTGTAATGTTGCTGCTATCAAAAGGGAAAATCCAGAGATTTTCTCTACCTTTGCAGCAGATACTACCCTGAATAGAAAGTCAGAATCGAGGAGGAATGTAAACAAACAAACAAAAACATACAAGAAATATGTTATTTTTCAAAAGGAATTGTCATTGTAGATTAATTTTGAGACAAAAGCACTCTTAATTTTAATATTTTCCTCTTCGATGTGAATAATACAAAATGCTTAACACCAAATGCCCTACAAAATCATTGCAGGGAGAAAATTACCTTTATAGCGAATAATTTTGCTCATTATTTAATAAATGCAGTTATATAATTCACATATTATAAAAGAAAAGGAATAATATTAAATGGTTAAAAAGTTACATTAATATTTACCTTTTGTGGAAGAGTTATATTTTTCTTGTTCTTCAATGAATTAAATGCACATAATGATGGAAACAAAAGAAAGAAATCAGCAAATTTATAGTTAGACACGGAAATGTGAATAAGCACAATGGCATGAATAATAAAAATATACAACATGTAATGTGACATGATAAATTGCAATGACAAACCATAAGGAAGTCTCAAATATGATACTAAAAGTAATCAAAGAATGAATACAACAATTTAAAGATTTAAAATAAAAACAGAAACACTGAGAAATTAATGTTTGGCATTGAAAAATACATTATGTGGCATTTTTTCTTGCCTTTTAAGAACTGCAAAATATTTCAGCACCGGTTTTTCCTAAAACATTCTGATTTTAATCCATTATGACTTTTTATTGCTAGTATATTAAAAAGCACCCTTAATACTCATAACAAACATTTTTATCGTTTCAAAAATGATAGCATTTCAGGTAATTTGAAATTTCACATAATTCATGAAAACCGGAATTCCAGGTAGTAGGCATTTTCTTTTCATTGTGAAAATATTCAGTAACATTTTCCACAAGGAAAAAGATTACCCTAATTTAAGTAATCCTTTCTTCTTTCTCTAATTAATTATATTAAAATATCTCAAAATGAAATTGTTCTTTAGAGACTGTAATTCTTAGAAATTTCATAAAGTTTTATATCTACCTCCTTATTTGTATACTATTTATTGAAAAATAATGGCCTACCTAGATATTTCTAAAGGGGAGTATCATCACAGTTTTGTCGCAGATAAAATGACAGAACACATAAAATATAGCTGGCACACCAAGTGTTAGTTTACAAATAATTTCTAAATACTTCTTTAAAAGATATCCAGTTGAGCACAAAAAAATCACTTGTTTGTTTCAGAAAACCATATGACATATTTATGCAAACAGTTATGTTCTTTTCAGCTTCACTCTCCATAAGGGCTATGTTGGAATACAACTTTGGAATATAATCAGAAAAATTTCTTAGAAGTCTTTGCTCAATTGTCACAAACCGTTAGTTACCTAAATTGTAAGGCTACTTTTTTGGCTACTTTATCTCAAAATCTGTGTTGTAATCACTCCTCTTCTTTTCTTCTAAGTATACTTGAATGTAATCAGATTCCATGCAGCAAACAGGCTAGGATTCCTAATTTTTAAAAGAAACTTTAAACAACTTTTTCAAAAATTAAGTAAAAATGTCTTTTCAAAGGATGTGTTTGCCTTTAAAAGAGCACATATCTCTTCTATGGTACAAAGACAGAGTAGTAAAACTGAATTACAGAAAACAAAACAAAACAAAACATATACCCAGTCAAATAATCTAATCATCTTGGCACAAATCCTAAAAACAATCAAGTAGGTAACTGTATCCAGAAACCGTATGAATAATATTATTTTACAAGTACATCACGAAGTTGCATCATGATCCAGGAATCTAAACCATTTGAAATATTTGCTCTTACCAACAACTACTTATCATCAACTCAGTTCTTTTTTTCAAAAATAAAAAAATAAGTAAATAAAACTAACTTTTGTTAACAATTTAAAAAAATAGCAACAAAAAAGACGACTGGAAAGAAGGAAGTAGAGGCTTAATTGCAAATGAACTGTATTCAGCATTAACTTCATAGAAGATTGAACTGTTTAAAAAATACTATCAAAAGAAAAAAAACATAATTTTATAGCCCTACGAATAACAATGAAATCGTTCATAAATTTAATGTGCTAAATTCTGGCTAATTTATTAATTAAATCAAAAGTTTACTTTTAAAAACATATTTTAGGATACATAAAGATGTCATGTCTGTTCAGTTTGAAACAGATCCATGATATGATGACAGCAGACGCTATTACATTTTCCCAAAGTCCCAGAGCACATAATAAAATCAAAAGTAAACCAGATCTGTTTTAATTATGGAAGAACACTTAGAAATAGTAACACATGTTTGTTCTCATTTTTAAAAAAGCTTTTATGTACATGACCCTTGAGACCATAAGTTTCAGGAAACTCAAGTAACAAAAAGTGTTGACTAGTGTATTTATATTAAATTTCAAAATAACTCCATCAATTTCATGTTCAGTCATTCCTTTCTTCCCACCTCAATTCAATCCTTACAAATTGATGATTTCTCTGAAAGACAACTGTGAATAGGAATATCATAAACAGTAATGTTGATATTAACAATAGAACATAGCTTTTTAAAAAAACCCAAATCCAGCATACAATCCAACTGATTTCATAGAAGCAATTCTTATTTCTATAGAAATAACATAACTACAATCTCACTATATAAGAGTTATATGGAGTACCCTTACATGCTTTTGAACCTATAGAGTGTTTTAACAATTGGAGGAAATGCAAAGAATTTTAGGAACCCGTGACTTTTTGGATATTGATCTTTAGCAAAATATGGCCACTGAATCTGAAGCAAAATTCCAGAATTTATGGTTCATTTAGTTGTGCAACAGGAGTTCATAAATGGATAATTTAAATAAACACCAAATTTTATTTAAAGCAGTTTCATCTGGGCTATTGTTAATTAGAGTCTTAAAAACGTTAATTATGAGTTATCTTCTCAAAATGTTCCCAGAAGAGAAAAGAAAGTTTGTGAAACACGTGAATTGAGAATTCCAATGAATTAATTGCTACCTTAGAAAAGAAAGTCAGAGTTTCACATGGCATCATAGATTCCTTATTAATTAAATGAATACTCTTATAACAACCCTGAATATTGAAGCATGACATATCAATGAGACGTATAATTTTTAAAAATAATACACATCCAGAGTTTACCATAACGGCGTTCCTCTATTAGTAAGTTGGTATTTCTTAAAGTCTACACTAGTTTTTCTAAAATCAAGTATTCTGTTTATATCCCCTGTCATATCAGTCTTTGAAATAATGTATTTATCTTAGATCATTTCTTGTGATACATTTCTGTGATACACTCGGTAAGTTACTTCAATTAAGTAAGTAAAACACGTACGCAGCTCCCTTAATATAGAATGAAATAGAAGTGTCACATCAGCAACAACCAACACTGCTGAAAAAAATATTCAAAATGTTAACCTTTTAGTTGTTTTATGGGGATGAAGATTTTGAACACATGTTTTAAATAGAAGTCTGCTGTATTTATAATCCCAAATTAAAAATTATTTCAGTACATTACTTAATGGATCCCTGATAATACTTGTGTGATAACAAATACTGATAAATCTTTTCACCTACTAAGAAATGGGATAGACCTTGGGTCACACGAGGAAAAAAAAAAAAAAAAACAGTAACTATTTTAACCCAGTATTGAAATAATCTGGCCCAGATAGTTTAGGGAACCTAATTTCCATTATCAAAACTCTCCTCTTTCTGTCTCTGTCTCTCTCACACTCTCTTTTTCTCTTTCATTCTCTCTCTTTCTAGGAAAATAAACACAACATGTATGTGCTTAAATAAGAGAACCTGTAAGTAATGATGAACTGTTAAAAAGAAAAAAAACCCAAATTTCTAAAATGTGTCCTCTAAGTTATTCTTTCTTCATAAAACTTTTATAAAAAACCAGGATATTGCAAGTAAGTTAAAATAAAAAAAAATACCGGTAAAGACTTCAATATGATCAAATGCTTGTTTAAAAACATTTTAAAAACAAGCTTAAATAAACCTTCTTCTAACACATAAAATGCCATATTTTACTGAGATGTTAAAAACTGTACTTTTCTTTTTTTTGTCCCTTTGAAAAAAGGTGTTTCTAGGGCTCAATTCATTCTCCCAGTCGACCATCTAAAATTCATTCATTCACTCACTCAGCAAAAAACAGAGTATATGCCATGAACCACTGAAACTTGGTTCTGGGAATAGAATTCTAAGACACAAAGTACTAGGATTCAGTAAACTACATAAATTAAAGTAGTATTCATTTAATAAAAGGTGTATAAAAAGAGGTGATTCTCAAATCCAAGGTTTTTGGACAATGATCTCTCTTTATTGGATACCTTGTTCTATACTGCCGCTTCTCACTGGCACCTGTGGGAGCTGTCGTCCCCTCCGATTGCTGAAGGGTGTGTCTGCAGGAGGAGGATGGGTTGGACTTGCTTGTCTGTGCATTCTGTGGGCAAAAAACAAAGGGGGAATGAAATGGTGAAACTCCAAGAGGGCCTGACAAATACCTTTCCCCCCTTCCTGTTACTATTAAAACAGACATAAACCTCCTAACTCAGCCTTTGGAAACAAAACCAAATGCTTTTGATGATATGTATAAAAGAAATACTTTAAAAAGGGGCTAAAAGAGACAGGGTAATGTCTGTCACACATTGTTCTGCATAACAAATTCCTGAATTGAGTAAAATGAGACTCACTTCTTTGAATTAACTTACTATGAAGTTGTGGCTTTCCATTAAGTTATCCATTTTTGGTAGTGCTGAACCAATATATCTACTTACAGCCTCTGAATCCTAACAATGTAGATAAATTAGTGAAAAAAGGCTGTTGTCTAAATTGCTACTATTAAGTCAATTATTATATCTAGAATTATTTATAAGTGATTGGAATACTTCTAGCTGTAGACTTTTATAAAAGTTACCATTCACTTGTTGTTTATTTTTAAACAGGAAAAAATTGACAATACTTAAAAAAATAACCTTGGCTATAAAACATACTGGTGCAAGGATCAAAACTACAAATATAAATTTGAGAAGCGTGCAGATACATTACTACTGCACAGGAGTAAGCTGACCTCCATCTGCTGGCATTCAATTTTTTTTAAACTGAAAAACTTTTAAACACTAATATTTAACTGAACACATACAAAAGATTTTTGTAAAGAAATTTCTCTTATACTTTTGAAAGCAAATACACACTTAATTTTCCAGGTAATTGCTCATAAAGAATTTTACATCATTAAAATAGATATAGATATATATGAATATGCCACAAACAGATGGAAGGACATAAAACAGCCAAATTTAATTTTCAATGATAGCTAATTGGCAGGAACTATAGACTATTATCAGCACAGTGAAGATAGATGCAAGTAATAGAGGATGTGGGAGAGGTTGAAGTGCCACAAAGAAAGGATTAAAAATTATGGTGTCATAATGAGTGAAAGCATCAAGTGCTCAGGAAAGTACAACACCACACCAACACCCGGAGGCAGAACATGAATGCTGGGCTGGACACTGAATAGCGACCTTGTCAGAAGTGGAGAAGGTGGCGCCGACCCTCCGGGGGCAAGGTGGTGGGTAGAACACAGTGTTCTGACACTAGAGTGCTCACTCGACCTTGAGCGAGCGGGATGTTTTCCCCTAAGGACTGGCTGATCAGTCGCTCTTAGGGCTGCGTATCCCCTTCTAGAAAGGCATGGTGGGAGAACCCTAAAACATTAGGGCCAAAAAAGATCTTCAGTCAGCAGGTTCACATTAAGTTTGATACCAACACATTTGTCCAAGGAGAAAACCTGGTTACTCTTACAAGGCAGCAACTTTAAAAACCAGAAGAAACCCACCATCATGCAATCACTGAAATGGAATTCAAAGGAAACTGACAAGTTATTGCAAATGTACATGCCATGTGGTTTTTAGAGGGCTAATCCAGATTCCTCCAATGTAACAAACCTCTTGTTAAGTTGTACAAGGGAAGAGACTTCTGTCTCTTGGTTTTTACTGAGCTGCATCTCTAGTGCCTAGAATACAGCCATACAGAGAGCATGAACTCGATACAGATACCTTGAGTGAATGAATAAATATGATTAGAATAACGAATACAGTGATACTTCAAGCACTTGCCTTCAAGAAGAAATAGTGCACTGTAGGACTCTGTGTATACTTTTACAATGCTCATAATTTTAATCTGCAATAGGAAGTTTATTCCAAGTAGGCTGCAAAAGGAAGATGTCTTCTGAGGTTAATTTAAGCAGACCAACAAATTAAAATGATGCAGTAAGATGGAATATGTTTCATTATTGAACTGACTAAATACAAATGGCTGATGCATGGATAATAACATATCTTCTAAGATAAAAAAAAAGTCTGAAAAGATATTTGTCCATATATTAACAGGTACCTTAATATAGGGTTCAAAATTATGATGAAGCCAATTTATGAATTAAGGATTAAGAATTAAAAACTGATATGTATCTAGTTTAAAACAGATACATACTTTTGCCTTTTTAAAAAATCATTTCCAGTATGTATTTTAAATAAAACGAATGTTTAAAATACCCAATACGGATTATTTTTTACAGTGATAGAAGCAAAGGGATAATACCTCATCCTTTTTGAAACAATGCTATAAATCCACTTATCAAGTGATTTGAAGTGTGAGAGTAAAAAATAACATATTGGTCACCAGAAGTACTTTAATTATTGAGTATTTTATTCAACTTGTATTCATATTGACAATTTTTCTTTTAAATAAAATGATTTTCACAGCTATAATTACTTTAATTCAGGGTATCTCCTCTATTTCAGCACAATAAAATGGGGAAAAGGTACAACTTAGAACTGTAATAAAGCTGCATTTTTATCTTCTTGACCTATGGATTAATGCTTTATTAGGCCCTAATGCAAATCCCGAAACCTGGACTGTTGTCTCAATTTCCAAATTAAAAGAAAAAAGAACTAACAATACATACTAAGACTGTTCATTCATTCTCAATTGACTTTTCACATAACTCAACCCTACAGAATTAATTTATATGGAAAGCATTGCATGATCAAGTCCTTTCCTTTGGTAAAGAAAGAGTTTTTATCTATTACTCCTCACAAGCTATTACCATAAGAATAAACTTCAAGCCATCCCTGTTTGAAATATACTTTCTAAGTGTGGCCTAAAAAGTGAATATGGTTTTCACCCTGGTAGTGAGAAATTGCATGTCAATTTCATTAAAGTCTTACTTCATTTCTTAATAAGAACTAAAAGGACTACTTAAATGTGACTTGAAATATAAATAAATTAGGTGGAACTTATATGGCACCAAACTGAATGGTAAAGATATAAAAAGCAATTCTGGAGACAAATAAATGGCTTTCTAGGTGAGAAAGCCAATACTCACCTATTATTATTTCTATAATAGGTGAATATTATACAGACTGAGACTCTGTGACTTAGTGTTCCCATCTTCAAAGTCACAGGTGGGCAGGGTCTGAGGACACCTTGCACAGTGCTTAAGGTGCATCATTTAGCACAAGATCTGTTTCTTTCTTTGACATGAACTAAAAGTCCCACAATGACAACAGTCCCTGCTGCCAGCTGAACTGTAACAAATACAAAAGCACAGACCAAAGGGGCGGCATCAGAAACCACTCTGTCTGAGGAAGAGAGAGGAGGGTGGCAGTACGTCGGAATTCTGGGAAGGAAAACTGAGGAGAGTGAAAATGCAGAACACTGAGAAGAGCAAGGTTTTGGAGATGAGAGATAATGGAACCAAGTACAGTTCATTTCAGACTAGAGGAAAGGCGAATCAATCAAGAAATTCTGAGGTACAGGAGTGAAATGTTGGGAATCCTGGCTGTTGAGTCTTGATGTTTCAGTGGAATGGGATGAGCGAAGAACATTAAGGTTGCAAGAATGGAAGAGATGGGGAGCCACCATATTTGAGAATGGAACAGGGAGTGCATGGGGGATAGATAAAATGACAGTCACAACTATTCTCTACGGAGCATCAATAGAAGCCAGGCACTGAATGTCTGTGTGTATGTGCACACCTACATACACATGTATGTTCTTTCTTGATATTCTTATAACAACTCTGAGAAATATCATTATTCCTATTTTATAGACAGAAAAACTGAGGATCATAGAGTGACTTGTACAAAGACAAAGAGCTAATGTGTGGTAAAGGCAGGACCCACACAGATCTACTGAGTGCCAACACTTGCTCCCTGTGCTGTCTATTGAGATAGGCTCTCTTTCCATATCACAAGATGAAAAATGGCAAATCCTTGGATATATTGTTAATCTTGTAAACAAAATCTAAATATATATCCAAATGTCAAACTGTCTGACAAGATTTAACAGATTTAATTGTCTCCTGAGAGTCTGTAGGAATAAAAGATATGGGAAATGGCATTTAATGAATACCTATTCCATTTTATAGACCTGTAAATAGCCCACATTTTTTTAAACAAAATATAAGACTTCTAGAGCAAAATTCTAATGAAAACCCAAGTATGTCTGAAGCTAGTTCACCATCTCCAAATGTGTATGTAAGTATTCACCGAGTCCAATCTATGCCTACTCTCTTCACCCAAGACTAGTGTTTTGACTTGAACTTAAGTAAAACACATTTCTCACCAAAATCTGAAGTTGTTAATTCAGGCATAGCTATTGTTACAATAGTAAATGTCTCCTAATGCAGCTTAAAAATACAGTTCTTTTTTTTATGGCTTCTTAAAGGATGGACATGCACGTGGTATTTAAGGTTAACTGTTCAAAACAGTTCCTTCTGTAATGGCCATTAAGGGCCTACACATTCTCCTTCCAATAGTACCAGCACAACATAAAATGCATATATGTTGGGAAGGTTTCCTTCTTAGAATTGGTTAATCCCAAATACTAGTCCTGACAAAACATCCCCTGGATAAGTTGCAGAGTACAGGTTCCACAACAAGAAAAGTCACTAGAGTAGAAAGGGGAAATGATCTGCTACCAAGCAGGTCATATAGCTGAACTCATGTGAGAGTGAAGAGTCAGACTTTTACTACGGAGCTTCCTGAGACAATGTAAAGCACTGCTTTAAATGCTAGGCACAAAAGTCAGAAATGAGTTCTGCTTGTCTTCTGCCTATAACTAGTCACTATATTTTTCAAAATATTTTCTTACAACACTATTCCCCATAAGGCCAAATTTGTTAAGGCCAACAAAGGGCCTTCAAAATGATGACCATTAAATAGCAAATTTTGCCAGAAGCCAAGGGGTGACTGTGTGATATGAATCCTTTGAGTATGTTATTAACTTCCCAAAGACCTCGAATCAGCGTCCAAAGCATTCATACTAAAACCTCAATTCACCTGTAGTTAGATGTCAACTCATGGTATCTCCTAAAGAAATAAGAGTGGCACAAACCTAGAAAATCCAGGCCAATTCTTTTGTAACTAGTTATTCAACAACTCACTTAAAAACCAGGCATATAATTTACACTCTATTACAAATCAATGGAGAGTTTTAATTATAATCAAACAAATCTACACACTTAAAAGGTTTGCGTTTTCTATATTAAAACCTGTTAGCAAAGTAAATAAAGCAAGAGTAATATGAGTATGGTCCTTAAGCAGCAAACATTTGAGACTGGGAAGCAATCAAATTCTTGCTATACTTTTTGCAGGGATGGAGGATTTGTGTTTATCTACAGATAGTTTCAGCGTTGTAGAGGAAATGCCCAAATATTACTCATTTGTAGTTAAGCACCATTAGTTGATTCTAGAGTCATCTAGCATTTTATAAAACAGTATCCTATTGTCAAAAAGACCTGTTCATTGATATATCCTAAATAAAACTGCACATGGTAGTCACTCAACTAGTAACTGTTAAATGAATTAAAGCCTGAATGGAATAAAAAGAACAAGACTTGGAGGAAAAATTTCAATCATGTCAAAGTCATTGAAATTCTGTCTGTCTCTGAGGCAGATGGGCAGTGAATGGTTGAAGATTAAAAACTTGTCTAAGGAACTTAAGTCATTTATAATTCTAGTAAAGAAGCTGCAGTTAACTGAGTTGACATTAAAGAATATGTAAATGGAAACAATACCGTTTCATTACAGGCTATCTATCTATCTAAAGTGCTAGAACTTTGCTCTTTATTCCCTTTCTCAAAGCCTAGCTCCTTTGTAAAACTGAATTTCTATTCAAAACTTTCCGAATTCTCTAAATCCTCGTTCTATTGCAATTTAGAGTCCCTAAACAGTCAATATCTCCATAGATAGTAGCTAAGAGTAAGTTCCATCTTCTCTTTATCCACACCCCTTCACGTAACTAACAGCTACTCATTTTTCTGATCTCAACTCAGAAGTAGTATCTCCTGGGAAGATTTCCTCTTTTGCTGTTCCCTGTTTTATTCCTTGAACTTAGCACATTGCTTCACACGTATCTTTTAAATGACTAACTGAATTGTTCAGAGTTTATCTAATTAAGCCTACTGAGACAGCCCAGTGGTGACTTGTATCTGCTCTTGGAGCTTCCAATCCACCCTACAAAATGTTGTTACAGTGATCTATAATTTTGGAACTCAAAGCCAGTCACCAGCCTGTCAAGCCCATCAGTGGCTCATGGAGTTATAAAGCAGAAGCTGAAATTCTGTTAAACAGTCCACAAGGTCATGTGTGACATAACATCTAACGGATTTCTCCAGCTTTATTTTCAACGCTCTCTCCCATCTCCTGGAAGAACTCGCCCTCTCAAAATATGGATCCCCCAAATCAAGAGTAAAGTTTAAGCCTCAGCGTTTTCTCATATTTTTTTTTTCTTTCTCATGGAATATTTTCTTCACATCTACTTTCATATATCTGGATTTCGCTCAGGTGACACCTTTTATGAGATATCTCCTTTCTGCACTACACTCTTTTTCCTGTGTTTTCACTGTATCTTGTGCATACCTTTATAGTAATAGCTGTAAGACTTCAATCCATTCTTTCATTTACATCTGTGTCCCCCTGCATGTTCTCAATGCTTTTTTGGATGAATGAATAATGTGTTAATGGGACATGAGGTGTTTTTTACAACTATGTAAAATAATGTATTAGCATCTTACACCAAAAAAAAGTAAAAAAAAATTGTAAAGTTGGATGAATTACAAAGAAAGGTCAGTAATTCCTTTAATTTTTATACTAACTCAACAAATATCTTTCACATACAAGTAGAATCTTAGATGTACTTGTAGAAAAGAGATTTAAAAGATGACATCATTCAGATAAATAACATTCAAAATATTTGCATATTCCAAATATTATATTCATTAACATTTAAGAATCTCAGAAAATCTCAGAAACAAAATATTAATGTCCTAATATGTAAATAGTAATAAGCACAGATCTGGTCCTCTTTAGTAATCAGTGTGATGACTAAGAGACATATCTGAGATTTTTCTTAAACCCTAAGATTTAAGGGCCACCTTCAGATTACCCTCCTCTTGTTTTTTGAGGCTATTCCCATACGGGAGATCTATTTACATGAATGGTCTTTAAACATCACAGGCTATGTTTAAAAACTGATCATGTAAAATGAGAGTTTAAGGCACCCCTGAATTTATCAGTTGAAAGAGAAGATGGCCACACAGCACAACACCAAGCCTACCTTTCTGCATCAGAGGCAGTGCCTTTCCTAGTCTGTTTTTGGATGCTAGATCTTTCAGACTTTCTGGAGTGCCTGTGGAATGAAATGTTAAAGAAATACAAAATATATGATGAATACAGCTACAGTAGTTTCATACAATGATAAAAACAATAGACATGAAAAATGACAACTATCTTATTTAGATGGTTTTGTCAGTCAGTGCTTTTAAAAATAAAAACAAAAAATAATAAATAAAAATCTGAACTGGTGCTGGGTGGGAGACATAAGTTGCCCAACAGGAGACCCAAGAACCTGGGATTCCCTTAGTTTAAACAGGTCTGTCTGCAGGAATGATTTAGTATGGACCCCCGCTGAGCAACTTTGCCTCTCCTAATGAATAAACAAGTCCAGGGGAGAAATGGAGCGAGGACAGATGTGATGACAGCAATGGTTTGGGTGCTGAAAGACTACAAAGGGGGATGTGCCCTCTGCATTTACGAGCTGAAACAGGGTGCTGCAAGGATTTGTTGTTTGTTATTCTTCTCCCACAAAATATGAGAAGAAAAATACCATAGTGAAATATGCTTCACGTAATCATTTTAAATCAAGTATTAAAATTATATCCAAAGTTATTATAAACATGCTTTTGAAACCATGTAGCATTTTAAAAAGCTGATTACACATCACCAATCAAAGAATCAAGTTCTCAATTTACTCTATGTCCCAGACATATATATATCTCTCTCGAACATTTGGAACTGGAAATGCGTTTTCCCAAAGAAATGTTTCTATAGAGAGCTTACCTCCCTAAGCAGCAGCTCACATATGTTATTTGACCTAAAATGTGTCTCGCCTACTATATATTTGAAATAAATATAAAATATTATGGTCAAGAAACTAAAACTTATTATTAAAAAATCCCAGAGAAACCATCGAAAGTAACATGCATTTTAATCTCGATAATCTGTATTTTTCTCTCAATAGTTGATTCTTTACAATTTATGCTTATTTTTCTTTCCTGATATCACTTCCTTCCAACAACAAAGAGACAACTGTCTGTCACTCCCTACTAATGCCAGATAATCAGAGTATCTCATATATGTCAAGCCCTGCTGTCCCCACTAGAAATACATGTCAAAGTATGAAGTCCAACAGGGGGTACAGACTTCTGGGGCTGCTCCTCTCTCCCCATATCTTTTGCTATTGCCAAAACTGGGTCCACCCTGTGTTGCCCTTCTAATTCAGGGCTTCAGCTGTGTGTTCTCAGGCTTTCTGTTACCATGACGTCTCACTTTCATCTCACAATTGATGAAAAAAGTGTTGATGCAGAGGAGAGAAACATCTCTTGCTTACCACTTTCCTTGAATTGTTGGAAAAGAGGATATATGGAAGGATAACTCTAGGTCAGGTACTGAGGGAGGTACTGACTTATTAACCTTCATGACAATCTTTCAGGTATCATCTTTATTTAAAAGATGAGGAAACAGGCTCAGGACAAGCCCACCCAGTCAGTAAGAAGTAGACTTGGGATAAGAATGTAAATATGTCTAGCTCCTAACCTGTTTCTGTCATGTACTATCAGCAGAGAGAAGGGAGGAAGTTGGGTCTGATGTATGTCCTTGGGGCTGCACCCTCCCTCAAGAAGGGAAGAAACTATGAAATATGGGGGTTGGTCTTGGAAAGCACTAAGAGATAATATCTCATATTAAAGGAATATCTCTGATATTCTTGTTTACTTTGTTGATCCTATGATGAGGAGGGCGCACTGTAGTGTGTAGAAGAGTGGAGAAGTACATGGCACATGCCTGAAATTGATGGGAGGTGGTTGCTGGGAAGGAAAGCCAGTTCCTAAAGCACACAGAAAGCAGGCATACAGATAGCAGGAGAAGCTGCTGGAGGCCCAGTAGGCATCTGAGCTCAAAATAAAAAAATACCATTATGGGCATGGGGAGGGAGAAAACCGTAAGAGACTCTTAATCTCTTCAAAAAAACTAAGGGTTGCTGGGGGGAGGGAGGTATGGAGAGGGTGGTGGGTTATGGACATTGGGGAGGGTATGTGCTATGGTGAGTGCTGCGAAGTGTGTAAACCTGATGATTCACAGACCTGTACCCCTGGGACAAATAATACATTATATGTTAATAAAAATAATTAATTAAAAAATACCATTATGGGAAACTGATGATTTTTTTATGACACTTTTAGAGTTCTTCAGACATTATCTTAAACATGTTAAGGTAAAGTTGAACGCCACAGAGGCCTGTGCTGGTGGTTTTGTTTTGTTTTGTTTTTTTCCATCCTGTAGAGCAGAGGAAGTGTCAAGCTAATGTTCACATTATTGGACCACAAGAGTGCCCAAGGACTGGGAGGACAAATGTTCCTTTTCTCATTCAGCGGAATGAGAGCAGAGTTTTAGGTCAATTCATGAAACTCCTTGTCATAAAGGTTCTCACTCATTTATTCATTCAATAAATATTTGTTGAACATGTACAGAAGCCAGACTGTTCTAAGTGCCTGGCCTATGTCTGGGGGGGAAAAATATTTCTGCCTTTAAGCAATTGACATTTTATCTGTAGGAGAAAAATAATACACAGCAACAACAAAAAGCCCTCAACATCTTGAGGGCTTATCCCGGATCTATTTCTTACTTAAATTATATAGTATAATCAAAGGTGGCAAATACTAGCAACAACAAAAAGTATACCAGAGCCAGGAGGATCAGAATGTATGTGAGGGTAAGGTTTGGGGGCAGATGCAGATGATCAGCAGGGTGATCAGGGTGATCAGGGAAGGATTCACTGAATAGGTGACATCAGGTGAGACGGGAGTTAGCCACCTATATCTCTCATGGAAAATGTATCTCAGGAAAATGAAACAGCAAGTGCATAGGCCCTAAGGCAGATGTGTGCCTGGTATTTTTGAGCAAAGTAAGGAAACTGGAAAGGGAAGTTCTGAGAGGGAGAAGTCAGATGACAAGTTTGGTGACGGTGGGGGAGAGAGAGGGGAAGAGTTGGGGCGGGGGAGAGACATGTAGACTCCTGTAGATTCTCGTACAAACTTTCTACTACTGCACAATGAAAGGGCTTATGGACATCTTGTAGAACTTGTGTGTTTTTATTTCTATCCCTACTAATTTCTATTACTTTTTCTAGATTCGATTCAGACGGCTTCTGTAAAACTTTCAACTCTCCTTCCTCTTCTCATCCTTACAATATAAAACACTCACATGCTAGACTGATTATCCCAATAATCCATAATGAGGGCGATGACAACCATGAGAATGCCAATACCAAGGACAGCTATCACTTACAGAGAACTTGCTGGGTGCTTATGTGACAGGTTACCTGCACTAACTCATCTATAATCTCACCAATCTCATGAGGTGGGGACTACTTTTTTTTTTTAATCCCGTTGAAAAAAAGATTGAGGCTTAGAGAGATTAAATAATTTCCTCTAATTCACAAAGTCGTTACATATGAAACCATGAGGTGAAAGAAGACTCCACAATCTCAACAGCAGTGAACACAGGCATCCGTGGCAGAGAAGATGCCGGAGCCCAGTTGTTCAAAGCACGGACTGTGGATTCAGCCCGTCTGGGTTTAACTACTGTTTCTGTCTAGCGAGGTCATTTTAGTCAAGATACTTAACCACTCTGTGCCTCGGTTTTGCATTTCTTGTTCTGATCTGTGGAGATAATACCAACCTCTCACAGACTTGCCAATTCTACTTCAATATCGCTCAGTACTTGTGTTACAGTTGTTGTGACATTACAGAGAACAAGGGTTTGTAGTAGTTTGGGAATTTTAATTACTCAGAACTAGCAAGTGGTAAGTGCTATGAAAGTATTATTTAAATGGATAATAACACATATTTGTTTCTTAAAGGTAAAGACTTTTGTCTATAGCAGTGCCGAGCTCAGTGTTCTGTAATCAGATGACAATAACTCATGAGATGTTCATACACCTAAATTTTTATTTATTTATTTATTTATTATTATTTTATTTCTATTTTTAACCCTCTTCTTAAGAATGACCTTTTTTACCTCTCCAAATGCTATAGAAACTTACATTTATTGAAGATTCACCTAAAGATTTCTATAAAGGATAGGTCTTGATAATTCTTTTAACCACTTAAAATCTTCAAATTGAGTTACACTTAATTGTAATAATTCAGTGTAAAGCAAGAATACAGAATAGAAAATTCTAATGTCTTTTCCACTCCAAATCCCAAGTTATAGCTATGAATATGTTATATTTTTTAAACACAGCTATTTCTTAGAATAGAGGTTTGTGATATGTGAAATAGGAATGATCAGAACAATCAACCTATATTTACGTACTCCTACACTATTAAAACTACTGATTGGGGCGCCTGGGTGGCTCAGGGGTTTAAAGCCTCTGCCTTCGGCTCAGGTCATGATCTCAGGGTCCTGGGATCGAGCCCCGCATCGGGCTCTCTGCTCCTTGGAGAGCCTGCTTTCTCCTCTCTCTCTGCCTGCCTCTCTGCCTACTTGTGATCTCTGTCAAATAAATAAATAAAATCTTAAAAAAAAAAAAACTACTGATCATATGATCATAAAATGAATCATAGTGAAATGAACCATATTCTACCTTACATTACTCTTTCTAAGTTCCTTGTGATCAGGAATGGCATCTGTCTTGAGTTAGCACTGTAACATCAATACCTAGCACATGGTTGCTGCTTGTAAGTATTTATTAAGTGCATGGTTAAAAAAGTAATTATTTTGAGTATTATCTTGTAATTTGAGAATTAAAAAAATTACAGTAAGTAAAAAAATAACTACAGTTATAAAATTCACTTTACATCAAATTAAGTAAATTTAGAAATAGAACTTTTCATTGTTTTCTGGGCTTCAGTAAAATACAGAATATCATAAACAAAAAATGGCATTTGGTTATTGACTTATGCATCATGAAGTGTCAATCATTATTATTGGCCCCTTATATGCTTATCATGTTGCAACAAGGCAGCATAGACACAATTTTATTCTTAAAGGGACACTAGGATTCATCTAAGTCACCTACAACTACCTAAATTTACAGATGAAGAAACAGAGTTCCATAAGGTTTAAGTGGCTTATCCAAGGTAGTAGCGGCCTTAATTATTTGGTGAGGACACCACCATCATGTCCTCATGTACTTTGGTTCTCTGCCCACTCTGCCATCCAGTGACTTGAGTGATTTGACTTTACTGGAGGGACCCCTGGAGAGAAGTGAATAAAACAGGGTTATAGCATTTCCATTATGTCTTACTTACTTTGGGTTTTAACATGTTTTGTTCTATTAAAAATTTTTATCATTTTATTATTCATAAAGAATGTTTCTTTGGTCTAGACGTGCATGAATCAGAAATACTGAGCTTTCTTTTCTCTTCACAACTTAATCATTATATGGTTTTGACTTCATGATCCTTAGTTCACAGGGCACAAATAGAATTCTTTAAAAGTTATAAAGCTACATTCAAATGGAGGTATAACAATTATTTTATTATTAAATCAAAGCAAGAGTAAGTAATAATCAGAGAAGTGGGAGTGTTCTTAATTAAATCTAATTTTTTCGAAGCTCCATTTTTAATTATTGTTCTATTAATTTAAATGTTAAGATTCATAAAACGTACTAATGAAGAGTAGTAATTGTTAAAATCTATTTCTGTGCTACTTTCCTTTCCTCTTCAGTAACTAAATTCAATTAGAGCAATTCCCTGAAGACACTGACAAATACAGCTTTTCTGAAGGTATTACAATTCTATTAAAGTCTAAAATCAATATGTTAATAAAATAGTTGTATTACTTATGACTATTTTTAAAGATTTATTTTTTTATTTGAGAGAGAGCGCGCTGTGGGGGAAAGGGACCAAGAAAGGGAGAGAGTCTTAAGCACACTGGGTGCTGGGCGGGGTGCCCCGCGCAGGGCTCCATTTCACAACCCCGAGATCCAACCTGAACCCCTGAACTGAAATCAAGAGTCAGACACTTAACCAACTGCACCATCTAGGCGCCCTTATTTAAGACTATTTCATAATAAAATGAAAATACGTTTGTTTGTTTTGTTTTGTTTTTAAATCCACGTTTTAATTTAATTAGAATTAGAACTGACATCATAAGAAAATATCTGTATATATGCTGGCTAACTACCTAGATGGCTGATTGTGGAATGCAAATGTCTATCGTCTTGTCTCTTCATAAGCTTAGTAAGAAAACTTTATATCTGAATAGAATCTACCTAAGTAAGAAATGTCCATATGCAGTGAAGATGGCTGCATACGATTAGGATGTGTGCACCCTTTTTGTACAGTATTGATATTTATGTATATGACAACAGCCATTAAACAGGCTTAAGTATTTTAGTGGATGAGTATATTTCACTCATTCAAATAAAGAACATTTCTGAAAAGCACAGATAACAAAAGATGTTATCAAGCAAATAAAAATGGTAAGTAAGTTACTGGATTTATAAATGGTTCTACATTAACTCTGCATCACTCTGGCAACTGCCATGAACTCTGGAAGTAAAAAAGTAGGTGACCTCTTCATTCCAGAAATATTTTTAATGGAGAAAGAATATTCATTTAGTTTGAATCAAAGGAAACCACCTGACACTTTTGGTCAGAGATTCTAATAGGCAATTAGCTGCTACTAAGTGACAAGTGTGGAAAACTATACAAACGTGATTATTTACAAAAGAAATAGGACCTACTTTAGTACGAATTAATCTTTAGCACAGTGGGATGTTTTACTTGTTGCAATAATTTATTTGTTGCCAACAATTTAAAGTCCTGGAAAATAGGGTAATTTCATCAAATATTTTTAGTATTTATTTAAGTCACACACCCTAAAGATGTCACGTATAAAGATGCAAAAATATTCTCAATCAGACGGAGTTTGCAACTTCAAGCTAATGAAGTGTTAAAATACATCTCAAAAATTATCAAATAAGAATATATTGCATTTTCCTGAAAAAGCATTTATGCCAAGAATATTTTAAAGTAGAATTAGATAATAACAATTATGATTACTTATACTAGCCTTTCACATTTAAGAATGATTGATTCAACTGTGAGCACTAAACTCAGAACCTTGATGCTTCAGGGATGTATTAAAATACATTCTTTTCTAACTTGAATACAAAAATATTGATTAATTTGAAGCCACAAGAAGATGCAAATCTTATTAAATTCACAAACAGAAGTATGTATACTCAGGTTCATAAAAGTTACTTTTTACATGTTAAAATAATGCCATTCACAAAGAGGTATTTTGTTATTGGAATGATTATGTTTTAAACTGTCTTCCCATTTTTAGTAATAGAACTGCAGGGAAATTTTCCCTACAGTTTTAAAGTCAGAATCATCCCCTGGGGTTCTAAATTTATGTAGTTTTTTCCTCATCATTGTTTGTTTTAAATATTCTACAAATTCTAGGAAATCTTCCTAGACTAGAAAAACCTGCTTCCATGTTAATTCCAAATAAATCTATTATACAACTTGAGATGACATCAAGATTGTTTAAAACTGGCGTTGGTGGTATAGTGGTGAGCATAGCTGCCTTCCAAGATTGTTTAAAACTGAAATTAAATTGTGGGAAACTGGTATGTTAAAAGTCGTGTTGTGTGGGTGTGCACACATGACCACAAGTATATTTATGCTGTAAGAAATAAGGGGGCAACTAAATGCTTTCCAACTTACTAGAGAACTGTCTTAAGCAAAATTTTTTGCTTATTTTCAAAATAATCAAATAGGACCTTGATTCAAGACATCCAAAGGCTGATTATATAAACTGTCACTGATTTTAGAATATTTTCCTAGTTGTCAGTGATCTAGGGCAAAAGTCAAATGATGCCCAAATCATCATGAGCTTTCAGTGTCTCCAAATCTGATGTTATCTTCCCTTCATTCGGAAATTGGCAGAAACTTCTGAAAAAGTAAATGACGCTGATAAGAAGTAAAATGCAAGTGTTAAGTTTTGCCAAGTGGCTGACATGGTTACCTACGAATATAGCATCTGTTGATTTAGCTATTTCTCTGTCATATTTATGGGCACATATTATTCCTATATTTTAGTAAAAGTTTATTATAAATAACTTTCTGTTCCCTATGGTAATAAATCATAGTATCAAGCCATTTAAAATATATGATTTTTGGTTGAACATAGATCTTTTATGCAAATAAGTCATAATAAAAAATAAAATGTATATTCAGAATTATGTATTAGCAAAACTTCCTTAGTGCTCTTATCTAAAATGATCATTTCTGCTCTGAAAATTTACTCATAAAGTTATGTATACAATCTATGAAATCAAATAAGATAATTAATTCATATGTCATTAAATGACAACTAATTTCCATCTCATGTATATAAAAACTGAAACTATTATTTGGACTTCCATTTTGCTTAATTTGTGACCCAACAGACTTACATTTATATTCATTATGAAGATAGTTATATTTAATTGTCTTGTACTCAAACAGCATTACATGAGATGAAATTTACTGACTCAATTGTCTGGAATAAAGTCAAAGGCTTTCTAGAACTGTGTTTTATAAAAGGAAGTTCTAAGTCCTTGATGGCCAGAACCTTGTTTTTCTTAAATACTGCTGTGTCTCTAGCCATAGTAAGAGGGCACACTGCAAACCACAATAAATATTTGTTGAATGAATGAGTAGCAATGTGGATGTAAGTTTTACTTAATTTATATGATTGCTTTATATTTTTATTTGAAAATACTTTAAATTTAGAATAATTTTTAGATTGGAGATTTGCTAATTGTTCTACTCTCCGAAATTCTGTCCTAGGAACCAAAAGGAATTAGTTTTAAATTTCAAATACGAAGTCATTTTAAAATGTAAATTTCTTAAAGACTAAAACATGGTTAAAATACTCTTAAAGTCTTTATAAACTACCAGTTTGTAGTCTTTTCCAAAATGGTAAAATGACTTAATTTTCTTTGAGTCACAAGGCTTAGTTTTTCTTCCAAATTGAAATCCTGAAGTTATCTTGATAATTTACAGATACAGAAAAAAAATTACATCACTCTTAACTAAGATTGCAATTATTCTGCTCTCTATATCCACACATACTGGAAATGAACAAAAGGAACCTTTTGTAAATGCTTTACTAGTTGTTCTGTTTCTGAGCTACCAAATACACTTCACTTCAATCAATATACCAACATGCTGACTGGATTTCTGCTTCAACTGGAAGAGAAGCACCCCAAAACATCCAATAACTTTTTGTGACCAGTCAGAAAAAGATATTTAAAGCCAATGACTATAAGTAAGAAGCACGGTAAAAGAGAACTGGGTTAGCTATGCCTGTGAGAAGGATAACACAGCATTTCTGACATTATCAGCATGAGGCACATTCAAAGGACTGATGCTACTTTTAAAGACCTACCTTGTAGATTGACACTAGCCTTCGACAGTATTTGGTTTAAAAACACCATATACATACAATATATAAGAACCAGTTTTTTTTACTTCCAATCAGACATTTTTAATGTTCCCCCAAACCTAAGACAACTGAGATTAAACCATCAACCAATATAACAAAGAAAAGGCTTCTGTGACAGATTTTAATATATTTTAAAACACCAGAAAACTTTTATTTATTCATGTTTAAACAAAAACAATATTTAAATATGTTTCTAGAAAATCAAAACACTGAAACGAAGGCTCATTTAAAACAGAACTCTTCCACTGGATCTGACTTTCTTGTGTTTAAACTATGCCATCTGCATGCCATCCTCGTTTTAGTAACACACTGAGGTGCTTTATTAGAGGTGGGATGCCTTTAGTGATGGGATCACAACATATCTGGTTCTGGCTCTTGAGAGGAAGCATATAATGACCAACACTTCTCTTGGTTATCCTTCACTTGGTGGCCTATCAACCTGTCGAAGCCACTTGTCTGTGAGGAGGAGTTGGCTAGTACCTGTCATTCTCCGGAGACGCATGCTGGATTTGAATCCTGGGGCTAGGAGGTCGTCTCCTATCTAGGGAGGGGGACCATCTACCCCTGTTTGCCCAATGAACAAGACAGGAAAAAACAGGACATTTAGTAACTCTTAAAATAAAAGAATATATGGAACATTAGGACTGGAAAAGCACCCCAAAAAGGCAAAGTGTCGATTTTTTGCTCCATAATTTACTCTTGATTTTGATAAGCCTTGGACAGATAGATTATAATATTGTAAGAAAATAAATCTTGTCACCCTATAAGTAAATAGAAAAACAATTTATTTGGGAAGATGTTTGAAATCTGTAGTGTGTAATTTTGTTCTTTTAAAATGTGCTTGTGTGTGTGTACATATCTACACACACACACACACACACACACACACAATATATGACTTTAAGTTAAAAAGATGCACCCTTAAGAACTTGGCTTATGTTTGAATAAAATAGGTTTAATAAGTTACCAATGCTTTTTTGATACTAGGCATTGGAATTACCGGATAAAGCGGCAAAGATAAGGTGTGTGGATTTAATACAAAGCAGAAACACAGTTTTCTATTTCTGTGTTTACAATAATACCTTTTTTGTGATCAACAGCGAAATGAAAGTTTGAATCTTCATTCTTTTATTAAACTACCTTGAGATTCTGTCTGTGTACAACCACAAATTATAAACACCTAGTTGAAAACTGAGAAGAGGCAATAAAGGACTGAACAGGCCAGATTTGGGAATTTTTATATATTAGATATGAACACTTTGAATAGGATAATTCCTCTGGATATTGGCTTCCTTGTATGCAATAAGGGATAACTGAATTGTCTCTAAGCACTCATAAGGCTGCAAGAGTTATAATTATCCAGACTAGTCCTAACGTTAAAAAAAAAAAAAGCCATCTTCTTTGCTGTTTCACTTAGCTGACTGGATTTATTATTTGGACAAAAGCAGCAAAGGGCTGTCAACATGTGACTAGGCTATCTGAGTTCAGCAGGTACTTGATTCTGAAAGCCCCCTCAAGTCTGTGCTTCATCAGTCACCCTTAGAAAGACAAACTTGCCATGATTCAAGTAGGGATTTAAGGAAACTATGAAGCAGATAAAGGTATCAACAGCAGAATTTGGGGAGCAAACTGTGTGACATGTACTCTTCTAAGTGTTACATGTTTGTGAAATTAAAAATATTTTCAATTAATTTTAAATTACTTAATAATTTTAGATTATTTAAATGGTTGGTCAGTCCAATCTGATTGCTCTAAAATGTATTTCACTTTATTGGCTTTTGTTCTGCAGAGATAATAAAGAAAAATATTTCTAAAATAATTGAGAACAATCATAACCACAATATCCTCTACATTATATTGTGCTTAGTCGTGTTAAAACTGACAGAGTTGGAAGTGTTTACAGTATGTGAAAACACAAAAATACAGTTAACGTGGGTTTTTTTTGGTGAAGTAGTAAGTCATGTTAGCTTGACAAGATCATGAATAACCTTGCTTCTTGAGGCAAAATTCCAGTCCTTGTGTTTATTTAAACAAAAAAGTAAAGGAAAATGCTGTAGTTATGGAACATGCAGTGAAAGCTACAAGAGAGAAAGGTGTACATTTGGAAACAGGCAACTGTGAACGCAAGCTATTAAAAAGTAATTTTTGATGAAAAATGTAGCATAATACATGTATTATCTGTAAACTCAAAGTCCTTCTGAATATGCTGATATATGGTACCAATATAAGAAATCCATTTGCTTTTCCCTCATATATTTAATATGGGAGCAAGATCAACTTACACTCAATTTTTGTCCAAAGACTAGATATTATGTAAGAGTTACTATAACATATTTGTGAGTTTCAAATATATTAGTACATCTTATATGCTTTTAAATTATGTGCAATATCTTTCTCTCCTATGACACAGAAGAAAAGGCCAACAAGGGACTTTTTATCCCCTTGTTATTGAGCCAAATACACATGGTTCAACTTGCATTTTCATCTTGGAAGGTAGCATGGCAGGCTATGTTGGAGTTATTAATCATGAAGTTGAACCAGCTCCTTCCTGATTTCTCTTTCCAATATAGCCTGCCTAGAAGTTACTGGTTAGTTACGGTATTAGTATTTCAGTATCAGGTATCCCATATTCATTAAGACCCTCTATTTGCTCAGAGCTCATCCCTTTCCCTGTGATCACAGCAGAAGAAGAAATGTCACTCTGATGGTTGAAGGGTTGAATTGACAGGCTATAAGTTCCTTGCATAGGGAACTAGACTATTTGTTTTTGTTTAATTTTGACAGTTACAGAAAAAGTAATCAATATATATTTGTGAATGTCCAAGTAGATAATAAATTATCACAGATAAGAAATAAGAAGAACCTTAACTAAGAGATTAACAGTGGTGAGGGGGCCTATTGATGAGATACAAAGGAATTAGAACTGACAGGTCTTGGTAAGCAATTAAACGGTTCTTACGTCATGTCTTTCCACCCCCAGCACTGATAGACTGTAAAACATATGTGTGTGTGTTTGAGTGTGCAATTAATATTTACACTTGCATATGTACACCTTTCAATGGTGCGTATCTCTTGGCAGAACATAGCTAAGCAGTTCAATTTTCTAAAAGAGAAATTATATGGAAATGTAAACCATTCACTCCATAAATGCCACAAGTAAGAAACTTGTGAACTACTGTATTAGAAACCAAATCTGAACAAATGAGACAACTGATTATACAGTATGTACTTTTATTGTCTAATCCCACTATTCATTTTAGTCCTTAAAAAATGGGTAATGGGCATTAAGGAAGGGCACTTGTGATGAGCACTGGGTGTTGTATCTAAGTGGTAAATCACTAAATTCTACTCCTGAAACTAATACTACAGTATGTGTTAACTAACTGGAATTTAACTAAAAACTTGAAACAAAAAAATAAATTAATAAGTAAAAAAAATCCCAATAATTGTTTTAAATTAAAATTAATATAGATACTTATACTTGAGACAAAGTTTATTTTAATTCAATTTACAGTTAAGTTTTAGGTAGGTACCTCCTTTCCCCTTAGTCCTCGTGTTTCCATACAGAGGGAAATTCATTCAAGCAATGCTCCTGGTCTCTTTCTACCCTCTACCCCAGGAAAGGAGAACTGGCTTATTTTTAAAATTTTTATCTTTTTTTAAAGCTTTTACTTATTTATTTGAGAGAGAGACTGCACACAAGCAAGGTGAGAGGCAGAGGCAGGGGAGAAGCAGGCTCCCCACTGAGCAGGGAGCCTGAACTGGGGTTGATCCCCAGGAGATCATGACCTGAGCCGAAGGCAGAGGCTCAACCAACTGAGCCACCCCGGTGCCCCAGGAGGACTGGCTTATAAGATCAGTGACTTTGTTGAATGACCAGGCACAGGTGACTTAGTCCTTTCTGGATTACTCCTTCTAAATCAAGCTACCTGCAAACAGCAAACGCTATAGGACATAAACTTACAAAACAGCCCTAAGATGTGAGGCCTGGAACTGAACCTGTCTTGTGGTTCAGTGAATCTGACTGATTCTGGGATGAGTTATTAGCAAGCCTATAGACTTAAAGTCACAGCTTCTAAACTTGTCCCTTGTATTTATGGTGATAATTAGATCTCCTACCTTCTAGTTCTGGGTCTAGCTCACAATTAGACCCAAATTTGGAAACAGAAAATGGGGAGTATTTTTTAAAGACCCCAAATCTCCAAATTGAACATTTACTAAAAAAATAGTAATGTTATCACAAGAGAGGGCAAGGATAAATAAGATATGATCCCTCTCCTCCAGGGATAAAATATAGCAGAAAACATAAACACACTACTAAGTAAAATAAAATATTTTAACAGAAATATACAATATTTTGTGGGCCCAGAAAAGTGAATAATTTTAACTGGCCAAAGGTATGGGGGAGCGGGTAATATAAAAAGGTTTTATATAAAAGCTAGAGTTATCTGACCTGCATTTTTGAAGAATGAGTTAAAAGTAGACAACAAAGGAAAGATGGTATTTTAATTTTAATGAAAAGAAAACTTGAGACAAAAAGTAATAAAAACTATAAATAAAGTTTATGAAATAATTAATGGGGCAAGAGTGACAAGGGAAGGGCTTTAATACAATTCAATATAATCAAGGGAAGGGGTCTGTTTGGGAGTTTCTCAAAAGAGAATTCTCAAAAGAGCAGGAAAAATGTTTCAGAAAATGTGCCCGCTTATATGTCAAAGCCATTCAATAAGAGCAAAATTTAGGAAAACAAAGTATTTTGCTATAAAAGGATGTAAGGGGGGGATAATGAATTTAATTCAGACATTTTGATGTACACAAATGGCAATCATTTAGAAATTCAGACCTAGTGCTCAAGGGAAAGTTCTGGCTGGTCAGTTACAGTGGAGCATTGTCTTAATATGTATTAGAATGGAAACTGTTGATAGAAATACAATTTCAGGGGTAGAATGAGTGGGGCAAAGAAAAACTGTTGATGGAGCTGGGAAAAACACCTCTCTTTGTGGGGTAGGATAGGAAGAAAGGCCAGCAAGAGGAAACTGTGTTCTAATAGGCATAAGAAAGAAACTTTGCAGATGGTACTGAATAGAGGAGAGGTTCAGATGACAGGGTGGTTAACGCAAAATGTTACAAGACGCTGCTGGACAACTGGGGAGCAGTGAAGTTGACAGGAACTTTAGCACAGTGATAGAGCCATGGTAAGGAACAGGAGTCAGACTACAGAATTTATGAGGAGGTAAAAAACTGGAGGCAGTGAGTAGACCTTCAATAAGGCTCTGATTTCTATGAAAGGTCAAAGAAGAAGAAAACACATCCAAGAAAAATAACTCTTCTCCAGTGGCTCTAAAAATAAATGTTTCTGAACATTTAAGTAATAATTTGTTTTAAAACCTGGGAAAGAAAAGGTGAATGGCAGGCCTGTAACTTACTCTTTCCCAAACAAGGAACAGGGGTGGGGGGGGGGGCAGGGTGTGGGAATGAATGACCTGAAGCAGACCCTGAATAAAGGTGGAGGAAAAGTGGATAAGCCTTGACCAGACTTCCTCGTAAACATTTAGTGGTATTTGCGACTGAAAACATAAAGAAGAGTCCTCTATTAGACATCTTCAGTAGGAAATAATTTTCCTAGAATTTTCATTGCAAATAAACCCCAAATTCCTTGATTTATAAAACATGACTAGATGGAGCAATGAGCTAATCCATTCTTATTTTTGTTATTTGTGTAATCAACAGAATATATAACGAAGGCATTCAAAAACTGCAATGGCTTCCTTTGCAAATAGTGCTTCTCCGTGCATGATCTAACCTGGGCCAAACCACCCTAATAAGGGAGGAAAAATGGATCCGGTGGTTTGTGACTCCTTGAAGAAAAGAATATGTCATCTGTGCCTGGTGCTCCTCTATCTTTGAATCATTAGTGAACTATGGTATTGGATATTGAGTCTGCCTTGACAATTTCATTCTTTGCATTGGCACAAAACTTCATTGGTTTTAAAAACTTAGTGAAGATACTTCAGAGAAGGGAACTGAGTTGTTATAAGAGCACACAAATGTTCATCAAATGGTTCTGAATCAGCAAATTATTTAACTTTCATAGTTCATGAGGCTGTGGAAACACGTTGCCATCTTAAGAATATGAAATTATGTTTAAAAAATTTTCTCTAACATTTTATCTACTATGTATAAGTTAGGCATTCACATAAGAAGTTCTCTGGTCAATCAGAGAAATTAAGTAACCTGGAAAGGCCTCCAAGCCTCCTTCTCCCTACTCTCTGCACATTCTGCCTGGAGATGTTGGGTGCATTTTCCAAAGACAGCAAAGTCACCACTGCTGATACTGTGATGTTCTGCTTCAGAGTGTGCACAAAAGGGCATTTGAAGTCATTATCCTCCAAACCAGTAAGAATCTACAACTTGTGTAATTTTCTTGATGAAAACTTATTTTATTTTCTTCTTGGCAACAAGGTTGACTGTTATAAATGAAAGATCATCGGTAACATGAATTTCTGCCCCTGTGTCCCCTTTCATTTGTTTAATGGAAAACAACTTTTTATTCAATATATAGAGTGAATATAGGTTTCAATGATATTTTTCTTCTATGATAAATACACTCACTGAGACTTCACTATGACCAGCGCAATAACTGGCCAGATTGTCCACAGGCTGATTTATTTTAAGGGTATTATCTGAGAGGCGAAACTAACCAACACATAGATTTGTGAACTCTATGGCTTTAGTGTAACAAGGGAACACATACTAGATAGGTTTTAGCATAAGAATAAACCTGTCCAGTAGAGTAGCCACGAGCCACAAGTGGCTATTAGGAATACAAAAAAAGGAATGCAAAATGATCTACAGTTTTTAATTGATTATATGTCAAAATTACATTTCATCTATATACTGGGTTAAAGTATTAAAATTAACTTCATCTTTTTAATATGGCAACCAGAAAATTAAAAATTATACATGTGGCTTGCATTATATTTCTATTAGCAGCTCTAAAAATGATACCAAAAATGTTAGGGTATTGTTTTGTCAGAATATCCTACTGACTTGAGCAATACTATTCTGTTTTAATACCAGCCAGAAACATACAAGGAAATAAAAATAAGTATAAAATATAAAAAGGTTTTTCTTGCTACTCTTGTATTTACTTTTTTTCTTGGGGTGGATAATATATAACAAAAGAGAAAAATAAAACAATTTCAACGGTGATTTTAGAAGAGCCTGTAGTCATTTCAACTAAAATTTCTCTTACAAATATAAAAAAAATAACATAAGTTCGATTCCACTGTTTTCTATTACAAAATATACAAATACAAGAGAAAACTAAATAAAAAAGTAATTTCTTCAGTAGAATCATATGCAGTTAAAAATGGATATGTCACCCGTACCTATTATTAAAGCCCAGAAATAAACATCCCATAAATAGATAAATGATCCAAACTAGAAAGATTGTTAAAGAAAAGTTTAAAGTAGCCCCTTAAGAAGAGGAGGGTTACATATTAGCACTGCTAACGTTTTTCTTCAGGATTTGTAAAGCGGTAGTAAACAAATCTCCAGTGAATGACTTCTAACTGAAAAGAAATAACAATTACATCTAAGGCTATCAATTATAACCAAGTTTACTGGGATAGAAAGTTCCACTATCATGGAAAAACTAGCTCCTCAGAATTAGGAGACATTGTAATGCAAAAACTTTGAATACATTTGAATTAAAATCATAATTATTTAATAATCAGTCAATGAAAAGTGTTAAGCAAAATTGTGTGTTTCTTTATATAATGTGCATTTATTTTTGTAAGGCATCAGAAAATCTAAGATAAACATACCATTTTTTTGTTGTCAAAGTATAACTTATTGTGAAACATGATGTCTGTCAAAGAGTAAGCTGACTACACAATGAATATAAATTCACAAGGGAAGTTCTCTATGTAAATAGAATTTTTATTTTAAGTTTGTGGTAGGTTGCTGTAAACCCATAAATTCTATTTATCGTTGGAACTAATAGGAAAGTGATCCTCCCCTTCAGATAACTCCCTGGACCTTACATTATCAGCATACTGAAGGCTCCCTGAGTCCTGTGTAAATGAAACCACCGAACAGCAACAGAAGGGGGAAAGCAGCAGCCAGAAGCAGTTACAAATTACATCACACTATTTGCAACAACATTCATGGAAATATGTGTATGTGTAGCATGGGGCTTACCCACATACACATATCTCTCCTTACACGTGTATAATAAGGGGGAGGGATGGAGACAGTTAGCAAAGTGAACATGAATGAATAAATCTGTGAGACTCACATGAAACAAAACGAAGTGATTGAAAAAAAGAATCACTAGTACAAATGATAGGAAATTAAGAAAGTCTTTATTTTATACCTTTCTCGTTCTGGTGAATGCAAACTAGTATCTGGTCTCAAGCAGTTGGTACTAGCACTCCTAGCCCTGTCAAGGGAGGGCTGCAGTTCACTAGTGCCAGTGCATTGCATCCAGTGGTAGAAGAGAAAGACAAAGAAAACAAAGAAAGGAAGACCATGTTAGAGAGTAAAGCATAAAATAATGTCCCCTTTACATAAAATGCAGAATCACTGTGATTCAGTTCATAAGGGTGTGAGAGAGCTGACAGGATGGCAGTGCAAAATTTTGTTTAGAAAATGAAACTAAACAAAGATTATGCTTGAATTGGTTTGCATAATTTTTTAAGAGGGTCTCAGACTGAAAAAAATGAGACTAGATCACACCTACTTATGAAAAAACTGGATACAGAAAGCACTAAAACAAAATGCCTAAAACTTCGTTACCAAGAACAGATGCCACACCAAAACAAAATGAAGGACATCGGAGGAGAAAAAATTTACAACTCAACTACTTTGGTTCACAACACCAGACGAGGGAAGTGGAAGGCATGACTTCCAAATGGTCTTACCTAACCAATATTTCATCAGTAAATCTCAATACTCTTGAGTGAAAGCATTCATGATGAAGGGGGAAGTCCTGTCTAGTCACTGACTTGGTTTTGGTATGTGCAGGCAGAATTGAGCTTCACACAGTAAAATTATCCAAAAATAAAATAACATAAAATTAACGATCATAATCAAAATCAACAAGTAAAACAACAAATAAATGACAAGACAACTAGAATTCTGATATTTGAGTAACTAGATTTCATTTAGAGAAATATTCTGGAATTCATAAGTTTTATAATTAAAGTTATTTCTTGGTTTCTTTAATGTTTCCCTGTGCATAATTACTTTCAAGAAGAAATGTCAGTGCTTTATTAGAATTTAAATTTGTTATTTTTAGTAGGCCAGGGATTCAGGATTAGTTTATAACTGGGACTCACTGTTATGACTCTTACCTGTAAATATTCCAGTGAGAACTGTTCTCTAATAAAGGCATCTTAGGTGGTAATATTTTATAGTGCCTACCAAAATGTCTGGAACGTGGCAACACAAACATGCAGGAAACAGAAAAATATATATGAAGCAAATTTTACTAGGGCATGGAAAAAATAGGAGGCCTATAAAGCTACAAACAAAGACAGCTCTTTTGTTTTTTTATCAGAATAACCATAGTAATTATTTGAAGGTAGAATAAGAATTATTAAAATATGGCATCATAGACATCAGTCTCCATAATTAGGATAAATACTCAAAATTAGAATTTCATTGCCTTAATTTGAAAAATATCTGCTAACAAAACTCTGAGTTAATCCATATTTAAATTTACTCTTTAATCCCTGATTTAATATCATACCAGTTTCTGTGGAAGAAAACAACTCACAGCTAAATGTACTAGCCAAATAATTTATGTATTTTTGGAATTAAAATGTGACTGAGAGAGTTAATATTCTAGCAATAAGCAAGAGCTGACCAGCATGCAGGGAGAAAGCTGGTCATGGGACTGGGCTGCAGAAAGGAAAGGCCAGACCCAAAGATCAAGTGACTGCAGTGGGGGAAATCCTTCCCATTTACTAACTTCTGAATCCAGATCCAACCACAGGTAAAACTTATCACTGGAAATCAGACAAGATGGGAAGTAGATGCAAACTTGAATACGAATTTTGATTTGGCAGAAAAATGGCAGAAAAAAACTTTATCTAAATTATTTAAAAATCTCTGAGAGATTCTGGATGGCCTCTGCTACACCAAGGGCAAATTAGATCAAGTTAATCATTTAATTTTTTTGACAATTTAATAATGTTTCTACAAATTTAATTGCTGATTATAAAACTCACAAGTCTATTTCAGCTCATATTAAAATACAAAAGGTAAGGGAATATACATTTGCTGAGGAGAAACTAAACATTCAAACACCCCACTGGTTTACTCATATTTATACTAATTGTCAAATCAAAAGAAATCTCTTAAAGCTTCAATTTAAAAATATATTAGAGTTCTATATTTGAAAACAAACTGGAGACAAATTTTACTGAAACTAAGGATTCTGCCTGCTTCACAGACAATAGTCTTCTTTTCAACTCCCGACCTTAAGCAAGTATCTTCGGCAACAGGCTGTTGAACAACTTTTTAAAGCAATCGGTTCAAAAGTGGTTTGTTTATTCAGGAATATTCGAACAAGGGTTAGCAAAGAGTGTGAAACAGAATGGAAGATAGCATAACATTCATATATAGTATGAAGGCCTAAATTCCTGCCTTGGCTTTGCCACTTAATGGCAATGAACCTGGCTAATTCAGGTCAGGCCTTTCCATACATTTATATAAAAGAGGAAATAACATCCACTTAATAGGGGTGCTCAGAGAATTAGATAACAGATATAAAGTATCCAGGACATAGTAAGGCAGTTATATATAGAATTTTCTGCACAACATTACTTTCTTGGGTCGTGTTTTTATGAAAAAAGGGTTTAATGGTTAAGATACATATTATTATAAGTATTAAGTTATAATAATTTTAAGCTATAATTATAATTGAATATTACATATTAATTATTAAAATAAATAGGCAGAAAATGGATTAAACAACATGAGACAGAGTTCTTGACTCTAACATGCTATGCATACTAAATCTTCAGGGAGTGACTATAATTTGCAAAGTTTCCAAAATCTGTTTGACTCACAAACTCTTTTATTGGCATCGCACCAACTCTTCAGAATCTAATTGTGGAAAACTAGTTTAGTGGAAAATGTCAATAGGCCTGATTTTGAATCCGTGCTCGTTACTTATCAAATTAAACTTTCTCAGCATCTTTCCTCATCTGTAAAATGAGGGTAATAACATTCGTATCATATAATCACTGCCAAAGAATTGAGATAAAGTACATTAATGACAACACTATGTTTGGTGCTCAATGAATTTTATTTTCCTTGCTTGCTGGAAAGTAGCAAATCCTCAAATTTTATTCTTAAAATTCCTAGGTGAATATGAAATGATGTATTTTGAAGATAAGACCGTACAAAATGATGAAATTACCAGCATATCATATTTTGCATATCCTGATATTTTACCTTTATATGTAGAAAATATGGGAAAGAAAAAATATATTTAGCTGTTCTAGTTCCATTCGTCTAAATTTATTTTACTTTTTTTACAGTTGTAGTCAAATCAATAGGACTATGAGAAAAAAAAAAAAACTTTTTGAATTCGTAAAAACATTGTTCCTACTGACAAACTATTTGCTAGGAAAAACAACTAATGGTAAGCCTGGGCAGCTGAACATTATAAAGAATTTGAGATAATTTTTACAATATTTATAATTTTATATTTTTCCCCAGTTCACAATCAAAACTAGTATTTCCTCATTTTTTTTTTCCTGTGGCACTCCAGGAAGACATGGAAGTTGTTATCAATAGGATAATTTTATATATATAAAAAGCTGAAACAATTCTTATTAGCATGATCATGTTAGTATAACTGAGAAGAGCCACATGTTCCATGCAGACAAAATACGTTCCGCATTTGTCAGTCATAGCTGTTTCCTCCTTTTTCCTACTGTCTTTGTATTGGCCAATGTATCTGAAAAAGTTTGCCTGGGTGTCGGTTTGTTTCAATGACTTTCTACTTCCTTACCTTCTATTAACTCTAAATTGACAGTAAGTGTTTGCAGACTGCATCCTATGAGTAATCTGTAGGAGATGTACTAATTAACTTATTTATTTTGGATATGAAATCCAAGACGGAATGAGAGGTAAATAAAGTATCAGATTCTAAACTCCAAATTACAGGAGAATATTACATCTCTTTTTCTTTTCATCTTTAAAGAGGCATCATATTGTTGCATGCTTATATAAGAAAGTTTGTATTGCAACCCTGCTAAATTGGTGGGCGGATGAAGGCAGGGAGGGTTTAGAAGTTAAAGGTCAAACATTCTCATTCTTCATCAAGAAGGAAGTTGATGCTCAGCTAGTAAGAAGTGACTGCTATAAGATTTTATTAAAAGCAAACAGAATATAAACAATAGTAGATTCCAAAAGGAAATAAAAAAAGGCTAAAACAAACATAATCATCAAAACAATAACACTGCCATGCACAGATCAGACCTCTTGTGACTAGACAGGTGTGCGTGTGTGTGCTGTCAGGGGCTGGGGTGGGGATGCTCACAGTGAGTATTTCGAATTGTAATTGCGGAAATCGGTTCCTCAGTTTTAGGAATGTATAAACAGTTCCACAGAGGCTCATCAGTCTCTGGAATTTGAAAAAACAAATAGAAAAGCAGTCTGCCTGGATTAGAATTAAAATATACTTGGAACCTTTCCACAACCTCCAATAAAACAAAACAAATTTTGAATACTCGGGAAATTAATTTTACATATTTGTAATAATACCTTTAAGGGCGAGAAGAAAGAATAGTAGAATGGAAAGAGAGTCATCACACACAGTTACCATTACCAAATCCCTGTATTTACCTGGTAGTGTGTAGGCATTCTGCACTTCGTCCTCGTTTTGCTCTGGGCAGCATAAGAAGCTCACTGCACAGACAGGATGGGTGGTGGATGAAACAGATAAATCATGAGGCATTAAATGACATGGGTAATGCCAATGGTATGCCGATGAAAACGTGAAAAGGGAAGAAACCAGATTGTCTGCACTAGCATATTTGCTCGAGAGGTTAAACAAAAATAAACATGACAGTATTTCAAAAAATTTAAACAATAAAGTACAAACATCATGGTCAAAGTCCTCACTGTTGTTGATTTGCTATTGTATTTCCAAGTGACTTTAAAGAATATTAAACAAAACTAAACTAAATCTTCCCCAAATAAGACCAATTCCAGATATCTGGATATTTTTAAAAGTTCTGAAAGGCCTACATGTCTGGACTTTCTGATGCTCACTGGAACCCTAAGCAAGAGTCCTCTTGGCTTTTACAGATACTAAAAATGCAATTATCAATGTTTGTTCTTAACCAACCATGAATATACTTGACTAGAATTATTTTATTCTAAAAACTGGTACTTTTTCTGTGCTCAGATTAATTTCACTTCATTAAATGCCCTGGTCAAGAAGTCATTTTTTTTTCCATCCTCACCTAAATTGAAAGTGACCCAAGTGGATGTTGACAAGTGGCCCTCATTCAACTCAACTCAGGCTGAGCAGTGTGGAATCCCATTCCTCAGAGCAGTTCTTATCTGAGTCCCCAATATGATTTCACTCTTCAAGGTCCTGGCACCACTTCCCAAGTAGGATGACAATAAAGGATTAAGCAGCTCTATTGAGTTCTGTGTCCTTGACTACACCGCAAAAAGTCAATCATGAAGCACAACTAACATTTCCCTACTCCTTCCTGAAAGTTTCTCCACTTTTAAAAATCCAGAAGAGAATATTTAATAACGTGGGTGTTCTAAAACCTTAAATCAGATCTGGAGCTTGTGGTCTGGCATATTACACAGGTATGTGGTTAGTTTGTGAAGAAAGTCTATGAGCATGTAGAACAAAGGAGTTGTAATGTGGATTTTTAGTAATTGTGTCCAGGAAGTACTTATTTATATGAAAAACTCCATCTCATATATTTTATACTTTATAGACATTTTATGGAAATTAGGTATATAAAAATATTATTATTGAAGTTCTCACAGAAACTCTGCAACATTGTCTTTCAGATGACCTGTATCCAACATTGTTTAATAACATAAAAAAATTTTATAATTACATAAATAACATCCCATATTTGAAAATTGATTATGTAGGCTTCCTTCTACAATTTAGAAACATAAACTATACATTTTAAACTGGCTAAACATAAATTTCAATTTGTAAAAAAAATGCACACATTATGACAATATAATGTTAGCCAAATATTTCCTACAGTTGCATTTCTCTTAGAATATCCTAACAGCTGTTGCTTGAAAGTTCAGTTTTGAGTGATTAAATACTTTTACTTTCTGATGTATTATGCCAAGACACCTATCATATACTAAAACAGAGCAAATAAAGAGTTATAATGTTGAGATCATAGTTTGAACAAATACCTGTCTTGTTCTGATAAATACTGACTGTCCACATCTCTGGATCTGTGATCAACCGGACTTCGGGAGGCATCATGGTGTCTAGTTGGAGAACGTGACCTTCTCGTTGGATGAATTTCATCTAAACTCCTAAAATGATTCCAAAAATACAAATGCATCAAAGTGTATACTCTTCCCTAATCCAGCAGACAGACGAATGGCGAATATCTATCAGTAACTGGCAGAAGGCTGGCATGGCTTGAAAAGTGTTGTTATCATAATTGAATACATATTTTATCAATTGAGTTAAAGGTATTTATTCTCTAGGAGTGCTTTGCCTGTACTACATTTCTCCAACCTTCTCTTGCACCTCTGTCAAAAATGACAATCTTCATCTGCATACTTAATTTAAGTTTCAGAAGTGTATTTCTGGATAAGATAAAATACAGCACTACATTACTTAAGTTGCATGTACTTTTGAAGCACTTAAGGTGCTTCAAAAAGACAATTCTAAATTCTAAAAATTTTTTTTTCTAAATTCTAAATTCCTTAAAAACACACTCTGCCTCTTAACCTTTTACTCTTTGCCATTTCTCTCCACAAGTTATTCATTATACAATTTTTCCTAACAGGAGAAAAAACTAGCCAACAGAATACAAGATAGTTATTCAAAAACTGTGCTTGGGACATAAACTTCTTCTACCTCCTGGAAAAAATTTCTCGAGATTCAAGAACAGAATGTAATACAGGTGGGGTAATGGATAAAAAGACATTTTTGCTTACAAATGATTCTGAAAAAAACAAAACAAAACAAAAACATGACTGATTAAACCATTATTTCATGTCAGTAACAGTCTTGGGCAGCTTACATTGTATTAAAATGAAAAAGTACTGTCAGAGACTTGAAACCCATCTCAAAGCCTACCTCTGTAATGGCACATTTGGTAAACGTGAACGCGGCCTTCCCTGATCATCGCCGCGGTGAGGAGATACTGAACGTGAGCGGTGATGAGTTGTTCTTTGCTGTTCTGGCACAGTTAATGTTGTAGATTTACTTTCTCTAGCACTAGACCTATAACCTACTGGCAAGAGTACACACAAAAAATCTGTCAGTATTCTTCTATAATGTAAACATTAATGTGGAAATATCAAATTATATCTAAAGCAGCCACTGACCTACTACAACAAATGCCATGCAATCAGCATTATTAGCTTTTCTCTTCAAAACTATTAAGTATACGTACACAGAGTGTAACATATACATGCATAAAAACAAGTTACAGATTTGTTCAAAGGTGCTCATGGAGATACTGCATATGAATAATAAAGCTGATGTCTCAGATGTTATGATGAGCTGGGATACTATTTTAAATTAAAAAGTGAATGAGTGATTGTATTTTCATTGACAGTGAACTATAGTTAATAGATAAGTCAATGCTTAGAAATCTGGGGTCTTTTTAAATGTTATTTGAATTTTTCTTCCAAAGGATAAACTATTTTAGCTGGATTTCAGGTGGCTTTGCAGAAAAAAAAAAAAATGTTATCTTATCAATTTTAGTTTAACAAAGAAGAGTACTAGATCTTCACTATTACACATATTCACTGAATTTTGCAAACTACATATAATACTGTAATTTTCAAATGAATATAGTGTATGGATGGGGATGACTGTGGCACTAATGCAGAGAAAATTAAGTCTTCTATAGAAACAATCACCAATCTACCTCAGACATCTGAAACTATTTCACAAATGTGTTGATAACATAATTTAGTTAATACAGTTAACATAATTGCAATTAAAAATAAATTCTAAATTCATTCTCCCTTGAAACAAAAAGGTTTGTATCATCTCTGACTTAGTTAAGACAAAGCAGTAATCCAATCTCAAATCGAAGTAATGGTTTAATTAATTTTTTTTTCCACAAGGGTCATTGTTTGCCATTATTAAAAGGAAAATAAAAAGTTCTGTGGCCAAAGGAAAAATAACTATATTTACAACTACATAAAAGTACATGAAACATGAAAACATTAAATTTAACTGGGTAGTTTGAACTTTTCTTCATTTATTTACTTATTAACTCCTACATTATTTTAAAATATGCCATGAAACATCATTATTAAAGGCAGACTAAAATTCTCTAATAATTTATTTGTTGTAATTGTATATTTTAACTAAGTTTAAAGAAAGGTCTTTAAACATTTCATAAATGTTTATGAGTGACAATTCGAAATGACAATATCAAGATCAGAGATGCCGAACAATTCTGTCATTCTAAGAACATCAGTATAATGACCAAATAATGTAAACATAAATGTTATAACTTATAATTTCATATACTTCATTCTATAACAAAAATCATAGCAATTAAGCAGTTATTTTGAATTCCACATAGGAAAGTTCCTTTGTCATTGTTCAGGTGTATAAACTGTAATATTAAATTTAGAAAGAAACCAAGTAAATTTACATGCAGTGAATTTATTTCACAGCTCATTATAAAAAAAATCATGGTTATTTTTAAAGATAATTAATGCAAGGTCTAAATTACCATTTGTTATCACTTGGTAACTTCAATCATACAATAATTATGGAAGGTCAGGATTGAATTGGGAACACCATTTCAAGATTTCAATGAATATTCAAGGTATATAAATAACTCTTTCGTATTTGATATAATTAACTATTATGAAATAACTTAGAGAATTTAGACATCTTACTGTTAGAAGGGTATAACTGATTTTTTCCCATGGGTTCTTTGTATTTACATAGAGAGTAATATCTTTTTTTTATCTTATCCTAATTTGTATACATAGGTTTTTGATGCTTTTCGAAATAATTTGGTTTTCTTTGTATTATGTTTAATTTATTGCTTACAACACATATTCTTTACCTTCAGAAAAAGGAGGGGGGAGGAAATTGCTATTTTATGCTCATTTCAATGTTTTGGTTAACTCAAAGTTAGAGTGTGTTTATCTGTTTGTTTTTTCACTTTCTGAATTTGTAGTAATGCTCAGAAAGGTTGGGGTTACCACATGTTTTGCCCATACAAGGGCAATTTGCATATGGTTATTTTTATCCTTTTTTTTTTTTTAGTATTTTATTTATTTATTTGACGGAGAGAGAGAGATCACAAATAGGCAGAGAAGCAGGCAGATGGGGAGGGGGAAGCAGGTTCCCTGCTGAGCAGAGAGCCTGATGTGGGGCTCAATCCCAGGATCCTGAGATCATGACCTAAGCGGAAGGCAGAGGCTTTAACCCACTGAGCCACCCAGGCGCCTCTGATGTGTTATATTCTTTTAAGAGTCCTGTCTCATTACTTTTTAAATTCTAAATAAAAATGAATATTACTTGAAATGAAAATTTAGGCACTGCTTCCATATGATAAAAGAGATTACATATGTTTATAAAAATCATAGTATTGTTTATTTCAGTACAGAATATACATATTTTTAAAACTCAGTGATTTTTAGTGGTATCCAAACATGAATAATTCCAATTGTAGTGGATCCTGTAACTCCCATTTTGGCCTCTATCTGCGTGATCTCTCAGGAAAATGACAGGAAACTTAACATTTTAGTAATTCAGTATTTATTCAATTGGCCATTTATTCTTTCATCCATTTGCTCTTGCCTCATCATTAAAAAATATGAAATTCTGGGTGAATAAAACTTGAGAACCACACACAGAAGTAAATTCTGTGTAGACAGTTGGTAATGACCACATTAAGGCTGATTAATGGCCACGATTCTTGTTAGAAAGGCTTGATGACTTTCCTACCATGATTCATCTGATTCCTATTTAAATATGTCAGTGGATTTAATGTACAATCACTCTTCCACTTTCAATTTTATAAAAAACAAATATTCTGCTGAATGTCATATTAAAGTTTCTGTGGAGAATGTGTCTAATTATTGATACTTTAAAAAACAAACAAAACAGAAAATATGACATTTTATCCACTAATATTTAAAACTCTTGCAGTCTGATATCAGAGAGTATTATCTAAGAATACAGATATGAACAGCACTAGGTTTATTGTTTTTAAGAATATTTGCTAATGTCATACAGTGATTAAATACAATATTTTAGAGAACTAATTTTAGAGAACTCTCTATTTTAGAACTCTCCATAATTTTAGAGAAGTCTCCATAATTTCTCCTAATTTTAAAGAAGTTGTATGTATCTCTTCAAATTGTGAATTTAGTCACTAGTATGGAATCTGTCTACTGACTTTCCCAAAATCACTGCCCTCAAATTAAGTGCATCTCCAGCTGAAAAATCGCATAAATTAAGGGGTCATATGTCATTAATGTCCTAAAGAAATACCTTTAATAACTCATATTTATACGTTCCAAGATTGTCTCTTTACTTCTTATTTGATATTTCCTTACTTCTTAGTATATGGACTGCCAAAGCAAGCACTGATATTTCCTTACTTTTTACTAGTAAGTCAAGGAAATAGCACAGGATTAGTACCAGGAAAATAAGTCTTTACTACTTGGTTTTACTCACTTTCTGACAAGAGTCAGATGAGAAACACAGATTTGAATCACAGAATGCCACAAAAATTTTACTAACTGGACAGTGACAAAAAGATACTAACTTAAAATGAATACTGAATCTTTCTAAAGCATTTCCTTACTTTAATACGTACATACACATTCTAGGTATAATAAGTGGTAAACACATCACAAAAGCATTAAAAGGTAAGCCATGCCACATGCAATTTTAAACCCTGCCATGCACCTTTCTCAGTATATTCCATGGAAGGCTACATTATTTTCAGAAACAGAGGAAGGAAAAATCATAGGCAAATAATATAAAACATAGAAGAATGGAATTTTTATTTGAGAAAATTAACCATATCCTTTCAAAATGAAATTTGTATTTATGCGTATGCTTGGAGCATTGTGAAAGAATGATTTCAACCTGGCTAGCCATCTTAGCTTCTAAGAAAGAACCTGGCTGAATTAAATACGTGGGACTGTTAATGAATAGTTACTGGTCCAGTTTAAACTTTCTTAATAATTTGGAACACAAGTCACCATGGAATAATAGAATACTGATTTCTCTGTGCTACGAATCTCCAGCTCAGTATCCCAAGTCAGTCTGGAAATTGACAGTGAACACAAGCATGAGAAGCACAGTGAAGCAGGGCCACGCACCTGGAGGAACTACTCCAATACCATCATCAACCTCATAATCTGAGATGTCACTATCACTGATTCGCTGAGATCCTGCACAACAGTAAGGCAAACAGATACCTCTGTGTCTTATTGGTTTATGAAATGTAAAGGACATGGTCAAAAAAATTTTTTAAAGGCTAATGACGTTACTACTAAGTACTTTTGGGACAAGAATAACACAAACTAAACACTGAGCTGATTTAAAAAAAAAAAAAAGTTTGTTCTCCAAAGATAACATTTTCTTAGTATTTGCTCCTTTTAATCACTTAAATTTTCATATTTTCTTTAATTAATATATTATACATATATAATATATATATAAAAGCCTACAGTGAAGTGTATACAGTTTTCTGCCCAATTAGGTGTGCTCCTCCACTGTTGAGGGAGGGTGGGAGGATGGGGGCAGGGTGAAAGATTTCTTGGCTGGAAATCTATTGAGCTCATATTATTAAAAAGGACATCATGGCCCTGGATAAAATATTTATGTTTATTCTTCAAAATTAGCCATTATACTGCATTAAACATTAACTTTGAGAAAATGGGTGATCAGAGAGGTACTAACATGAAATACTCAATCATAAGAGGAAAACAATTTGGTTCTAGATTACCAAAATGTAGCTTCTAAGTTTCAGTTGATTTATTTGTCATAACTCAAAATTTAATGGGCACATGCAGAAAAGAATACTCTTTTCCCAATCGCCAGATGAGTAACAACAAACATACTTTACAATGTGTCTTTAAAAATATTTCTTATGAGTAATAATACTAAAAATACCCAGCAACTATAAAGTTATCAAGAACCTTATATGTAGCAACTCATTAATAATAAAAACAACTCAATGGGTATTGGGCAAAGAATGGTAATTCAGAGTTTTTAAACTTTCAGCTCTGGAATCACTCCACTGTACCATACATACATTACATTAGGGAAATACAGAAAATAGTTTTGCCAAGTCTCTTTAAAGAGATAAATATTTTTCCAATATTTTGATCTCTAATAAACAATTGAAAAATATTTGGAATATCAATCTCTAATTGGATCATCGCAACATAACTAATTCTGGTTAACTAAAAATAACTTTAACCTACTTTGTAGTTTTTTGCTAGAGCTTTCTCCATGAATGTGTCGCCTTGGCATGAAAGGTGATGGCTGAGGCAGAGGTAGTGAAGATTCATCATGTGTCTGAAGTTTATACCAATGGGGCTCATCATCTAAAAGTGCTGTCTCCAATTCTATGAGGATCTGAAAGGGCAGTTCTTAAATTAAATCAAGTGTCTTGACCAAAGCATAATATAAAAGCAACTGTAATTAATACATATCACAGAAACTTCAATAAGCATTTGGCTAATCTTTACAGCATACGTCACCTCTCCAAGAAATTCACTCTCTTCTTCTTGTACTCTTGGTTGATCCCACACAGTTATTTCTAACATCCGTTCTCTAAAATCTCTACGATGTACATGTGAATAGACAAATGTTTGATTCCATTTTGGTTCTAGGACTTTCTTTACTGTTTTGGTCCTTCTTTTGCTTTTATCACTGAAAAATAAGTATGTCTTGTAAATGAAACAGCAAAATGAAGTATCTGCTGCCATCTACTGTAGTGGCATGTAGCACTGCTACTGGAATTTTTTTTTTTTTTTTTTACTGTTTTTAATCCATAACTTTTAACCTAAGTCTAAAAAGACTCTAGGGTTGAACACTATTCTAATTTTAACTATAATGTAAGCAGTAGTTATGATAATAGGCATATATACACAAAGGTACATTCTAAATGATGTATAGCTATCCAAGGCGAATAGATGTATAAACAAGGTAATGAAAAATTTTTAAACTGGTACATTATTTTTTAAAACATATATAAAGCTTGAGGGATTTTTTTTTTAGGGAGAACATAGTTTATTCCCTTACAGAGAATGATTTATTATATTTTAAAACAGTATCACAGGTGTGCATATGCATATGTTCAAACTCATCAAAATGTACACATTAATTATGTGCAATTTTTTGTATAACAATTTTACCTTGATAAGGCTTTAAAACTAAATAAAACTATATCCCAGGAGATGTTATTGTACCTTTTCTATTACTAAGCATTTTTGCATATTTTTTCTGAAATTATTTACTACCTTCTATCTGGAAGAAAATACATTTTCACATAGGGATTCCTGGGACGCCCATCTACTCTAGTCGGTAAATCTGTTGCTTGAAGAACATTTACAATCAGCTGGTGTCCCACTTTATCATACCACAACTTCACCTAAGATCAATGAAGAAAGGAATTATTGGTAAAATCATGAAGTATTACAATTCCAAAAAAAAATACTAAAACCATTTTTGAAGAACTTTTAAGTTACATTTATAAATATTATTTCTGAAAAGAATTCCAAATTGAAAGCATAACCACTTATGACTTGACTTTTCTCTTTATGTATTTTAAACATAACTTACAATGGGCAGCCTATAGTGTTATACTCTCTCATATCAGGTTATGAAAATAAAACTGATGTAAATTTTATAAAAAAGTAAAGGAAGAAGGGAATATTAAAATAATTATCCTTGTCTTTAAGTGCTAAGTGCCAGTGTTTGGTGATTATAAATGACATAATGATTTTGGTGTAGCTAAATACATTTTGTAGTACCATATGTGTTGAAATGAGGTTTAATGAATAAGCAATTTACACAAGTGATTTGGTAGCAGTCAGGAAACATATTTACTGTGGGCCTCCTTTACACCAGGTATTGCTGTTTTCTGGGTTTTTTTTTCCTCATTTAATTTTTATAATTAACCTGTCATAGAGAAGGGGAAAAGAACAAGGAAGGCAGGAAAGGGGCATTATATACCTTCAACAAAGTGAAGGACAAATAATGGTATTTCTACTAAGATTCCGTAATAGTTTGAATAAAGAAAAATGGGAAAACGGCACACTAAAATGTCATCAAACTCCTAAAAACCAGAACTTCAGCAATCAATATAGTATTTGTGCTGGCAGTGATCAATGTTAACATTACTATTTTTTAAATTTAGAAGTTAGTTTTATGGTTGAGTAAGAACTATGAGCAAAAGTTATCTAAAGGGAATACACTGAACATATTTAAAAGTTATTATAAAAAAATAAACTAATTTAACATACACTGAACATATTTAAAAGTTATTATAAAAAAATAAACTAATTTAACATGACTGGGCAGATTAAAGATTCAAACCTGAATCCATATGAATCCATATCTCTGTTCTCAACTAATAAGAGATGTGTTTTTCATAAAACCAAAACAGATTTTTATCCCTCCTAAAATACTGGTGGAGTATATGAGAGATTCAAACACACACACACACACACACACACACACACACGGGGCAGCGCAGATAAAATAAACAGAAAGGACTATAAAAAGGTATTTAATTTACTAAAAATAGAAGTTAAAACCAGGAATGGTTTAAAAAATAACAGCAAGCTTACAGTTACCTTCTTTGTTTAATTAAATGCCAAGAGGAGAGTAGCAAAAACAGACTATAGAAATCCACATGTTACCAAAGAAGAAAAAGTAAACTATTTAGAGAATAGTTTAAAGCAAGTTTTCTTTTAGTTACGAATATAAATGCCCAATCTTCTACCATAATCTGCATAGATGGGCATTTCATAATGGTTTGCCATAGTTTCTTTACTCTGGCTTTCTCCACATCATATATTAAGCAACAGTAAGAAAAACTGTAGTTTTTTTGGATTGATACCAGAAACGAAGTATTTCACCAAATAACTCAAGAAGTTAAAAAAGGTATTTAAAAAAAATTTTTTTTTCAGGCTCCAGGCTCATAAGGGTGTTGAGTGAGTGGAACATGACCTTCTGAGTTGAACATGTTGAACCAACTACCTACCTTAGAAACTTTTATACAGCACACAAAACATAATGGGTGTTTTATCTACTTATGTTGTCATTTATCACTGAATGTTTACAACACCTGGGTACACTGTAGGCACTCAACAAATATTTTCAAATAAATATATAAATAAAGACTAATCTAAATTCAACAAATACATGCAAAAATTATGAAATAGACTATGGTGTTAAATATAAGACATATATCTGAAGGACAGACTTCAAATTTGGGGGGACATTTAAAGGACAAATGTCCCTTCATTTTTAAGGATAGATTCAGCACAGTGAGCAAAGACTAGTGTCTCCAACATGTGTGAAAAATACATACAGAAAGTTGTCCTGGCAAGACTTGTGGGGCATCTTTTAGGGCTCCAGGACTTGTTGGAGAAATAACAGAAATGGAAGGCCTTTCCATCTTCTGAGATTCAAAGGAACTTGAACCTAAAATGAGAAAAAAATTAAGTAATTTTTAGTGACCCATTTATAATAAGTATGTGAGAATATTTTTTATGAAATGTTAAATGTACCTGTTATTTGTATAAAACCATAATTCAATACCATCAATAAGAGTAGAATCTACTTTTAATTGGGTAGTCACAGAAAATTATCATATGGTCTTCTTTGGTTAATTGCCTATTTTAAAGGATTTAAAAGATATAATTAAATTTTATATTTATTTGCTCCAATGTAATATTGGTTTTATATATTTCTGGGGGGTATTTGTACAGTTTAGGTTCTGGCATAACCTCCCATGTAGGTAAAGGCTTCATGCTTTAGTGATAAGAAAGATGATGCCTATTATTTTAAATATCTTGGCTAAAGTATCATCTATTATGAACTGTCCTTGCTGAAATTAAAATGAATGCACATATAATTTATGAGCCACATCTAAGCCTAGAATTCATTCCTTTTAAAATAAGATTTACCATCTATCTCAGGTTTTTTTTTTAAGATGTATTTATTTATTTTGAGAGAGAGTGTATGCAGGAGCTGGGGGAGAAGCAGAGGGAGAGGGAGAAAATCTCCAGCAGACTCCCCACTGAGTGGGGAGCCCAACATGGAGCTTGATCTCATGACCCTGAGATCATGACCCAAGTCAAAACCAGGAGTAAGACAATTAACCTACTGAATCACCTATGCATCCCCTTGCCCCCATCTATCTCAGTTTTGATCTTAAAAATGAATCTCTTGAATGGCTGAGAACGCTGTCTCCAGTGATGCACCACAAGAGACCTACTTCACCTTCACACGGAGTATTATCCACACATTTTTTCCTATACACACAAATTAAGTCTAAGTTAAGCCACATACCATCACTCTGTGCTCTCCAAAGCCTTCAAGATAGAATTCTATAAAATTCTTTATTACTATGCTTCTTTTTTCAAATATCCTTAGAATAATTTTTTTCCTTGGGTCCTAGTACAAGAGCACTGTTGCTTCTAATAATCAATATTATAATAAACTATAATATTATACAGTTATACAGTTATAATAAACTGTAATATTGTAACAGTTTATTTTTAAATAGTACCGGCTATAAATTATGCAACAGGTTCCATTTCCCTCCCTGTATTAGTTACCAGAAAGCTCCAATCCAAATATGGGCTCATTTCCAGCAGGTATGCATACTGGTCTGTATTTAATATGCAGATCCTTGTCTACCCCATTCACATATTTTCTACCTCCTTATAACCATGAACACTTGTTTTCCTCTCAAATTACTTGTATTTTATATCTCCATAAATGGGTTACTTAAGAATGCTTGCTCATCAAGCCCAAGGTATTGTGAAGTTAATGCCAATCCATTGCAGAGTAAATATCTGCATCACTTTCACTTCCTCACCTATCTAGACGTCACTGCACACATTGTCATCTTCTATCACCTGGAATGCCTTTAATGGCTATGTAGATAATTCAACCCTCTAGCCTCACTGTCTCCTGACTCTCTTATGCCCACTGAACTTCACCTCTACTCCACCCACTCATTTCCACGATCATACGAGACAGTTTAATTTTTATAATTATTTTTATTTTTTAAAATTCTGTTATTATTTTAATTTAAATTTTAGGTGGTTAACATCAGTGCAATACTGGTTTCTGGAGTAGAATTCAGTTATGCTGCTTTTAAAATATCTGTTAATGTGCTCATTTCCAAACTAGAAGTCTAGCTCATGAGATTGAGCTAATTACCAAACAGAATGAATAATCCGGTAGCACAATACATTTTTACCTACAGCAAACATAGCTAGTACTGGTTTATTAATTGAGCTCTGTGAGGGTCCTGTTATGATGCAGAGGGTACTGTCAGTTAATATTTTTGGGTAGCCATAAAAAAAAAAAGTAGAAAAGGAAAATTCTTAAAGTAGAACTTTGGGTTTCCAATGATTGTCACAGTTGCCAACTTCAGACATCATTGGAGATAACCTTAATATAGTAATACCAATTCATTTATATCAAATAACTAAAGCAAATGATAAATCTTTATTCTTCAATTTCATTCAATACATATTATAACAACAAATAAATCTTATACTCACTGGACTCCAGTGGAGGATGGGAGCTCTCAGGAATCCGTGGAATGTCACTAAAAGAAATAGGGTATGGTGAAAATCCCATTAGCTAAATTACCCTGCCTGAGGCAATCACAACCACATTTTATTTCAGTGGTGTGAACAATCCTTTTGGGTCTTTACAGGTGGAAATGGACAGGAGTTACTATCAAGGCAATTACTAATGTGCATAGATGTCAAATACCACACACACATGCACACACACACACAAACTGTAGTAAAAATAAGTTTTTATATATTTAACAGCAAAACACTTCAACATGACAACAATCAGACTAATATTGTGGCTAAAATTACCACAATATTTTTACTACCAAAACAGCAAGTTTTGGAAATAAAAAAATGTTAAAGGTAATATTTTATTTCAATTCTAGAAAATCAAAATGACACATATTTTACAAATCAGTAATATGTTTTACAAACACATCTGAAAGAGTTTACTGAATGAAAGGGATGAAAACATTTCTTGATAATAAAATAATATGGTGAATATCATGGGCAAAGTTAATAAAATAAAAAGGATGAACTGCTTTGGAAATTAAAAATGGTTCAAGCTTGCAACAAAAAAGCTAAAATATTTTATATATGTGAATACATAATTCATATACACATATATAACCCTATATAGAGATTTATATCTCTATACTGAAGTTAGCTAAATATATGGCCATTTACTGTATGATTAGAAAGTGACTGTGAGAACACCCATTCCTGTCACACTCACAAATTACTCTGAATAAATGTTTACTATAACCTCAGCTTAATCCATTATCCACTGTGACCTTAAGCACCCTGGACCAGCTTGGTTTGGGAAGTGTACTACACAGAACTACTTTACCTCTGGTTTTTCAAAGATAGTTTAATATCAGTTTAAGGAGATTAATAATATGCAAGTGTTAACATGACATATTAAAGCAGACTGGAGTTAGCTGGGACTGACAGAATTATTAGAATGTTAGAGTATTATTTAAGAATTTCTAACCACTTACCTGTGACCTAACTTCACTTTGACTTTTCTTTGCACTTTTTGGGGGGAACACAAATAAAAACAAGTTTATCTTCCTGACTTCTCATTTTCACTTGTTTTGTGCAAAGTAATTTTCATAACTGCCTATAATATTATACTTCTTACAAAGATAATACATCCTGTGTTGTGTATTTTATAAATACATTTTATTACAAATTTTTGAACAACTAATGTTTTATATAAAGCATTTCATATGATAATTAAGAAACTAATCTTCAATACCTAAGACCCAAGAAACCAACTGTTTATCTTCTGTTACCTTCTTCTAAATTCATTTAATTAAATAAAGGTAGATTTTTAAGAAAATCTAGAAAGAATAATTTTTTAGATAGTACAACTTTGAAAACCAGCCTCGAAGACAATTATGGAAATTAGAATTTGGAACTCTAAAACCAGGCACAAGCTTTGGATTTTATATGTCTGTGAAAGAAAGATGGAGAAGTTGTAAAAAAACATTTTAAGGTGATTTTGAATCAAATCTACTAATGTTAATTGCCTCAGTAATATTTTTAGGCATAAATTTATATGTTTACAAACAAGACTTCTTAATTAGTTCTACTCATTCTACCCACAAGTAAGATAATAGAATAGTTCTGATACCAATTATAAGCATAAATGCTAAGACTATTATATTTGGTAGGTTGGTAAAACTGGTCAATACTGCAGATGGCTGATGTTTCTTAGACCATGCTGATCAATGTGCACATAAGTTATATTTGGAATGATTTATGGAATTACTATGCCACTAAACTATGAATAAATATTGCTTTCTGCTTTAACTTAGTCACAGAACTACATTAAACATAATTATTAAGTATAGCTAGAATTGTTCTTCTAGGAGTCTAATAATTTCTCTATTAACTGGAAAGTTGATACCAGATTTGATTTTTATTTAAATATAATCTTTGCATTCCATATTTCTTTGAATTCCATAATCCACGACAATTTAGGATTTGGCTATGCAGATTATTACCTTTTAAATTATTTTCATACAAAAGTAAAAATAATGAAATTGTTATTCCAGTCCACTTTAATTGTCTGTTAGTTTTTTTAAAGTTACCATGAATCAATATTTTAGCTGATTACTTTTAAACCTCTACATATCTGAAAGTATTTGGCAATGTGTACAATGCTTGATTTTAATTTATTTTTATACTTTTGATTCATTTTCCAATTTACTTACCTCTTTTCCAGCCTCATATTTACCTCAGCACTAGAACACATGTCATGTAAAACTAGAATAAATTATATAGTGTTGCTATTTTTAAAAAATCTGCATGGAAATGTACAATACTTTTGCAAATGTCTTCAATGTTTACTATTAATAATCACCACTTAAAATTGTTTATAATCTTGCTTTTATTTTAGAGTTTATATATATATTATTCTTTGAAATATATGATAATACAGTTTCAGTCCTTTGAAAATTAGGATAACTATATTTTCTTGTATGTTTTGCATTGACATATATACATGAGGACAACAAAAATTTAAGGTTACTACTTTTTCAACATAAAAAGTCTTGAACTAATGGCTCTACAATATTTTAGAGAATAAGGGAAAAAGGGAATTATTTCCAAAAATATATTTAAACATCAAGCCAACTATAATGAGACAATTTTAAATGCCTTTCAAAAAATGACAGCCTGGCAAAAAGAATATTCGGACTTTGTGGACTATTCAGGAAAAGCTAACGATGTGGGGAACTTTATGCACAAATATAAAAAATATCCCATTGGCTGTAGATAATTATGCTAAAAATTGAAGTTTAAAAAAATACTATGCCAATTATTATGACCAGCTAAAAAGTTAAAATATTTCACACTTGCTTGATTCTAAATAAAAATTGGCACTACCCATGGGTAAAAATATAGAAAAAAATATTCTATTCTTAGTAAAATAATAAAAAGTTCATGTAGACATGAAACAATTACTATTTTGAATACCATAAAAAGACAAGTTTGTTAGTGACTCCCTTTAAGGAAATACTACTCATTAAGTTAGAGTTACTAAAAATAAATAGTTTTGCCATTAAAAGAAAATATTTTTAGTTTATAGTTCACTTCAGAAAAAAACATATCAATATTTTTTGATATTACGAGTGTTAAATTGTGGAGCTTCTAAAATGTAGTGAAGAAAATTCAGCATTCAAGTTTAAAAAATTAAGAAATTTTAGAAATCTAAAATGTATGCCCATAATTGAAGAAAAAACTATCCATGTTAACATGTACTGTATGAATGTATAAACTTCTTTTTAAAACCCTGCTAATACATGTAATTTACTAAACTTAAGAAGTAAGTTTTTTTAGCCTTACCCAATAGGCCTTGAAACAATAATTTCAACTTGAGGTTCTGATTTTGATTCTAAAATAATGTTGTAAACTTCTTCATTTGTAGCTCCCGGCAGGGGTTTACCATTCCATTCTAGAACTTCATCCCCTTGAATTTAAAAAAAAGGGTATTTTTTTACCTTATATATTCTGTTTCTTTTTTTCTTATCTTTTCTCTTTTTTTAACAAAGAAATGCAAAACATATTAAACAAATAGTTTAATTGTCTAGACCCTGCTCTCAAAAGCAAATTGACTGACATCTAATGTCAGCTAAATGGTTTTTCTAAACACTTTTTTCTTTTCTTCTTTCTTTCTTTCTTTCTTTTTTTTTTTCCTTTTTTCTTTCCCCCATAGAATATTACTGGTCACAGGAAACAGTACAATACAAAACTACCTTTATCTTTTGAAATATACCAGAAATAATATAAAAAATAATCTCATGCTATGGGATGGAATTAGCACAGCCTATTTGGAAACATTAAAAAATAATAATTAGCAGCATGTCCTCCATATAATAAATGCAGGCGGCTCTATATGTGAAAGATTCTTATTGAACTCTGCATAAATCCTGCTTTGTTTTTGGTTGAAATAGCAATTAACATTTATTAGCATGAATTTTCCAATTATAAGTCATGCTTCATTGTCTTCACCAGACACACAACAGAATAAAAATGCATGAAAGGATTTGAGTTCATACCCATAGGGCAACGCAGGTAGCTATGGCAAAGTTACAAAGCAAGCAGATGTAGAACTGTTGCATGACAGTTAACCCACTTCCAGATGTTCATAACACACACATTCTATACATAATATATATTGTGAGCATTAAAATAAAATGAAGAAATATTTTGTAATAATAAAAAATGTAGTACTCATTAATTTGTCAAATATTCTAAGATTAATCAAGGAGAATAATATGATGTTAAAATACACGAGCTAATACTTATTGTTGATATTTTAATTAGACATGTCACCAAAGATCATTTGGGAAAAATTATCTATTTTATGAATATTTAGAGCAGTTTTAGATCCTAAAAGGTTCTCTGCACAGTACCCTTCAATTCACAATGGTAGGCTCTGCCAAAATATCCCAAACTCAAGGATACTTTGAGGTGTCTTAATTTGTTTTGTTTCTGCTCATTTTTTTATTCTCAGTGCCTGTAACATTTTAGGAGGTAAGGAAATATAGATTGAACTAATGACTCAATATGACCGTTATACATATGAAGCTAATTGTAAGCATGAAAATTTTGTTTTTAGGTTCATCTGCAAAAGGAAGTAGTAAAAAATTGTTTTGCTAGAACTATTTTAAAGTATTTTTTCCCAAATGCTGGCTTACTCAAAAATTTAAAAAAAAATTTTTTTTTTAAAGCATATGATGCTGCTTTGGTTTGTAAGAGTATGCTTAGTATCAACAGTTAAATGACATCTAACAGTTTGACTTAAGAAGTTATCCAGCAAGGTTTTTTAAATAGGCAATGAATGTACTTCATTTTTAAAAAAGAAATAAAATATAATTATAAATTTAAAATATATTCAGTCATTTAAATTTATTTGACCGAGAAAAGAAATAAAGTTTACATCATGTGAGTATATATATGTATGTGTGTGTGTATACGAAAAAATATTTTCTGAAACAGTACTTACCCTGATATCCCTTATTTTATCATGTTCTATCTCAATTTTTTAAAAAATGGATACAAACCATTAAATTAATGTAACTACCCGGTAATGAGCTGCAGTCAACATTTTGCAAAAGCACTGAATTATAAAATTCTCCTCTTTATAGACAGCAACCTGGAAGCATAACTTTTAACACCATATTAACTTAATACATGCTTTTATTTACAAATCAATACCTCCTAAACTAGAAGGTGGGTGGGTTTTTTTTTTTTAACAATATTTATTCTTATGTGGATAATCTCTTCAGGCAGAGATGTAGAATATGACGATGCAAAGATGACAAGGAGATTTCCTCTGCCCTCACATTTTGTGGGGGAGAAACAGAGGAATGACTATCTCTACTAAAATGCTATATGCAATGATAGGAGTAATAGAAGTAGAAGGTAAGAGCTAGGGAGATAGTAATTAGTTACTGTTCCAGGTGAGGTATCAGGAAACACTTTAGAATTAAGGCAACTTTAGATGCATTTTGAAGATGGAAAGGACTTCAACATGAAGAGCACAGAGCAGAGAAGCAGCCAGGTAGATAAGAGGCATGGACCAGGTCTCAGAGACGGGCAGCTTGCCAACGACATGTAGTCAGACTGCTATGGCAGAAGGTAAGGTGAATGGATTAATGAAGTGGCTGGATAGCAGAGAACAGAACTATAGAGCTTTGACTTAAGCATATGAAGAGGGAGAGACAGTGAAGAGGGAGACAGTGAAGGGCTTTAATAAGGAGCATGTCAGCGTCAACTTTGTGTTTTTGATGATTAAACAAATTGTGGCACAGTGCATGGACTTAAGGGAAAGAAGCAGTAGAGAAAGTTAAGGCAAGATTAAAGCAACAATGCAAATGCGAAAAAAAAAAGCAAATGCGGAGCAAAGGTCACGCTAATAAACACAGCATTGCATAGGCCAATGGTGCTTATTTGCAAACAGAAGGAAAATCATCCCTAAATGACAATGTATATCAAACAGAATATATGATTTAATTTATTAAAATACTTATTTCAAATGCATCAATTGCTTGAAGTGAAAAGTCCACTTGTATGTTTTATACTTATTTAAGCTGAGCTTTAGCATTTAGATTTAAGTTTCTCAGGATCTAGGCACACTAAGGGTTATTTATATAGAAAAAACCCTTTACTGACTCTCTTACATAATCTTTAATTAAAATACAAAGACAAAATCAAAAGCTATTATATTTATAATCTGATTTGCAAATTCAGATTTCTTCTTCTTTTTTTTTTTTTTTAAAGATTGTATTTATTATTTGACAGAGAGAGACACAGCTAGAGAGGGAACACAAGCCGGGGAAGTGGGAGAGGGAGAAGCAGGCCTCCTGCCAAGCCGGGAACCCAATATGGGACTTGATTCAAAGGCAGACACTTAATGACTGAGCCATTCAGGCACCCCAACAAATTCCGATTTCTATAGTAAAATTAGAGCATTACATTGATTTAAGGGATTTATACTTTTTTTTAAAGGGATTTTCACTTTCTAAGGCTGATTTTTCAGTCTTTTTTTTTTTTTTTAAAGATTTTATTTATTTATTTGACAGAGAGAGATCACAAGCAGGCAGAGAGGCAGGCAAAGAGAGAGGGGAAGCAGGCTCCCCGCTGAGCAGAGAGCCCGATGCGGGGCTCAATCCCAGGACCCCGAGATCATGACCTGAGCTGAAGGCAGAGGCTTTAACCCACTGAGCCACTCAGGCGCTCCCTGATTTTTCAGTCTTTGAACAAGCAAAGACTCAATTTATTGACATAGTCACTGCTGATTGAGTTATTTTCTAACTAGTTTCATAACTAGTCCGATAGTAAACAACAGTGCACTGTACCTCTATACATCTTCAAAGCCGTATGTATTACAGATGGAGAAAACTCTGATTTGATTTTGCTCCCTAAACAACACCTGCATAGGAAGTCTCTATCAAAGAAAAAACCTAAATGATTTTGAACTGATAGCCTGGTAATCGATTACAACAAAAATGTTTTTAACAGTTACAAAACACTTTTCTGAAAGTCTCAGTTATTACAGTCTTAAGGTATAAAAACTGAAAACAGCCTAGAAATGTTCTCTTTCTATGTGCTATGGGTTACTAATCCTGAATTCTACAGTTCAGCTTTTTCTGTTTTCACAGTAATTGTCTTTCAAATGCATAAGCAGACACTTCAACCAAAAGGTTTCTACTAAACTGTGAAGTAAACCAGAAAAAATATGTTAATACGATTTTAACTAAAATGAAGAATAAACAATTTAACAAAAATAGATTTTAAAGTATGTTGCTACTGAATATGGTATATCTGAATATATTAAATGATTTTATTGGATCACATTAAAGTTACAGAGCAACAGGAGGTAAATTTCCAAATACCAAGAATTAGCACACCTACATGAGTACAATACATGCCACAATTAAATTAACAAATATTTTATTACATCATCTGTGTAAGAAATGTGATGATGGTTGTATTTTACTAAGAACTACTACTGACAAGTGTTTTGGGACCACTGTGAAAACCTTTAGCAATTCTAATAGTTTAAGATACAAACTAAAGAATTAAGTAGTGATATTATTTTTTCTACAAGGCTAAATTGTTTTGGATTTTTGTAGCAACATTATGAAGCCATCTACAAAAACTAGGAATCCTGCAGCATTTGTACCTATTTTTAAACAAATAAAATTTAAAAAAGATTCCTAAACTTAATCTCTCCAAACTGCTACTGATGTATCATTGCCAATTACTGCAATCAGTAAATACCCATACCAGGACAAAAGTCTTTATTCATGCACTAAAATTAGTTAGTTATTTAATTGATTCATATGTAACTTACCCCAAATTGAAAACCACCAATTCATGCAAAGAGTACACACTGTTTAAATGTTAAAAAGAAACTTTACCTGCTCTTAAGTGTCCAACTACATCTGCAAGGCTACCCTTCTTTACTTTGGTGATGAAGGCACCAAGGCGTCCTAAGTCAGTCATTTTTCCTCCAACAACCTGGATAATAATAAACTTGTAAGTGCCCAAAACTCATATCAGAACATAAGTTTATTACTTTGAGGAATTACTCCTACAGTCTCTTACAATGTATTTAGGATTGAGTGTAAGTATATTAATAAACTGAAACTTTTTTTTATAATTTTTTAAATTTTTTTAATAAATACACAGTGTATTATTAGGCCCAGGGGTACAGGTCTGTGAATCGCCAGGTTTACAGACTTCACAGCACTCACCATAGCGCATGAAACATATTTTTGATTAAACAAGTGGCAGTATGTTTGTCTGTTGTTTGTTTTGGGGTTTGTTTTTTTTTGTTGTCGTTTTTTTTTCTAGGTAGTCCCCCAACACAGGGCTTGAACTCATGATCCTGAGATCAAGACCTGAGCTGAGATCAAGAGTCAGACATTTGGGGTGCCTGAGTGGCTCAGTTGGTTAAGCGGCTGCCTTGGGCTCAAGCTGTAACCCCGGGGTCCTGGGATCAGTCCTGGGATTGGTCCTAGATCAAGCTGCGGCAGGCTCCCTCTGCTCCTCCCCCGGTCTTGTTCTCTCTCTCTCTCTCTCTCTCTCAAATAAATAAATAAAATCTTAAAAAAAAAAATAGACATTTAACCAACTAAGCTGTCCAGGCACCCCACGGAGTGGCAGTGTAGTTTTCAAAAGAAAACTTCTCATTATATTTGAGATGACCATTGGTCCTATCGAAGTTCATATACTAATTACTTATATTGACCTAACAATGCAGGGGGACCTTGAGTAACGTATATTCTTACAAGAGAAGTGCCAGGTCTTCCCTACTTACTGTGTGACACAGTTTACATTAGGGTTCATTTTCCTTTATCTTCAAAATTCATACCTACCATTTGAATTACAGTTCCATATGCACATGATGCTGCACTGTTATATATACACAAGTTATCTCTTGTGTATAACATTAGTAGAATACAGACCTAAGACATAAAGACTATGGATTCAAACCATGAATAGGCTACTTTGGGGAAGCAATTTACTATAGTACAATGAGTAATAGCCTAAGTTTATCCCTGCTACAACCATCTGACTGACTTCATCCAAAATATGTATGTATTTTAATCTAACTCGTGAAGTCTGAGTTATATTACTGAATATTTAACACTTTTATGTGGCTTTTTCATTGTAACTAAAATTAAATACATCTGAAAGTTTCTAAGTTTAATTTCTCCCAATGCAGTTGCTAAGTATGTGTAATTAAAAGTGCAAGGCATATTCTCAAAGCTTGAGGTTGATCCATAATTCTTTAGGACATGCCCATTAGTGGAGATGATCAGAATTATCTCACAGCAAGAAAAATTAATGGCAATTACCAATAAGGTGATATTATAATTTTTTATTGACATATAATGTATTATTAGCCCCAGGGGTACAGGTCTGTGAATCGCCAGGTTTACACACTTCACAGCACTCACCATAGCACATACCTCCCCCAATGTCCATAACCCAACCACCCACTCCCTACCCCCACCCCCGGCAACCCTCAGTTAATAAGGTGATATTATTAAGTGCATTAACTGAAGAGAGGTTTTAGTTAGATTAACAGTCAATAGTTTTGAAGAGGTCAAATTATCACACAATTATAATACAATATCTTGGTAAATAATTTTAAAGCCCATCTTTGAATGCTTCTCTAAGTTTCTGAATGCAAATAAAACTATGTGATTTAACACACACATGCACACAAACATAGTAAAATAAAACATGTATGTGTATTTTTCCTATAATAAAACATAATCTTTTGTAATTAATCAGTTTTTCATTATATCTGTTGGAAGTTAGTTAATATTTCTAAAAGATACATTTTACTCTCTTGGTATTACCATAAATTCTATTGTACTTAGGAAACAATCTCTTTAATGATGTTTTATGTTGCTTGTCAAGTTACAATAAAATTATGCAGTTCACATTATCTACCTTTACTACCATCCATTAAAACCTTTTAATGTAAAAATCGTCCTTGAACTTTATACTCAGATAAAAATTCTTTATTTTCCTCTTTCTTATGGCAGTTTCCTAACACATCTGTATGCCATATTAATACAATGATTTAAAAATATTAACCTAGATAAAAACACTAAATCTACCATAAGATATCAATAAATAAACAAATATATTCACTAGGAGGACTGTATTCTAGAGAAGAGAGGAAGATATTTAAAAATCATTGTCAGAAACTTTGTTGAACACAGCCCACACTGTGCTGCAGCTTTAAGAAACACTTTAAACTAGCATACTTACCTTCAGACCCAGTAATGCACCTGATTCTTTGGGCATGGTTGTTCTCTTGTTAAGAATAACACGTCCAATTAATCGGTCCCCCTCTTTAGATGGTTGCCACGTTACAGGATGCTATTAAAACATAAACAGAGTTTAAAAAAAAATAAGTTGTTTTCTTTCCTATAAACACATAATCATTGGTTGTAGCATGATGTGATTTCCTCAGTTAAAGGCACTCTCGAGGGAATTCTTTATTCTGGTGGGTTCTACCCTAGGTTTACAATAATTTGCATTGACAGCTACATTTTATTTGTGGTAGACTTTTAAACTAAATAGTTCTAAAAGTGGTCAGCAACTTAGTAAGTCTCTCAAAGATTGCTCTGAAATAAATTGAAATTTAAAATATATCTGCTAATAGAAAGAAAACTGAATCTGTATTTTGAGTTGTTAATGTTGATACCTTTAACCAAATAATATCTCATTTGTATATAGTCAGCATTTAATAATTGTTTTTTATTTCTCTTCTAAACTGCACTGCCTTAAATGAAATGAACATTTTCTCTCTTAAAACTGAGTAAGAGGGGCGCCTGGGTGGCTCAGTGGGTTAAGCCTCTGCCTTCAGCTCAGGTCATGATCTCAGGGTCCTGGGATCGAGCCCCGCATGGGGCTCTCTGCTCGGTGGGGAGCCTGCTTCCCCCTCTCTCTCTGCCTTGCCTCTCTGCCTACTTGTGTACTCTCTCTGTCAAATAAATAAATAAAATCTTTAAAAAAAAAACAAACAACTGAGTAAGATTGCCATTTATCATACATCAAACATAGGACAATGAACAGCACATTTTGGAGCCCTAAGCTCCAAACTTTTGCTTTCCAGAAAGCTTACCGAACTAATAGGTGATGTTTCCCGGCTATGCCACGTGGCAGGATCCAACCAGTAATAATCCAAATCACCTGCACCACAGGAAAAAACGAAAAGTGCAATGATTTAAAGTGGAAAATGCATCATTTTAAGTATGACTTCTTCAGTCTATAAAGTAAAGGGTTATAAATATCATAATCTTGACTGTGTACATCCCAGAATGATACACCCTTGCATTGCAAAGGCTGTGACCTGAATCCTTGGAATGAATGTGTGTTACAAATGCACTTAATACTATATACTACTTTTTATTCTCGTAAATCAGTCTGGAAACACACATAAAAAGGGCTGAAAGAGCTGGATTAACCTACTCAACCTTCCCTCAAAAGACTAACCATTCCAAGGCACAGCCTGCCATCTAGTGATACTGGCAAAAATTGTATTCACTGAGCTGAAATAAGTATTAAAACTTAGTGTCTCTCTCCTCTTCTTTATCATATCCTTTCAAAATCAGCCTCTGGTCTCTATCCTCCTCCCTTAACAGCTAACAATAGGGCACACATTTTATCAGTGCTGAATAAATCAAGTATCACGAATAACTTTTAGCAATAGTACCAGACAACAAACAAAAAATTCAATTTTATTAAAACCATAAAAAAGGCTTTAAAAACTTTAAAAAATCCTAATTTCATAAGCATGAGTTTATGAACCATTAATTTTGATTTTAAAAATAAAATACTACAGAAAGCATCTGAGGAAAAAAAAGAAAAAAATTAATGGAAAGCTGCAGTGCTTTGCTTTTAGTATTTGCATAGGACAAAGGCCAGCACGGGTCAACGTGAGAATAAATGATCTTTTACATTTTAAATACTAAATAGATCAATGAAAATTTTTCTCCTGATGGATCTTTAAAGAGAAAAATATTAAGAAAGGGAGTCAGGCATGCCCACTAAGTGAGCTATCTAGCAGAGTATTGGAAAAAATGCATTTGGGTGGTATCTGTGAAGGTCATAAGCAAAGAATTGTATATAGATGAAAGGCATGGCCGATACAGGCACTATAAAAGAAATATGATAGGAAATGTAAAAATGTTTAAAATCTACAGGCATAAAAAAATCCATGTACCTAAGTTTCTTGTAGTTGCTTCTCTTTTCCTTTTAGGTAATATCTTAGAAAAACTGAAGGAGATTGTTATATATAGTGCAATAAATACTAAAATGTTCTTCAAATATGTCATGGACATGAAAGTATATTCTGGAAAGAGGTGAATATTAGAAACTACAGTAGCAGAAACTATACTCTGTTTCTGTTTCTGTTTCAGACAGAGTCCCTACCCCTTTCAAAATCACATACTTTAAAATGTATGGCTTGATGTCGAAGATTATATATCTCTACTCTTCTTCTGGACCATCTCACTTAATGGACCATAAGGAAAGTAGTAAAAGAACAGGTTTTTTTCCCCCCTTTCATTTTTACTGTTCGTAAAACTTTATTTTTTTAATTAATTTTTTTTTCTTTGAATATAGCTGACAGGCAATGTTAACATTAGGTTTACACATATAACATAGTGATTCAACTTCTCTATACATTGTGCTAGGCTCACCACTAGTGTAGCTACCATCAGTTACCATACAACACTATTATATTATTGGTTATAATCCCTATGCTGTACCTCTTATTCCCATGACTTATTCATTCCATAACTGGAATCCTGTATCTCCCACTCCACTTCACCCATTTTGCCCATCCCCAGCCCACATACTTATTTTTGAAGTTGCTTTGTCTTTAGTATTATGACAATGTTCCTTTTGAAAGAAAAACTATGTATCATAAAATAAAACTGTAAGTACTTTTAAGTAGTAACTACAAATTTCATTCAAAAGAGTAAAACAATTCATAAAGCTTTTTCCCTAAAATTTCATATATGTAGGAGTAAGAAAGTCTGATGACTTTTTAAATGCTGACTCATTCTGAAATACTGTGACAGATTAATAGAATCTGGGATTTGTGGGGCTTTAAAGAAGAAAATTAGTCATTAAGTTGATAGCTGAACTGCTCTGAGAAGTCTTTGAGATTAAAAAAAAATGACAAAATCCATCCCATTTTAAAGATTTCATGGCAAGTTTTTTGTATTCTTCAATAACAGCTCTTAAAAACGATACTTCTTATTGGGATCATTCTCTGGTTCATGTACCAATTCCTTGTATGGTGGGGTTCAACCCTGAGTTTCACTCCCCTTGTCCTAAATAAATCTGGTTATAAATATCTGATGAATATCCTCTGTGCAAAAAGTGCTCCTTATATACAAAGGACCAAAAGCTGATGTTTCTGGTACATTTTGGTGATGATACAGAGCACACTTTATTATAAAAACAATGCTTTCAAGCAATGGTATCCTACCATCTATAAGCTTTGTATCATAGTGATCTTAAATGGAGAGTCTAATTTAAATGGTTTAAGATGGGATAATTTTGTTCATGCATAGTATTGTTGGTATCTACTAAAAATTGTTATTTAAATGTAAATTAAGAGGGGACTCAATATTTTAAAAATACAATAATATTTGTACATATTTTAGTATACAATTATACTTCCTTCACATTCTGAACAGTTCCTAATAGTTTTCTTACCACAAATTTCATTATCATCCATTAAAATCTAATATTTTTGCTTAAAGACTTATGAAAAATGAATTCTAAAATATAAATATGTATTTTTAAACTTATTTTTCTTCTTTCCATGTAATCACTAAATTTTAAAGATATTATTGATTTTTAAAGCCCTGTAATTTATCTTTATAATACACATTTCTCTATTATTAATGGACTAAGCAACACTCGACAAAACTTTCTTCTAAAATATTCAGAATCTAGTATTTCATTAATATAAATCATTTTCCTTGATTTTTTTCTAATAGGTGATTAAAGGGATTGATTTCCAAGTAGCATGGCTACAAAATGATAAATTCAGGGTATTTTCTTATGGACTTAATACAAAACCATTTTGGTTCTAATATTCAACATAACTATAAAGGAACAAATTTACTATTACCATTAACTTAGATCCAGGGAATATATCAGATGTCTGAGTCTACTGAAATGGCTCAAGTTCATAAACAGCCAAAGTTCAATGAAGTATTATAACTTTGAGTATTATTTTTTTGTTAAGACTTTAAAAATAGACATTTATCCTATCCCTTATGAAAAAGTAGTTAATTAAACTTAATGAACAAGCACACAACATTCACTGAATGAATAAAAGTCAGCTATTGGACCCCTGGGCCTTCTGTAAAGAGAACTAGCTTTTCCTAACCCAGGTCATGGTGGTTAGAGAATGTAACAATGTATAAACATGCACCTCTATGATTTAAAATTTTGTATCCTGTGATATTTAATGTCAAAGCACAATGGATTCCAGTAAGACCGAAGTTACTGGAACAAAAATGCTTTCTAAATCATACAGATGCATGACTGTGTGTGAGTATGCCAAAACCATAAAGAGAAAACCATAATTCTGATTTCACACAATAAATATCTAACAATTTACATACTAATTACACTTGACCAAGTGGAATGGGTATCTAATGTGTAGGTAGTAAAGGAAAGGTTATCCACACCAAAGCATTTATGTATTAGACAATTGTATTAGACAATTTGAACTTCTTTTCCATTTGCAGAAGAAAATACAGCAGATTTTTAACCTCATTATAATGAATGGTGATAAAAGATGGGACTGAAACGGATTCCAAGATTGACTCACAGTAACTGTGTGCAATTCCAAATACATATCCATAAGTGTGCTACTTGTCATCTCAAAGAAAACTATTCTTCCTATATAGTACAGATTGTTGGTATCCAAAGAAATTATAAAAAACTCATAGACCAAAAATCAGTAGATCATCTTTACCAGAGATTTTCTGTACCTCTTAAACTGTTTCCCTCTTTTATTTCTGTTTATCCTCTATACTAGGATGTGTGTTGGGACTAAGCAAAATTAAATAAATCCTCATATATTTGATTATAGCATAGCACATAAACAAAATACTCATTAAAATACGTTTGTTGAAAAGACATTCATGCTGAGTAGACATGCAGTGCACACACAAAAAACCAATTCAAGTTCTAAGAAGGAGTTTTTAATTTGAGACAAGGTAGGGTGTTTTTTACACTGAACACCATGGTCAACATACATGAGTTAGTAAGTATTGCTTTGGTTAAAATGTGATTAAAAACTTTATACATTTTAACTCATTTTAATATTTTACAAGGGCTTTCTTTTCATAGATAAGAATTAAAATCCAAAGTCTAAGAACTGAGAAAAGAAATCTTAACTTCTGATTGAGATGATAAAAATACCATTTTAAAATAACTTCCTCTTATTTTAGAAGTTTATTTCAGATAGTCCCATGCCTACAAAGGTCAAGTGTGTCTGCTCCCACCCCTAAATTAAAAATTATAGTGGCGCTAACGTTGAAATAAGCCATAATTTGCCACACAGTACAGCAAAGTCCCAGAAAGCCTGATTTTACTTAAGTTAAATTAGCAGTCAGGGATAAGAAACAAATATTATTTGACAGGTTTTAGAATCCAGGCATTAAAATAAAATGGGAAGCTATACTTGCTAAATTTAATCATGAATCATATAATCAGTGAAATATTAAAGTCTACAAATAACTATACATACTATGTGTATGCAAAATCAATAAATTATCATTCACTACTGAATTACTATCCGTCTAAGTCCCTAGAATAGGAAAACATTGTTCCTCAAACACTTCTTGCTGATTTCATTCAATATATACACTAATGTTCATTCCATAAGTTGACAGCATATGCTGCATAATTAAGGAATTTGTGTCCCTTGAGGCACGGTTAGAGACATCTCCAAACCACTAGTCTTCAGCAAGAACCCTTTCAAAAGTTCTAAGTGTTATAAATTCCAAATTCTGGTTTTGATTGAGGATACACACAAACACAAGTTGCCACTTGATGGAAGAATTACAATATATTCAGCCCGTAGGGATTCACTTGAGTGACTGTTCTCTAAATGCCTGTTAGAAATTTGACTTTCAAAATTCCCCTTTGTTAGCAATGTGCTCTGCTTCTTCAAGAGAACCACCAACACCATTCTCTCTCGGGGTATATAAGTTTGATGGTTCAAGTAAATGCATCCACTATGATTTATTAAGTTAATGAGGTGCCAAGGACGTTTGTATTCAGAAATTGCTGATACTCAATAGAACCTCCAGAGCTGAACTACCTCCAAAGAAAGATGAGATATTTGTGTGAGGGCCTGTGATGCCATCTCTGTTCAATACTGTTAGGGCACGGGAACAGAGGCTTGGTAGCTGATCTAGAATTTCATGAACATATTTGGTAGAGCTAGTTCTTTTCTGGCTAGTATATGTCCTTTTTGGCGAATTTGAGTGCTGATGGAACACCAACCCTATGACCACACAATTCTACAAAGCAGTGATGTGGAATCAGAGTCAACCTGACTGACCTCTGAGCTCAGGCATTCAGATAACTCCTCAATGTCAGAGGAAACTCCCACAGTATTCCCTTGCTCTTGCAAGGGTAGTCTGAGATAAAGCACATGAGATGCTTTACAAACTGTAGAGTGCCACAGAAATGCAAGTTGTCATTACAGTGTAAATATATATACTGAAAAGTATTTCCAATAATAATATTGATAAGCACCTCCGTCAGTTCTAATGCCAGGTAAAAATTAAGGAATTACTCCCACAGTTTACTTATTTGAAAACTTGAATAATCAGAGAACCTCACTCTATTTTAATTCCCCTATTAATAACATTATATTATATCTGAAACTAATAATTGTGTTTTTTCCTATAAAAAAATAAAAGCCAGCTTTTGTATAAAAAGAGCATTTTACTTGACATTAGAGATTTGTGACTCTATTCCTAACTCTGCCATATTCTTGATAAATCCTTTTGTCTCTATAAACCTTGTCGTCCTCTATAAAATGGGGTTATTGCCACTTTCTTGCAAAAGTTTCATGAGGATTAAATGAGATATGCCACCTTTGTAAATTATAAAGGACTTCAGAAACAGATTTTGTTTTATAACTACACAACTGAAATTAAGAATATGAAATCATAGGGGCACCTGGGTGGCTCAGTGGGTTAAGCCTCTGCCTTCAGCTCAGGTCATGATCTCAGGGTCCTGGGATCGAGCTCCACATCGGGCTCTCGCTCAGTGGGGAGCCTGCTTCTCTCTCTCTCTCTACCTGCCTCTCTGCCTACCTGTGATCTCTCGCTCTGTCAAATAAATGAATGAATAAATAAATAAAATCCTTATTAAAAAATATGAAATCATAGGTGTTAGAGATCACATTGTTAATTAGCTATCACAACTAAAATATACATAGTATCAGTAATTTCTGCAAAGTATGCTCTGAAATGGGCTTAGAAAAATGTTAAAGTCACTTTGTCTACAGAAATTATTAATTGGCCTGGTGTAAAACCGATGCTCAAGTGTTTAGAATGAATGAGTATTTAATCCCAAATGCTAAAGGATGAGGAAAAGGGCCATCACATATAGAAAAAGTAACATATATCTTCCTGTTAATTTCCATAAAGCCAAGGGGAGCCTAAGGTAATGAGAAAATGGTTGTTTTTATAGATAGTCAGATGATCTATACATTAGTATCTAGGTTAACCCCAACTAAAAATAACTGGACTGTGAAATAATTTGATCAGAATGCACAATGTATTCCCAATGTAAAAATAGGTATTTTGTCATTTCTTCTTTATAGGATCATGTTTTAATGTGGGAGAATAAAACACATCTATCAGCAAAATATCTGTGACTGAATTACTCTGTATCATGAAACCAGTAGGCTCTTATATCCCTTCATCTTTTTTCCTGATGACTCAAGAAATCCTTGAAAATGTTTCCTTGAAACCAGCTTGTAGTATACCTTAAAAATTATTTGATATAGATATCAGCTATGGAATACATTTTAATATTTGTATCCTAATAGGTTATAAGCATGCTAACTTCCTAAGATTCCTTTTTTTCATTTTATATTCCTAGCCAAATCATCTAAATAATAACAAGATTGATGGTCTTAAGAAAACAACTATAAGTTTAAATATGTATTAGAGTCACCCTAAATTATGGGGTTTTGGGAAAGCACAGAAAATTTTGTGGATTTACTTTAAATAAGCTAAAAGCCATTGAGAAGTAAAAAGCTATTTGAGATTGTTAACATTGGTCATCAGCTTAATTTTTCCTAGTTTTGAGAAGTATATAAACTTAGATTTTTGAGACTATACGAAGCTTCAGAATTCAGAAACACTTCCAAAACACCATGATGAGTAATTACATCCTTATTCTTTATCTCTGCACTGACCTCATGCTGCAGGCCTCAGAAGATTAATTAAAATTCCTGAAAGTTCTGAACAAAAACAAAAAAACCACACATGCATACTCGCACACACACCTTTGTGTCTTAGAATAAATAAGGATGTTCATGGTCTTTAGGAAATCTAGAACAAGTTGTATTTATTATCTGTATTAAATGACAATAAAAATGTATCTAAAGAAAAGTCTAAGATCATTGATGACAGGGCAAAAAGATGTCTACACATAATAACTTAGAAAGGAATAACTTTCATGTGTAAATATGGTTTGAGGCCTAATGACTGAGAAATTTCTTTCCCAGAAGCTAAATATGCAAGAGTAAAGTACCCTGAATAACAAAGCACAAAATTAACAAATTTAGGGAAACTTTTTTCTTTTTTCTAACACAATGACTCTACATAAATAAGAATTTTGGAAGTGCTGCACACAGGAGGGAAATATTTTACTGCAACTTTCCAACTGACCAGGCTTCCACATTGAGACTGAGTATTCCATTCACGTGGGAGAACAGGTTGTCATGTGCAAAGCCTCGGAATAACCAGCCAGGAAACCCTGTGGAAAAAATTGGGGTTTATATGTTTTCATTGTTTGGGGACTGGATGTTAACCACAGGCTTAAGAAATGGTAGTGCTGGGCAAGTTCACAGCAGAGACATTACAAGAAAGCATTCTAGCTGTAAATATCTTTGATAAAGGAAAATGTTAGTCCTTATCCAGACCTCACACCTCGGCAACACTAGCAAAACAATATTAATCTGCAATAATAATTCTGAATGTCAAATCAAGTTCTGCCTTTCTCTACATCCCAAAGACATGGAAATGAAGAAATACAGAGACTGATACATTATCACGGTTTTAGGGATATAAATAACAAGAACAATAGATGATGCTGAAGATGAATTCCAAGGGCACACGGAACAAAATGGAAGTACTTATGAGGGACTGACAGTGTTTAACATTTAAAAATATGTAGTAAAGTTATAAAAAATAGCAGGAAATAAATATATTCTAGCAAACATTTTTGGTAAAATAAATAGATGTTTTAAAACCAGAGCTCTATCAAAGAAAAGTTACTGTAAATATTGGGGTTTTTCCCCCCTTTTGTTTTGTTTTGTTTTTGCTTGTTTTATTTAATTTAATTCAAACAATTTACAGTTATGTATTAAAGGACTTTTTGTTTTTAATTTGGAAATTCCTGTACTGGCAGTGGGAAATTTTGAGAACATTTTATGCCTCAACATTGTCCTAGAGAAAAATGTGAAGTATCCATATTCCTAAACTTTCAAATGATAGCCACAGGAAGCCAGGTTGCAAAATATTGCAAGGTCACTATCTAAATCTCTGTCACAGTCCCGAAGTGGTCAGACTGTATAAGGCTTCCAACTCTACTCAAACTCCACATGTTGGAAGATATATCAGGCAAGAGAAAGCACAAAAGGAAGGACCAATACTCACAATGCGTTTAGAACACATATACACTTATTTTTATAAAGCAAACCACATTAAGGTTGGTCAAAGATTAACTTACTGACTAAAGAAAGGACTTCTCTTCCAGAGTTCCTAAATATTTAAGGGCTGGATAAATGAGTCTAAAATTCTGTTTCCAATATAATAATTTCAAAATAGCTTCATCTTAGTAACATTTTCATAACAAAAACTGTTATTTAAAAAAAAATTGTAAGTCTCACTGGCCTAGACTTAAAGGGCCCAATAGGGTTTCTTGGCTGGGTCACGGGTGCTCTGGGGAGAAGAATGGGATGGCCTTCTACTCAGGAATGTAAGGCAATCTCATGGCCAGTGTGCCTGATTGTTTAAATCCATGATTCCACCATTACCTAGCGGCACTGAACTACTCCCAAGTGCAATTCAGAGAGAATATATTCTGGAATACAACGTTTCTCAATATTTTTTGAAATGCTTTCTCTTAAAGCAATAGTATTTACAGAGGTCTTTGTGAGGGATATGTAGTAGTCAACTTAGATATTCAAAAATCTAACTCTGAATTAATCCAGAGCATCACACAACCATGCACCTGGTCTACATGACATTTCTAGATAGTCCCTTTCCTCTCCCTGCCTCCACAGTTCCTTTCATATATTGTTCTTGACTATATGGATCATGGTAATGATGTTATTCACATGGATCATGCTCTGATGATGATTATCTTCTCTGTGAAACTATTCAAAAGAAATTTCTCTCTGGTGTCAGTGTCAGGAAAAATTAGTGTGTATTTAACTGGTTTATTTTCATGTTATGGAAGCTGAAGTTTTATGACTAATGGTACTTTTCTCAAAGCATGTGTATTAGAATGTTCATGATTAAATCTGCAGCCTAATTTTCTTCCTTTATTTTTCCTTGCCAATCTTTTCTAAACATTTTAACTTATTTCATATGACCTTAAGTCACTTTTGATATTAAGGTAGACTTTAAAGCAGAAATCAAAATAAAATTAAAAGAATATGCACAAAGCATGTTTTAACGTATTTATTATAACTTCTGTTTTCATTAAAATATAGCATTTTCCATCCATCAATCTCAAAACACCTTTGATGCAATAAGAAACAACTAAAATGCAATTAATGTACAGGTGTTCACTTATCCATAGATTAAACAGCAGAATTCAGAAAAGAACAAAATTATCTCAGCAAACTATCCATTTGGAAATCTTGCCAGAGAATGAAAAGCAAGTGAAAAAAAGGCTTCTAATTTAGCAATAAATAAATAACACCACAAATCTGAGCTCCTAGACTTTATTCCTCCAAAAACCCACTAGATCCTCACTAATTTTACAGTCAAAATCCTGAGTTTTTCTATTACTCAGCCCCACAGGACTACTGAAGATGCATTTTGTTGGGAAGGAAAGCACATTGACAGCAGTAAGAATTCACAAGGAAGGGGACAAGGAAATTAAAAAACAAACAAACAAAACTTAAATCAAACAAATTAGTTAAGGGTATACATGCCCTCAATACTGTGATACTTGAGTAGCACTATGAACATAGCAGTACTAATGGGCAACATAATAACTGATGTTAAAACAATACCCATTAGGGAACAACCAAAAAAAATTACTTTGTGGCATATGAACTTTTAAGATAACAGAATGAAATCTCCTTCTCAGCTTTCCTGGTTTATTTAAAACTAAAAATGAAAGCACAATATATAATACTGATGAAAAAGATTTTAATTAAAATAACATAAACAAATAGCATCAATAACCACCAGCTGGCTGGCAAATATTTGGCATTATCAGAAAACTCAGCTATCAAGAAGTGGGGACTTGAAGCTGAGTTTCACCATTCCAAAATTAAATCATTACTCATAAAAGCAATGAAAAACAGACATGTAGTAACTGTTCATCCAATATTGCTTTAGATTTATGAGTATTAAAGTAAGGATTCAATGAATGATAAATAGTAATTCTTATTTTCTCCCTTTGAACATTCCTATTTCTTAAAATTTTGTAAAAGCAGTACCCAAAAAAATGGGAAATATAGAGTTATTTATTCTTTGCAAAATATCCTACACACAGAGTGGCTGAAATATCTTCTAAATATTCTCCATCAAAATTAATTCCTTTTTAAAGTAAGAGCAAAGCAAACATAACTCTTTTCTAGGAGACTGGTAATATAACTGAATTAAATTGTGAGATTAACAACTGTTTGGTGAAAAAATTGAAACAATATTGTTTTCACTGATATTTAAAATTTCCAGTGACATTAAATCTGTCAATTATTCTCTGAACTCTTTTTTTAAATGTTGGTGTATTTTATTTTATTTTTTTAAATTTATTTTTTTCAGTGTTCCAAAACTCATTGTATGAAAAAAAAATTAAATTGCTATTTCAACAAAGTTAAGAATAATGATTTTTCACAGGTGTTCTTTAATGCAAATCTTAGAAATATATAACAAACCTTTCCTGATTAAAATATAGTGATTTCACTCACAAAGATGGTAAATATCTTTAAGTAATTTCTCATAATAAATACGAGCACATTTAAGATTGGTTGAAAAATTCTGATGATTTTAACAACAACATAAAGTTACACTGCACCTGATTTCGATATATATCAACACAAATTTTAGTTAGAGTGTCTTACTGATCACAGCAAGAATGAGCTGGGAAAATGGATGAAACCCATGAGAAATATAAAATTATTAGTGAGATTATAATAGTTCCCATATTAAGAAAAAAATAATTTGGGGCGCCTGGGTGGCTCAGTGGGTTAAAGCCTCTGCCTTCGGCTCAGGTCATGATCCCGGGATTCTGGGATCGAGCCCCACATGGGGCTCTCTCCTCCGCGGGGAGCCTGCTTCCTCCTCTCTCTCTCTGCCTGCCTCTCTGCCTACTTGTGATCTCTCAAATAAATAAATAAAATCTTAAAAAAAAAAGAAAAAAATAATTTACCTTAATCTTTCCCAAAATAAAAAGATATTTAATTTGTTTTATTTTTAAAAATTTTAATTTAAATTTAATTTAGTTAACATACAGTGTATTAATAGTCTTAGGGGTAGAATTTACTGATTCATCATTGCATATAACACCAAGTTCTCATTATATCCAGTGCCCTCCTTAATGCCCATCACCCAATTATCCCATCCCCTCAACCCATCTCCCCTCCAGCAGCCCTCAGTTTGTTTCCTAAGGGTTAAGTCTCTTATGGTTTGCCTCCCTCTCTGTTTTTCTTTTGTTTTATTTTTCCTTCCCTTCCCCTATATTCATCTGTTTTGTTTCTTAAATTCCAAATATGAGTGAGATCATATGATATTTGTCTTTCTCTGACTGAGTTATTTCACTGAGCATAATACCCTCTAGTTCCATCCATATTGTTGCAAATGGCAAAACTTCATTCTTTTTGATGGCTTAAGGACATATTTATTTTGTATATACTTTAACTCAAATTAAAGGCTTATCTCCATTTAAAAATGAAAGAGTCCATTGACAGGCATCTCCTAAACTCAACCTCATTTTCTTCTATATGGTAAGACTGTGAGTAGCTTTTACTTTAAGGTATAAAACACTTATCGTGTTTGAAATACACTTTCAAAGAACCTAGATTAAGATAATTGTTGCAACTGTATTTTAATGACTAAATACTTATTTTTCAAATGAGAAACTTTATGACTCTAGCCTGGCTATTTTGCATTTTTTACTGCTGAAAGGGATAAAAATAATGAAAGACAACTTGCTAGCCTTTATAATTTCACTTATTACCAATAATTTCTATAGTTCCATTTGTTTTCCAAAGTGATATACTAATAATTTTGATGACAAAAAATTACACACATACACACACACAGATCTTTGGGCCTACTATGGTCTTTGTTCAATGTAATTAACATTGCATCATACTTTAGATCAAACATTTAGATGTGCCCTTAGTTCACAGGCATGAAAACTGTACCCATTTCAATTTAGCCTTATAAGCTAGCCATGGCAAATGTGGAGACTAAGGATGGTATGTTCAAAGACTCCGTATAGCAAATTCAAAAGGGACAATTTCAAGCAAAAAGTCCAAAAACAGATCCTTCTCCTCATTATAAGCCATAGGTTTGTCACCAATACTCTAAAGGGTCTAGATATTTTGGGGGCTCTTCTTCTGTGCCCAATTTTTTCAGCACCTTCATGTCCACACTGAATAGCTCTGACTACAGCAACATTTCATACACTAAAACAAACCTTACAGAGATCTCTATAAGTAAATGTCTGCTGGAACAAGACTAGCCTCTGATGTCAGGGAGTCACAACATTATTTTTCAAGGAAGCCTAATGTCAGAAAAAGACCCTAGTGTCTGTTAAGCCATTCTGAACAGAAATAACCCTAGCTGGCCCTTTGGGTGCAGATGAAATAATGTGGGTCCCTATGAAGTACAGTCCCCCATTCATCTAAATGAAAGCACTATATGTCACATTTGAATTTTCTGTCATTTCTAGTGTCTTTGCTTATATCAATGTGTCTTATCATTTATATACCCTTTGGAAAGTTAAGCTTGGGGTGGATTTTTTTAATATGATGTGGAATAAAAATCTCATGAAAATCTCAAATGGTAATGAAGTCTTGAAGCAAGAGCATTTTGAAGTGAGTCTTGGGTTTACTCACTAACCACTGAGAAATGGCTTACCTTCATATAGGGCAAGACTTTTTCTATCATGGAATGCCAAGTACTTTTGTTTTGTTTTTGTGACCTTTAAGGCAAACTTTATAACCTGATTTACGTGAGCCCTTTTACATGACCCATAATTAGAGTTAGGGGATTCATATACTGTTTAAAATTGTACGTAAAATTTTGTGCACAGTATTTTTCTGCTTCCTTTATTTTTATTTTCTCCTTCCTTTATTTCTCTAATGGGCCTATCATCACTCTCCAAGTTACAAATGGTGACTGGATGAAGGGGTGACTGGGACACTGGTATAGTGCCTTGGTGTTTTCCTTTAGCTTCTGAATTAACCTCTCTTGCAGGGCCTCAGCCTCAGCAGTATGCTTTCATTAAGAACCCTATTTAAGTCAGATGCTTAGGAAATCAAGAAACCATACTCTGAGAAAATAGGCTTTATGATTACATACAGAGGGCAAAGAAATTCACCTCGGAAAGCACCTTCATGAGCTATCAGGAGTCTAATGAATCATATTTTTGAAAAGACTTTAATATCAACAGGCAAGAGAAATACTATACACAGATGTGCTAATATCTCTTTCCTGATGAGTCCCTTAAACAATTTCGAAGACATTGATGAAGAAGGAAAATCTAGAAAAAAATAACAAACTTTATGTAATCTAAGTAAACTATCAGAAAACAAAATCTTGAAATAAAAGTAAGACTTCAAAGTGAATAAAACAATTGTTCCAATTTGGACCTACTTAGAAGTTAGGACTAAGCTTCGAGGGCTAAGCATTCTGTAGAGAGAGAAAAACAAACAAATAAACAAAACAAAAACCAAAATATTGTAAGGTTAACAGCTTCTTGTTACCACAAAAAAGTTCAAAAGCTATAAGTCTAAAATATCTGACAGATGTTATACAACTGAAAACATGTTTGCTAGAACCCACACCTGTTACAATCAATATGCCCCCTTTTCTGAAGTCAGCTTAAATTTATTCAATATTGACAATTTGTCAGAATAAGAATTTATCTCCCTGGTCTTTAAAACTCATCAGCTCACATAAAACCTTCTTTGAAATGAGTGATTTATAGTAAGTAGGCATTTATAATTTTTGGTTGCATTTCTGCAACAAACTGACCAACTCATTATATGATTATGAAAATTACCTTCTTAAAGACGAAAGTCGGCCTACTTGAAGCAGGCTATCCAAAATCTAAATCCATTTCACTAGTCTATCATTTATCTAGTGTGAAACTGAATACAGTAAAAGAAGATGATTATTAATATTACTATAAGATAAGGAGTAAATCTTCACTGATCTCTATTTTTATAATTGGACATGCTTCTTTTTAATCTTCTTCTTAGAGAACTAAGAAGAAGAAATATTTATTTTATTCATTATTGACTCTCCTCACAGTCACTTTCCTGTTACCTCCTAATTGGATCTGGTTTTCCCTGGAGGCCACACCACAGTGGGAAGATGGCATTGCGGAGGGGCCTGCTGTGCTCAGTCTGTCTCAGTGTCAGCATCAGGGCCTCTCTGCCTCTGGCTGCTTTGATCTGCCCTCTATTAAGACAAGCTCTCAGAGGCCACAGGTCACAGAGTTAGTACGGGTATAGGAAGCAGTAGGGACCCCGGAAACCTTCTCTTACCCCACCCCTGATAAGCTCCATCCCTTCATTGCTATACAGATGCTATTGTGATTGGAGTTTGTATATTAAAGAATTTTTACATATTTGGTTGATCCAAAAATAAAAGCATTTCATCTAGGGGAAAAAATTATTTAAAAGGCATAAAAACTGCCTGCATTGGTCATTTCTTAGGTCTCAATTTCTTTATTGGGCCTCCATGCACATGTAATTAAATCTTGTTCTTTTTTTTTCCCCCCATGTTATTCTGGTTCATATCACTTTAATTCTTAAATCAGCTAGAAGAATTCTGAATGGTAAAGGAATTTTCTTCTCCCCAACATGCCAGGATTACCCAGAATATATACTTGCTGTTCACTGAGATTAATTTTGTCTTTGTTTTAAAAATGAATTCCATCATCTAACAGAATTTTCCTCAGGGCCATTCATAGGCGATAATTCAGAATGAAAATATCTCCCTCTCCTGAAGAGCTTTTTGGCCATGTGTTAATAACCAACAATATCACAAACTTCAAAGAGAACTGAGTGGGCGATCTTCTGTATGATAATCACTTCACTAATGAAGTTACTGCCTTTATACATATATTTGTAGAGACTGTAAACTCAGACTGCTCCCTCAAAGCTAGAGAACGAGAAATCAATCACATTATTTTCCTCTCACCTCTCAGGTGCAATGCTATGGAGCATGAACCATCATTGCTTCAGTCTTCATCTCAAAATAGCGTATGTCTATCATTAAGAAGACACAGTAAGTGTGACCATGAACACGAGATTCATGATCTTTATCAGCTAGCAACTATAGCCCTCTGCAAGCACATGGCTCAATTCACCATAAAATCCTCTATCCTTTTGAAAGAACGTATGTAATTGGTCATGAATGTTAACTAGCATTTGATAGACAGCAATCTGATTCATACTTTTACAAGCAGAAGGTGGCTGGCTGCTTCTTTTCCTTTTGCCTCTGATCACTCAGATTTTAAGCTTGTCCTCAGCAGAAAGTGGACCCCTTGAAAGTCATTTGCTGGGAAGAGCAGGCAGGCACTTTCCTCAGCTGCTCTCAGCAGTACTTGCTGTACCTGAGAGGGAGCAAGGGAGTAGCCAGGAGAGCTTGTGTCCCTGGCAGGCTTTCAGAGAGCCCCAGAACCTCTGCATCCAGGACCTTACCCTGCTGCTGCATACCTGGAGATGACTCTTCTCCCTCTCTCCCCAAAGGAATACAGTCTAACAGTAAGTGCCCTCAGGACACCTCAGACTTGCTCAATGCCAGTTCGGCAAAATAGTTATAATGAAGCCAAGAGATTTGCCAGTTTAATTTAAAAGAGCCATAATCTCCCTTCCAAAAAGCCTCAGCTGCGATAACCCTGCAAAGACAAGACAGAAAGAGCACTATCCCTTCCCTTTATTAAGAAAAATGTATACCTTTAAAAATTTAATAGTGTCTTTTTCTACACAGAAATCATCATCAGAGGATCCTGAGAACCTGAAAAACGTTATGTCATTCACACTGAGAGTAACAGTCGTCTCTTTTCAAAAGGCAGAATGGAAACAAGGGTCAGGAGGGGTTGGTTACTCTGTCACTCAAGGTCATACACCCAAATCTCTGACCCAAAGACTGCATTTTCCTTTCTTTCTTTCTGCCTGGGCTCTCTATTCGTTATATCTGAACAGTTTTCCTTTTAATCCACAGCTGAACATCACAGAAACACAGGCAATTCCATGCTGTGCTCTACAATCAGGACTGTCGATTAGGAGAAACCAGGCCTTGGCAGCCTTTGTTTAAACACTTCAAAATAACCATCTATGCAGAAACTGCTATCTTTCTCTCTTTAAGAAGATTAAGTTCTGAAGCTTTCTAATTTTAGTGAAATTCAGTAAACAGGGAAAACAACTGTGTTTTGTCCATCAGAAAAGGATGATATATACTTTCTGAATTGTGTACTACACACACACACACACACACACACACATCAAGCTGGAAGTTAAATACTAAATAGCAGACAATTTAATGTACGCTTCAGGTAGTCACTTGAAACATGAAAATAACTTCATATAATGCAGCTCAATGATCACCACTATATTCTAAAATAATGATATATTTGTGTAACTGCCACATTAAAAGCAAACTATTCCTTATTCTATATTGATAGGCTCTAAATGAAGCACTTTAGTATCTTACTCTTGGAATAATTAAACAACATATTCCACGAATTTTACATTTATGTATAAGATTAATGTAGCTTAGTTTACCTGCTCCTGAGTGCAACGTATGAAGTAGGAGAAGCTGCAGAAACCCAGCAAACATAACAGCAGCATCGGAGTGGTTAAATAAATGCTACTGGCATCAAAGCACTAAATTCTAGCTAGCAAAGGCAGCAAATCCACAACACAATAAAAAATCCGCCAAAAATCCAAAAGAACTTTTAAAATTCCTTGTGGTCCTTGCATTCTAAATCAAAACCAAAAAAAAAAAAAGAAAAAAAAAAAAAGGCTGCAGTGTCCAACATTATACAACGGTGACACTAAACAAGGCCATAAGTGCTGCTGTCATCAAAACAGATCTCTGCAGTGTACAGAATCTCATTGATTACCGCATTAATCTATAGTGCTCTGTGCTATACTAAAGAGGTTCCCACTGTAGCAAACACCAAAGCTCTGGTAAGTCTGTAATTAACCATTTCCTGACAATGCTCAGAAGATGTTACCTTCCCATAGGCAGAGAAACGAAAGGAAACGAAATGAAATGCTGTGGTCCCTTAAAACCAGCACAACAGAAAAGACTCAAGCATATGCTTAAAGAGCTCCTCCTATTATGCCCCCAGTGACACTGCACTGAGATATCCATAAACTAAGATTACAAAGTCAAGCAGACCCCTGCTGGCTTGTGGACCACAGAAAACTCACCTGAAATGATTTGGTCCCATTATCAGTCACTGGCAATTGTTCTGCCAAGCTCTGTGTAACAGACCATTTCCCCTGCAGTTTCCCTGAGAGGTCTTACTCAGCTCAATGACAACAACTGGCACCAGGAGGCATCAACCAGGAGTACAGGAGTGATTGTTGAGAACAAGACAAAAGTGTTCCGGTATGGCCAGCCTAGTGCTAATAGTGGCTCATCTCCAGGGGGCAAAAGGACAGCTCCAAATAGGTTTTGCCAGGGAGTTGGCGGCGGGGGTGGGGTGGGGTGGGGTGGGGTGGGGTGGTGTCATATTATATTAAAAGATGCAGTTTTTTGATGATTGTAGAGTCACAAACTCATAGTCTTTTTCACACAGAATCATTCTCTGTTAGGTCACTATATTTATTCTATCAACCCCATATCATGTATTATAAAACAACAGCAAAAAGAACAACAAATATTAGTTGATGTGAAATTATGTCACTCCTGAAATTTCATTTTTATCATGGTACATCACTCAGGTTCCAGAGACAACAATGAACAATGATACACTTCTCTAATTACTGGGGAATATTACTGAAAAGTAGAGGCAGACTGTTTCTAGTTTGTTTTAGAAGATTAAATGATCAAATGATAATAGGGGAAGAATTAAGAACCATCTTTCATTTATTTAAACTAAATGTACTGTGTTTAATTAAATTATATATACCTGTCAGAAATAATTATCTGATAAGAAAAAAATTAATACTGAACCATGGATCATCTCACCAACACCAAATCAACTGCAAAATATCAGCCTCACACAAATCGGCAAATCTCAACATTTTCAACCTCTTAAGGAAACATGTCTTTAGCCTCTATTTAGAATCTTTGCCTTTTCTTTACCCCAAATAAGTATGCTTAAACTGGCTTAAGTTAAAGACTGGCCAAACTGTTGCTGGGAAAAGAGAAAAGAGAAAGAAATATTATTTGAATAATTGTTATGTGCCAAATATTGTGCTGTGTTAATTTTACTTACTACATGTCATTCTCATAGGTATATGGCAAAATCAGTGTTACTTAACCCATATTACTAAAGAAGGTCAGAATCGGTAATTAACTTGCCCTAAGTCAAATGGTTTATAAGGAGGAGAGCTGGAATTTGGACTCGACTTTGCCTGACTTAAATGTCCATGCAAAGGCTTTTCACTACACCATGGTAAGTAGGAGTTAATTATTTTGATGGATTACCTCAGATTTAAGGTGTCTGTGACCTGGTGTGGAAAACCATGGTGTTGCAGGGGCCTACAGTCATCTACCTCTATTTCCTACATTTGAAGCCAGTGAGGGTCTTCCAGAACCATTTATGGGGCTGAACTCTTATCCTTGTTGAGTTTACATTTCTTTCACTATGGCCCTGTCACAGAGAACACATACAAATGTCAAGGTCTAGAGACTGACCTGCTGACCCAGCAAGTATACTGAAGATAATCTATGGAAGGAAAGTCAAACTTTCAACAATCAATTCACCAATTTCCCCTAGGTCTAAGTGATACCATATAATTTTGTTTGATTGAAATGTAAAAATCTATGGGCCTCATAGACCTATGCAGGCTAAGCCAACTGAATTAAAATATCTTAATTCACTGCATGTGACTATTACTGAATCTGAATTTTGAGGTAGTTCTTCTTCGTATTTTCTCATATTTCCTTTTTTCTCATTAACTGGTATGAATTTATTTGAGATTATAAAGTCATTCTGAATGCTATTAATCTAATATTTTCCTCTCATTCCATGTCATGAATTTATGTTAATTTGGTAGAATTTTCTTGAATTCCCTAAAGTGCCTCCATATGAGGAAATTAATCAAATGGTAACAAATTGTGTTTCTAACAAAAGATATTTGGTAAACCAAATAAGTTCTCTGAAATGGTATACATAGCTTTCATAACTAGAGTTAAAACGCAGAATCAATATAAGAAGGGGCTAATATCGACTTCATTATAAAATATCCTTTCACTTATTTCTGGGTACCACATATTCTTGAGATCTTATGCACAGTAACAAGTGTCAGTCACCTAGGACACTGTCCACATATACGTAGAAAAAGAAAACCCTTCCATTTTTATCTTGTCAATTCAGAAATTCATATTTACAATATTTACTTATTTAGAGAATTTCTATCACTTTGTCCACTTTGAACCACACATATCCCACCTTGGGGTTATATATTTCATAGCCTCTCACTCAGCTGTGACTCCACAGCCTTTCAAAGACCAGCAGACTGATTTCCCTGGGGAGAGAACACATAAAGCCTAACATCAATTGCAATTTTGAGCTTGCTTCACCTACACCATTTGACCTTGCGCTACTATGGTCCAGGTCAAGGCCTGTGTGGAAGGGTTTCAGCTCTTTTCAAGAACCCGGGATCCATTATTTTGAAAAAGTGACACAAAATTCCTATTTTTGGACTGAATTATCCACTAATGATGACTCTAATTTGTCCAGTATTTCTTACTTTCTGTATTAGCATGAGGTACCAAAGCATGGAACACACTGACTACAAAACAAAACTCATGCACAATTAAACAACTTGCTATTGCTTTTCCTTATTTTCAGAGAATACTGGCGGTCTAATCTTTGTATCTTTTTGGGCTGGCTATTACACAAGAAAATCAATTGTGAATGTGATTAATCATCTTACAATCCCTAGAGCTATATTACAAATCTAATAATTTCTTTTCAGAGGAAAAGAACGATGATAAAGTTGATAGCCAGAAACTTTACTCTGTTGAGAAAATGGAACAAAATCACACCACACCTGACACACACAGAATGGGAATATTTACACTGGAAAAATAGATACAGAGGGAGTGTTAAATAGAGGTTTTTTTTTTTTTTTTTTAAATACAGGTTTCTGTCCAACTCTTAAAAATAATGAAGTGGGATTCCCGTGCCCCAAACTCATTGTCGCTTACCAGCGCCTGCTCCTCGGGCCTCGACTCTTCCCTCTTCGGAATCAACGGACCTCACTTCTCCCCACCCTTCTGACGAGATGGGTGTCCCAGGTGCACACATGACAGCAACCTTGTAAAGAAATTCAGCCTGGGGATTCTCAGCCTTGCTTCTAAACAAATTCAAGATCGTATCTAAGAAGAGCACAAAGTGCCTCCTCCACCACTCCACTTACATCACTGAACGATAGCACCAACCCGTGGGTCAGGAGCAGCAGAAAATGGAAACTAAAAGAAAATATTGGTGTGAGCTTAAGAAAGTCTCTTTGCATGACTGACTCAGGTCACTGCAGGCACTGTGCAGCTATGCAAAGGACTGCTTGGATAAAATGCCACACATAAGCCTCAGTGGGCCTGGTGGTGTGGAGACTGGTAGCATTTACTGAGGAGAAGCATATTGGCATCTCTGTTGGGTTTTAACCAGATCCACAGGATTCAGGAAATAAGCTCTCTGCCAGATGACACTATGCTCCTAGCCATTCCTTCCGTTTACTTATCCTCCAAATTGCTCTAACTAGTGGCCTTTCTCCTGCTGTGAGCTTATTTGTGGAGAGGGCTAAATAAAGGATTTTTATGACAACAAAATGGCCATTAGCCCATAGGATGATTTCTTAAAACATAACTCTTCTTTTGTTTAGTACTATTAAAATCAATTAAATGAGAGAGTTTCTTATTATTATATCTTTGATTTGTGAAGAAAAAATGGTCTGTTTCTTCCTGAAGACATATTTGAAATTAGCCCATTTTGGACATATATACAAATTCTTTATACATTATTTTTCTCCTATTTACATAAACAATTAAAGGTAGATTCCCTCTTCTTATTGCTGTATCTTCCTAGTAGAGGCAAATAATTTTAAATATATATATGGATTTTTTCCCTACTATGTGTGACCTGGTGTATTTCTAGACTGTGAAGAGCTGTACCTTCTTTCAGTTAGAATGCAAACTCTTAATTTATGGGGAAAAGAAAGGAGTTATACTTTTCCTCTGTCATAATGTAGTCCTTTCATTAAAACAAACAGATATATGTATTTTAATTTAAGCATATTATTCTGCAAGTAATCATTACTTTCTGGATTTTAATACAGAGAATGTTGCAAAATGAAAAAATAAGGTATATCATGTATTTCACACTTCCTAAGGCATATTCACGTGCTTTAAAACAAACCTGAGAAGTGACCAGGATAAAAGGCATTATAAGATAATCAAACATTTATAGAAACAGACACGAGAGTATATACCAAGACTGACTTGTCTAGAAACTGAATTCCTAACACATCAACCTAAATAAAGCTTCCACTTCACCAAATTTTTATTTTCCAATTAAACTTCAGTACTAATAGAAAAGCCAGAAAGTACAGATAAAACTTATTGCAATCAAGTGACAGTACCATTAAGCTTGAAATATTAATTACATACAGTAACCTGGAAATTATGGGTTTTTTTCCCCTCCACAGTCCTAGCAATTGATGAAAACAAAAACAAAACAAAACAAGAGTCTGATTTCAAATCACAAATCTCTTACAAGTGCACTTTGAAGTAATAATACTGTATTGAATTTCTAAGTTTCATATAATACATATTAAGGAGATGGCACTGAAATGCTATACAGTAAATATATACTTACTTCCTAACTCTCCTCAAATACTTACAAAAGTTAAAAAATGTCTCTGCTCATCTATAGCTGACTCATCAATGTAAACGTCCTCTGCTGGTCACAATCATATTTTATTAAAAAGCAAGGTATATACCTCTACAAAGATAAATATATCAAGTAATTGTACATAACAGGGATGTCTAGATTATATAATCTCAATGGATGTAAATAAAGCATCTGATTCTCTGTGGGACTACAAACTGAAGACTGTCCATGTGGAAATAAAGTGTTGTATCTGCCATTTTGTGAGCCACACTGCATTATATTAATATTTTGGCATCAAGGGCAGGACAAACTCTGGGTAAACAGGGTAAATATATTGTTTTTCAGTCTATGCCTGTGTAAACTCTACATCATCTTAGTAAAATCAAAGTTCGTAATCCTCACAACCAGTAGCGGAATACAGTATTTGTGAAAAGTTATGGCATAAATGCAAGTTCAGTTTCAAGGTACCTCTTCTGAGACATTTTCATTGACTAAACAATCCATGTGGTTCTCTTCATTGTTTTTCACTTCTTTTCAGATCTTAACAGCTGAGTTCCATATTGGTATTCTATTATTTCTCAAAAGTTTCGTTGATCCCTGCATGCATTCATAATTTCTTTCACCTGGCAAAAATTCTGAATATTGGATATGCTAAGTGCTAGAGTAAAGAGAAAAAAGAGCTACACCGGGTCTCTTACTTGAAGGTTTAAGTGCTATTATTATTCCCATACGGCAGATGAAGAACCTGAGGCTTACATATGATATGTGACATTTCTAATCCATGGCAGAGTAAGAATCTGAATTTAAAAATAACAGTAAAAATCAAAGCTAATCTTGGTTCAGATCACAACATCCTTAAGTATGGGAACTAACTTTTACCTAGCTTCTAGTACAAGACTGTTGGTTCGTGATTGAGGCAAGTGAATCCATGCCAAGTAAAATGCATAGGATATTACAGGCTGAGGTCCTTCCTGAGACTTTAGCATGGCTCGCCCTTGCCTTGATCTCAGAACACCAGTTTATAGAGATATTAAGGGATGGTTCAGAATGAAAAGTACCCTGATCAAATGTATTCAGGACACACTGTGTATTGTATTATTTTCTAGAACAATCACAGGGCACATAACCTTTAAAGTTGGTGAGAAGTCGCTAATTATAGAAATTTTGCCCAAAGTTTGCATTGGCCAAACTTACTTGATCACATTCATTTTTGGCAGCACACTTATTAAAACTATTATTGCTTTGCAGAAATACTAGATGGGAGGGGAGGAAAGTACTACATTCTGTTTTATAGATTCAGAGTTGATTTTTGAGGATCATGTTGTTCATTTGGGTAGTTTCTGTAGTAAAAGGCACTGTTACTGTTCCGTGTCCTGCTCTGTCACTGGGCTATCTGTGATTCTGCTGTCACAAAGCACCAGCTCAGCTATTTTCTTCCTGACCCACACGGATATGCTTCTGGACCGAGGTCTTCGATTTATTCACTTCTACATAACCATACTAAAGCAACTGTTCTGAAGGATCCTCGGCTAAAACGAAACAAACAAACGTAAAACAAAACACAAAGTCCAAATGACATATTCTGGGAAATCCTAATTGTATATATCTGGACATAGAATAAACCAATATTCAAAATACAACTAGGGGACTTTGTGGAGTAACAAAAAAAGGTTAGTTCTAAAGACATGAGAACAAATAAAATACAGGTAGTCCTTGACTTACAATGGTTTCACTTATAATTTTTCAGTTTAGGATGGCATGAAGGCAATATGCATTCAACACAGACCACAGTTTGAATTTTGAATTTTGATCTTTTCTGGGACAAACAACACGAGGTATGATAGCCTCTCATCATACTAGACAGTGGCAGTGAACCACAGCTCCCAGTCAGCCACGTGATCACCAGTGTAAACAACAAAATATACTTACAATCATTCTGTGCCCAAGCATTCTGCTTTTTATTTTAGGTACAGTATTCAATTAAGTGGGATATTCAATACTTCATTATAAGATAGGCTTTGCATTAAATGATTTTGCCCAACTACAGGCTAATGTAAGTATTCTGAGCACATTTAAGGTAGACTAGGCAAAGCTATGAAGTTCAGTAGGTTAAGTATTAAATGCATCTCAATTTAATTATTTTCAACTTATGATGGTTTCATCGGGATGCAACCCCATCCTAAGTAAAGGAAGAACTGTATTAGGATTTGGGAGATTATTATATTTAATTAACGTTTTTTTCCCCCAGGATTAAGAGCTACTTTCATACCTGCAATTTCCTGAGTCATAAGGCTGCAACCTACCTTGTATCAGGATTTATGCTTCCTACAAGGCTGTGTTGGCTACTAGAAGACACTCTGGTTATATAATGCCTCTCCTGAGAAAGTTTGAAAGAATAAAAACACTCAAAGAATTTATTGCTCTGAAATTCTGAAATACAGGTATGGGAATCTCAAGCTGTGGGAAGGAAACCATTTGCAATATAAATGAATGTTAGCACCACATGAATGTTACTATTCTTTTGTCTCATGGTGTGTTAGAGGACAAGCACGCATGAAAAGAATCTTTCATGAAGAACCGGTCAAGGACGCCTGGGTGGCTGGCTCAGTCGGTTAAGCTGCCTTCGGTTTAGGTCATGATCCCAGAGCCCTGGGATCAAGACCCACACTGGGTTCCCGGCTCAGCGGGGAGTCTGTTTCTCCCTCTGCCTGCTGCTCTCCCTGCTTGTGCTCACTTGCTCTTTCTCTCCCTCTCTGACAAATAAATAAGTAAAATCTATTAAAAAAGAAGAAGAAGAAGAAGAAGAACTGGTCAGTACAACCTGCCTTGATCTGCACTATCCTCCAAGCTAGGGAGACTATCGTCTAAGCTAGCTATCCTCCAGACCCTGAACCAACCACATGGAGAAACTGAGTCAAAACTGGGTATCAGAATAGCACATATGCTGGGGCATCTGGGTGGCTCAGTTGGTGGAGTATCTGCCTTTCACTCAAGGCATGATCCCAGGGTCCTGGGACTGAGCCCTGCATCAGGCTCCTTGCTCAGCAGGGAGCCTGCTTCTCCCTCTCCTCCCCACTCGTGCTCTCTCTCACTATCTCTGTCCCGCTTTCTCTTTCTCTCAGGTAAATGGATAAAATCTTAAAAAAAAAAAAAAAAGAATAGCACATACACCAAAATGTCAGAGAGTAGAAGGATATCGGCCAGGGTGAGGTAGGGAACACTTCAGAGAGGATCTTTTTAAGGAGATGAGGGGAAAAGATGAGTGGGCGATGAAAGGGAGATAAAAGAGAGGAACAGAAAGTAAAGGCAGGTTGGTATTAAGGATAGCGATTACCCTGTAAACCTGACTCACCAACACAGAATGTTTCTCTAATTCATACCCTCTGACTGATCCTACACATTTTCTATAGGAGACCTAGCAAAGTAGGACAATATGAAACTGAGTGCTTTTCATGGTGCTGAGATATTTGAAGTATAACGAAAAGTTGACCACTTCAGCCTAAAGCGTGGTACAAATGCTTTAGCCATTACCGCACTTCTCTGTATAAGATAGAAAACATGCTAAAAGAAAAATGAATCCAACTGGCAAAGCCAAAATACTGAGTGCCATTGCTTAGCACTTGTGTGTCCTTTGTAACTTAAGTTATTGATTATAGCAAAATGGGAAGGCTTTTCAACTTGAAGTTAGATAGGAAAGGTATTACAGAATGAGGTATCACTGACCAAGGACCAAATTTAATGTTAATTTCTTATCCTGGGATTAAGTCATAATACAGGCAATATAAATTCAGTCTACAAAATCTACCTAAGGAACACAATGAGGTTTCAATTCCTTACAAGAAACTTATTGACTTTTCACCCAGGGTTCAGACAGAAAAAGTTTCCTCATCTATCCGAGCTGTGTGAAATTTAATATTAATCCTTTCTTTGGGGGGGAAGCACTCTGAGGGTGATGACCTCGTGCACAGATGTCAGTTCCAATTACCTGCTTCTTACAAGGGCAAAATTGCCTCTGGTGGCCCTGTGTTTTTAAACCCAAACCCTGAGACATTACAAGTCTTGATTCAACCAGAGGTGTTGCTGAAGTTATCACCCTATATACTTCAGGATTGGCTTTCTCCTTTCTTTTCTGACTCCTGAGATTTCTCTTCATGCAAAGTCAGGTAAACCTTTTTAAATAAACATTATCTTTCATCATTTATAGGTTTTCTTGCAGTGGAAATTAGTTTTGCTCCTTTTCCATTTCTTTATCTTAGGCAGCCATATAATCATAAACAGGAAGTAGTTTCAAATGGTGTGTTGGGTAACTTTTTCCTTTTGATATGTTGGCAGTTTAAAGTCTCATTTATAAGTTCAAAAAGCCATAAAAGGTATACATGTATTTGTCTTTATAGGATATAATTCAAGTACTGTTATCGAGTGAGTAGTGATGACTTTTTTATTATTCTGTGGCCCAAACATCTAGCTTCCTACAATCATGGACATTTCTTCACTAAGAAAACAACGAATAAAAAGGCTAAGTAGAAATACTAGGCCACATACGACGAGACTTCAAACAGCAAGTTATTAAAGAAGACACAAAGTCAAGGAAAGAGAGAGATGATCACTTACATGATGTACAAGCTAATTAACTAAATGCTATATAGGAACTTGCATTTCCACTTCATTATTTCTATTTCCCTCTTCTATTTATTTGTATCCGTTTATTGTCTTTTTTTGTTGTTGTTTTGTTAGAAGTACTTTTAAAACCTTTCAGGAATGAAACAAATCAGAACGAGTGATTTCCCAGGAGACTCCCTAAATTCTACCACAATTAAATTTCCAACCAAACCACACAGAAGGGCAGCATTTTCCCTGGTTTCTACTATGACTAAAGGACCACGGTCGTACTGGTTTGTTTATTCCTTCCTCAATTAATTTTTAAAAATGCCTTCCTAAAAACGGTATGTGTGCTCCAGGTCCAAGCATAACACATAAAATCCTCCCCCTACTCAAACACAGTACAATATTTATTCCAAACAATAAATGCTATGCTACAAAGCATAAATAAGACAAGTGTGGAGCTGAAATCTACAGAAACCACAGAAGTGAGTGAAGCTGTGGAAGCTGCTGACAGGGAGACCAGCACTGGGTAGAGGCGGCTGCCGCCATGATGCCTGTCCGCCTGACCAACACTCCCCCAGGTAACACGGCTCAGAGCAACTCCAGTCAGCCTCCCAAGATTGCTGCCTGGAAGGCGTGCACCCCTGTTATTTATGAAGCACAGGGAACTGTGGAAGAGAAAAAGCCTCCGCCATATATTCAGCTGAACTACCACTCAAGAAATGATAAACTAGTGGTATTTTCCTACTGCTAGACTCTCACAGAAAGAATTAATAAAAGATAGGTTCTAATAAAAAGAAAAATGAAGTCAGAAAAAAAGGAGATATGGAAAGTAATTATAAACAATGAAGTCAATAAATCATGGTAAGCATGTTGGTAAACCTAAGTATTAAATACAAAAATAATATTAACATTTATTTATACGAATGTTCAAAAACATGCTGGGCCTGTTCCAGGTAATAGTAATATTGAGGCTAGAAAGAAAACAGTAAATTCTGGAAGAAAGTTAAAGCATGCTAAAGTCTTCCTTCATAGAGGGCTCCAGAGGACTTTTAGATTTTGCTAAAAAACTGTAAAACTAAATACTGCACTGAAAAGCTAAGGTTTGAATTAAAGGATAGGGAAAAAAAAAAAAAGAGGTACAGTGTCCTAAGGTCTAAAATAAATGAATAGGCTCAGAAAATAACTTGATTGGGCCGCCTGGGTGGCTTAGTTGGTTAAACGTCATGATCTCAGGGTTCTGGGATTGAGCCCCACACCGGGCTCTTGGCTCAATGTGGAGTCTGCATCTCCCTCTTCCTCTGCCTCTTGCCTCTCTCCCTGACTTGTACTCTCTAATAAATAAATAAAATCTTAAAAATAAAGAAAGAAAGAAAGAAAGAAAATAACTTGATCAATCTAACAGAAGGCATGAAAGGAGAAAAAGAAAAGCAAAGCAAGAAAGAGTAAATAGAAAACCCAAATTAATTTAGTATAAAGGAATATGTTTATGGTAGGAGTTTTAAAATATAAGGAAGACAAAAAATGAAGAATATATCTTATTTTACCATTTAGATATAAGTATAATCAACATTTCCTTTCAGTTCCTTCTCTGTGTGCATGTTTTTTTCAAAAACATATAATATAGTATATTTACAATTAGCAATGCCTTTCTCTCAGTCATTACAAATATATTTTTATAAGTAAACATGAGAATACATAATAGAAGTTTTATGGCTACACTGTACTCTTTAAACAGTGCCCTTTAATCAGAAAATTGAGCTAGCTTCCAATTTTTACATTAGAAACACTGCCATAATAATAAATATTTATCCATATCCATCATGAAGAGTTTATTCTGCCAAGATACTCCTTGAGATGCAAACGTATTTTATAAACTAAACACAAATAGGTCACTTAGAGGTAAGGATTCTGGCTATTAAGTAAATTTGACAGTTTACTCATTAATTGGGCTATAATTTCTTATGTAATTTTGATTCCAGCCATCTAGACTGAGTTTAAGCAATTCCAATCACTATCCCAAACACCCTAACCTTGAAAAATACCAGGTCTTGGATGATGATACTTAATGTACCTCATGGTTTCCCAGAGGTTCTTAATCTCTAACCTAATTCATGAGCTCCTAAACAAACTATTCTCTCTCTAATTTATAATTTGGGGGGAAGTATACCAATTAAATTCTCAGCTCTGTACTTTCTGATCACTATTAGTTCTCCTTTAACTGTTTTTGCTTTTCACTACTACTGCTGATGTTATTGATGTTGTCTTACTTCTTTTTTAAGTCTAATGGCAATTCCTTACTGTAATTCACACTATGATTTCTCCGTTTCGGATGACTGAATTTTTTTTCTTTCATTAAAACATACACTAAGTTAATATCTAGTGGTAGTAATATTGTGGTTTCCTTTTCATAGTTTAAAGAATTAAGTAATGTCCAAATTACTAAAAATAAAGAAATAGAATTCTGAGAACAGAGAAGTAAGCTGTAATCACACAAGAAATAAAGTAAAGAATTTCTTGCCATTACATGAATAGGTACTTATTGACTGAAGTACTTTTACCAAATGCACAGTCATTAATTCAATAAACTAAAGGGCTGCACCAAGAATTAGAAGACAAGAAAAGTTACCCCTTTTCAAACTCAATTATCCTTAACTATACTTTTGGGTATGTCTTTTCTCTCTACTCAAATATACAATTTATTAGCTTCTTACTTTTGTAATTATCTCCACAAATTTAAAAAATGGAGAAAGATCTAGCAGTGCACAACTTAATCAACAACTACATTTCTATGTATGTAAATATAAACTATTACTCTAAGTATAAAGCACTATATAAACACAGAAACATAATATCTTTACTTAAACTTACAATCAATTTCCTTCAGGAAAAGATGCAAAATTGCATACATTAAACATAAAATTGGTTCAAGAGAACAAGAGAGGAACTGAAATTTGGTCTTAGTTTCAAATCATGACTAGAGATAGGAATGTCCTTAAAAGGGTAGAACATCAAATGTCAAAGAACAGAGATGGAAAAGCATATGGTAGGCGTGAAGGGCAGGGTGTAGATGCTGATCAAGAAGACCACAGGGGGGGCGCCTGGGTGGCTCAGTGGGTTAAACCCTCTGCCTTCGGCTCAGGTCATGATCCCAGGGTCCTGGGATCGAGCCCCGCATCGGGCTCTCTGCTCAGCGGGGAGTCTGCTTCCTCCTCTCTCTCTGCCTGCTTCTCTGCCTCCTATGATCTCTGTCTGTCAAATAAATAAATAAAATCTTTAAAAAAAAAGAAGACCACAGGGTTAGAGAAGGTGAGTCTGTGAGAGTAAATTGGTGCTACACTGAGGACTGACAGGCTTGGCTTGGGTTTTGGATTTCATTCTCTATGAAATGACCCAATCTGTAAGAGCTTTACCACTAACCCAACTGGGACAAAGATTAGGAGAGTCACAATTACTCTCATTTGTATAATACTCTAGACTCTGAGAATTACTTTCCTATCTATTGTCTCTACATAGGCATGGCTTCTGGTTTCTGTCCTAGACATTTACAAGGTCACTCTTCTATTCTTCAATCCCTCTCTCAGTTGTGGGCTCCTAAGAACTACAGTCAGCCTACAGAATTCACACCTATTCGTCACAAAATAAATTTAAAGTACCGGGGTCAGAGTTCTAAAATGTATCTGGATACACACAACTTCTTTTTATTCTGTCCCCAAAACATAAGTTGAATTATTTCAGATCACAAGTTGTGTCATTTTGGCTGCTTTTTCCAGTCAAAGACGTGTCCATATAAATAAGCAAATTTTTAAAATGGGATTCTCACATTATGATACAAAATTAAAATTCTCTTGGAAGAACCAGCACTTCATAATTTATAAAGGATCAGGGCTGAGATTTGGAAAAGTCCTTGAATGAAAACTGTCAAGATCTGCCATTCATAACCTTGACTACACACTGGAATTAGTGTAATAGATCCTTAAGAAACAATTAACAATTCTCAGGCCATAACCCAGAACAATTAAATCAGAATCTTTGCACTTGGGGCTTAAACACTGGTATCATTTGTAGGAAGCTTCTCAAGTGATTATAAAGTGTACTCAACTAGTCCTGTAGTTCTCAATTTAGCCGCACACATTAAAATAAATCGGGGCATGGCTCCACAATGACTAAGTCAGAATCCTTTCTGGTGCTACACTGACACTTAATTCTTTTTTTTTTTTTTTAAGATTTTATTTATTTATTTGACAGAGAGAGAGATCACAAGTAGGCAGGGAGGCAGGCAGAGAGAGGAGGAAGCAGGCTCCCCGCGGAGCAGAGAGTCCGATGTGGGGCTCGATCCCAGGACCCTGGGATCCTGACCTGAGCCAAAGGCAGAGGCATTAACCCACTGAGCCACCCAGGCGCCCCTGACACTTAATTCTTAAAGCAGATTCTAAGGTATGCCCAAGGATGAGGATCACAGATATAATCCATCCCTCTCATTCTTGAGTCCAGGGTAACTCAATTCCTGAACAAACTGGGATTAAAACTGTTCCCATGACCTGTAACCTGTAGGCTCTTTTTCTTCCACAAGTCTGTCAGCCTACCATTCCCAGAACACTCTGTATGTCTCTCATTTTTCATGCGAGGCTCTCTAACTAGAATGCCACATTGGATCTTCCTACCCCAATTCTACCCTAGTTCCACCATGAACACTTAGCTTTCTGGCTTCCCTCTGAGTTTCTGTAGCATGTATTATCTATAGCTCCTATATGGTATCATAGAAATAAAGGTATTCTTTAAAGATTTTTTTATGTATTTATTTGAAAGAAAGAAAGAGAGAGCAAGTGAGAGCACAAGAGTGGGGGAAGGGAGAAGCAGACACCCGGCCAAGCAGGGAGGCTGGACCAGGGCCTTGATTACAGGACCCTGGGATCATGACCTGAGTCGAAGGCAGATGCTTAATCAACTGAGCCACCTAGGCCACCCGAAATAAAAGTATCTGTTGAGCACTTGCTGTGTGTCAGGTACTAGGTACATAGAGCCATATGACATTATCTAATTTAATCTTAACAACTACTTCATGGGGTATGCACAGTTATTCCCAGTGAAAGAACTGGAGGCTTACAGAGGTTAAGAAATAAGCACACTGCATCTGGTCTCTGGCTGTGCCTAAAACTGTGTCTTCATTACCTTGGATATCAATTCTCCTCATAAAGTAGGTACTCAATGAGATTCTTTTTTTAAAAAAGATTCATTTACTTACTTTAGAGAGAGAGAGCAGGGTGGGGAGGGGCAGAAGGGGAGAGAATCCCAAAGCAGACTCCCCACTGAGCATGGAGCACTACCAGGATTAGATTCCAAGACCTTGAGATAATGACCCAAGCTGAAACCAAGAGTTAGACCCTTAGTCAACTGAGCCATCCAGGTTCCCCCTCAACAAAATTCTTGATGATCTTATGTTTTTTATGTGTGGAAAACAATGGAGACAAATGCCAAACATTACTATTTATCATGTATGTACATAAGTATACAGAAGACTTGGTTTCTTTCCTACTATGAATGTTACTGTTATGAACTGAACTGTGCCCCGCCCCCTGCCCAATTCATATATTAAAGTCCTCAAACCAAGTGAGAATGTAATCATGTTTGGAGATAGGGACTTTAAAGAGATAATTAAATTAAAATGAGGTCCTGGTGTGCCTGGGTGGCTCAGTAGGTAAAGAGTCCAACTCTAGACTTCAGCTCAGGTCATGATCTCAGGGTGGTGGGATTGAGCCCTCAGGTGGGCTCTGAACTCAGCTGGGAGTCTGCTTATCCTGTTCCCTCTGCTCCCACTCCTGGCTCTCTCTCAAATTAATAAAATCTTTAAAAAAAAAAACACATTAATATGAGGTTGTTAGGATAGCCTCTAATCCAATATGACCGGTATCATAAGAAGAGGAAATCTGGACACAAACAGAGGAGAGGCAATGTGAAGACTCAGGGAGGAGATGGTCACCTACAAGCTATGGAGAAAGTCCTGGAACATATCCGTCTATCATGGATCTCAGAAGAAACCAACACTGCCAATACCTTGATATTGGAGTTCTAGCCTCCAGAACTATGAGGAAAATAAGTTTCTGTTGTTTAGGCCATCAAGTCGTATCTTGTTATGACAGTCTTAGTTAAAGTGTACACTATTATCTCAGCCTCAGAAGAGTTTACTAGGATTAAAATTAATCTCCTGCATGGAACAGGTGCTTAAAGAAAAAAAAAAAAAAAACCCACAAAACACAAAAACAACCTAACTACAGAAGTTCAGCTTAGTTGGCAGAACTCAAAGACGGTTACATGCAATAACAATTAAATCCAGAATAGTAATAGGAACTAGAGATACTGGTACCACAATGCATGAAAAAGAATGATATAGGAGGTAATATCCCTATTTCCAGTACGGCAGTTGGCCTCAGGGAAGTCAGTATCTATCTAGACATTCAGTTTCTAATTTCTGGACAGGGATTGGTGAGGGCAAGGCAAGGTTGTTCTAGACAGACTTGGGCAGCAGAATTAGATCCAGGGACATAACCAAAAAATGGCAAAAATGTAGTGCTTGGGCTCAGGAATATGTTAGAGGTCAGACTGTTAGGACTGGGTCTAGACTGCAGACAGAACGAGTAGATGGACTGCTAAATGCTAGTCCTCAGAAGGTCTGGCTGGAGCTAGGGACAAGATGAGTTCCAGGCTCTTCCACATACAAAGAGAAAATGGCTACAGGGGTTAGGAAATCAGGCACACCTCAACACCCATAATGTCTCCTTCTCTGTTCAATAGTGTGGGAAAGGAGAGATTTTTTTTTTTTTTTTCCCTTCTGAAGTCTCTCCCGGGTCTAAGATTCTGTTATTCTGTTAAATTGAACCAAAAGTAAGAACAACCTTTTCATTCACTGGATAAAATGGGTCAAAAACACTGCAGTATGATTCTGCATTTTAAAAGGATACTGAAGAACAACTTACTGAGATAAAATAGTGGCAGTAAAATCTTCAATATCAAGTCTTTTTCTAAATATACTTTGAAGCATAAATGTTTCCCCTTGAAATGACCTTTAGTTATAAATCTTTTAAAATATTCTATGTTAAAATTGTAAGCATATATTATATATAAAATTTGTGATTATTTTTGAAAATGTAGCCCAGATTTTAATTTAGTTTCTCCTGATTCGAGAATAGGAATCTCTTTCAGATGTAACCAAATGACTAATATTTCCAGCTATGGATTATTTTAGGAGAAATATTATTGGGTATAATCATGTTAGACTTACAGACTTCATTTCTTTTCTTTTTATAGAATTTCCTTTTAATCACAGCTCTTGTTTTAGAATCAAGGCGATTTTTTTTAGTAGTTATATATTAGGCAGAAATTGTAACTCTGAAAAAGCCAGCTTCTCACCATGATGACTTCCAAAATTTGCTTAACACATATTCTTAGAAATTAGGAGTTAGCATGTTGGCTCAGACCACACACATGCACACACACACAGAGTTATTTGTGTCCTCTCAATCTCTTCCTAAGATTTAAATTGCACAGATGATTAAAACAGCTAATGTCCATTCCATATCCACTGTAAGAAGAAATTAGTTCTCAGAATCCCTGTAAGGCATATAAACTGTAGCATCTAACAGCCTAAATCATGCCTCTTTCATTAGTTGAAAGGGAGAAAGAAACTCATCTGTCCCTCAGCAACACCAGATAGTAATCTCCCCTTCTCTTTTGTGACAATTCTCTTCGCTATCCTCTCTAATATCAAAGAAAACCAGGGCAGTTAAAACTGTTGGGCTTTGGTACTAAACATCATCCTGTCCAACTGCTGGCCCTACAGCAATCTCTTTCCTTTGAATAGATTAAGAGGGTAAATTTAAAAAAATGTTAGAGAAAGCATTGGGTTGAAAGTTAAGAAGTGGAGGCAGAGGTCTATAAAATTGTGTTCATCAGCATCTGTGTGAAATGGGTCGACCAGAAGTACCTAAAAGGAAACCGGACAAAAGAAATGAGGTGGGTTCTTCTGAGAGACCCACTAAGGGCAGGGGTTATGTTCTAATTATATTGTCCCAAAGCCTGATAAGTGCCTATCATATAGTAGAAACTCAATAAAAGTTAAAAGAGAAGCCAATTCTCTTAACAATTCTATGTGGATCTATCACTGTTTTGAAGTTCTGGAAGCTAAAATGCCATTTATGAAAGGCCCCAGAAGATACCAAAACTGGTTATTTGCAGCTTAATGAAGGGGATGTTAAATAGCAGTTTATGTTTTCCTATTTAAATGGGAATCAAATTAATGCATGCACAAGATGAAAATTAAATAAAGTCTTGATACATAGCTACAATAATTCATTTCCCCTCATATACCTTCTGCCCACGCTATCAATTCCACTTCTCAAAATTATTTTCAAATATTTATTTTCTTAGTCCTTCAAAGCACTCTAATTTTTTAAAAATAATTTGCTCTATATGTTGACTGCCTTATTGGAGATACTATCTACTGCTTTCTAATATTAAGATAATACCTGTGGTTAAAACTTAGAGACTATTTTCTTTAAGATTTTATTTATTTATTTGACAGAGAGAAAGAGACAGAAAAAGCGGGGGGGGGGGGGGGGAGGCAGGCAGAAGGAGAAGCAGGCTCCCCTGCTGAGCAGGAATCCTGATGTGGGACTCAATCCCAGGACCCTGGGATCATGACCCTAGCTGAAGGCAGATGTTTAACTGACTGAGTGACCCAGGTGCCCCTCATTAGAGCCCTCAGCTCACTTTATTTATGTCCTTTTGCTTTCAAAAGTCAACAGTTTTATTTCTCATTTTATACTTCTATATTTAAATATACATAATCCTGTATTTCTTGTCCTAAAATTTGAACAGGCTACTTTAACTTCTGAACATTCTAGATGAGAATATTCATGTGTTAACTGCACTTCTCCCCTGTCCAAATCCTTTCACCTCCATATTGGTCAGTTTTACCTTTATTTTGACATGGACAAAAAAAAAATTTTTTTTTTAAAGATCTTATTCATTTATTTGAGAGAGAGAGAGTGAGAGACACAGTGAGAGAGGGAACACAAGCAGGGGGAGTGGATGAGGGAGAAGCAGGCTTCCTGCTTAGCAAGGAGCCCGATGTGGGGCTCCATCCCAGGACCCTGGGATCATGACCTGAGCCAAAGGCAGATGCTTAACCACTGAGCCACCCAGGCACCCCAATGCAGACAAAATATTTATTCAATTATGTAAACATATATAAGTATTCAATGTAGAATGGAGTTTATTCTACAAATTGAAAAACGGTAAGGGGCACTTACAATATTATTACATATAAATACTCCAGAACCAGGTAAAAATAATGTGCAGAAGTTTCAATTTCCTTTTTTAGGTATGAACTATCAGTTCAGAGGAAAATGTGCCTAGGTTAATAGCTGAGTGAGCTGTATCAATTAAAATAATGTCACATTTTTGTTTGCTTCATATTTGAAACTTTATTTTCCTTAACAGTTTTTTTTTTCCATTTGTTTGCTTTTCTGTTTTTCTAAGTGTTTGTTCCTTTTTATTGTTGAAAATAGAGACAGCCTTTCCTCACCTGGTCAATAATGTCATGTAACTCATCAGTCATTGGATATTTCTTGGAATCCATGACATTATCCTTAATAAAGAGTTTCTTTGAGGAGCCTCCTGGAAATGGTCTCTGGTTTTAATTTTTACAGCTCGCTTTCTATACACATTGTCATTCAGGGATTTCTTTGCACTGGATTCCTGGGATAGCTCCACTATTTCTTGTTTCTAATTTGTCCCACTTTTTTGATTATTATTCTAAGTTTTCTTGAATGATACATCTTTAAATAATTTTCTCAGAAGGAAATTGCAAAGTAGGTTTCCTGAGAACTTAGAGGTGACTGATGGTTTGGGTGTGCACAGAATTGTAGTTTCAAAGGGTTTTGGTCCATATACTTTAAAGGTACTGAACAGTTATAGTCTAGAATCTACTGCTGATGGAAGTCTATGGCCAGTTTAACCCTTCCTGTTGTGTAAATGACCTAGTTCATTTCTTAACCTCTAAAAGTTTATAGATTTTTTTTCCCTTTTTCCCTTGGCATTTTTAACGGTGTTAAACTTTCTCCAAAGTTTCACAATTATAACCTCTGGACTCATCCTCTGAGCTCCTACGTGTTTCCTCATGGGTCAGTTTCAGTTTCACGTTTACTTCTTTTTTTGGACCAAAAGAGGTTTACAGGCTTTGCATCAGCTGTTATTCTAATGTCTCAGATCAAGTTATTTCACTTCCTGGCTAGGAGAATCAACTCATACCTGTGGCAAGTTTGTGATCTTCAGTCCGGTTATATAGTCTCATATCTTGTCCAGATACCCCTGTCCAAGCGCGTCAGTGTTATGGGTTTTGGTACCCAGAGCTTTCCCTTTAAACTTAGCTGATAACTTGAATTTTTCAAAAAATATTTTACACAGAGTATCTGTGTGTTGGGCGAGGAAGCTGCCCTGGGGGTGGGGCGTAGGCATTTCGGGATGTGTCAAACTTGACCAGGAATGTGGCATTTCGTACTGTTTGGTTTCTAAGCACCCTTCTGCTCCTGAACTAACTTCTTACTTGTAGGGTCTACTTACTCATCCTGATTTTTTGTTTTTTAGCTCCTCCTGCTGGCGCTCTTCATAGTTTGTGGCCTTAGTTGTTCATTCACATTGAAGACTGACTCCTGGCTGGATTTCTGTGTGTAGCTGGTGAGAATTTCCACGTAGGTCTTTTTAGCCACACTGCTGTAATGGACACTAACAGTGTCTCCAGCATCTGTGAATGAATGGCGCTTGGGAGCTGGCAGCCTTTACTTTAGGGTAAACAACATATGGAACTCCGCATTAAGCCGTATGGTTGCGGGGGCAACAACTCCAGAATCTCTGGCTTTTGCTCAGGCGGTTCACCGGATTTCTTCTGGATTTCTACCTGGGACTTCAGTGAGGGGCTGGCTGCTCTTGCTGTTGGGTAGGGGGTAAAGAGGAGGAGGGAATGGTAAGGAGAACAAACAGAGTGATGCAGTTGCTCGGTCAACAACTGTTGAATGAATCTGCCAGTCTGAAGCTCTCCTTCTCACTTCCTGCTCCACACTCTGGCATCTGGGTCTCAAGTTTCCGTGAGGTGCTCCGTGGCAAATAGTCTTCTTCACCACCACACTCTCATTCACTTGGAAACCTCTTATGTCTAAAAGTAGGAGCTAGAGTGTATTACGCTAAGGGAAATGAGTCAGTCAGAGGAGGAAATACTGCATAATTTCACTCATATGTGGAATTTAAGAATCAAAAGAGATGAACATAGGGGAAGGAGAAAAGAGAGAGAGAGAAACAGGGAAACAAACCATAAGTGACTCTTAACTACGGGGAACACGCTGAGGGTTAGGGTTAGGGTGGGTGAGGGGATGGGCTAAGTGGGTGATGGGTATTCAGGAGGGCAACTGCTGTGATGAGTACTGGGTGATACATGTAAGCGATGAATTACTAAATTCTACACCTGAAGCCAATTTTACCACATATATGTTAACTAATTAAATTTAAATAAAAACTTGAAATAAAAAAATAAAAAACACAAAATAAATAAAGCTGGGTAGGCTACTTTCTTCTTTACACTCTAAAAACATCTCATCTGCTCATAGCTCACTTTCTTTTTCTTCATTTTTATGGGATCTCATGGGGTAAGAAAAATCAATGCTTAGGTTTGCGTAGTCATTTAAAGATGAAGTCATTTTAAGTTATTATTGTTTTCAGCTTACAATTTTTTTTTTAAAATGTCTGTAGCCAAATTCTTACCAAAGAAACTGATTTTATCTTAGTGCATCCTGTCTCTCGATAAAGTCCCCAATAAGAATCCTCTGGATAGCCAATAAAAAATGTCATGAAGGCAGAGACCATGGCTATATGTGTGTATTTATTTATTTAATCACTGTACCTCTAGAACCTAGCACTGTGTGCCTGGAAATGCAGTAGGTTTTTATAGATATTTTGTTTAATATCATGTGTATCATCCAATATTCATGTAATATTACATATAAACTAATATATAAATAAATCCCTCCAGATTTTTAAATTGCAAGCCCTCTTAAGTTATAGGAAGAAGGACCAAGACTACCAAAAAGATATAAAATACATTCTTCACTGTCAAAATACACAAGTAACTCAGTAGCTCTTGGTCAGAATCAAAAGTTCTGTCAACAGTAGGCATTGTACTGCTGGAACGCAAAGAAGATACTCCCAATATTTTAATGTTTAATGTTTATAGTTTAATGATTAAAGAATAACATAAAGAATTACATTTACATTTAAAGAATTTAGTACCTGATTTTTGCAAGGGTTTCCAACTCTTGTTCCTGATTCCCTAATGATTAAGTTGTCAGGTACACAAACTTAGTCAATAATTCACAATACCTAAACCCTATACTCTGGCCCATGGAAACAGTCTTTGTCTTTAGGGGGAAAGTTCACACCTGGTATTAAAAATCCATAGTCTTATTTGATACCCTTGCAGGTATCATTTCTTAAGAGTAATCCAGATATCACATGCTCCTAAAAGGACTGCTAAACACTGCCTAGCAGTAATAGTTACAAACGAACCAGTTAGCCCTTGTTATACAGGCTGACCTCAGAAGCCGTGCATAGAAGACTTTAAAAGGTATAATCAATTTGTGTTGCATTTTCTGAGTTTATTCAAAGTCAGTAAGCGGGAGGGGATAAAAAAGGAAATCCTGTTATCCAATGTCAGGCTCTTCTTCCAACTGGCTCTGTCAGAGGATTTATACTTTAAGTTCCTTGTTAAGTGTAAGTAGCTTACTCCCCTGATCAAGACAGCAAAACTTCCGTGTTTCTTCTCAGAACTGGTGCCATTTCTTTCTCTCCTCTACACTGGCACCATCTTTGTCTCTTTCCTTCTTCTCAGACCTCTCTACTCAATTCTTGAAGCACAAATCTTTACTAGGCCTTGCCCCAATGGGTCATATTACACATTTTATTTATACTAAACTGCTATCTTGTAAACAAGAATTAGTTCACTATCTTTTTCTTCAAAAAGAAATTTGTTTTAACATTTATAAGCTAAGAGACAAAAGATGCCCAATTTTCCCCAAATGGCAAAAACAATATGGCATTCACTTTGAAAACATGTGATAACTGACCTCAATTTTGAGACAAGCCCACTGGAGCTCACTGTTAATCCCTCTGTGTGTGTGGGGAGGGGTATATGAGTGGAATTATACCATACATAAAAGATTATATTGAATATAAAGGCTGTGTTGCCTTCCAGATGCCATTTGACTAGGTTACCTTTTCTTGTTGAATTTTAGGACATAGCAAAATTATATCAACACACCTAGAAAAAAATGTCCCTTTGAGGCATTTATTAAACTGCGGAGAAATGAAACACATTTCATGGTGTAATTTTCTTTGCTTATTTCTCTACAGAAAGTAAACTCTATGAGGGCATGAAACATACATTTTATCTTTTTTTCTTTTCTTTATTAAAAAATTTTTAATTTTTTTATTCACATATAATCTATTATTAGCCCCTGGAGTACAGGTCTGTGAATCGCCAGGTTTATACACTTCACAGCACTCACCATAGCACATACCTTCCCCAGTGTCCATAACACAACCACCCTCTCCATACCCCCCATATTTTATCTTTTTTAAACATCAGTTTATATATGGAAAGTGTTAAATACATATTTGCTGATATAAATAAACCAACTGCATAATGATAAAATTAGAATAATAATATCAATGGCAAAAATGGTTTGCACACAGTAAGTAGCTACCTTATGCCAGTGATATGGTCTAAATGTTGTGTCCCCCCAAAATTCACATGTTGAAATCCTAAACCCCAGAGATGATGTCTTAGGAGGCGGGGCCTTTAGGATGTACTTAGGTAGCAAAGGTGGGCCTTCATAAATGGAATAGTGCTCTTATAAGAAACCCCATAAATCTCCCCAGCCCCTTCAACCAAGTGAGGAAATAGCAAGAAGGTACTAGCTATGAACCAGGTAGAGGGTTTTTAGCAGATCGACCAAGTGGGCATCTTGACCTTGGACTTCCCAGTCTTTAAAATAGTAAGACATAAATTTCTGTTATTAATACACTACCTAGTCTGGGGCAAAAAAAAAAAAAAATAATAATTTTTTTTTTTTTTTGGAGCCTGAACAGAATAAGAGAGCCAAGCATTGTGTTTAATGTTTAATTATATGTGTAACTCTTAAACTGAACTAACAAATGAATAGATGTAATACTGTGTTTTTCAACAAATAAGAAATATATATTTGGTCTTAGTGAAGGTTCTAGTAAAGAGCTTCTAAAATCACTGGGGTTTTCTGGGGTGCTTCGGTGGCTCAGTGGGTTAACCATCAGCTTTTGGCTCAGGTTAGGATCCCAGGGTCCTGGGGTCCAGCTCCTTGCTCAGTGGGGAGCCTGCCTCTGCCCCTCCCCCTGCTTATGCTCTCTCTCTCACTGAAATAAATAAAATCTTCAAAAAAATTAAAAATAAAAAACTTGGAATTCCCCAAGTGACAAAAGCCATAAAGGTGTCTTTTGTTAGGTTAATGAGGTGACTATTAGTACATGTGCTTCAGATGCCAGCATTTACCAAGGTGACTTTTGGACCACACCTAAGGATGGGGACTGGTTGCTTGGAGAACCAATCATGTGATTAGAGGATTGGAACTTTAGGTTCCAGTCCCCTCACTTCTGGAAGAAAGGGACTGGAGGTTGAAGCAATTGCCAATAGCCAATGAGTTAATCATCTCTGCCCACTAGGTTCTGAGAACTCCCAGGGAGGGAGCACGTGGAGGTGCTAGGGGCATGGCATACGTGGAGAGGGCATGAGAGCTCTGTGCCCTTTCCTCAGAACCTGCACTATGCATCTCTTCCACCTGGTTGTTCCTAAATTATATCATTTTATAATAAACTAGTTTCCTAGAATCCAAATAGGTTTCCTAAATTCTGTGAGCATCTCTAAGAAATTAATCAAACCCATGGAGCGGGTTGTGGAAGCCTCTGATCTACAGCCTGTCGGTGAGAAGCATAGGTAACAACCTGGGCTTATGACTGGCATCTGAAGTGGAGAGCAGTCTTTTGGGACTGAGCCCTTAACCTGTGGGATTTGAGGCTATCTCTAGGTAGAAAACATCAGAATTGAATTAAGTTGAATTCACTAGGATATCCTGCTGGTATATGAGAATTGCTTGTTGGTGTGGCAAGTCATTCTCTCTCTCTCTCTCTCTCTCTCACACACACACACACACACACACGCATGCACACACACACACACATTGTAACTGAGTCCAGAATCCAAAATAATGGGCTATAATTAAAATGCAATTTCAATTTGTCTCCCACTGCCCTTTAAATTTTATTGTATGGGGATAATCTTCCCTTGTCCCTGAAACTCAAAACATGGCATCCACTCTCCTAAGGCAGCTCTTCCCAAACCATTTTTCCTCTTCTTGCTCCATTAATCTTATAGGACATAAAAATAGTTTTTACCTTTTCTTTATGTCTTATACATATGAGTGATTATCTCACACTCATTGTGATATTAGATATTTATGGTACAGGTTCCACAAGAAAAATCAAAACAGGGAGAATGCTAATGTAGCATCCTACTTTACATGCATCATCTCATGAAACTCCTCAATAATCTTACCATGTGGATAGTGGACACTCCTATCTCCATTGAGCCAACCAGCGAACTAGTACTTACAGAGGTTAAGTAACTTGTGCAGAGTTACAGTACACTGTAGATTATCATAGCTGGTTCCCTAGATCGTCCTTTAAGTAGACAATGGTGGGGTTTGGTAATAAAGCCATTAATCAATATTACAGACAGTGGAATTTCTAATTCATTTTGAAAGAGAAAAATGTCTCTGCTATACTGATTTAAAAGTATGTTATTTACAGTTAATGTTTCATTTTGTAAACACCATGTTGGGATCAGTTAAAATATTAGAATAAAGCAACTATTTGACTGGAGTTTATTTTCAAGGCATTTATTGAAAATGAGATTCACTGTAAGAGAAAAGAGTTGTTTGAGACAATGGCACATGTGATGCTCCTGTGTTCCCAGAAGAGATTTAAGTCCAACTTCAGAGGTGTATGTATAGTCACCACTGTTCCCAGAATGGTAATTCCAAAGGAAGGGAGAGACTGAGCAAAGGCAGTAAGTTCCTCACATTATACCAGTTCCATCCTTCCAATTACCCATGCCACTAGTCATTTTTTCTTTCACAATCTGTCGGTATTGTAAATAGTTGTGAGATTCAATTCTGTCTGATTCTATGCCCACTGTGATTTAAAATACATATTCAGTAAGAACTGATGTCAAGTCCTTACTTTAAGAAATGGGAAAATATACATATATATAAATATACATAGTTATATCCATTAAGAGTTACCTGCATACCAATTAAGCATACTCATTTACATTTTTATTTAACATTTTATTATTTCAGGGGAGAAACATAAGTGTTTATAAAACAATGCTAAGGCACAGAAGGCAGCAAGAGTATCCTCACCATGTGATTTTTTAAAGATTTATTTATTTTAGAGCAGGGAGATATGGGGGTAAGGGGGGTACAGCAGAAGGAGAAGGAGAAGAAGACTTCCCACTGAGTGTGGAGCCCCAGTGGGGCTCCATCCCACAACCTTGAGATGACCACCCCAGCTACAACCAAAAGTCAGATCCTCAACCAATGGAGCTACCCAGGTGCCCCACCATGTGACTTTTAAAAAGCTCATACACAATATGCATAAATACATGCACATTGACTTATAAGTCAAACATAAGTCGTCAGAAGGTATGCTTAAAGAGCCAAATGATCCCAAATACATATAATACTTTAATTTCTGTCTCCCAATGCCCTATCAATTTTATTCCACAGTGACAGTCTTCCCTTGACCCTGAAACTTACAACATGATATCCACATTCTGCTAAGTAATCTCTTCCCAAATCACTGTCCCAAAACAGCTATTTTAACTTGAGATGCAGTAATTATGACGGAGTGGACTTTCTCAACTATTCCCAAATACATATATCCATTCACCCATATATCTGTCTATACATCCAGCCATCTATCTAGACAGATAAATACCTAGATGGATATATGTTTGTATATGTATATCTATCTATTTATCTATGTAGAGAGAGAGAGAGAAACTAGACAGAGAGGACACAGCAGTTTGAAGATAGAGAAAATGAGAAAGCAAAGTTACTTTTTTATAAATTTGTAATAGTATATAATTTAACAACTCTAAGACAAGCCAGAAATCTCTAAAAATAGTTACTCCATAATATTACTAAGAAACATTACAAAAAAGATGATGACCACCACCACCCAATTTAGGACTATGGCCAAATTAAATGTGAGTAAATAGCAAAACGAAAGAAATACATAATTTCAACATTAAATTGAAGTATTTTCTAGACCAGTGTCATGTTATCTAAAGGAACTTTCTGTGATGATTGCTCTTGAGCACTTGAAATGTGGCTAGTGTAACTGGGGAACTGAATTTTTAAGTTTCTTTAACTGTAATTAATTTAAAAAGCTACATGTGGTCACGGTATTGTAGATGGCAGAACAAGACCAAAAGAAAGCCAGCTTATCACACAATGCTCCAAAATGTTTTGTAATGTGATAGGTAAAACAAACTTTGAACTACAAAGTTACTATCCAAAACAATATATAACATCAGCATGTTATACCTTCTTCACAAGCTGTGAAGAAGATTGACCCAAAACTTGAAAAATACTCTCTCTGGAGTATCACACCACTAAAGTTAAAAAAAAAAAAAAAAAAAAAAAAAAAAAGGTACATTCCCCTTTCTCAGGAATAGTTTTGGTTTTCTAGAAAAGTGTTTCCCCCCCCAATCCACCCCAAAATAATAGCTTAAAAACACAAGACTGCATACTGAATTTCCCACAATGACAAAAGCCAAAGTCTTTAAGAACTTTTGTAACCCAAATTTGAAGCTTGTGATTATGTTTCAAAATTCTACCAAAAGGAAGCTAGCAAGCAAGTAAGCTAAAACCTTCTACTCTGTTCTCTGTGAGGCTGTGTCTGTGCGCATCCCACTTCGCACTTCTTTCCCCACTTCTGTGGAACTACGGAGATGTAACTGACATACAGCTCCGTATAAATTTAAAGATACACCGCATAATGATCTGACAGCGAAATGATTACCAAAGTTTAGCTAGCATCCATCTTCCTACCTAGCTAGAATTCGTTTTTCCCCTGTGATGTGAACTTTTCGAATCTACCCTCAAAACTTTCTAACACACCATACTGCAAAGTTAACGACGGTCATCACGTTACCCCTTTGGACCCGCACTTCTCCCCCCCACCCCGCACACACGCGCCTCGGATCTCCCTACGCGCGCACCTCCGAGCTCCGCACACCCGCGCCTCCGGGTCCCCGCACACGCCGCGCGCCTCCGAGCTCGGCCTACGCGCGCCTCCGAGGCTCAGTAGCGTCCCGGTGCCTGCGGGAGCCGCTCTCCGTCTTACCTTTCTCGCTGACGCTCTCGCTCTCCAGCTCCACGTCCTCGCAGCTGGTGTACTCCGGCGTGGACACGCCCTCCTCCTCGGAGCTGCTCACGGACATCTGCCGCTTCTTGCCGCCCCTCTTGGACCGGTGCGGCTTGGGCGGAGACGGCCGCACGGACTCGGACTGATCAGAGCTCAAGGAGTCGTTCCGCAGCATCGTCTCCACCTTCTCGCGCTTGGACTTCCTGATGAGGACGGCGGAGCTGGGGTCCAGGCGGCTCTGCTTCCTGAGGGGCTCCTGGGCTTTGGGCTCCAGGGCTTCTGCGGGGACCGGCCCATGCCTGGGTGCCGGCGGGCTGTGGTTCGTGAGCTGCTTGGCGCCCGGCGCCCTGGCTTCCGCAGTCCTCTCGGCCGAATAGGCCCGCGGCGACTCCGGCGGCGAGGCCCTGGCGGCGGCCGGGGCGCGCTTGCCGGCCTTGCTCTCGGGCAGCGCGGTGCCCGCCTCCGTGCGCGGGAGAGCCACGTCGCTGTGGCGCCGCTCGTGCCTCGCACGGGACACGCGGGCGTGCATGCGCATCTGCTGCTCCTCCGGCGGCGGTTTCACCGGGTACCGCGCCAGGTTCGGATCGCTGCGGTACCGGGTCTGGTACTCCTCCTCTTTCCTTTGCTTCTCGTCGTCCGCCGCTTTGCGGTCCTCTCGCTTTTCCGGCACGTCCGGGTAGTCTTGTGACCGCCCTTTCTCAAGCCTTCGGCTTTCCCGCCTTTCTTTCCGCTCGCGCTCTTCCACGGCCCCCTCTCCCGGCGGCGCTGAGGACTTGGGCACGCGTTTCCGCTCGCTCTTCTGGGCTCCTTTACCGTTCTGCTCCGAGAGCCCTGGAGTCTTCTTCCTGTGATAATACGGGGACGTGAAGAGGGAAAGCAATGTATAAAGCTACAAATGGAGACCAGATCTAAGAAGCGTCGTTTCTTCGCATTCCATTTAAATCCTTTCAAATGATTCGCTATAATTTGATGGCTAATTAAGCGAGTCGATAACCATATTACACCTGTGCATCTGATTAACTTTCTACACAAAGCTCTTTACAGAACAGCATCCCAAGGAACTTTAAAAAGTTGCTTTCACATTTCAGATTCTCCATAAATTAGCTAGATGAATAAAAAGGACCAAATAAATTAATTCAATAAATGAACAAGTTGTATGCTAAATTCTACTGTGAATGAAAGACTTAAAAATGTTTTAGATGAAATTAATATAGGTAATAACATAGTAGCAAAAGATAATACACACATGTCAGCTCAATCTAAATATATACTTGATATATCTGGACAATACATTAGTGACAATCTACCATAATAGAAACTTTTAAAGAAATGTGAATACAAGTATGCCCATTTCAAAAATTAAATCTAGTAGCACTTCTTTAATAGTAGAACAGAAGTAATTTTAACAAGGTCATGTGCACCTAAACAATTTTAAGGGAGTTGATGAGGAAATAAATGGTTGAACCTTAGCCTTCATTTTACCTTCTTTGGGCAAAAATAATAGAAATATTGAAATGTTTCTAATTATTATTCATTTTTCCTCCCCCCTTCCTTTCCCTCTCCCCCATTTAAGAACACAATGCAAAAAAAAAAAAAAAAAAAAACCCCACAACCCCCCCCCCCCCCACACACACACAACAGTTTTGTGTTCTACTTTTCTCTCCATCGGGTTGAAGACACTGCAAAGATAAAGGGTTTGGCAGTCTTTAAATATTGTAGATATCTCACTCATTTGCCCCTTTCAGCCCTTTCTTGTACATTGGAGTTCCCGTAATTTGGGAAAGTTCCAGCAATTATAACAGAAGTTACAAAAAGTAGAGGCCTTGTCCAAAGTGTCCTGACACTACATGATAAACCTTGCTATTAAGGTGGGAACAACCTAAGCTTTTTTTTTTCTTTTTCTTTTTTTTTAAGTTTTGAGGCCCATAAAGGGCTTTCCAAGGGGAACATCTTTTGACTGAAAGTACAAAAGCAGACATCATCCATAAAAATCAAGAAATAGGGCGCCCGGGTGGCTCAGTTGTTTAAGCAACTGCTTTTGGCTCAGGTCATGATCCCGGAGCCCCAGGATCTAGTCCTGCATGGGACTCCCGGCTCCATGGGGAGTCTGCTCCTCCCTCTGACCTTCTCCCCTTTCATGCTCTCTCTTACTGTCTCTTTCTCTCAAATAAATAAATAAATAAAATATTTTTTAAAAAATCAAGGAAAAAAATACAAGATGAAGAAAAGGGCAATTTCTATTGTGGGTTACCAAAGTACCTTGGGGTCAGTTTGAGGAGGGTCTACTAATGGTGGAAAGAAAAGGTGAAGGGTTTCAAACAGCATAAGTAAGCAAAATAGCATGCAAATTGTGCTGTGGACATTTAGTTCACAATGGTCTTTTGAAGGGAAAGGGATTTTCATCAGAGGGTGTAATTCCAAGGGTGGCTCTGCAGTTTTACAATGTAAGTTAGAGTCTAAAAGGATCATGTATCAGTGATCAAACATTGTTTCCATAAAAGTGTGAGGATTGTACAGCAGACATTTAGTAGCTCATTAAGGCACAGCGGATCTTGTTTGAAGCTTATATTGAATCAGTTTACTTTCCTTGAAATGCTGATAAATAATGCTTACCTTGCAAAGCTCACATGAGCATTAGAAAGACCATCTGTGAAAGTGTTTTGTGGAAAACTAGAGTGTCATAAAAATGGAAGGAGTTCTGCAGTCTTTCTGATCTTTGCTTCCCTGAGTATGCCTTTCCTCACCTCTCCCTCTAATTATCCCATTTCCATTAACTCTCGATGAAGAATTCTTCAACAATCATTGTAAACAGACTAACAACCTTCTTTTGGTCTCACTTATCTCCCCGAAGTTGCCACCCATCTCTTCTTTTCCTTCTATACCCCCAATGACCTCAGTATTTTCTTAAGTATTTATATCATCAGTAAGTAGCTTTTATAATCAGTAACAGCATTTGTCCCTAACAATCTTCTTTAAATTTCATCTAAAATGTTACAACAGTTGCTTCTCCATTCTTATTCCTGTAATCTTTGTAGGTTTTTTTCAAACCATATATCAAAAACAGGTTTCATATTTTCTCTTTAAAAACTTAACAGCTCCAAATTCTTTTATTTACAGGTGTCATTTTATGATCAATCCCAAAGTGCACCTTTAATATTTTTGTTTCTTTTTAACCCACCAGTCTGTCACCAAAAGCTATCCATTATACCTTCACTGAACTATATCTGGTGTACTCTCCACATAGTTTAGGTGCACTCATTCTCTCTTTCTGAAATGTCCCCTCCTACCCTATCTACCCTATAACTCCCGGAAATCCTAGAAAGCTTAATTCAGAAGGCACCCCCACTTTCCTGTGGCCCCCAAAGTACTATATGTATTTTCTAGGTTTGATCAAATCAGCCACTGTACAGTTAATTGCCCAGGTGTCTGTCTTCCTTAGGATATTTTGTGTTGTCTTCCCTAGGATCTGTCAGAAAAGGGATCATGTCATAGTCTTATTTATACTCTGATTCTTGGCACAGTGTTTGCTTATAGTAAACACACATTGGCTACTATCTTGAAAAATGGCTACTTTCATTGAATGCCTCCCATATATCAGCTTCTAAACACATGCTCCCATTTAATCCTTGCACAGCCTTGCAAGATGGGTTGTTACTGCCTAGTGTGACAGAACCAGGACTGAAGATCTGCTTAACTTAGAAGTCCTTGATGTTGGGGCGCCTGGGTGGCTCAATGGGTTAAGCCTCTGCCTTCGGCTCAGGTCATGATCTCAGGGTCCTAGGATCGAGCCCCACATCGAGCCCCACATCAGGCTTTCTGCTCAGCAGGGAGCCTGCTTTCTCCTCTCTCTCTCTCTGTCTGCCCGCCTCTCTGCATACTTGTGATCCCTTTCTGTCAAATAAATAAACAAAAAAAAAATCTTAAAAAAAAAATAAGAAGTCCTTGATGTTATTATATGGGCTTTGCTTGAAAAGGGGAACCAAAGTCTTCCTTGGCACCTACTCTCCCACACAGTGGGATGCATAAGGATTATACAAACAAAAACAAAACACCTAGTCTTAACAATACAACGGTCCCCCAGACTACCAACCTCATAAATAAGGGCTATATCCTCCTTGTTAACACTGTCTCCCAGTGCATACCCTCCTGTCTGGTCATAGATGCATTGTTGAATGAAGGAATGAATCAATTAAAGTAAATTATCTGATCACGTTAGCCCATGATTAAAACCCTCAGTAGCTTTCCATTATTCCTAGGATAAAATCTATAAAATTTAACCTGGCCAAAAGGCCCAGTCTGACTTGGGCCCTCATACCTAACCAGCCACCTGTCCCAGGCTCTCCCCTGCTCTCCTCTGCTACTCACACTCTTGGCAGTGGGCATCCTTTAGGTTCTTACATGAGAACTTATTTCCTCAGGCCACATGCCTGTGCATATAACTGCAGTCCTCATTTCATTCTTCAACTGATTCATTCCTAGTCACTTGTCAGAGCTCAGCATAAAAGAAATGTCCTCAAAGAAGGTACCTATGTACCTTCCAGTGGGTCAGGTTCCCTCATACTCTCTCAGAACACGCTTTCCATTAAAGTGCTAATTCTATAAGTGAATAAATGATCTAAGAGCTCTTCTGAGTTCAAGGCTGTAAGTCAGTATCCCACTCAGGTGACTTGTTTACCTGTGTGCATGTTATGAAAGAAAAGCTTTTCAATAAAGGTCTCCTTGAAGAACGATGCTTTCTAGAGATGAACAAAGCACCTTAGGCCTGTTGCTGCCTTCCCTGTGGGGCCTGAGAAGTACTTCCACATGTTCCTCTTAGTAGCAATTAAATTCTTGAAGATAGGTTTACTCAATACAAAACCTTGCCTTTTGCTTACAGGGTTAATGAACTATTACCTCTCTCTCGGAGGTTCACTTCTAGACCTGGATGAAACCGGCTTCTGCTCGGGCCCCACGGCTTGCTGTGAGGACTCAGCCCCTTTGCTCCTGTCGGGTTGCGCGCTGGGAGGAGCTGTGTCCTGGGAGGTGGCAGCTGCTGTGCTCAGGGGTGTCTGAGACCGTGACCGCTCTTGGAGCCGTGCTTTCTTTTCTCTTGGTACCTCAGAACCAGCACCTGTAGCTGTGTCACTTAAAGTTCCATCCTGACTTGGCTGCTGAGGGCCACTTCCAAAGAACCACGCCCCGGATTTGGTTAAGATTTCTTGTTGCTTTCGACATAAATTGCATACCCACATAACCTATTCAAAGAAGAGAGAACAATATAAATTTTCTATGCCATTGGGAAATAATTTCTCTTTAGCACATTAAAATATCTTTTAAGGGAAAGAAGAATGCTTGGCATCTTTCTACTTATCCTTGCAAATTTCTTAGGAAAATGATCCTCGCACAAGTCACAGTCAAGTACATGAAGGCCTAGACTGGCACCCATGTGAGACCACAGCACCTCTAGGTTACCAGAGTAGAGTTGTTACCTGGTGTTCTAACCCTGTGATTCTGAGTTTTCTTTTACCTTGTACCCATCACATTTTGTAAGACTGAATCTGAAATATCATTTAAAATGTATGTTAGTAACAATGTTCTGAGCAGGGTTTGATTGATTCGAAAAATGCTGTAAAGAGCCATAGAATTAATATTTATGTACATAAGCCTCAGTGTCTTGAAGGATGTAGAAAATATCTTCTCAAAACTTATGCATTATTAAAGCCAATATGAAAAGATATTCATATGGAACAAACAATATAAGATAGGCAGAAAAGAAAAGGTCAAGCTGTATATATCTTCTCTAGCTTATTACTGATACAGTGACCTCAGGTTTATATTGTGCTATAAAAGTTTCCACGTGCATATTTACTAAAGCAATAAATTTGGGGCTGGATTTATTCATATGTGACCACTCCGATACCATTTCCACTAGAGATGCTACTTTGGAACAGTCATCCAGAAACACATCCACTGATAAATTAGAAGATGTTTTACCACTTAAAATAAATCTATACATCAGCTCTCCTCTTGGTGACATTGAAAATGAATGCAAAAGTGAGGACAATGATGATAGCAGAGATGATGAATAGTAATAGCAGCAACACCTAGTAGACAGAGCTAAAACAGGTGCCTGCAGCCTCATGAGACTTCTTCTCAAACCTCTGCTTTGTGGTATAATTCCACCTCCCTGCCTCAGTGGCTTTGCTCTGAACACACGTCAGTTTTCCTTCCTACTTCAGAGACAGCATCTGCAGGAAAGGCTGCTCACCGAACTCCAGGCCCTTGTTTTCACAATACTGACAGTGAACCATTACTCAAAAATATCACAAAAGGATGAATAAATCCCAGCTATATGTATTTTTTAAGAATTTATTCATTTATTTGATAGACAGAGATTACAAGTAGTCAGAGAGGCAGGCAGAGAGAGAGAGAGAGGAGGGAGCAGGCTCCCCGCTGAGCAGAGAGCCCCATGTGGGGCTCGATCCCAGGACCCTGAGACCATGACCTGAGCCGAAGTCAGAGGCTTTAACCCATTGAGCCACCCAGACGCCCCAATCCCAGCTATATTAAGCGAGAATCAATATTAAGATAGTAAAAGATGGAGCCTTGTTTACCAGCAAAAAGAAGAAAATGTACTAGTAAAAACCTTCAGTTGAATAGGAGAAAAACTAAAATGGGCTACAAAATAAGATAAAAGATAAAGTGAGAATAAGAAAAAGAGGGAGAAAAAGAATATATTTTTTGGAGTGCCTGGGTGGCTCAGTGGGTTAAAGCCTCTGCCTTCAGCTCAGGTCATGATCCCAGGGTCCTGGGATCAAGGTCATGATCCCAGCATCCTGGGATCAAGCCCCACATCGGGCTCTCTGCTCAGCAGGGAGCCTACTTCCTCCTCTCTCTCTCTCTGCCTGCTTCTCTGCCTACTTGTGATCTCTGTCTGTCAAATAAATAAATAAAATCTTAAAAAAAAAAAAGAATATATTTTTAACAAGGGAAAGTTCGTCTGTATGAACTATTAAGAACTGTTGCTTTCCAAGCAAGAAAACTCAAATGAATTTATAATATGGGGACAACTAAGACTTAAGCGATGTTTACTATAAAAAGTTTAAGATGGACACAGCTTATTAATTCATTCCTCTACACTTCCTCAGGTCATAAAATGAAATGAACTAGATTCACAAAAGCAGTTAGTTGAATTCCCACTTGCTAAGATGTTAAACAAGGTAAACAGTTCATTTTATAAGCCTATAACAAAATAAAGGAATTATGGAATACATTTGTAATTCAAAATTCTTCCCAAATGAGGCAATATTATGCACAATGTATCATGATCTCTTTATGTCATAAATAAGGTCCCTCAGAAATTCTGATTGATTGAACATAGTCTTATTCAAGGATAATATTATAAAGGCAATATCCCCAGGCCAGGACTTCATGCCAATGATCCCGATTATCCTCTGCCCCCCTAGCTGGGGCAGGTGATATGCAACCTCACTGGCTGCCTCTTTAGCTGACAAAACAGTAATAAGGTCTGAAATCATGCAATTCAAAGAGATTGGTGAGAATCTTTTGACTATTTTAAAACACTAATTAGATGTTAAATTTGTATTTACTACACTATAAGCAAAATACTATTCATCATCAAAAGTAAGTCCTTGTCTAGAAAGCATAAAGTGTATTTAGGATAAACATAAATTTCCCTTAAAGTCACCCAAAAACACAATAAAATATACAATTAATAAAAAAACCCCAAAGTGGAGTTAAGTTAAATAAAGAGGCAGAAAGGAACATTAAAATACTGATAAAAAGAAAGGTAAAGGAAACTCTTCCTTATACATCTGAATATTTTCTAGAAAATTGTTAGCATAATCTTATTTAGATTGTTTCATGTTTTTTTAAAGATTTTATTTATTGGGGCGCCTAGGTGGCTCAGTCAGTTAAGTGGCTGCCTTCTGTTCAGGTTGGGATTGAGGTCCACATCAGGCTCTTTCCTCAGTGGGGAGCCTGCTTCTCCCTCTCCTTCTGTCTGCCACTCCACCTGTTTGAGCTCTCTATCTCTGTCAAATAAATAAATAAAATATTTAAATAAAAAATATTATATTTATTTATTTGAGAGAGAGCATACAGGCATGAGCAGGGGAAATACAGTCCACTCTGGGAGTGAGCTAGAAGCAAGGCCCAATCTTACAACCTTGAGATCACGACCTGAGCTGAAACCAAGAGTTGGATGCTTAACCCCCTGAGCCACCCAGGCACCCCAATTTTCATATTTTTTAAAAAAGATTTACTTATTTATTTGACAGAGAGAGACACAGCAAGAGGGGGAACACAAGCAGGGGAGTGGGAGAGGGAGAAGCTGGCCTCCCGCTGAGCAGAGAGCCGAATGAGGGGCTCCATCCCAGGACCCTGGGATCATGACCTGAGCCGAAGGCAGACGCCCAACAACTGAGCCACACAGGCGTCCCCCAATTTTCATATATTTTTTTAAGATTTTATTTATTTATTTGGTGCAGAGAGAGAGAGACAGAGATCACAAGTAGTCAGAGAGACAGGCAGAGAGAAAGAGGGGGAAGCAGGCTCCCCGCTGAGCAGAGAGCCCGATGTGGGGCTCGATCCCAGGACCCCGAGATCATGACCTGAGCCGAAGGCAGAGGCTTAACCCACTGAGCCACTCAGGCGCCCCCAATTTTCATATTTTTAAGTGTCATAAAGATGAGCCAATGAAAAGTAACTGCCAGATTTGAGCAAGTTTCAAATTTTGGGTATGTGCAGAATTGCCACAGGAGTGTTTTATTAAAAACAAACAAAATATGGTTATCATTAAAATAATATTAAATTATTAAATATCAAAATTCATTTAATTTCATTTCAGATTGATTCAAAAGGTTACAGTTAGTAACTAGAAGCAACTACTTCAATGTTTTCAAAATATTATTTATTCACTTAAGTCTGGATGTTTCATCATTAATTTTGTCTATGCTTAACACAGGAAAAATTTTTCCGATGCTTTATTTCCTTGGGTATACATTTAAAATTTTATATTTCAAGATTAATTATAAGTGTGGTCAATCTACACTCTAATCTGAAATCAAATTAACTACAAAAATAAAAAACTTTTTATTAAAATACTTTCTCCCAATCTCTACCATTAGTTATATATATTACTCTTGCCACAGAGTTTGCAAATAAAGAAGAAACTCTTTATACACAGTTTAAGGAAATTAGATGAAAATGCAATAGAACATTTGTTGTACCTTTCAACATAGTTCATATCAAACATTTCAGGCATGTATAAAAATGATCCAAACAGTTGCTGAGAAGCAACAGAGTTATGTATTTTTACAGATTGTTTTTGAATTTAGTATCAAGTATTATGCTTGCCTACAACTATAGATAATCTAAAAAGTGGGATAATAATCCAAAAGTGGGATAGGGAGCCTTTCTTAACTTATTTTTTTAAAAAAGACAAGACACAAATATTTCTACAAAAAAAAAATTCAATTTATTTAAAATACACACACACACACACACACACACACACCCCTTTTTAAAGACTGCACCATGCTGGATTATACCCTGATTAAGTTCCCTGGGATGTGTTCCAAACTAATCTAAACCAAAGCAAGTCTGTGTAATACCTCATCTTAACAATTTATAGATGTTAAGCAACAAACACAAACTTAAATGAAAGATTATTGTGATGAGACATAGCTTCTGAAACTCCATGCCATACATCAGAAATATGAACATGTGAAAATTTTATTCAGAACTTTTGCACTAACAGCATTTTAAATTCCATTTAAGGAATCCTTAAGAAATACAGTAGACTATTTTATGGGAGAAAAATGATATTCAGATGGAAGAAATACTTTATATTTGCCTTCACATGAAATGTTTACAGATGCAGACACACAGAGCAGAAAAAATGAGCCTTAGAATTTACTCTCAATGATACTAAACTAAGGTGATTCATGACAATGAGGTATAGAATTCCTATATTAACACAAGCATGTTGCTTATAAAAACCCATCTGAGGTATTTAGTTATTATAACATAAAAATAATATAAGCATGAAGCTTTTTAAAAAGATCAAGTGTGAAAATATTCACTCGTATTTAATGCAGTATTCAAAAATAATTACACTACCATTTTGAAAAACATGAAAAAGAAAACAGGGGATACTTGACTTTATTACAGATGCTGCATTTTCTGAGTACTTTTACTCATTTTCCTAACTTTCTCTATTCAGTGAAGGCACTCCTAGCAGAATCTGGGAACAAAATTATCAAAGTGATATTTCAACTTTTTTGACAATAGTAGGTGAGATAGTAGGAAATAATCGGTAACTAAGTAGGTGAAAATGAGAGTTCTCTCTGGTACTTGTTTCAGTGTGTGTGTGTTTCTCCCAGTCTTTTGTTATTTTTGTTACTATTTCATGGGTGTATGTTTTTCCTTTTGAAAGTTTATAAAATACATGAGCGCAGAAATGACCTGATATATATTAGGTTTTAACAGGGTCCCTTGGTTGCTGTGCTGAGTTAATCATAAAATGTAGGGAAGCAATTGTGGAATTTTTGTGAACTGAATTCTAATATTGCTATTTTTATTCTCTTTTGGTTCATCTTTGACAGATATGTTTCCCTATCCTGAGGTTATCTACTCATGTAATTTTGCTGAAGGCATATTTCTTTCTATATACAGCACAAGACTGAATTGTATTTTTTTTTTTATTCAATCCAAGAATCTTTGTGCTTTAGTAGCATCCAAATACATGCCGATACTTGTCTTCTATGTCCTGACTGACATTACAATATGTTCCTCCATTAGGACATAAGATAAGGTATAAGATGTCCCTCCATTCATGGAAAGTAAATGCACACACCTGCACTCTGGATACCAACCCTTCTGCCCAGTGAGGACTTCATTCATTCACTTACCCTTTCATTTTCCTGTGTCTTCAATATTGCTTTCTCTATTACTCCTTCCATCTTAGCATATAAATATTAAAGCATATAAAATAATCAAAACTTTTCTTTGAACTTATTCTCTCTCTAGTCACTTTTTCTCTATCCTCTTTAAAATCAAGTTACTTGAAAAAAAGAAATATAAAGAAAATAAAATCAAGCTACCTGATAAAGCAACCTAAATAAATACCCTCTCCACTTCCTTAGATCCCCTTTATTTCTCAACAATCTGATGCCAGTCCCCACAGCTATATTTAATTATCTTTCACAGACATTAGTGATTTCTTCATGGTGCTAATTTCACTTACAGACACTGAATACATGGAATTTATGACTACCGATCTTTCTTGGTTCCTGCATATTAATGATAATTTTCTGTTCTGGTCTAACCTGATTTGCATTACCTCTTCTCGTATTCCTCAATAAAAATCTTCCTTCTTCACTCTCTTATTAAATGTTAATGTTACACAGAGCTCCATTTTTGCTTCTCCACATTTCTTACTTCAATAGATTCCATGTCTGATGGAAACAGGATTTCTATATTTTTACCACAAGCCCTTCTAAAAAATATTTTTCAGAAGGTTTATATGATAAATGAGTATTTGTTTAATAAATAAATAAATGATTAAATAAATAATAAATAATAAATAAATAAATAAATAAATAAGTTGATGACTACTACACCAACACAGTATTTCCATTATAAGAAATGCAAAATAGAAACTAAATTAATGAGATTTAAAAAGTAAGTAGCCGTGGGGCGTCTGGGTGGCTCAGTGGGTTAAAGCCTCTGCCTTCGGCTCAGGTCATGATCCCAGGGTCCTGGGATCGAGCCCCACATCCGGCTCTCTGCTCAGTGGGGAGCCGGCTTCCTCTTCTCTCTCTGCCTGCCTCTTTGCCTACTTGTGCTCTCTGTCAAATAAATAAATAAAATCTTTAAAAAAAAAAAAAAGTAAGTAGCCGTTAATTTTATTTTGTATCCAAACAGACTATCCTAGACTATGAGCTTTAGACTTTAAAATCAAAATCTCTAGCTCAGGCATCTAGTAAAATATCCGAAACTACATATCTTCTTATCTACTACATATGGCCACTTGAATGTAACACAGGAGCCTCAAACTTAAAACAAACCAAACAGAGTGATTATGCTTTCTGCAAAACTTGCTCTTGTGTTGGGGTTAATGTAGAGCATCAAATCAGCCATAATACCTGGCTTGGTAAAATGTAACACAGAGGCCACTGGGGGCAAAGGAAGGTTTTGGAGAAGGGTGTAGGTCTTCTGGGGGTGAAGGAAGATTTCAGAGAAGGGCATAGGCCTTTGGAATGCCCCAAGGCCGGTGTGACCACTCTGCCATTGGAATGCTGTGGGGGGTTACTTTCCCCAAAGCTTTCTTAGTCCAAACAGCCACCCTGTGATCTAAGAGATGTGTGCATTGTCCCTTAGGCTAGAACACCCAGATTAGCATATGCTATCTCTCCCTTAAACAGAACCTCCTAGTTTCAGTAAGACCCCTGGTCACATATCACATTCTTAAGAAACAGTGATAAGGAGTTGTGATTATCCTGAAGGACAGATAAAAGCAGGAGCAAAGAAGAGCAAAGGGTCTTCATCTCTGAGTGTTGACCCCCTTGACTTCTCCGCTCTTTCACAGGGAAGTTTGGATTAATCTTTCATCTGTTGGTACAGGGATTATTGGCCATTCCTGGCACTCTTATTCTGTAGTGTTTGTCTCAGTTAATAGTACCACCACCCACAACTAAACCAAACAATCTAGGAATGATCCTAGCTTATCTTCTTCCCTAATGCTTCATCAAGTCTTAACGGATTTCTGAATATCATGATTCAAATTTGACTCCTCATGTCTGTTTCCATTGTACTGACTTGAAGTCATGATCTCTTCATGTCAAGATTTCTATAACTGATATCCTAACAGATTTTCATCTTCCTCCTATTGCCCCCACAATAAATCTTCCAAAACCATTTTCACATCTTCCAAAATTTAAATTCAACAAAATCACTCCCTGTATTCAAGATATAATGATAACTCTTGTTTAGCATACTGTGATTCTTTCCTACTTTTTTCAACATAATCAACAGCTGTTTCCCACATATACTTCTGGTTTTCTGAATATTGTGTAGTTCCTGGAATTTGTTCTGGATGTTTAGCTAAATGACCTTATTTAATGGTTCACCCCAGTTCCAAATGGATTATATATATTTTATAACATCTGCATTTTTTACATCTGATACAATACTTCATATATTCATTGATAATACAAAATTTTCATATGTATCTTACCTCACATAGGAATGTATGATGAAGAAAGGCAACAAAATTATTGTGTGTAGATTCAATGCAATCTCTATCAAAATACTATCAATGTTTTTCACGGAGCTGGAACAAATAATACTAAAATTTGTATGGAACCAGAAAAGGCCCCTAATAATCAAAGGAATGTTAAAAAAGAAAACAAAAGCTGATGGCATCACAATTCTAGACTTCAAGCTATATTACAAAGCTGTAAGCATCAAGACAGTATAGTATTGGCACAAAAACAGACTCATAGATCAATGGAACAGAATAGAGAACCCAGAAATGGACCCTCAACAATATGGGCAACTAATCTTCCACAAAACAGGAAAGAATGTCCAATGGAAAAAAGTCTCTTCAACAAATGTTGCTTGGAAAATTGGACAGCTACATGCAGAAGAATGAAACTGGACCATTTCCTTACACCATACACAAAAATAGACTCAAAATGGATGAAAGACCTAAATGTGAGGCAGAAATCCACCAAAATCCTAGAGGAGAACACTGGCAGCAACATCGGTGACCTCAGCTGCAGCAACTTCTTGAAAGGCATGCCTCCAAAGGCAAGGGAAAGAAAGGCAAAAATGAACTACTGGGACTTCATCAAGATAAAAAGCTTTTGCACAGTAAAGAAAACAGTCAACAAAACCAAAAGACAGCTCATAGAATGGGGGAGGACATTTGCAAATGTCTTATCAGATAAAGGGCTAGTATCCAAAATCTATAGAGCACTTATCAAACTCAACACCCAAAAACCAAATAATGCAGTCAAGAAGTGGGCAGAAGACATGAACAAACATTTCTCCAAAGAAGACATACAAATGGCTAATAGACACAAAAAATGCTCAACGTCACTCGGCATCAGGGAAATACAAATCAAAACCACATTGAGATACCACCTCACACTGGTTCAGAATGGCTAAAATTAACAAGTCAGGAAACAAGAGATGTTGGCAGGGATGTGGAGAAAGGGGAACACTCTTACACTGTTGGTGGGAATGCAAGCTGGTACAGCCACTCTGGAAAACAGTATGGAGGTTCCTCAAAAAGTTAAAAATAGAGCTACCCTAAGACCCAGCAAATGCACTACTAGGTATTTACCCCAAAGATACAAATGTAGTGATCTGAAGGGGCACCTGCATCCCAATGTTTATAGTAGCAATGTTCATAATAGCCAAACTATAGAAAGAGCCCAGATGTCCATCAACAGGTGAATGGATAAAGAAGATATGGTATCTATATACACTGAAATACTACTCAGCCATCAAAAGAAAGAAAGAAAGAAAGAAAGAAAGAAAGAGAAAGAAAGAAAGAAAGAAAGAAAGAAATCTTGCATTTGCAATGATGTGGAAGGAAGTAGAGAGTGTTATGCTAAATGAAATAGTCAATCAGAGAAAGACAAGTGTCATATGTTCTCATTCATATGTGGAATTTAAGAAACAACAGAGGATCAAAGGGAAGGGAAGGAAAAATAAAACAAGATGAAATCAGAGAGGGAGACAAACCAGAAGAGGCTCCTAATCATAGGAAACAAACTGAGGCTTGCTTGAAGGGTGGTGGGCAGGGTATGTGCTAAAACTGTGATGGGTATTAAGGAGGGCACTTGTAATGAGTACTGGGTGTTTTATTTAAGTGATGAATCAATCACTAAATTCTACTCCTAAAACCAATATTACACTCTATGTTAATGAGAATTTAAATAAAAACTTAAAACATTTTTTAAAAAGATTAAAAAATACATGTGTAATTCTTATGGTAAAAAATATTTTATTCTGGTGTGTAAGTTTTGTGTGGTACCATACCAGTATCCCATAAATGGGTATAGCTGGATCTTTATGAGTCTTTATCCAAATACTAAATTGCTTTTGTTTAAGGTAAGACTTTGGAAGGCCTGACAGAGAATAGCTATTGGGATCATGAAGCTGAACAAACATTCTTCTCAAGTCAAAGGGAATACCCACCAAGATAGACCACAGGTCGGCCATTAAAGAAAAAAAACAAAAAACTCAATACATTAGAGAACTGATATCACATAGCATATATTCTCTGATCAAAATTAAATAAAATTAGGGGTGAATGGGTGGCTTAGTTGATTAAGCATCTGCCCTTGGCTCAGATCATGATCTTGGGGTCCTGGGCCCTGCATCTAGCTCCCTGCTCGTGGGAAGCCTGCTTCTCCCTCTCCTCCCTGCTCATACTTTCTCTCATTCTCTTTCTCTCTCTCTCTCTTTCAGACCAAAAAAATTCCAAACTCAATAAAATTAGAAGATAATAACTTAAAAATTACAGAAACAGCATAATTTTAGAAATCAAGCAACACATACCCAAATATGACAAGGTCAAAAAAATCACAAATTAAAATATGTATTGATCCGGATAATAAAAAAAAAAGATAATCTATCAAAATTTGTAAGGTGCACCTAAAACACTTCTTAGAGAGAAAATTGTGGAATTAAACATCTATTGCAAAAGAAACAATTAGGGGCACCTGGGTGTTGGCTAAGTGTCTGACTCTTGGTTTCAGCTTAGATTAAGATTTAAGGGTTGTGGGATTGAACCTCATATCAGGCTACCCACTCAGTGGGGAGGCTGCTTCTCTTTCTCTTTCCCTCTCCCTCTGCTTCTCCCTCCCCCTCATGCTCTCTCTCTCTAAAATAAAATGAATAAAATCTTTAAAAAATTATAAAATCAATGATCTGTTTCCACCTTAAGAATAAAATTAATGAAATAACAAAAATAATTAAATATAGGGTAAAGAAGAAAATAATAAAGATGAGAGTGGCAACTAATAAAGTATTAAATTTAAAAATCAATATCCTAAAGAAAATCAATAAAATAAAAAAATATGCCTCCTAGAAGGGACTAATAAAACTGATTCCTTTGATTGATCAAGAAAAAGAATTTAAAATGCAATTACCAGAAGAGAGGACATCATTACAAACCCTAGATTAATTAAAAGATAAATGAAAGAATATTATTAACAATTTTATGTCAACAAATTAATTAATATGGATTTAATAGAGGAAGTCCTTAAAATTTTCAAATTAGTAAAACTAACACAAGAAGAAATAGAAAACCTGAATAGCCCTACAACTAATAAAGAAATTGAATTCATAATTAAAGGACAACTAAAAATAAAAATGCCAGAACAAACTATCCTCACTGGAGAATTATTTTACACATATTTGAAGAATAAATTATACCAATCTTACGAAAGCTTTTTTTTTTTTAATTAAAAAAGAGGAAATAAACCTAATTCCACTTCTGAACTCATTTTGTAAGGTCAACTTAGTCCTAATACTAAACTCCTGATACAGGAAACCCTGTTATGAGAAATTAAAATTAGAAACCAATAGTCCTCTTCTGAACAATTATATGTCAACAAACTGTACAATGTAAAATAAATGAATAAAGTCTTAGAAATAAGCAACTTGGCAAGACTGAATCACAAAAAAATATTAAATCTGAACAAATGAATTAATAGTAAGATTGAATCAATAATCAATACTTCCCAATAGACAGAAGTTTAGGTTCATAAGTCTTCATTGGTGAAATACACCAAACTAATACAAACTAATACTAATACTAATACTAAATACACTAATACCACTTCTTTTCAAACTCTTCCAAAAGAAAAAAACAAAACAAAACAAAAAAACAGAAAAGAAGGGAACACTTAAAAAAAAAAAAGATTTATTTATTTATTTATTTGAGAGAAGATAATGTGGGATGGGAGGCAGAGGGAGAGGGAGACTCTCAAACAGGTTCCCTGCTGAGCATGAAGCCTGACATGGGGCTTGATTTCAACAACCCTGAGATCATGACCTGAGCCAAAATCAAGAGTTGGATGCTCAACTGACTGAGCCACACAGGTGCTCCAAGAAGGGAACACTTTTCTACTCATTTTACAAGGCTAGCATTACTCTGATACCAGACAAGGACACCACAAAAAAATAAAATCACAGGCCAATATTCCTGTGAACAGAGATGTAAAAATCCTCAACAGAACATTAGTAAACAAATTGAACAATTAACTAAAGAGATCATTTAACAAGATTAAGTAGGGCTTATTCTGGGGGTCCAAGGGTGGTTCAGTACCCACAAATCAGTCAATATGATATACCACGTTAATATAATTAAAGATAAAAATCATATGTTATCCCAATAAATGCAGAAAAAGCCTTTGGCAAAATTCATCACCCATTTATGAAAAAAATTCTCAACAAAGTGAGTATAGAGGGAACTTGCCTCAACATTATGAAGACTGTATATGATAAGCCCATAGCTAACGTTATACATAGTGGTGAAAAGTTCAAAAACTTTTCCTCTAAGATCAGGAACAAGACAAGGATGCTTGCTATCCCCACTTTAATTCAATGCACTATTGGAACTCCTAACAATAGCAGTTAGGTAAGAAAAAGGATTAAAGGCATCCAAATTGGAAAGAAAAAAGTAAAACTGTCACTGTTTGCATATGGCATGATGTAATATTTAGAAAACCTTAAGGTCTCTACTAAAAAATTGTTAGAATTAATAAATAAATTCAAAGAAATTGCAAGATAAAAATCAACATACAAAATATCATGTTTCTATACAGTAATAACAAACTATCAGACAGAAAATAAAGAAAATAATCCCATGTACAACTGCATCAAAAAGAATAAAATACCCAGGAATAAACTTAACTAAGAGGGTGAAAGACCAATAAACTGGAGGCATTATGCTCTCTGATTTCAAACTATATTACAAAGCTATAATAATCAAAACAGTATGGCATTGGTATCAAAATTGACACATAGCTCATAGAGTGCCCAGAAATAAACCTATGCTTATATGGTCACTCAATTTATGACAAAGAGGCCAAGAATATACAATGGGGAAAGGAAAATCTCTTCAATAAATTGTGCTGGGGAAATTGGGCAGCACTTGCAAAAGAATGAAACAGGATTCTACCTTACAAGATACACAAATCAACCTGAAGTGAATTAAAGATTTGAATACAAGCTCTAAAACCATAAAACTTTGGGAAAAAAATATGGGTAGTAAGCTCCTTGACATATTCTTGGTGATGAGTTTTTGGATTTGACACCAAAAGCAAAGGCAACGGAAGTGAGACTATATCAAACTAAAAACCTTCTGCACAGCAAAGGCAAACATCAACAACACAACAACACAGCCTACTGACTAGAGGTAAATATTTGCAAATCATATTTCTGCTTAGGGATTAATATCCAACATATTACTCAACAGCAAATAAATAAATAAGAAAGAAAGAAAGAAAGAAAGAAAAAATTTTAAAGTGAGCAGAGATTTTTCCAAAGGGGAGGGGGAAAAAAAAATATATATATATGCCAATAGACATATAACAAAGATGTTAAACATTACTAATCATTAGGGAAATGCAAATCAAAACCACAGTGAGATATAATCTTACACCTGTTAAAATGGCTATTATCAAAAAGACAAGAAACAGCAAGTGCTGGCAAGGATATGGAGAAAAAGGAATCCTTGAGCACTGCTGGTATAGTTACCATGGAAACAGTATAGAAGTTCCTCAAAAAATTAAAAGTAGAACTACCATATGATCTAGCAATTCTACTTCTGGGTACTTATTTGAGGAAAAGGAAAGCACTAACTTGAAAGACATAAGCACTCCTATGTTTATTGCTGCATCATTTACAATAGCCAAAACATGGAAGCAACTTCAGTGTCCATTAATGGATGAATGGATAAAGAAAAGGGTAATATACACATATGTGTGTGTGTGTGTGTGTATACATATAGACACACACATGAAATGGAATACCATGCAGCCATAAGGAATAGTGAAATCTTGCCATTTGGACCACATGGGTGGACCCTGAATGCATCATGCTAAGTGAGATAAGTCAGAGAGAAAAAGACAAGTACCATAGAAATTCACTTATATGTAGAATCTAAAACAAAAGCAAATAACAACAAAACAATACAGAACAAAAACCAGCTTCATAGATACAGAGAAAAGACTGGTGGTTGCCAGATGCAAAAAGTGGGTAGTGGGCAAAATGGATGAAGAGTATCAAAATGTACTAACTTCTAGTTCTAAAACAAATAATTCATTAGGATATAATGTACGGCACAATCACTAGAATTAATAATAACCTATTGCAGAGTACCTGGGTGGCCCAGTTGGTTGAGCACCTGACTGGTTTTTGCTCAGGTCATGGTCTTGGAGTCATGGGATTGAGTCCCAAGTTGGGTTCCACACTCAAAGAGGAGTCTGCTTGAGATACTCTCTCTCCCTCTCTCTCTGCCCCCCCCACATGTGTGCGCTCGTTCTCTCTCTCTCAAATAGATATGTAAATCTTCGTTTAAATTTTTTAAAATTTATTTGAGAGAGAGAGAGAACAAGTGGGTAGGTGGGTTAGAGAGAGAGGGAGAGGTAGACTCTCTGGTGAGCAGGGAGCCCAATGTGGGGCTTGACCCGCTGAGCCACTCAGGCGTCCCAGATAAATAAATCTTTAAAATAATAATAATAATGTATTGCATATTTGAAGGTTAGTAAAAGAGTAAATCTTAAAAGTTCTCATCACAAGAAAAAATTTTGTTACTATATATGCAAAGATATGTTAAATAGACTTATTGTGGTGATCATTTCTCAATATATGGAAATTATATTATACACCCAAAACTAATACTGTATGTCAATTATACCTCAATTAAAAGCAAAACAAAAACAAATCTCTCAAAAACATAGTAAGATATTAAATTTAAACCCAAATATAATGTCACTACATGGAATATAAACAAATGACATGTTCCAATTAAAGGGAATTTTGTAAACACCATAACTGAACTGTTTGCTATTTAGAAGAGATACTCCTTGAGTATTAGGATACAGAGAGATTAAATGGAGAAAAATCAAAAGAAATATCATGCAAACAGTACCCAGAAGAAAGCTGGTACAGTTAAAATAATATCAGAAGAAGTAGAGTTGATGCAAGAAGCCTTCCTAGAGACTAACAAAAGGTGCATTTTATTGTGATAATTAATCCACCCCAAAGACACTAAATTCTAATTTTATACCCATTAACAACATAGTGTTGACATATATAAAGCAGAACTTGACAAATAAAAGGAGGCAAATCACAAGTATAATGGGAGATATAAACACATCTCCAAGTGACTAAAGAATATGAAGAATAAAAGTCAGTAAGGATTTAGAAGAATTGAACAAAATTTGGCCTCACTGATACCTATAAGTAGAACTGTATTAATTAGCTGCAGAATAACAAACATATGAATGTGTGATTCTAAAAGTGCTTTATATATTTGATGCAATCCTCCCTCAACATACACAAAAAAACCCACCAAGTTTTTCTGGAAGTGTATAAGGTCATTCTAAAATTATTGTGGGAATGCTAAACGCCGAGAAGAACAAAGATAATCTTTTTTTTTTTTTTAAAGACTTTATTTTATTTGACAGAGAGAGAGAGAGATCACAACTAGGCAGAGAGGCAGGCAGAGAGAGAGAGAGGAGGAAGCAGGCTCCCCGCTGAGCGGAGAGCCCGATGCGGGGCTCGATCCCAGGACTCTGGGATCATGACCCGAGCCGAAGGCAGAGGCTTTAACCCACTGAGCCACCCAGGCGCCCCAGAACAAAGATAATCTTGAAAAAATAATTTCAGAGATTTAGATTGTTTTTATTCCATTATCCCTATATCCAATCAGGCAAATTGCTTTTTTAAGGCCTCAGTTACTAGGCCAATTGCACAGTTATTCCTCTATTATTTAGACAGATGGTTCTTATCTATTCTAAAAAAATACATCCATATAAGATAACTATAGTGTAAGATTTGACTATTCCTTCTCTTTTTAAAATTCAGGTGTAATTAACATACAATGTTATATTAGTTTCAGGTGTGCAATATAATGATTCAACAATTCTATACATCACTTAGTGCTCACTGAAGTAAATGTAGTCATCATCTATCACCAAACAACACTTTTACAATCTTATTGACAATATTCCCTATGCTGTACTTTTCCATCTCTGTGACTAATTTATTTTGTAACTGGAAGTTTGTACCCTTGGGGATGCCTGGGTGTCTCAGTTGGTTAAGTGTCTGCCTTTGGCTCAGGTCATGATCTCAGGGTCCTGGGACTGAGCCTCACGTCATGCTTCCTGCTCAGCAGAAATTCTGCTTCTCCCCTCTCCGCCTCCCACTTGTGCTCTCTCTCTCTCCCAAATAAGTAAAATCTTAAAAAAAAAAAATAATAATTCTTTTTACCTCTTTCACCCATGTATCCCCCACCCTCCCTTTAGTAACCACCTATTTGTTCTATTTAAGAGTTTGGGGTTATTTTGTCTGTTTTCCTTTGTTTCTTCATTTGTTTCTTAAATTCCATGTGGGAGTGAGATCATATGGGATTTAATTTAGCATTACACCCTCTATGTCCATCCATGTTGCAAATGGCAAGATTTCATTCTTTTTTATGGTTGGGTAATACTACATTGTATATACATACTACCCCTTCTTTATTCACATTTATTTATTGATGGACACTTGCTTTGCTTCCATATCTTGGCTACTGTAAATAACTGTCAGTAAACATAGCAGTGCATATTTCTAAATTAAAATAATTATTATTGTTTTTATTTCCTTTGGGTAAATCCCCAGTAGAAGAATTACTGGATCATATGGTATTTCTATTTTTAATTTTTTTTGAGGAATCTCCATACTGTTTTACATTGTGACTACACCAATTTGCATTCCTACCAACTGTGCACAAGGGTTTCTTTTTGTCCACATCCTCACCAACATGTTATGTCTTTTTGATTCTAGCCATTCTCACAGGTATAAGGCAATATGGTGGTTTTGATTTGCATTTCTCTGATAATGAGTGAGGTTGAGCATCTCTTCCTGTATCTTTTGGCCATCTGTATGTTTTTATTGGAAAAATGTACAATTTTTCAGGTCATTGGCACATTTTTAGTCAGGTTATTGTTTTTTTGATGTTTTGTTACCAAAGTTTTTTTTTTATAGATTTTGGATATCCCCTTATCAGATTTATCATTTGAAATATTTTCTTGCATTCAGAAGGCTGTCATTTTGTTTATGGTTTCCTTTGTTTTGTAAAAACTTTTATTTTGGTGTAGTCCCAATAGTTTAATTTTGCTTTTATTTCCCTTACTTAAAGAGATATAACCAGAAAAATATTTCTGTAGCTGATGTTAAGGAAATTCCTGTCTATGCTTTCTTCTAAAAGTTTTGTTCTTCAGGTTTCACATTTAGATCTTCAATCCACTTGAAGTGTATTTTTATATACGATGCATGAAAGTAGTTTAGTCTCATCATTTTGCACGTAGCTGTCTAGTTTTCCTGGCACTATTTATTGAAGAGACTGTCTTTTCCCCATTGTGTAGTCTTGCCTCCTTTGTCAAAGATTAATTGATAATATAAGGGTGGGTTTATTTCTGGGCTCCCTATTCTGTTCCATTGATCTACCCACCTATTTTGTGTGTGTGTGTGTCAGTACCAAACTGTTTTAATTACTACAGCTCTGTAGTATATCTTTTGAAATCTGGATTTGTTCCTCTTTCTCCAGCTTTGTTCTCCTTTCTCAAGATGGTTTTTGCTATTTGGAGTCTTTTGTTGTTTCACACAAATTCTAGGATTATTTTTTTTAGTTCTGTGAAAAATGCTGTTGGCATTTTAATAGGGATTACATTAAATCTATAGATTGCTTTGGACAATAAGGACATTTTAATAATATTGATTTGTCCAATCCATGTGCATGGAATATTTTCCATCTGTTTATGTTATTTTCAATTTCGTCAGTGTTTCATCATTTTTGGAGGGCAGATCTTTTACTGCCTTTGTTAAATTTATTCCTGGCATTTTAGTATTTTTGGTGCAATTATAAATGGGAATATTTTCTTAATTTCTCTTTCTGCTACTTCATTATTAGTGTTTAAATGTCTGTATATCAATTTTGTATCCCAGAACATTACTGAATTCATTTATCAGCTCTAGTGTTTTTTTTTGTGGAGACTTTAGGGTTTTCTATATATAGGATCAGGTCATCTACAAATAGTGAGTTTTACTTCTTTATTAACAATTTGGATGTCTCATTTCTTTTTCTTGTCTGATTGCTGGGGCTAGGCCTTCTAGTACTATGTTTAATAAAAATAGTGAGAGTGGACATTCCTGTCTTGTTCCTGATACTAGAGGAAAAGCTTTCAGTTTTTCACCATGAGTATGATGTTACAGTGAATTTTTCATATATGGCCTTTATTATGTTGGGGTATGTTCCCTCAAAATCTACTATATTGAAAGGTTTTACCACGAATGCATGTTGTACTTTGTCAAGTGCTTTTTCTGCATTTATTGAGAGGACCATATGGTTTTTATCCTTTCTTTTGTTAATATGATGTATCATATTAATTGATTTGTGAATGCTTGAACCATCCTTTTATCTCTGAAGTATATGACACTTGATCCTGGTGAATGTTTTGGGGTGTGTGTGTGTGTGTGTGTGTGTGTGTGTGTGGTTTTTTTTTTTTAGTGTATTTTTTAATTCATTTTGCAATATTTTGATGAGAATTTTTACATCTATGTTCATCAGAGATATTGGCCTGAAGTTTTCCTTATTTGTAGTGTGTTTGTATGGTTTGGGTATCAGGATAATGCTGGCCTTACAGAAAGAACTTAGGAGCTATTCTTCCTCTTCTATTTTTGGAGTTGTTTGAGAAGAAAAAGTATTAACTCTTCTTTAAATGTTTGTTAGAGTCATTTGCAAATATCTACTCCTCTTTGTTTTGTTGACTGTTTCCTTTGCTGTGCAGGAGCTTTTTATCTTAATGAAGTCCCAAAGTTCATTTTCACTTTTGTATCCGTTGCCTTTGGAGAAGTGTTTTGAAGGAAATTGCTGTGGCCGATGTCGAAGAGGTTGCGGCCTATGTTCTCCTCTAGGATTTTGATGGATTCCTGTCTCACATTGAGACATTTAGAGTTTATCTTCCATTTAGAGTTTTCATTTCATTCATTTCATCCCATTTAGAGTTTATCTTTGATTATGGTATAAGAGAATGGTCCAGTTTCATTCTTTTGCACGTAGCTGTCCAATTTCCCCAGCACCATTTACTGAAGAGACTGTCTTTTTTCCACTGCATATTTTTTCCTGCTTTGTTGAAGATTAGTTGACCATGGAGTTGAGGGTCCATATTGGGGTTCTCTATTTTGTTCATTGATCTGTCTTTGTGCCACTACCATGCTGTCTTGGTGATCACAGCCTTGTAATATAGCTTGAAATCAGGCAACGTTATGCCCCCCGCTTTTTCTTTTTCGACATTTCCTTGGAGATTTGGGGTCTTTTCTGGCTCCATACAAATTTTGGGATTGTTTGTTCCAGCTCTTTGAAAAATGCCATTGGCATTTTGATCGGGATGGCATTGAAAGTATAGATTGCTCTGGGAAGCATAGACATTTTAACAATGTTTATTCTTCTGATCCATGAGCATGGAATGTTTTCCATCTTTTTGTATCTTTTTCAACTTTTTTCATAAGTGTTCTGTAGTTTCTAGACTATAGAAGATCGTTTACCTCTTTGGTTAAGTTTATTCCAAGGTATCTTATGGTTTTTGGTGCTATTGTAAATGGAATCAATTCCCTAATTTCTCTTTCTACAGTTACATTGTTAGTGCATAGGAAAACAACTGATTTCTGTGCAGTCATTTTTTATCCTGCCACATTCTGAATTGCTGTTTGAGTTCTAGTAATTTGGGAGTAGAGTCTTTTGCATTTTCCACATAAAATATCATGCGATCTCTGAAGAGAGAGAGTTTGACTTCTTCTTTGCCAATTTGAATACCTTTTATTTATTTTTGCTGTCTGATTGCTGTTGCTGGTATCCAAGATCTATAAAGAATTTCTCAAACTCAACACCCCAAAAATAAATAATCAAGTCAAGAAATGGGCAGAAGACCTGAAAAGACACTTCTCCAAAATCATATGAATGCCTAACAGACATATGAAAAAATGTTCAACATCATTAGCTATCAAGGAAATGCAAATCAAAACCACACTGAGATATCACCTCACACCAGTCAGAATGGCTAAAATTAACAAGGCAAGAAACAGCAAATTTTGGAGAGGATGTGGAGAAAGAGGAACCCTCTTACACTGTTGGTGGGAATGCAAGTTGATATAGCCACTTTGGAAAACTGTGTGGAGGTTCCCCAAGAACTTAAAAATAGAGCTACCCTATGACCCAGCAATTGCACTACTAGGTATTTACCCCAAAGATACAGATGTAGTGAAAAGAAGGGCCATGTGCACTCCATGTTCATAGCAGCAATGACCATAATAGCCAAACTGTGGAAGGAGCTGAGATGCCCTTCAACAGATGAATGGATAAAGATGATGTGGTCCATATATACAATGGAATATTACTCAGCCATCAGAAAAGATGAATACCCACCATTTTCATCTACATAGATGGAACTTGAGGAGATTATGCTAAGTTAAGTAAGTCAAGCAGAGAAAGACAATTATCATATGGCCTCACTTATATGTGGAACATAAGGAACAGCATGGAGGACATTAGGAGAAGGAAGGGAAAAATGAAGGGCGGGATCAGAGGAGGACTATGAGAGACTATGGACTCTGGGAAACAAACAGAGGGTTTTAGAGAGGGGGGTGGAATGGGTTAGCCTGTTGATGGTATTAAGGAAGGCACATATTGCCTGGAGCACTGGGTGTTATATGCGAACAATGAATCATGGAACATTACATAAAAAACTAATAATGTACTGTACAGTGAGTAACTTAACATAATAAAAAATAAATAAATGTTAGAATTTACCTGTGATGCTTTCTGGTACTGGACTTTTGTTTGTTGGGAGTTTTTAAATTACTGACTAAATTTCATTACTACCAATTAGTATTTCAAATTTTCTATTTCTTTCTGATTCAGTTTTGAGAGATTTTATGTTTATAAGAATTTATCTATTTCTTCTAGATTCCCCAATTTGTTGGTATATAATTTTTTAAAAGATTTTATTTATTTAATTGACAGAGAGAGAGAGCGAGAGCGAGCGAGAGCGAGTTCACAAGTAGGCAGAGCAGCAGGCAGAAAGAGAGAGGGAAGCAGGCGCCCTGCTAAGTAGAGAGCCCAATGCAGGGCTCAATCCCAGGACCCCGGGATCATGACCTGAGCCAAAGGCAGAGACTTAACCACTGAGCCATCTAGGTGCCCCAGCATATAATTTTTCATAATATTCTCTTATAATCCTCTGTACTTCTATTGTGTCAATTCTTATTTCTTCTCTTCCATTTCTGATTTGAGTCCTCTCTTTTTTTCATGATGAGTCTGGCTTAAGGTTTGTCAATTTTGCTTATCTTCTCAATGAACCAGCTCCTGGCTTCTTTGATCTTTTGTATTGGCTTTTTAGTCTCTGCTTCATTTGTTCCTGTTTTAAACCTTTTATTTCCTTTTTCCTACTTGCTTTTGGCTTTGTTTTTTCTTTTTCTGTCTTCTTTGGGGTAAGGTTAGATTGCTTATTTAAGATTTTTCTTGTTTCTTAAAGTAGGCCTGTTTGCTATAAAATTCCATTTTAGATCTGTTCTGATTTTGCTGCATCCCAAAGATTTTGGACCATTGTCTCTTCCTTTCTTTTGCCTCCATGTATTTTTATTTCCCTTTTTGATTGTTTGGTTAATCCAGTCATTGTTTAGTAACATTCTACTTAGCCTCCAAGTATCTATGTTCTTTCCAGACTTTTTTCTTGTAACTGATTTAAAGTTTCATACAACTGGATTTAAAGTTTCCTACAACTGGGGTCAGAAATTTCAGTCTTCTTGAATTTACTGAGACTTGTTTTGTGGCCTAAAATGCAATCTATCTTAAGAATGTTCCATGTGCACTTGAAAAGAATGTGTATTCCAGTTTTTAGATGGCATGTTCTTTATATGTCTGTTAGGGCCATCTGGTCTAATATGCCATTCAAAGCCATTCTTTCCTTATTGATTTTCTGTCTAGATGATCTGTCCATTGATGTAATTGGGATGTTAAAGTCTATTATTGTATTACTGTCAATTTCTCCCTTTAAGTCAGTTAAGAGTCAATATGGTGCCCCCATATTGAGTGCATAGATATTTATAACTGTTATTTTCTCTTGTTAGAGTGATCTCTTTATCATTGTGTGTAATGTTCTTCTTTTTCTCTTGCTATAGTCTTCCTTTTAAGGTCCATTTTGTCTGACATAAGTATTGCTTCCCCAGCTTTCTTTTCAATTCCACTTGCATGGCATATATCTTTCCATCCCTTTACTTTTAATCTGCATGTTTCTTTAGGTCCGAAGAGAGTCTCTTATAAGCAGCATACAGATAGGTCTTGCTTTTTTATCCATTCAGTTGCCCTGTGTCTTTTTGTTGGAGTATTTAGTTTACTTACATTTAAAGTAATTATTGATAGGTATGTACTTATTATCATTTTGTTACTTGTTTTCTGATTGTTTTTGTAGTTTTATTCTGTACTTTCCTTCTTTTCTTGCTCTCTCCTCTTTTGGTTTGATGGTTTTACTTACTGTTATGCTTGAATTCCTTTCTCTTTGTGTGTATATCTATTACAGGTTTTTGATTTGGGGTTACCATTAAGTTCATATATAACATCTTATGTATATTGTTGTCTATATTATATTGATGGTCACTTAAGTTTGAATCAATTTCAAAAGCAATAACTTTTTCTACCCCCCCCCCCATATTTTCTGTATACTATGTCATATTTTACATCACTTTGTGAATCCCTTGGTTGATTTTTGTATATTTAATTGATTTTACTTTTTTTGTTGTTTGTTTTAACTTCCATGCTGGATTTATAAATAATCTACCATTATCATATGTTTGCATTTAACCATGAATTTTTTTTTCCTTTCCTAGTTTTCTTACCTCTACTAGTGTCCTCTTATTGCACTCGAAGACTTCCCTTTAATTTCTTGTAAGGCTAGTTTAGTGGTGAGGAATTCCTTAACTTTTGTTTGCTTAAGGAACTCTTTATTTCTCCTTCTATTCTAAATGATAACCTTGCCAGGTACAGTATTTTTGGTTGCAGGTTTTTTCTGTTAGCACTTTGAATATGTCATGTCTTTCTCTTCTGGCCTACAAAGTTTCTGCTGAAAAACAGTTGATAGTCTGTATGGGATTTCTCTTTTTTTAACTATTTTCTTTTCTCTTGCTGCTTTTAAAATTCTCTCATTATTACTACTTTCTAACTACTTTTGCTACTGCTATTAAGACTACTTTTTTACTACATCATTACTACTTTCTGCAATTTTAATTATTGTGTGTGTTGGCACAGACTTCTTTGGATTAATTTTGTTGGGAGTGCTTCTTGGATCTGGATATCTGTTTCCTTCCCAGATTCAGGAAGCTTTCAGCTATTATTTCTTCAAATAAATTTTCTTCCCCCTTCTCTCTCTGCTCTTCTTGGGAAATATAAAATTATCACAATGCAAAAGTTATTACTCTTGTGGATGCCACTGAGTTCCTTAACTCATTATCATTTTTTATTATTCCTTTTTCTCTTTGTTGTTCAGCTTGGTTGGTTTCCATTACCCTGTCTTCCAGATTGGTGATCACTCTTTTGCATTCTTCTGCATAATCTGCTATTGATTCCCTCTAGTGTATTTTTTTATTTCAGTTATTTAGTTCTTCATCTCTGTTTTTTTTCTCTTTTTGTTGAAGATCTGAGATCCTCCATTCTTTTCTCATGCTGAGTGAATAATTTTGACCATTACTTTTTATGCTGTACCAGGTTTCTCGCATACCTCCATCTCATTTAACTGTTTTGGTATGATTTTGTCTTGTTCTTTCATTTGGGAAATATTCCTATGTCATCATTTTGTCTAACTCTCTGTGTTTGTTTCTATGCATTAGGAAGGGCAGATATGTCTCTTGTTTTTTAATGTAGTGGTCCTATAAAGAAGAGGTCCTGTGGTGCCCTGAGCACAGTGCCCCCGTTCATCAGACCCAAGTGCTCTAACGGTGTCTGCTCTGTGGGTTCACATGGCCTACTATTGGAATTGTGTTTGCCTTCAGTCTAATTGGCTGTATCAGCAGAATTTGGTCCCTTGGCTTTTGAGGGCCTGAGTCCACCTCAGGCTTGAAGTCAGGCAATGTCACCAGTCAGGACCTGTCTGCACTCAATGTTTGCTGTAGTTGCATGCACATGCACATGTATAGCACTCTCCCTGCACTATACCCTGAGAGGCTTTCAAGTTAGTGAGCTAGCCCAGCACTCAGACCAGATGTCTGTCCTTAGTTACTCTGTTGGGGCTGCAGTCACTCCAAACTGCAGAACGCTTTCTTACGCTGCCCACTAAAAGCCTCCAGTGTGCTGGTGTGTGTGGTTATCTACCCCTCTCCCTGGGGCAAGAGTCACTTTGGAGTGGTGCTAGTTCCTGCCAGGGCTGCGTGCAGGGTTTGTCTGGACGAGAGCTGTTTTAGAGGAATGCCAGCTAAATGGAGCAGGTGTGCATGGGGTATGGAAGCAGGGCATATGGTCCCACCAGGATAGGTGGAGAGTGGTCCCTGTGTGTCCAGCTATCTAGGTTAGAGAGGGGAAGAGAAATGGCACCCACCAATACTTTTGTTTATAGAGGAGTTGCTTAAAGATCTTGTCATTCTAATTCATGTTTTGAGATTAGTAAATAAATCTTCATATGTACCCTGAGCACTTTCCAAACTGCTACTTCTATTCTATGTGTTGGGCAGGTTATTTGTTAGGTTAACTCTTTTAAGAGTAGGAATTCAGTTTCCTATTGCCCTCCAGCTATCTTGGAGGTAAGTCCCATTGATTTCAAAAACTTGATAAGTGCCACTGGTTTTCAAAGCAAAATGCTATGGGGTCTTATTTTCCCAATGGGAATCCCCTATGCCTGGGGTGGGGTCTGATCTTGCTTCCCATGTTTGTGGTATCCCTCCTTTTTGTGGTTAGTCTCTACAGGGATTTGTTTCCTAGACACATCTCACCCCTGCATACCCTTTTCAATGTGGCTTCCTGTCTACAATTAGGTATAGGTCTGTTCTACCAGTCTTTGGGTCACTTTCAGAATCAGTTGTATGGATGTAGTGGTTATCTTGGTGTGTCCATGGGAGGAGGTTACTTAGGATCTTCTGATTCTGCCATCCTCTTCTATCTCCCCTCCTTTTTTTTTTTTTTTTTTTTTTTTAAGGCCCAGAGTATTTCTCTAACAGGGATCCCCTCTGAACATAAACTCACATTTGGGATATGATTATGTCCAAAAAGCTTTGTATAGACAGTCACGGGGGTTTAGTACACAAGGTGCTGGCATGGGAGTTTTCAGAGGGTTGAGAAAAGGGGACCTTGTTGCTATAAAATTTGTAAGAATGTTTGAATGGAAAGTTTGATAAATTGTCAGAGGGTGATTGTAGAGTAGCATGAAAAATTCCTGGGGGCCAGTCTACTTTTATGGGGTTTAATCTAGGAAACCCATCAGGTTCTCATAGTGAAGAGCCAAGAAAGAAATCCAGTTTTTCAGAAGAAAAGCTGAACAACTCTTCCTAGATCCATCAGAGAATTTTTTTTTCTTTTTTTGTAATGCAAGTGCCTCACTTAAGCTTTGATTGCTAAGGCATCCACTTGAAAGAAGCATCCACTTCACAGATGGCTCTAATGAACACATTGGCAGCCACAGACCTAGATAAAGAGCAAGCCCCCCGCCCCCCAGGCTCCTTTGTCTGAGGTTTGGGTTGATTTGATAACTATTTGGACTGCCTGTTTTTTCCCTTCTTTTGCCTTAAATTCCTGCTGTTATGTTTGAAATACACCAACAAAGAATGAACCCCAGAACTCTAGGCCCTCATCCTAGACCCCAATAAAAGCAAAATTCCAGGCCTGCATGCTTTCTTTCTCACTCTTGTCCTCACCCTCCTCCTCCTGCTGACTGTCTGGCTGGCACGCTCTCTCTCTCTATGTGTGGCCCCAGGTGTGCCATGTAATTTCCAGGACTTAAAAATAATAATTTTTTTTTTCAAAGTTTCCTGATACCTATTCCTATGGGCATCTTGCAATCACCACAAGGACTGCTCCAGTCACAACACTGGTCATAGATAGGCTAAGACTGGCACGCAATACCTGTAAAAGATTCACGATGACTGTATGTCTTGGAATTTCTGCTACTCTCATATCGATACAACTTAATTATTTCAGTAAATATAGATTAATGACATGTTAACTATATGTAAATACATGATTATGCATTTTTAAGAATTTTCACATTAACCGTTTTATTTTTCCTTTACATTCTCATAGCATGTTTTTTTATACATTTTTGCTTTAATATTAATGTGTAGCTGTTTTTTGCAGTTATCTTCCCTATTACTGGGCTCCTTGAAAGGACAGTCTTTATTTCCTTTTGATCCTTTTAATAGACCAGCCATCGGATGCTCTAGACAAAATTGGTGCTCAATAAATTACTGTTGAATTGTTCATTTCCTTTGCATTTTAGAGTTGTACAATTAATACATCCACCCATTCGTCAGTTGTCAGTAAGGATAGCAATATACTGTTCCTTAGTAAGAGCCAAAAACCTCAACCAAAAGAAAAGGGAAAAAATTTTGCTTTTTGTAAAATGTGTAACTCTTTCCATATGTAATTATCTCCCCAGCTTGCAAATGTATAGCTGTTTCATCTATATGTATATATATTATTTTCTTTCCAGGAATCAAGTAGTCTGCCAAGCAGAGACAGTTCATCTCACAAAACAGCAAAGCTATTATGAAACAGCACAATAACTTGCATATTCAAGTTTATAATTAATTCTATGCTTTCATTAGGTGAGAGTTATGTTTCAACAGTGTCTCCTCTTGCATCTTTTTCTTTCCTCCTACATCTTTTATACCTAATAAGCATGCAAATAAATTCTGCCCTTTTATGCCTTGTGTGTTTCAAAATATGAACATTTAAAAAAAAAAACTTTCTGTAGCATTACAACCTCCTTATACAAGCAAACACACAAATGCAACTGTTATACTCATCTGATTCTCCAAAATAATACATTTAAGGAGACAGCATTACTGATTGGCAGGTCCCATCCATAATCCTCAGTAACATTGTATCAAAATAATTGTCACGTCAAATTAAATAATTGCCAATCATATTAGGACTGCTTCACCTGGACCCTCCTTAGACTCTTTCTGATTCTGAGAGTTTGCTCCAGAATGGTTTCCCTTGGTACACCAAGTACACAAACCTGATTTTGTTTGACTGCAGGTTGTGTTGCTGCTGTTTCTATGTGATTGATTATATAATATAATAATGCAAATTTTGGTTTTGTTATATAACTTACTGTAGTAAGTCTGTAAATCAATTCGGTAATTTAGAGCTAATAGAGATTAGGAAGAGGGCATGTAAAATTTTCATTTATTTTTGTAGTGCATTTTGTTATGAGAATAATATACTATTGAAAACTTAGGACTTCATTAACCTTTTGGGATGTAGTTCTTTCAAGTGTCAATGGTCAGCTTGATCTTAAGTAGAAATGTCCTTCCTGGTTACTTTAGAAATAAACATACATCCTGATCCAGGTCTAGAATTTAAAGATGCAAAAATCAAAGAGTGCAACTCCCTTTTCTTGTAAATGAGTAAACTGACTCAGAGAAGTTGTGAACTACCCAAGGTATCACAATGCGTTTAGTCAGTTTTTTATGGGAGGGTACAGTGGAGTGGGTGGGAGATGTATATATTCCTTGCCTCCTAATTGAAGGTTCCATTAGTGCCACTATCTCTATAAATGCTGTCATAATAACAAAACACACAACATGCAAGTAAGCACATGTCCACACCATGCACATACCCATGCTAGATATATACTGCAAAAGAACCTTAGAAATATCTGTCCTATAAGTCCAAAATTGGGGATACTACCAGAAACAGAATCCCATAAATACAGTAAAGAAATAAGAGAAAAGCATGCAGAATGATGTGGGAAATAAAGGCAAGGGAAAAAATTAAATTTCCTTACTGCCTACAGCCTATTGACAATCCTTGAAATTGGTAAAGTGACCTTTCTCTAGGAACTCAGCTGCCTCGATGTTGACACTTTGCTAAGGGTAAAAGGCAATCTTAGGTTAATATTATCCCCATCCCCCCAGGATCCTGTAAGTCTACTTTAACATATAAAAATCCCTTTGCAGGGTCGCCTGGGTGGCTAAGTGGGTTAGAGCCCCTGCCTTAGGCTCAGGTCATGATCCTGGGATCTAGCCCCGCATCGCATCAGGCTCTCTGCTCAGCAGGGAGCCTGCTTCCTCCCTTCTCTCTCTGCCTGCCTCACTGCCTACTTGTGATCTCTGTCTGTCAAATAAATAAATAAAATCTTAAAAAAAAAATCCCTTTGCAAACTTCCTTTATCTTGACCCCCCCTTAAGATATATGTCGGCAATCATCCTCCAAATATATGGCCCACTGATAAACATCTGAAGGGCATCATGACTAGGGTTTTATTAGACAATAAAAAGTGACCTTTTCCTAACAATAACTATCCCCCTCAAGGTCCTGGAAACCATGCTTCCAAAATTCCTTGGAGACTTAGGCTATCCCTAAGCCCCTCTCAACTTGAAAGTGATGGTCACCTGTCACAACCCTAACACAGCTCTTTTTGTCCTGTGCTTTAATAAAACCACCAAAGACATATCAAGAATTCTTTATTTCTTTTTTTTTTAATAGTTTGTTTATTTGTCAGAGAGAGAGCGCGCGCGCGCAAGGAGGGTGTGCGGCAGGCAGAGGGAGAAGCAGGCTTCCTGCTGAGCAAGGAGCTGGATGTAAGACTCGATCCCGGGACTCTGGGATCATGACCCCCAACTAAAGGCAGACACTCAACTGACTGAGCTACCCAGGCATCCCCCAAGAATTCTTTCTTGTTTTTATTTTTTAAAGATTATTTATCTATTTTTTATTATTTATCTATTATTATCTATTATATATCTATTATCTATTATTTGACAGAGTGGGACACAGAAAGAGAGGGAACACAAGCAGGGGGAGTGGGAGAGGGAGAAGCAGGTTTCCCACCTAGCAGGGAGCCCGATGTGGGTCTTGATCCCAGGATGCTGGGATCATGACCTGAGCTGAAGGCAGATGCCCAGCGACTGAGCCACCCAGGCACCCTCAAGAATTCTTTCTTGACCATTTGCTCCGAACCCCATTTCCACACCACGGAAGATTTAATGGAGGAGAGGATAGCATAGTGTCAGATAAACACTTCTGTTAACTTGTCAGTAGTTGTGATCTTGGGCAAGCCACCCAACCTCTCTGTGCCTCAGTTTCCTTGCCATAATACAGGCACATGTAGAGAGCAAAATGGAGTGTCTCACGTCAAGCAGGAGCCTGTGTCAAACAATGACACAAGCAGTTAAGGTACTGCAGCTAGGAGATATCCCCGGGACCAGCATCAGCTGACACCCTAGAACTGATAACGAGCAGAACCAGAAGAGGTCTGCAGAGATCCAAGACCAGTTAAATCCCTTTAAAAGGGGAAAGATTTTGGCAGCAAACTGTCAGACTCCTCAGACATGACCCCACCAGGTCTGACGACTTAAAAAATGCAACTGCCGCAGAAGGCTCAGCCCAAATGATCCCCGAACAGAACCCAGAGCCTTCCCTGCTTGAACATCAGAAGCAGTAACACCCAGGGCTGACCCAGACCAGACTGAGGCCTTATCTCGACTGCGCGCCCCCAGACTGACTTCGTTTTTGGTTCGTTAACTTCCTGCACGTTTTTGTTATCGTGCTTGTTGTGTGGGTTTTTTTCTGTCCTGCTCTGGGTGCTGTGTAAGAAGCCAGGTTTAATCACGTGGGGAATTGGCATTGCGTTTGGAATCCTGAACCCGCTTTAGAATTGTGATTTAACTTTTCTTTACGACTGAATAAAGCTGACATTATGGAAACACACAACGCAAGTGTGCGCCTTTACAGCATGCTCAGGGCAGCACACTAATGGCTCCTCCACCGTAGTTTTCTTGTGAGGGTTCAATGAATGAACATTTGGGAAGTACTTGAAATAATGCGAGAAACATAGTGTTATAAAATGTTTAGTAAATAAATGAAATGTGGGGCTTAAGAATGAGCATTTCCCACCCAACTCGCGCTGTCCTGTCTTTCCTTAAGAAGAAAGTCCTGTCTTTTTTTTTTTTTTTAAGATTTTATTTATTTATTTGACAGACAGAGATCACACGTAGGCAGAGAGGCAGGCAGAGAGAGAGGAGGGGGGAAGCAGGCTCCCTGCTGAGCAGAGAGCCTGATGCGGGGCTTGATCCCAGGACCCTGGAATCATGACCTGAGCCGAACGAAGGCAGAGGCTTTAACCCACTGAGCCACCCAGGTGCCCCAGAAAGTCCTGTCTTACTCGTAATGGCACATTATAAGAGAGAGAGACATGGAAAGGGCCGAGGGGACAGAGCGAAGAGAATGCTCTTCTTGGTGACAGTAGAAGAGAGTATTAAAGACAATAAACCCATATTGCAGTGGCAAGAATTAGCCTCTGAGAGAAGGAAGAATTTACTGACAATAAGAGGTGTCGAATACAGTTCAGATAATAGGGATGACATGTTTTTCTTCCCCATAAAGAGTATTTTCAGAAGACTAATCTGAGCAGGTTGTAATGTTCATAGAAAATCAGAAAACCTCTGATTTGTAATCTTTAAACCCTGACAACACATATTTCAACTTTTATCCTGATGTTGCTGGTCATGTTTCCCATTAAAATAGAATGTATGCCCTTCCAACTTTTTAAGCACTTCCAAAAATCCTAGACTAACATGATTTTCAACTGCATTTATGACTGCACTATGGTCCACTGCAATCAAATATAACAATAATTCTGGCTGTCATTATTGAGGTTCTAATGATTAAAAGCAGAAAAGGGTTTCAAGTGGCAAAAATATAATCTGGACCCCATGGACCTTCACCTAAGAGCAAATTCCTTTAATTTGAAGACAATATCAAGAATGGGAAACCGAGAAGTGAGTGGAAAGGAAAACAAAAAATCAGGAAAATCATACCTGTAAATGAGGAGTGATGAGCAAACAGAAAGAACAGACAATTACCTCATATTTTTGTTGACTTCAGTTCCTGCAAAACTAGGCTGAAACGTTAGATCACCAGTAAGGCAAACAATTCTAGCTAGTCTACCCTGAGGGATTTCTCTACACTAAAATATACTTCTTACTAGTGAGGGTGCAGAGGTCAAATATGCTTTAATATTTTTACTCATAAACAGGAAGTCTTCATGCTTCAGATTCCAGTGGCTGAATTATTTCATGTCCTGACATTTCAATTGTCCAGAAAGCACATCCTTGAGACCTACCATGTCAGATTCCTACTCTACCCAGGGAAGAGCTGGCAGACTTCCACTTCTCCTTGTTTACTCCTTGACAGAGTGCATTTTAACCACTTTTCTGAAATTCTGGACCATTGATACATTCGTGAGAAGTCATTCTGAGGTATATATGGTTTTAAATTAGACTACCTTATTAATCAGCAACTGATTGAATAGTATTTACTAGATTTATAATGAATAGTCATTTTTTTGTTGTTGCTATGTCTTAACAGGCTTGGATAATGATTTGCTGCTTCAGTAAACTCCCACTGCATCACCTGCTACAGTAGAAGACATCAGGCAGTCACAAATTTGTGCCCAGAAAACTGTGGCCCAGAATGCATCTACTTTTAGTTATATTTGGCTTCCTCTTTCTTGATTTTTCCCTATCCTTTCTGTCAGCATTTTCAGGATCCTTCTGTTATCCTTTAATTGCCAAAAGCTATGGATGGCTCAGAATTTTCGTTCAAGTAATAGGGGTCTTATCTAGTAATGTGTCATTTGTTGTTGAGTGTCATACTTCTAGCAGAAAAGATGTAGAAATATCATAATGAAGAAGCAGTATTTACTGCCATGGAAAATTAGTTATGTCTCCTTTGTCATAGACCAGAGCCATCCTCTGCTCAAACTGGGGTTTGATCTTCATAGGCACCACTGAACATTAACTGAATGTTTACACAGCATCATAGGAGGAAAGCAAAACTCTGTGTTCATCACAGGGTTTCAACTTAAAAAATTTTTTTTTCTTAAATATTTTATTCATTTATTTGTCAGAAAGAGAGAGAGAAAGCGCACATGCACACATAAGCTAGAGGAACAGCAGGCAGAGGGAGAAGAAGGCTCCCTACTGAGCAGGGAGCCTGATATGGGCCTGGATCCCAGGACGCTGGGATCATGACCTGAGACGCTTAACTGACTGAACCACCCAGGCATTCCGTATTTAAAAATTTTTTTTCTTTTTCTTTTCTTTTCTCTCTCTTTTTTTTTTTTTAGATAGAGAAAGAGGGAGAAAGAGCAAGAGTGTGTGCAAGTAGGGGAAGGAGCAAAGGGAAACAGAGAGAATCTTAAGCAGACTCCACGTCCAGCATGGAGCCTGACAGGGGGCTTGGGGCTTGATCTCCCGACTCTGACATCATGACCTGAGCTGAAATCAAGAGCCGGATTCTTAATGGACCAAGCCACCGAGGCACCCCACCAGGGTTTAAACTTAATGTCTTTTTCTCCCTGTCCTCAGAGTCATAATCTTAAGACTACAAAATGTGAAATTCTATACACATTTCTACATTCCATTGTTGGCAGCTTCGACTCCAACTCTCCACCAAGATTTTCTACTGTCTAAAATTGGCCACTCTTCTCAAATACCAGGACGACACGACTGAGACTTTGTCGACTCAGTATTTTGCTTTTGATGCCAGTTCCCATGAAGCGATTGAAATGGGTTATCTTTTCCCCAAAACTATGCACTTAAACAACTAACTACTCTGATATGCCTTATTAATTGAAGTCAAAACAGGACCAATTCCACATCCCAGTTTTCTAGAACATCTTTCTCCAAGAAATCACTACAAACCACATACCTAAAAAGAAATTATACATCTTTCTGTTCCTAGTCTTGAGATAAACATCATACTCAAGAGGATTTTATGACTAGCCTGCATGTTAGAAAGAAATTGAAACAGTTTTCAATTTAAAAAAAAAAGGAAACAATAGACACATGCACACCAATCACCATTTGCACTATAATATGCACAAAATTTTATCCACTCCACAGCAACATATCACAACTAAGATACCCACGGTCATTAAAAAACTGAAAAAATAGCTTGCTTAATAAAACTGTACTATGGAGAAGCCTGTTTGAGTAAGTTCCCCTATTTCTAATAAATTCACATTGGCCAAGTTTTCACTATGTACTTCATGTACTAGGTAATTTTTGATTCTCTCCCTAATTCCATATGTATTATTGCTGGTGGTGATGTTTATCAAAAATCTCATCCATTTTCAAGGTTTTATAAAGTTTTGTAAAATGTTCTGCTGTTTGCTACACCTGCTAACATAATTCCTTCTTTATGATGCTCTGTTTAGTTACCTTGGAAATGATATCATAACACAGCAGAAACACCTGTCATTGCAAGATGATTCCTGCTTAATATTAAGCTGGAGTTAACCTCATTTCTCTATACATAATGGAAAAATGTTATTTGACATAGATTTCACACTGAGGAAAGTCTGCAAACCTATTCTTTATTATTATTTACAATTTGGGGGTAAGTTCTAATAGATTTCAGAAATAAATATGAATGGTCATATACCTTTGTCAGGAAATGAAAGATGTCATATTGTAGACAAGAAATTTACTATCTAACCTGTTAAAATACATACTGACTTTTTTTCAGTGTTCTGCTACTTTCTGTCAGAATCACTTTAAAATGACGTCAAAATATCTCATATTTTGATCCAAAGGATAAAGAACATATTTTCATTTAAAATGATAAAGTGTGGGGAAAGCATAGTCTTTAGAGTTTGGCATAACTTGCTAATTTTTGAAATACAGTAAGTTAATTTTGCTTTCTAGGCTTAAGAGTTCTCCTTTATAAATTAAGGACAGTGATAGTTAACATACATATATATAAATACATATATATATGATGCTAATATATATAAATTAAATAATACATATTAAATATAAATAGAAACATGGCTAAAAGAGATGATTTATGTAAAGTAGCTAGCATATACTTGATATTTAATGAGAGGCTGAATTAAATTCTCTCCCACATACTCAGCTTACAAGTTTTAAAATAGTGATCTCTTAGAAAACATACACAATTTTAAAAGACCTACTAAACTAAGGCAAATGCAGAATTTAATCTGTAATAATTGTTTAAAAAGCATGATGTAAAATATTTTTATCAAAAGTATATAAATTTAAATAGTTTTACTACTAGAGTATTATAACTTGAAGGACGTTTATAACCCATCTAATTCAATGCCCATCATTTCCTAGGAAAAGAAACTATTTAGATAAAAAAAATTCAGGTTATTTGCCCCCAGTGACACATTTAATTAACAGTTCAACTAGGGAGACATCAAACCATTTTAATTCAAGACTAGTGACTTCTCCTTTTTATTACCAGCCTCCTTTATGCCAACACTACTCTAAGCACATTAAATTCTGAAAAACATATATTTAAGATATAACGCCAGGAATTATTTTTCACTATATTTAAATGTCTATTTAAAAATTTAAAATGTCAGCATTTACTTTTCCATGGGCTATTTAAATTGTGTAATAAATTTTAAGTAATTTTATAAAATGTCAAAATATGAGAAAAAATTACTTTGGACCTTCTTCATTCCCCTTTATTTGAAAGAAATGTTTACTCTATCCAGGACTAAGCATATTGGCCACCATTCAACATTATCACTCTCTGGGAAAATATAATTTTTTCATGATGTATTTGCCTCTAATTTACCAAATGTGATAATAATGGATTCTAAGACCTATTAGTCAATTGATTTAAATACCGTTTTGGGGTAGGGGGAATTGAGAAAATGAATAACACAGGAAGTTGCTTTGGAGCTATTCTCTATTGATGGCATACTGGTGACCACCAGACACAGCTGACTGGCACTGTATCACTGGTGTAGGACAAGGGTTAGCATTTTACTTCTATAATTCCTGACATCTAACTCTTTTTTTTTTTTTTCTGACATCTAACTCTTAACCATATCTCTTCTCAGTGAATCTTTATCCAGACTCCATAATTATATTATTTGATAGCTAACTCTTTAACAGTTTAACTCTTTAACAGTTTCCAATAGTTTGTTAAACTCTCTAATATTGAAAACATTTGTGAAAAACGATCTATTCCTAGAAGATATGCAGAACGGTCTTCAAGATATTGCTGGCAATTTTGGATTTCACACCCACCCCAAAATACAAGATTTAAATAACCTACTGCTCTCAAATGGTGAATTAGTAAATATCAAGTTTTTTCAGTCATTCTTAGGAAGGAGAGGGAACATTATCACCCTAAGGAATGTTTCCTTCCTCCTCCTAGGATTGTTCCCAACTTTCTTTTTTGCACCTCAAAACTCTGATGAGGACTATTCACTTTTACTGAAAAGTATATCTTTTCATCTATATGACAAAGAGAAAATAGTTATCCTTCATATATTACATAAATGTTGGCAGCTCTTAAGGACAGAGATACAAATATGAACTAAGATGGTTCCTTAATCTTTGATAACCTGATGATGGGAAACCTACCTCTGGGTGCCTTAATTCCTGATGTGAACATCTCTGGGCTCTGAGAGGTCCAATAGCACTGCCACACGTAGCAGGGATCTGCTTTCTTGTTTGAGAAATGAGGGCACATTTTCTCACAAACTCAAACAAAACACCAATAGCCATTGTAAGAAGCATAAGGCATTAAGTCTTAAGTATAATAATCACACCAGGTGGAAATATTGAGCCATAATGTATCATACTATGTAATAGGGATATTTGCTCTCTCTGATGCTTTGAAACTTGTGCCAGGCAGCATAATAAAGCATTCTGTAAAAATTCTAAATGTGCTGAAATAACTTAAACTGATTAGCTATCTAGATATCCTCACCACAGACTGCTCTGTCTCCATTTAACTGTTGATGCTACTCACGTAACTTCTGATTTTATTCTGTTACTGGTAGACAGGATTACACATAAACTAGAGCAACAGTGTTTCTTGCTGGTAATGACACATTTAAAAACAGTGATGTAAAATGAAGAAAATAATCTTTTTTTCTAAGAGAAAAATAAAATAATCATAAAATAGTCCATGATTTTTTTTAGTCAAAATGTCACAATAAAGGAAGTCTTTACTGTTTATTACAGATCACTAATTAGGACAGTTTGCTAAATCAGTATACCTCCATTTAGTCACTAATCAGATTTTACAAGTATGAGAAACATTTTTCCTCTAGCATAGCATGAACAGATGTTGTCCCAGTTTGCACCTATCCCACAAAAGTAAATACAAATAAATTAACTTGTTCCCTTCATTACTATTTATGTACTACCTTAAATCAATCTTCAAATTTCTTACCTTATTTAAAATGAGGCCTTTATTTTATTTTATTTTTTTTTAAAGATTTTATTTATTTATTTATTTATTTGACAGAGAAAGAGATCACAAGTAGGCAGATAGGTAGGCAGAGAGAGAGGAGAAAGCAGGCTCCCTGCTGAGCATAGAGCCCGATGTGGGGTTCGATGTGGGGCTCGATCCCAGGACCCTGAGACCATGACCTGAGCCGAAGGCAGAGGCTTAACCCACTGAGCCACCCCGGTGCCCCGAGGCCTTTATTTTAAACTGACTTAAAGTTTAAGTAATTTGAAGAATGTAACTAAAAACATGTAATTAAAAACACGTTTTCTGGATTAATTTGGAAAAAGTTAGATGGATTTGTATTTGATCTGTGATTTCTTAAAATAATTTATTAAAGCAGCAATGCACACATGAGGGAAATGTATTCTTTTTTGGGAAAAAACAATAAAAATAAATAATTAAAAATAAACATAAAGTTTAGAATTGAAGTCTGAAGTTTGCCTTTCATCCAATATCTGATAACTATCATAATCTAGTTCATTCATTTAATGTTCAATAAATTAAGTACCAGGTATTAATCAGGCCATAGGAAGATAAGTCCCCATTATCACAAAGCTGATAATCTAGTGGAAAGAAGCAGGCAGTAAAAAGATATGCTAACAATACATGCTATGTTAGGTACTGCTATAAGAAACATAAGTTGGAAAAAGGACCAGGGAGGGGCAGGGGTAGACGGTGGGAGTGCTTTTTTAGAAGGAGTTTTCAGGAAGGGCATGTCTAATGAGGTACCAATTGAACTAAGGCATAACTGTGAGTCAGACTGATGAAGGACGAGCATTCCAGGAACAGGAAACTGCAAATGTAGAGGCCTTGCTCGGTTTGTGAACAGCAAAGAGGCCAGTGTGTAGAGGGCATTATGTGAAGGGGATTGTAAGAGGAAATCAGATCAAGTTGGGAGAGGGTGGTGGAAAGGTCAGTTCTTGCAGGGCTGTATAGGCCCTGATATGGCCCAGTCTCTCCTCATATGCAGCTTCCAATATGTATACTCTGTGTGTGTGTATGTGTGTGAGTTATACGTACTTACACATGTATGTATGTACATATGCATATGAGTTTTTATTTAGCCATTATAAAATACAATACTGTTCATATGCAATTTCCCTAGAATTTAAAAATATAAAAGTAGCATTGCTCACGGAAAACTCATTTTAAATATTGACAGATGCTAAAGAATTCCTTCAAAACAAGCTGGACTGACTCTCACCTGAAAAATATGAAAACAGTCATTTCTCAAAATCCCCAACAACACTGGATGTCATTGGTCTTTTGCATTTTTGTTGGTCTCATGGTGAAATGATACTTTATTGCACATTATCGTTGATCTTCATTAATGTATTTCTACGCTCTTTGAAATATGTCTTATGTGAATTTTCTGTTTATAAATATATATTTTTGCTGGATTATACTTTTTTTTCCAAGAATATTTATTTGGTTGTTTTTGTTTTGCCTCCCTTGCTCTCATCTCAATCCTGATTTAACCAATGTCAACAGACAGATATGTATCCCTTCTCAGCTTCCTTCTTGTTCATTAAAAAATATCTGAGCCTATTTTCAAATATATATATATGTATATGTGTGTGTATTATATATATATATATATAATTTGTTTCATTTTCATTTATTTAAATAGCCCAGAAAAGATAACACATAGAGAAAAAAAGTAGATTAGTGGTTGCCTGAAGCTGGGGTCAGGATTGGGGATTAATTACAAATGGGCATGAGGCATCTTATTGGGGGAATGAAAATGTTCTAAAACTGATTTATTATGATGGCTGCGTCACTCACTAAAGTTACTAAGAAACCCTGAATTCTACATTTCAAAGCAATGAGTTTTATATGTATATTATATCTCAAGTTGGTTTAGAAAAAGAAATATACACATTACTCAGCAACTTTTTTCAAATAATATATCATTGATATCCCTACCAGTTAGTAGAGTCTCAAAGTCAAACTTTTTTGTACTTTCTATAAACACATACACATATATGCACAGACTCACATATGATTTGACATCACTTAGCTCATACATAGAATTTAATTTGGGCACACATCTTTGCAGCTTAATTTTACCATAGGAGAGCAATACAACAAAGCCCCGAAAGCAAAACAAAATCAGTAAACAAAACATAGATTAAGAAAAAATATATATTTGCAATGCATTTAACAAATAAAATACTAATATATTTAATATACAGAGTGCTTACAAATTGACAAGAAAAAGACAAACCAACAGAAAAATGAATAAAGGATATGAATAAGCAATTCTCAGAAAATCAAACCCAAATGGCCCCAAATACATGAAATAATACATAAGCTTAATGAAAATCAAAGTAAGATAACAAATTAATAATAAAATGTTAACTTATATGCATATGTTGACAAGAACCAAAAAGAATGTTAGCATTTATTACTACTGGATATATGGGGAAAATGTACTATCAAACATTTCTGAATTATTAAAGTGGTTTTGGAAAGTAATTTGGAAAATCTATTATTTGGAATTTATTCCTAAGATATAAAACGTTAGAAAGTAAAGATATATACACAAGGATATTCACTATAGTGTTGTTCTTAGCATGAAGAAACCTTGAAACAATAAGAATATTGAATAAATTATGGTACATACCAATTGGGTTTTGTCACATTTATTTTACGTTTAGCACCTTACTAAATTTCTCATTTTCATTTTGGTATACAGTCCTAGTTAGCAATAAGATACTTTTTTTTTCTTTCCACATTTAATCATGTTATTTTATTTTCTTGTCTTACAACATTCACCAAAATGCCTAAGACTAAATTAAATAATAATAGTAATTATCCCTAGCTCTAATATTTATTGATATGGTTTTAGCGTTTCATCAGTAATAATATTGCTGTTAGATTTTGGTAAATATTCCTGTTCATATTTAGAAGTCTTCATTATATTTATAGGTTTCCTACAGTTTAATGAAAAGTAGCTGTCAATTTTATTATATACTTCTGAAGCATTTATTTATTGATAGGATTATATGATTTTTCTCCTCTATTTGTTTGATGCACTGAATTGTGTTCTTAGATTTCCTGCTATTAAACCACCCTTCCATTTCTATACTAACTGATTATTTTGTTACGCTAAATCTTGGAGTGATTGTTTCAGAGCAAGTTTGTGGAAGGTAAACTTTCTGAATATTTTTATATTCAAAATGTGTTTATTTTGTACCCATAATTAGTAACACAGAGAGTTCTAGATTCAGAAACCTTTTGTTTCAGAACACTGAAGATATTGCTCACTTACCTTCAAACATTCTGTCAATGATATAAGTCAGATAAAAACCTGATTTTAATTTCTTTGTATATAAACTTTCTCATTTTTTTCCCCAAATCCTTTTGGGATTTTTATCTTCATATATAAAGTAACAAAATTTTCATCAAGGCGGTGTCTTTGTGTAAATCTTTTTTCAATGATTTTTCTTACTACCTGCCATATATCCTTTTAATCTCAAGATTCAAGTCTTTCAACAATTTGGGAATATTTTCTTCTAGTTTTGTATTTATGTCCTCCATTTCCCCTTTCTCATTTTCTGCAGCTCCTATTAATTGTAATTAGAATCTCTTTATTAAGCATCTATGACTAATTCTAACATACCTTTAATGTACCTTTTGCCCTTCATTCTGTGAAATATTATCTGTGTATTTTATGGATCACTGATGCAGTCCTCAGCTCTGTCTGCTCCACTCATCAGTTCTAATGACTTTTAAAAATTATTTTTGCAAACATGTTTTAATTCCTAACTCATTCTATCCACTCGTAGTCCCCTTTCATAGCAAAGTGTTTTTATGTAATGTATGCTAATCTGTCTCTGAGTGACATCAAATTTCATTTAATCATCTGTGTTCATTCTGGCATATGTTTCTTCTGCCATGGTGCAGATCATCAAGGATCCCCAACTTCTAAACAGGAAAGTTCACTGTTTTAAGTGGGGGAGTGTGCTGACTGGCTGGCTTTGTTTTCCCTTCTTGAGCACATGATAGGCCTGGAAAATAGCAATACCCCTCAGCTCCACCCAAACACACAAAAACATTTCTCAGTTTTCCACTTTTCAAAACCAAGTTGACTGTTCTGTGATACTGGAATGCTCTTATGAATTTCCTTCAAATGTAGATGTTTAACTTCTCTTCTCCTATCCATGTCAACTTTATATACCAAGTTACTTCAGGCTCCATTTGATTCCTTCTCAGACCCTGACACCTATACTAAGCACCTTCCTTAAATAAGTTAATTTTCTTAAGAGTACAGTCCTCAAGTGTTAGAGTTTTAGTCTGGAACTTAAGAGTCAAATATGTTACTGCCTTGTTTTAATCGTACATATATAGAAGTAGAATTGGGAGGTGAGGTGAACTCAAATGTCCTTGACATTATGAGTGATGTCTGATTAATTGCTCTGATAGTTTCCCCCTTTTATATTTATATTGGCTATCACCAAACATAATAATTAATTCTCTAGCTTTATCTTGGTAATAATTTTTCTGTTGCTTGTGTTTAGGGCTGGCATATTGTTTGCTTTTTTAAATTAATTCTTTCGGATTTTCTATCTTTCAAGAGTATCGAAAAAGTTAGGGTCTGCTAATCAAACATCTTACATTCTAGCTTTGTTCTGAATTTGTATTTTCATTTTCTCTTATTTAAAAGAATTTCAGATAGTTAGAGAGATATTTGTATGTGTGTTCTCTTCAGGATCTTCATCTTGTCTTCTGTATTATATATTGATCATTATAATTTTAATATATTTTTTTACTTGAACTAAATAAACTCATACTAAGTATCACATTCTTAAAAGCCTTCCTTGATCTCCCCAAACTGAGTCAATCAATTCCTTTCTTTCTCTTACTTTAACATAATCAAAACATGCAGAACATCTATGACACTTACTAGTATTCATTTATCTACCCATTATGTCTTTGAGGCTCGGGACAATGTCAGCAATTTTTTCCTTTTTAGAACCAAATTGTTGAAGTCTAAGTGATCCAGTTTTATTATTATTACCACCGAATGTGACAATGGAATACAAAACAACTAGACAAGACAACCATTTATTAGGAATTTATAATGTGTATCATGTTAAGCATATTATAAATGCTACTAATCATCCCAAACACTGAGAATAGGGAATCTCATTCCACTTATGAATGAGAAAGTGAGGCTCAACATGGTTAAGTAGATCATCCTAAGTCATACAATTTACAAGAACAGAAGCCAGGTTTAAAAAAAATTTTTTTAAAGGATTTTATTTATTTATTTGACAGGGAGAGAGGGAACACAAGCAGGGGGAGTGGGAGAGGGAGAAGCAGGCTTCCCACTGAAAAGGGAGCCTGAAGTGGGTCTCAATCCCAGGACCCTGGGATCATGACCCGAGCCAAAGGCAGATGCTTAACTGACTGAGCCACCCAGGTGCCCCCAGAAGCCAGGTTTTAATTCTGCTATACTTCTAATCTCTGGCTCTTAACTACGTTTTTTCTGTATTTTCCCAATAATAATATCAATATTAAAGCATATTAAGATGTCAAAATCCCAACCCCAAATCAATCTGAACAAGCTAATGCTCTAAGAATAATGACATAAAGTTATGTGAAATACTGAAAATGTGAGAAAATTAAATCTATCTATATATATATACAAACACATGTATACACATATCACAAGAAAAATTCAAAATATTAAAGTATGTATTTATTTTTCTAAGTGAAGAAGGTAAAGTGTAAATATCAATGTATAAAGTGAAACTACAGTGGCACCTGCGTGGTCCAGAATGCTAAGTGTCCAACTCTTGATGTTGGCTTAAGTCATTATCTCAGGGTCCCTGGAATTGAGCCCTGTATTGGGCTCCTCGCTCAATGCGCAGAATGCTTGGGATTCTCTCTCTCTCTCAAATAAATAAATCTTAAAAAAAAAAAAAAAAGTGACGCTACAAACAACCAGAGCCATAATGAATAAATTATATTAAATTACTAAAGATTTATCCTTTGGATCACATTTGTTTTTGTTAGTTCCATTGTCATTTTTGCCATATAGAATACAAATCTTTCCAAAGTATTAAATTACTCGTAATACTGTCATAAAAGGAAGATACTGGGAATGACAACTATAATCATTACAATTACTATTTATTGAAGACCTAATATAAGCAAAATGCTATATGTACATTATCAATAATTATTATACTAACCCAGAAAAAAAGGCATCAACTCCACTTTGTAAATGAGAAAACAGAGGCACTGAGAATTCAAAAGGGCTAACCTAAAGTTTTCCAGCTAATGAGTACGCAGCCAGCATCTAAGCCCAGGTCTGGTTGACTCCGTATCCTACCCTAATTATCCTTAATGTGTTCAGAAGATAGCAAAGACTTGGATTTCTATTATGTACTAGGTATCCTGCAAGGAAACTTGCTCACCTGCCTTTTTTTTTTTTTAATTATAATTCTTTTTACTTCATTTAAGGAGGTGGTTGCTATGATGGCCTCACAGATGAGAAAACTTAGTTGCAGAAAACATAAGTGCCATCCATAGCCAGTAGTGAAGGAACTGGGATTTGAAACTACTCTGTCTGACTACAAATTCCATATTCTTTTCCCTCTCTAGAGCTGTCCCTGTAAGGAGCAGATGTATTTGCACATGTTACAACCCCTGAGAATTGTAAATTCTCAAGTCCATTTGAGATGCACAGGAGGTCAGCTGGACTGTAAATATCATAGACCCAGACTGCTTTATTTTTTAATTCTTGTGTCTGTTTTTCTAGTTTTGACTATCTACTGAAGCTGCCAGATACTTCTTACCAGGATACCTGCTAAACTAGAGTAGCCTTTGTTTTTTCTTCTAATTCAATTTTACAAATTTGAAGACTAGCAATAAAGTCCAGCTTTTTAAAGAGGTAGGAATAACCTAAGAGCACGCTAGGATCTCTTATGAATTAATAGTATGGGTTTAATTGTTTAGAAGTGGTCAAATTATTTACGAAATTTCACTCTTTTTTTTTTTTTTGCCTACTTCCTATTTTTTACCTGTTTTTCAGAAAGATGAAGCTGGTAGAAGGATGAATGTGGATAAATGAGGTGTGACTTGATTACTAAACCATTTTTCATGTTTAGGATATAACATGACAGTATACAACAATTTGTATTACTGTAGCTTGGATCAGTGCTACTTAAAGTGTGGTCTGGATAGGCATCACCTGAAAAGTTCTAGAAATGCAGATTTCTAGGCCATATCCCAAATCTACCAAATCAAAATTCCTGGGAGAAAGGCCCAAAGATCTGCATTTAAATCAGCCCTTCAAGTGGCTTGTTTGCACTGGCCTGGATTTTAAGGTGCCCAGATTTTTCATAACAGACTTTTCCAAGTGAAGGATGGAACAAGTCAAGATGACTTTGAATAATTGTACTGTGACTCAGTTTCCTCATCTGTAACACAAAAATAATAATAAGGCTGTCTAATTAAATAAAAATATATAGACATATAATACACACACACACACACACACACCTGAGAACACTAAATGCAACAACATTATGTACTTAACAACATTATGTACTTAATAAACATTAATCCAAAAATGTCTGCCTCCACAATGGGTGATATTTTCAAATGATACACTATGCAAATTAACTTTCATTATGATATTATTGTTGTCATTAATGCTAATTTGGTCACATTTAGGCCCTCACACTACCATTTTATCTTTAGGGATGAACCAAGACACTTTCCATTCTGCTCAGAATAAAAATTATGATTCTAACTGTCTTGATTTTTGAGAATGAAGATTGATGAACTTCTCCTTGCTAATCACAATTTATACTATCAACAGATGTAGGGGATAGGTCTCTCTTCACTGAAAGAAAGCAACAGAGTCAAAAAGATGTATTAAGAACACTGTAGGTAATTCATCAATGCCTGAGAAACCAAATTGATCAATTCCTATTTCCCTCTTAGAACACCCTCTCATTTTTAACTTTGTGTTTTCTGAACTGTCAGATTTCTTTGAAATAACAATGTGGAAATTTTCACACTTTAGGGAGTCTCTCAAAGTTATTTTTAAATATTTTGCCAATATTAAATGTCTGTTTTGAAATAAATGTTTTAAAAATAAATGTCTGGTCTTCTTTTTATCTATATTCTGGGTCTGCAAATGTTCTTTTCCAGTGCCCTGGTATATTTTACTCAAAATATGTCAAAATTTCAGTCTTTTAACCTTTCATGCAGCTTCCCGAATAATCTGTGGGACAGAATTTTGCCACTACAAGATAGATGATAGCAAATATGTGTTCCAAAGTACTTTTCTATAAATGTGTAATTTGTGGAAAAATAAATAGTAAAATAATAAAAGCACTAAGATTAAAAAAAAAGTGTACAGTAACAGAATCGTGTTGATGCTGCTGTAAGAGAATTTGGAGGATCCAGCTGCACAATATCCCCCAAACAGATGTCTCTAAGGAGATTATCCATCATTATGACCTAGTTCCATAATCAGTCTCTACCTTGATATTTTACTTTAAAATAGATGTGGAATATACACAATTTATGCTTAGCTGCTGCAGTAACATTGATAAAATACTGACCTAAAAATAATCAAACCTCACAGCAAAGGAATGAATATATGAATAAAGTGAAATATATTTTTCTCTGGAAAATAAAGCTGATATACACAATAATAAATTCTGAAAAAAAAAGTAACAGGGAATGGCTTAGATCACATAAAAGTAAATGTCATTCAAACATATTAAATAATAAAGTACCTGAAATAATCACCTAGCCAGAAAGTTTGGGCTGACACAAATAATTGGTACATGCAGAGAAAAAAAATAATTTTTTTTTTTTTTTTTTTTTTTAAAGATTTTATTTATTTATTTGACAGAGAGAGATCACAAGTAGGCAGAGAGGCAGGCAGAGAGAGAGAGAGGGAAGCAGGCTCCCTGCCGAGCAGAGAGCCCGATGCGGGACTCGATCCCAGGACCCTGAGATCATGACCTGAGCCGAAGGCAGCGGCTTAACCCACTGAGCCAACCAGGCGCCCCGAAAAAAAATAATTTTAAATTCAAAACAGTTAGCAAGATAAAAAAGAAAAAAAATCAAATTCTTTTCCAGAATAATTTAAACAAAATTTGCAGAAGTTCTTAATAACTGAACAGCTGGTTGAAATACTTTCTAATTCTTTCTGATTATCTTGCAAGACCCAAAATGGTCTCATTCTGAAGTTATGTGGATAGAAAACTTTTAAAGGAAGAATCATAAAAAAGTCATATGTTACAGCATTTGAACAGGAATGCTAAGCAACAACCTAGTTTTGTAGCACGAACATCCAGGCCATGTTTTACTTATTACACTTCATGGATGCCTACATGGGTAGGCAGCATTAAAATAATGGTTTGAGGCAGTTACCATTTTACTACAGATATCACAAGCAGAGAATGAAGTGTCCACTTTAGCAGTCTACAATGAATTAAAGAATTATAATTAAAAGATATCAACTACATTAAATGAGTAGTGATCATGAATGACTACCTACTTCTTTCTGTTCTACTTAACACCGAGTCTTATGTAAAAAGAATATGAATAAAAAAGACATACCTGTATAGTTTCTAGTAGAAGTTTCTTATTCTTTTTTTAGCTTAATAATTCTGAGCAGTGGGTAATTATAGTATTTCCATTTCACAAGCAGAAAACTAAGTCAAGAGAAGCTGTGATTTTTTTTCCAGGTCATAGGGCTGCAACGATTATCCAACTCCCACTGTGTCACTGTTACCATCACCCCAAACATAGACATTTCTTATACCCAGTGAAAGTCCCAGCTCAATTATAAATTGAATTCATAGGCCATTTATAAGCACAGATTCACATGCTACTGAGGTAGTTATGGAGTACTGTGATACTTCATGGATAATATCTTATAAAAAAAAAAGATGGTGGGGCACCTGGGTGGCTCAGTGGGTTAAAGCCTCTGCCTTCAGCTCAGGTCATGATCCCAGGGTCCTGGGATCAAGCCCCACATTGGGCTCTCTGCTCAGCAAGGAGCCTGCTTCCCTTCCTCTCTCTCCCTGCCTGCCTCTCTGCCTACTTGTGATCTCTGTCAAATAAATTAAAAAAAAAAAAAAAAGATGGATAGAATGGTTCCCTAATAGCATGTGAACCTGCCACCAGTAGGTTTAACTTATCAAAATATCACGTTAGAGCAAGAAGAGTAAATATTCACAGGCTTTCCTGAGTTTCAGAGGGTTGAACAGAGAATAATGAAAAAAATTCTGGAGAAATCTCAAACATGGAGGAAATATCTGTAAAATTTTTCAATAGCACTAATAAAATGGGATCAATTAGTATGCTATGGTACAGACATAATGCATTAATTTAATCTCATAAATTAGGAATTATCACATGCAATGTAGGAATATTAAAGATAGAACATTACACTTAAAGGAAATTAAGTGCTCAATAATGTATATGGTGCTAAGGCTATAGAAAAAATATTTACATACATGCACACAAGTCTTCCAATTAATATAATCTGATCAGTTCAGATAACTTCAAAAACTATGTAAGAAATAAAAATAATGATAGTGGTATGGTGGGAAAGTAATTTATTAAGATATTTATCTGTGCTTTTTGTCCCCAGATTTCAGAGCCATATTCAAATCAGGCTAATTATTCTCTATTTTCTTGTCTTAGGGATTTTTTAAAAAAGATTTTATTTATTTATTTTAAGAGAGAGGGAGAGAGCTTGCACACACTGTGCACGCATGTGCAAGCATGGGGAGGGGCAGAGGGAGAGAGAGAATCCCAAGCTCTCAGCTGAGCATGGAGCCCTACATGGGGCTTGATCCCAGAGACCCTGAGATCATGACCTGAGCCAAATTAAGAGTTGGATGTTTAACCAACTGTGCCACCAAGGTGTCCTGGGATTTTTTTTTTTATAAGGTAAATTAGCATATTGTGGATTTTATGAAAAGAATCCCGAAAGAATTCCCAGTCCCCAAGGGGCTGGAGATTAGCTGTCCTGACAATAGCAGAGACTTCTGCAGGGCCTGGTAATGTCCTGGGCAAGTGCCAAAACCTTTAAGGGGATGGCTATGTGCAGGTGCAGGAAGATTGTGGAAGGGCAAATATAAATTAAAAAATTAAAGTAGGGGCGCCTGGTGGCTCAGTTGGTTAAGATACTGCCTTCGGCTCAGGTCATGATCCCCGCGTCCCGGGATCTAATCCCACATCAGTCTCCAAGCTCCGCGGGGAGTCTGCTTCTCCCTCTGACCGTCTCCTCTCTCCCTACCTCTCTCTCTCTCAAAAAAATAAATAAAATCTTTAAAAAATTTAAATTAAAAGAGACTCCATTATATCTGTTCAAACTAAGGAAAGAGACTCCTCCAACCCTCTGTTCTTTTTACTCTGGAAAATTTGTAAGTTCTTTCCCTCTTTGAAATGTATGTGTTTTTAAAAGCAAAATGTCTCTTGCCAGCTTTAAGACCCAGGAATGTCTTTTCCAAGGACCTAGAGCCATTTCTTTGTAATACAATCATTAAGGAAGACAGTATTGCTATTTGAGTTTCTTAAGGAGGGTAGGAGGCTAACTTCTTCTGATGTCTGTCTCCAAGTTGCACTATCACTTGCCATAAAAATATGAGAAGTTTATTAAACCTTTGTATAAAGACAATTAGCTAATATAGATGGCCACCCCATTTATCAGATAAATTTAGGATGAACTATGTGTGACAAAGGTGCCATCACGTCCTCTTGAGTAGTTACCATACTTGAGGATGCATATGCAATCCGCCTGGCTATATAAAAGGGTGAGATTTCTTTTTGTCTTTGCAATCTCTTAGTAGACTGACTATGGTATGCGTCACATTCTAGTTTAATGCCTACTCAATAATAAAACTGTTTTCTTTCTCTTCTACCTTTGTAGAGAGGTTTTCTGGATTGACAGAAAACTCTGTGTGTGTGTGTGTGTGTGTGTGTGTGTGTGTGTGTGTTTTAAAGATTTATTTATTTTAGAGAAAAAGAGAAAGTACACACATGCGGGGGCAGGGTGTGTTGAGGGAGAGAAACCCAAACAGAATCCATGCAGAGCATAGAGCCCAACATGGGGCACAATCTCAGGACCCTTAGATCCAAACACTGAGATTACAACCTGAGGCAAAACCAAGAGTCGGATGGTTATCCTACCCAGGCACCACAGAAAAAAACTTTTTAAAATTTTATTTCTCCAAAAACTGGACCAGAGGCACAGAGCCTCTGCTTCATCAAGATTGCCATGCTCCAAGTATAGGACAAAATTTTCCAAGGGTCTCTGTGGTTGCTGATGTGGACTTGGAGACTGGAGGAGTTTTTTTTACAATGCTTTGGTAGTACATACGTAAGTCACACCTTTGGGGGCTGGGGAGGTACAGGGTTGGGAGAATTAAACTTCAGTGATTAATGAAAGTGAATTTCCTGTTCGCCTCATGGGATGAAATCTCACAAGCAGAATTATGTTAATGACTTTATATATTCACTACACAGTAAATTTGGAAAATAGAACATAGTTCAGCATGTGACACAGTAGACACAAATTAAGGGAAAAGAAAACCCTCACAGCAGGTACCCACATTAGCCTACAGCATGAAAAAATGCAGATCACAGCAGGGAGGGGATATTGAAGCTCATAAATTAAAAACAGCTGGATTTTTTGTTGATGTTAACAAGAAGGCAAATATAAAGTATTAACATCAATAAGCACCAAAATATATGGAGAAAGAAATTCTGGTAATAGGGCATTATGTATTGGGATGGGTGTTCCCTCTCTGGTAGGAAGGAAGTAAGAAGACATGAGTCCAGAGAAGCTTTGAAAAGTAATTTTGGATCTTCATTCTCAAAATTATGCAAACTGGAAAAGCAATCCAGAATCATATTTTTAACAAATAATCAGAACGTTGATTTTAGTAACATGTTATATATAAATAAAACTTAGTAGTTAAAGAAAATAAGGAAATCTAAGTATTTATATGCATTTTTAATATTTTTTCACTAGTGAAAAGCAACTCTTTCATATTTAAAAGAGAAAAGGAAGAAGCAAATGTAGGATTTATCATACTGTGTTAACTATTAAAAGATGATTCTTTCTAAAGGTACCTGAGAATTCTCATCTTTTAAAATTTGTGATATTGTTACAATTTATCAACTTTTTATGACATTTTAATAATTTAAGAGCAAAAACCAGGGATATGCATAATAATGAGTATATTATCATGGAAATAGGTTTCTGTTTCATTGTATGATAAATATAGATACCTTACTTCCTGTCACAATAAAAAGTTTATATATGTTGATAATAGATAATAAAAGTTATCACTTATCAAATGCTAACCATACATTTAGTTTTTAAATTTATACATTAAGCTTCTTATGATAATTTCTTTTTCTTAAGGGACTTAAGAAAGGGACTTAAGGGACTTAATGGACTCAAGTTTCTAAGGGACTTAAAAAAGGGACTCCAGGTATATGGCATATCCAGGAATCCATGATTTAATAAAAACAATCACAGATACATATATGTACACACACACACATATATCTATAAGTTCTTCTGGTAGTTTATATAATCATTATATATTAGAAAACTACTTAATATTATATTATATATCAGTGTTATATATTGTTACATAAATGTATAATAGTTTATTAATGCGTATTGTATGTCAGATAGTTTGCTAAATCTTTGACATATCAGCATCTTATTTAATGTTCATGAAACAGTGAAAAATGCATTCTCTTTCTGTCACACACTTTTTAGTAAGTAAGAGATATAATGGATAAAATTAATAATGCAACGAGACAAATTGCTCCTTTTGTTCCACTCAGAGGTTAGCAGCCTACAGCCTATGGACCAAGTCCTGCCTACCCTCTCCTTTATGAATAGCCCGAGAGCTAAGAATAATGAAGATGATCATTAAAGAATATAATAATAGTAATATTAATAATAGTAAGAGACCTTAATGAAGGCCCACAAAGCTAAAATATTTGCTATCCAAAGGAAACAGTCAACAAAACTAAAAGGCAACCAACAGAATGGGAGAAAATATTTGCAAATGTCTTATCAGATAAAGGGTGAGTGTCCAAAATCCATCAAGAACTTACCAAACTCAACACTCAAAAAACAAATAATCCAGTGAAGAAATAGGCATAAGACATAAACAGATATTTCTCCAAAGAAGATATACAAATGTCCAACAGACACATGAAAAAATGCTCAACATCACTCAGCATCAGGGAAATACAAATCAAAACAACAATGAGATGCTGCCTCACATGGGTCAGGATGGCGAAAATTAACAAGTCAGGAAACAAAAGATGTTGGGAAGGATGCAGAGAAAGGGGAACCCTCTTATACTGTTGGTGGGAATGCAAGCTGGTGCAGCCACTTTGGAAAACAGTATGGAGGTTCCTCAAAAAGTTGAAAATAGAGCTACCCTAAGACCCAGCTATTGCACTATGAGGTATTTATCCAAAGGAAACAAACATAGTGATCCTAAAGGGCACATGCACCCCAATGTTTATAGCAGTAATGTCCATAATAGCCAAACTATAGAAAGAGCCCAGATGTCCATCCACAGATGAATGGATAAAGAAGATATATATATATATGTGTGTATGTGTGTGTATATGTATATATTTTTTCCACTATATCTATAGTGGAATATTAGTCATCAAAAAGAATTCAAGCTTGCCATTTGCCATGATGTGGATGGAACTAGAGGGTATTATCCTAAGCGAATAAGTTAGTCATAAAAAGATAAATACTATATGATCTCACTCACATGTCAATTTAAGAAACAAAACAGACGAACATAGGAGAAGAGAAGGAAAAATTAAATAGGATGAAATCAGAGAGGGAGGTAAACCGTAAGAGACTCTTACGTCTAGAAAACAAATTGAGAGTAGTTGGAAGGGAGGTGGGGGGGGGGTGTAATTGGGTGATTAAGGAAGGCACTTGATGGAATGAGTAGTGGGTTTTACATACGACTGATGCATCACTGAATTCTACCCCTGAAAGTAAGAATGCAGTATATGTTAACTAAATAGAATTTTATTTATTTATTTATCTATTAAAGATTATTTATTTATTTGCCAGAGAGTGAGAGAGAGGTAGAGCACACAAGCAGGTAGAGTGGCAGGCAGAGGTGGAGAGAGAAGCAGGCTCAGAAGCAGAATCAGCCCGATTCGGGACTCAATCTCAGGACCCTGGGATCATGACCTGAGCCGAAGGCAGTGGCCCAACTGACTGAGCCACCCAGGCATCCCACTAAATTGAATTTAAATAAAGAATTAAAAAGATAAATACAAGAAAGTATTTGCTATCTAGCCTTTTACAGAAAAAGTCTGTTGATTCTGCAGAGTAAAAAAATTCTGAAAACTGAATAACATACTTTTGCTTAGGGATTGTATAAATCTCTTTCTATACCTACTTAACATAATTTCTTATGACACTGCTAAGATGACCACTGAGACAGTCTGAACTAGATGCAGCAGGTACATCACTGAAGCTCAGGGTTAGGAGCACAGGTACCCAAATGAAGCAGAGGAGGTGGCCCTTGGCACTCAGTGCTGGGTGATACATAATCAGTAGATCCTGATGGCCCCTCCCAGAGGATGCTGTGAAGACTGAGGCAATCAACTCACAGGGTGCACTTCAGGGGTGCCTAGAGCCAGTATGTGGTGATACAAGTGATCCAGGAAGGCACAGAGCCAAGAGGCAGTGGGTAGGATAATGGCAGGGAGGGTGCAGCTTTTGAACCCAGACAGGAGTGGCACCAACCCTGGCTCTAGTCCCCCTCTTTGGGCCCCAGTTTTTCATCTGTAAGTGGGGATTAGGCCCACCTTGTAGGGCTGTAGGGTGCATCAGTGACAAACCAGCAAAGAACTGGAGCTCAGAGCAGGTGTGCATGTGACCATTCTTTGAGGGCTTGCTCTAGTTCAGATTGCCTCAGTGGTCATCTCAGCAATGCCACAGAAATTATGTTAAGTAGGAATAGGAAAAGATTTTGCAACCCCCAAGCAAACATATATAGCAATTAGATATTTACATTTTGACATTAAGGATTACTCCTGCTAGCCATATTCTCTAGTTCTCAAATATGTTTAGACATGACATTTATATTTGTTTCACAATTTGGAATTAAATATTTCAAAGATACTATTTTTAAGGCTTTCTGTGAATGCAAACAAAAAATTAGGTTCAAAAGAAAGCATCTTGGGTGCCTGGGTGGCTCAGAGGGTTAAAGCCTCTGCCTTTGGCTCAGGTCATGATCCCAGAATCCTGGGATCGAGACCTGCATCAGGGTCTTCTGCTCAGCGGGGAACCTGCTTCCTCCTCTCTCTCTCTCTCTCTCTCTCTACCTGCCTTTCTGCCTACTTGTGATCTGTATCTGTCAAATAAATAAATAAAATCTTAAAAAAAAAAAAAGAAAGCATCTTAATACAGTCAACTAAGGATATGAATAATCTTCCAGCTGCAGTAGTAGGAAGTTATTTGCATTGTATACTATAAATTAAATGACATTAGCCCCACAGTTGAATTAAGAGTCGGAGATTAGATATTTGCTGTACTAAGTAGATGAATTAACTTCACAGTTTCAGCCTTCTAAAATAAAATTTAAAAGAAGTAACACCTGCAAAAAGCATTAAAAATCATAAAAACTGCTGTAACTTATGAAAGAATACTATATATTAGCCTATAATATTCTACTATTTAATTTGCTAATACATACCAAAAGTCTAAGTGGGGAAAAACACTTCCGTATGGAGCACTGAGAAGGCTAAATAAAGGCAAGTCCAAATGTTTGTAACAAATACAATCACTTTGGAAATCCAACTTGATATTGTATATTTTAACTGGCTTATAAGAGATGGAAAAAATACAATGCATTATGTATTTGGGTCACATATTTCCAAAAATAAACTTTCTAATAAAAGAGTGAATTAAAAGAACCCATGAAATCAGTTTCTAATAATACCATACTTTGTCTAGAACATGTTAACTATTTTATGTATGACTAGGAAATCTCAGGACCCTATACATAGTTGACTTTCAGCCAAATTCATATGCCTACCAAAGATATAAACTGAAGTAAATTAATTTATTCCAGTTAATAATAAAGAACCAGTCAAGAAGTGTAGGATGAAGAAGCATTCATGAAATGGAAAACAGATGCTTGCAAATCTTATGCAAATGTTCTAAAACACTAAAATCTATCTGATCCCATCTTTCATACAGGCACTACTGACTACTGACGTAGGTTCAGACTTGCACTTCGTTAAGTGGAAAAAGCTTGTGGGGAACCTCATTTGATTCTTCTTAACTTAAGTATATCCAGAGCCTTGTGTAAGAAAGAAGGGGACTAAATACCCTCTCATACCATTAATCTGAACAGAGTGGAGATGGCAAAGCCAGAAATCATTGTTTTGATTAAAACAGCTCCATACAATAGCTAAGTACAGTTCTAATAATTTTGTTTTAGGAAAGAGATGTGTTAAAATACAAAATTATACTTTAGAGCTTCAAACTTTGGAATTTCAAAAACACTTGATTAAGAAAGAAAAGGTAATAGAGAAGTGCCATTAATTAATTCATTCATTGAAAGTTCACAGAATGCTAAAAAAAAAACCCCACAAAAAACAAAAACACAAAATTCATAGAGTTCTGACTATTTGCAGCATTGTGGTGATTACTCAGGAAAACACCAAGACAATTAAAATATGGTCCATGCCAGTCAAGCAATTAGAGCAAAGCAAAGGAATTAAAACATGTCCACAAATAAAATATGAGATTTAATATTCCCTTTAAAATTTGTTGTAAACACTAGAGACTATTTCTATAACATGAGAATTTGTCTTAGAAGAAATTAATCATATGATCTTATTTTAAAGCCACAAGCTCTGAGGCAGGTACTCTGGATTTTCAACCACATCTTGTCAACATTTTGATGTACAGAAAATCACTAAACTTCTTTGGCCACACTTTTAATCTCTCCCTACAAAGATTTTGCCTATAATAACTAACATAATTATCAGTGAGGATACAAGTCCATGAAATAATGCAATTTGGAAATTACTTTGCAGAACATTTAAAAAGTATTAAACTAATTAAGAATAAATTATAAAATTATGGGGTTGGGTTTTTTTTGTTCATTTACACTGAATGAATTGTGCCAAGTCAAATTATAATTCCCTCATTTTCTCTATCACAAAACCTTACTTCATCAGTGGAAAAATTTTTCAGGGATTCCTGGATGGCTTAGTCAGTTAGACATCCAACTCTTGATTTGGGTTCTGAACTGAGGGTGGCTCTCCTTGACATTCTCTCCCTCTCCTTTACACCTTCTCTCTGCCCCTTCCCCTGCTTGTGCTTGCTCTCTCTCTCTCTAATATAAATAAATAAATCTTAAAAAAAAAGAAAGTTAGTTTTTCAGTTCAACAATGAGTCTACGTAATCCAAATATTTTTCTTTTCAAAATAATTTCAAGATACATTAGAGAACAATTCCTTCAGTTGTTCATTTAATGTTTGATATACTAGCATTTCATAAGTGATTCCATTAAAAAACATACTACAGATTACATTATATATTATATTATATATATCACCTAGAATCACATAGATTGACATATATTACATACCTACATATATATGTGATAAATATATATCTATTCTCTAGAGAAACAGAACCAATATAGATAGATATCCAAAGATATATATATATATATATTATATATTTATACATATATAAATCGTATTTTCTGAGTGCCCATCTGTTGTTGGTACTGGGAATACTGCAGAGACTAAAACCCCCTCTTCACAGAGCCCATAATGAACAAATAGATAGATGTATGTGTGTGTGTATATATAGATAAATAGTTGTTTGTTTGTTTTTTTTCTTTCAGGGAAAAGTACTATGAAGAAAAATTAATGATGACAAATGGGGAAGGATATTCTGTGATAGGGAAGAGCCTTCGATTTTTAATGGCGTGATTAGAGAGGGCCTCTTTGAGATGTAATGTTTGAGCAAAGATCAAAGGAGTTTAGGAGTGAGGAATTAGAGTGTTACAGGAGAAGAAACAGCTATAATAAGAACTCTAGGCATGTTTTTGTTTAGTATGAACTAGAGACAGGAAGAAAGTATAAGCAGAAGACAGTGGGCAGGTGGGAGAGTAATGGGAAAGGATAAGTGTGATGTAGGGTACAGATCACACAGAGTTTGGGTATCACAGAAAAGGTTCTTGCTTTTACTTTGAATGAGATAAGAAGTCCTTGTAAGGTTTTAAGCAGAGATGTGACATGATCTGTTTCACATTTTAAGATAATCATTCTGGCTGAGCTGAGGCTTGGGGAGTGGAGTTTTGAGGGGAAAAAAAGAGAGGCCATTTTGGAAACCAATGTAATAATTCAGACTAAATGGTCTTGTACTTGGTCAGCAAAAGTGGAGGTGGTGAGAAGAGGTTGTTTTCTGGATATATTTTGAAAACAGAGGCAACAAGATATCCTTATGGATTGGATATATGATATGACAAGAAAAAAAAAAAAGAATTCGGGAGGACTCCAGGGTTTTTTGATTTGAACTACTTGAATAATGAAGTTACCTTTTACTGTAGTGAAGAAGATGATAGAACAAGTTAATTGGGAAGGTAAAACAAGGAGTGGGATTTTGTATGTATTAAGTTTGAGTGCTTTATAAACATTTGCTGAGGCTTCCCTGACCTCCTTATTTTCTAGGACAATGAGAACTCTGACCTGATATAGATATTTGGAAGCTCAGAGGCATCTGCAGTGGCTGGAGACATGTATAATCCACAGAATACTGGCCTCTGTGCTCAGAGGGAGTCTGTGTGTCCCTCTTCCCTTTCTCTCTGTCCCTCTTGCTCATTCTCACTCTCTCTCTAAAATAAATAAATAAAATCTTTTTAAAAATTAGAGAAAATTTACTGAAAAAAGCCTCCCAATTCATATTCTTAATCTCTTAATTAAAAAAACACTTTATTGCTAAAAAATGCTAACTGTCACCTGAACTTTCACCTCATAAGTTGTAATCATTGATCACAGATCACCATAACAAACATAATAGTGAAAATGTTTGAAATATTTCAAATATTTCAAGGATTACCAAGATGCGATACAGAAACAGTGAGTGAGCAAATGCTGTTGAAAAAATGGTGCTGATAGACTTGTTTGACACAGAGCTGCCACAAACCTTCAATTTGTAAGAAAATGCAGTATTTGTAAAGTGCAGTAAAGTGAAGCACAATAAAATAAGGTATGCCTCTACCTGGCTTTTTAACTTATTTTTTACAATCCTTATTATATTTTTTATGCCATGTCCTGTAATTCCTATTGATATCCCAACTTTTATTATTGACCAAACTGAAAATAAAGCAAAAATAGGGAAAACAGAGAGTCATAGGGTAAAATGAGAGGTATTTACTTGCAGTCAACCCACAATAAAAGCAGGATAGTCTTTAATTCTTTAATCTCTAAGAAAAGAGAGAACTCAAAGAAAAATAAGAAAACAACATATTACCCTGGCAAATAGAAACAGTTAAGTTAAGTGATACTTTTGATACTGTTTCTTGAAATAGTTCAAAGGTGATGTATGGTCCGAGAAGGATGATTTAAAAACAACTTAACTGGGCTGACACCAACAAATACTAAGGGTGTTGTGGAATCTCTGATGTGAACTGCATAGGAATTAGGCCTTGCTATGCAGTGTTTAAGAAACATATGCTTAATAAATATTCATTAGTTTCTAGGAAGGATTTTCCACAGCTAACACGTCATAGACGTATAAAATGTTAGAGTTGAAGTTAACCTATTTATTATCTCATTTAATTCACATTTGTCCAACAAACATGAATTGGGTACCTAGTGTGTGTCAAGTACTATGCTCATCATTGAGTATTCAAGGTAGTATGTATTCTTTCCATACCTAGAAGAAAGTCACTAATCAATAGAATATGTTATAATAAAAGTGTGTAAAAGGTGTAGAAAGAGCTAACTCTTAACTCTGCCTGAGACACTCAGGGAAGGCTTCATTTGGGGGATGAGATTTGAGTTGCTCTTGACATTTGGTAAACTACTTTTCATCAGTTGGAAAAGCTGACCAAGATTATTTTGGTATTGAAAAAATCTAAGTAAGGGCAAAAGAAAAAGTATAAATTATAAAAGTATGAAAGTATTAAAAAACCCAAAATATAGGGAGATAAATTAATAATATTGTTAACTTCTAAATTAATCCAAACTGCATTTGATGCATTGATATCTTCTACAAAACCCTCAACAAATGGTGCTCTGATTATTTTGTAAGAATTTAGGCATATCTAGTAACTGTAAATTTCATGAACCAAAATATATAGATTTGAGAAGAGATATTTTACGACACAGAAACAAAGTAATTACAATGAGTAATATTTTTTTTTACCATGTCTAAAAGTGAGGAATAACAACAAACAAGGAAAACATCAACTACTTTGAGCAAAACAAGAAACCTCTATGATTATCTATTCCAACCACCAACACGAGGTTTAACTTACTGCCCTCCCTAAAAACTTCCTGCAATACTATCCATCAAGTATACCTACCCCCTGTGATTGTCCTATCTGCTTTAGCTTGTACCAGGAAACATAATTTTATACTCTGTTTAAAGACTGGCATTGTTGGTCTTCTGTTTCTTTCTTCCTTTCTTTTTTTTTGGTCTTTTGTGTTTCTATGTGGATTAAAGACACAGACATTTTCAAATTCCCAGAAGTAACTGGAGAGAACAGAGGTGTAATATTTTCCCCACAAAAGGTGAATCTTCTATATTTACTCATGTAATTTGATGCAATAGCACTATGATGGTCAATAAAAACATCTGACTGTTTTCTATGAAAATTAAATATTTTACAAAATTGATGTTTATAGAGTAAATGCACAAAGTTAGTTTTCTATCATTTTAAAGCAATTCAAATGGAATTTTGAAAAAATATTTGTTGAAGTTTATGTGTGTGAAAAGAATCTATTGCATATACATAGTACACAATAACAAAATAAATTACTCAGTATATTTACTTATTGAATTCTATAGTAAGGGAATATATGAAAAAAAAAAAAGGATTTCTTAAGGTCTAGGTGCCTAACTTCAAGTTATGACTACCAGATTTAGAACATATTAAAAAATTTTTAAGTATCTGCAATACCACCCTAATAGCTTTAAAATATATTTTATAAAGTTTTAAAGATATCTCTAAAACATCTAATAAATAGAATATGAATAATGGTTATGATCTTGTGGCTTGTAAGCAAATGAGCACATAATAGTTTTGGCACTAAAACATTTGAGTAGGGAATGTTGATAGAATATCCAGGTGGTTGTCATCCTATACACAAAAAGGAAGAAGGAAGTTTTGGGGAGTTCTATTTTATTTAATATAACATTAAATAAAAATTATTATGCACTGACACATACACACAGAGTTAATTTGGATACGTAAATAAACTCACAGAAGTAAATTTTATATTAAATTAAAGAGAAAGAGTACATCATGGCATCTATCACTATAAAGTTGCATTTTTTAAGTGACTGAGAGTTGATTTTGAAAAAAAGTTATAAATAAGTTCTGCTCATGGGAGAAAAAAAACTATGAATGAATAAATGAATGGGAAAATGAATAAATGAATCAGTGAACAAATAAGCGTTAACACAGAACTATCAAGAATCCTCTAGAGTAGTGATATGAGGAGCTCTGCAGGCTCCTTCTCTGTAAAAACAACCAAAACTATTAGAAATTACCTTTAAAAAACAGCCATTCGAAGTTTTTGGAAGTTGTCCAAAGGGCAATCTCCATAAGAATAGTAAGAGTCTGTGGCATTTGAGTTATAACCCACTCCCTTCCTTCTCACCAACCAGCTCAGCAAGACTGAAATTCTATTCTAGGTGGATACAGCCCAGAATGTAGGCTTTCTCTCCCACCACCCCAAGTTCCCAGGCAAGGGATATAGTATCTACCCTAAAAGGGAGGGCCACCAGCATTTCTCGTCCCCCATTCTGGCTCTATGTTGCAGAAGCTCTATTCCAGGCAAGTGTAATTGAGTGGTCAGGGGTTCCCTCCCTTTACACATTTCCCAGTTGTAGGACTGAAGCTCTATGCAGGTGTGGCAGGCCCAGATTACTGGACCTTAATCACCTATGTCCTAGCTTGCTCATAGGACAGAGGCTCTGTTCCAGGAAAAGTAAGAACAAAGTTTGCTGACTTCATCCAGTGCCACACTCAGAGCAGGAATATCTATATGAGAGAAGCAGGCTTCTGTCCCTACCTCCAGATAAGTAGTATCTCCAGAGTAGTAGTACAGAGGTTCTGACAAGGGGAGGAAGAGCTCTGTAGCTTTCCCTGAGGGAAATGATTTTATTTGGAACAGATGCTAGAAAAGTTCAAGCATAGCAGCACTGTTAAAAACAATGGTACTGAGCCACAAGGAGGAGGCTGATAGTTCTATGAGAGCAGCAAGTGAAACAATACACAAACTGGAAGTTTAATAGAGAGAACTAGGGAAACAGATAGGAAGACCCTGGAATTGGAGCAGGATTTAAAGACTGCTCCAAGGATTTAAAGACCAACACAAGCAGAATAGCTGAAAGCTTAACAGGGAGACCAGGACAAGAGAGAAAAAAAGACAGCTGGTTAAAAACACTATTAACCCTGATGGGGAGAAGGTCAGGGTGATGTGTACATTTCCAAAGCTGTGCCCATGTGTGCTAATATAAGAGGTTACACACTTCAGGGGAAACATGTCTTACTGAAATAGTACTGCTAACTCATTAAACAAATAATGAAGAAAGCAAACAAACAAAAAGCCCCAGGAGTGGGGACAGGGATCACACACAGATTTGCTACAATGTGTTATCAGAAATGACCAGTAATGAACTATAAATTAAGAGACATGCAAAGAAACAGTAATGTGTGACTCATTAACGAAGAAAAACAAAACAGGCAACAGAACCCTCCCCTTTGAGAGGGCCTAGGTGATGGAAATATCGAAGACATTAAATGAGCTATTACTAATATGTTCAAAGAATCAAGGGAATTCTAACAATGTGTCATCAAATAAAGAAGATATATTAAGACATATAAATTATTAAAAACCAAAATGATTCTGGAATTGAAAAGTACAGTAACCAAGATAAAAAAAATCATTACAGGGGCTGAACATAATATTTAAGGTGGCAGAAAAAAGGATCAGTAAACTTAAAGATAGATCAATAGTGATTATGCAATCTGATGAAAAGGGAGAAAAACATAAAGAAAAATGTTCAGAACCTCAGAGAGATGTGAACTACCATTAGGTGAACCAACATACATATAATAGGAGTGGCCATCAGAAGGAGAGAAAGGGACAGGAAAAAAAAAAAATCAAAACAATAAAGGCTGAAAAACTTCCATATGGTGGAAAACATTAAACTACAACCACAAACTCAATGAACCAAACTGGGAGGAACACAAAGAGATCCATAACCAGACATATACACATGATAACAAATGTTGAAATCTGGGAAAGATAAATGCTTGAAAGTAGCAAGAGAATAACTGCTCATGTACATGAGCTACTTAATAAGATTAACAACTGACTTCCAATAAGAACAATGGAGGTCTGAGACACTGGAATGATATATCTGAAGTGCTGTTGAAAGAAGTAAAACAAGCTGCCAACCAAGATTCTTACATCTAGCAAAATTTTCAAACACTGAAGGGGAAATAAAGGCATTCTTAGATAAACAAAAGCTATTCAAAACAAAAGTATTCATTGCTAGAAGACTTGCTTTAAAGAAATACTAAAGGAAATTGTTAAAGCTGGAAGTGACACCAGACAATAATATGAACTCACAGGAAAAAACAAAAAAACTGATAAAGAAAATTATATACGTAATTATAAAAGTATTATTTCATATTTCTTCTTCTTTATCTTAAGTGATTTTTAAAAATAATATAAAACAATATTAATATACTAGTATTGTTAAACCTGCAACATATGGAAATCAAATATACTTGGCAATAACAGCACAAAGGAAGTGGGTGAAAGTAATGTTGCATTGGGCTAAGAAAGGACACCAGATGGTAACTTGAATCCACAGGAAGAAATGAAGAAAATCAAAAATAGTAAATAAGAATATTATATAACAAATCCTATAAATAAATACTTGCTCTTATTTCTTCTCTCAGCTTCATTTAAATACATAAGTTTATACAATTATATAAAGTAATAAATTCTAAAAATGAATTATTACATTTTTAACATATATAGACAAAATTTATTAAAGTAATAGCACAAAAAAGGGGATGGGGAACTGAGCAATATAGAATTAATACTGATATCTGTTACTGTAATTAAGGTAGTGTTAAAGTAGATTCGTGTAAGTTAAGAGGTACTTTGGAAACCCTAGAGCCACTAAGAAAATAACTCAGAAAATATATTGAAAAAAAAATCACTGAAATAATTAAAACAGGACTAGAAAATACTTGTTTAATACAGAAGAAAGCAGTAAAGGAGGAATGGAGGAACAAAAAATGAAATACAAAAAAAGGAAAATAAGAGACAAATATAATCATGTTGATTATAATATTAAATATGAATGAATTAAAAATCCAAACACCAGGCAGAGATTGTCAGACTGTTTTTGAAATAAATAAATAAATGAATGAATGAATAGGACCTAAGTATATGCTATTAATATATGAGACACAAGTTAGATTCAAAGATAAAAGTAGGTAAAATTAAAAGAATGTCAAAAGATATACCATGTAAACAGCAACCATAGAGATCTAGAGCAGCTTTACTAATATCAGACAAAAATAGGCTTTGTTTGTGACTAATACTATACTCTTCACTACTGGTAGCAATAATAGGGAATCTATTTGTTAATGAAATCTGTTGGAAGGCAGACATCAGGGATATAATAAAAGTTGGGTGGCGGATGATGGACAATCTTCTTACTTTGTCTTTATGCCTTTCTGTTTACATGCTACTAAAATCTCACATCAGTCAAGAAAATATCTTGTCCACAAAGAAGAATAGTCCTTTTCATTCTGGGCTTCAGTTTGGCTGTTAATTTTGGACCTATGCTGAAGCTGCTAGTTCTTTCCGCATATTTAAAAAAGTCTTTTCAACTGGCAATAAAAAAAATCTCTTACTTGTGTGTACTCTAGGGATAAGTCTAGACAGATAGATATTAGATTCTAAGGTATCTTAAATTTAACAGTGCTCCTGTTCTGATTCATACATATTAGTAAGTACTTTATTCTAACATAAGGGACATAAAGAATCCCTTGAGAAGAAAGAAACTGAACTTCTAATACTTGGAATATGCTAGCCATTTAAGAAAAAAACTTTCTCAAGAAATTGCCAACTTGGAAGCATTTTCATGTGAGAATAAAAATCCACATAATCAAAGTGAATCTTTGGAGCTATCATACCAGTTTAATAATCTGCACTTAGAAACAGGTTCATAAAAATCACAATGAGATAACTACATCACTTCACATGAAACATGATGGCTTAAACAAACAAACAAAACAAAACAAAACAAAACAGAGAATAACCAGTATTGATGCGTGTGGAAAACTGGAACCCTTACACATTGCTGTGCTGCTGTTAGGGAAAAGTTTGTCAGTTCTTCAAAATGTAAACCACAGAACTATTCAATGACTCAGTAACTCAACTTTTAAGTATATAAACAAGTATATATTTAAGTATATAATATATGTGTGTATATATATAATATATATATTTAAGTATATACATTAAGTTTATATATTTAAGTATATAGACAAGAAATTTGACAACTTGTGTTTACAAAAACCAGGGAATTCACCCATGGTTTAGTCTTTAGCTTTGTGAAAATTGTTTCTACCACACCCCTTTCCCTTATAGTACAAGGGATGATCTTTTCCTATACTCTAGTGGAACTCCCTTTGTCCTACTATGCATAACACTGATTTGTGAAATTGTAATTTCCTGAAACAAGATTTATAATATGTATATTATATATATTTATATAATTAATATAAATATATTTATCTATTTATATATTTATGCATTAAATAATGATTTGGGGATGGAACAAAGCCAGGACTACAAAATTCCTAATGATTACTGAATATTAGCAAACATTAGTAATGCTAAGTGTAAGAAATTAAGATTCCATGCCCCAAGGGGTGCCCTCATTAGGTTAAATGTTTGACTCGATCTCAGCTCAGGTCTTGATCTCAGGATTTTGAGTTCAAGCCCCACACTGGGCTCCACACTCACTTTAAAAAAAAAAAAAAATCTGTACCCTTGAAAAGTTGTGTAACAGCTTCTTAAAACAAATTTGGAATAAAAAACCTTACAACTTTCTGAATTATCTAAGACAACAGTTATTATTTTTTTTAAAAGATTTTATTTATGGGGCATCTGGGTGGCTTAGTTAAGTGGTTAAGTGTCTGCCTTTGGCTCAGGTGGTGATCCTAGAGTCTTGGGATCCAGCCCTGCATTTGGCTCCTCTTCAGCGGGGAGCCTGCTTCTCCCTCTCCCTCTGCTGCTACTCCTGCTTGTGTACTGACTCACATGTGTTCTCTGTCAAATAAATAAATAAAATCTTTAAATAATAAAATAAAATTTAAAAAAGATTTTATTTATTTATTCATGAGAGACAGAGAGAGGGAGGCAGAGGCAGAGGGAGAAACAGGCTCCCCATGGAGCAGGGAGCCTGATGTGGGACTTTATCCAAGGACCCTGGGATCATGACCTAAGCCAAAGTCAGACGCTTACCCAAGTGAGCCACTCAGGTGCCCCTAACACAATAGTTTTTACAACTTGATGTGTTGTTCCCCTATAGGATAAGCACAACACATTAAGAAATACCTTGAGAAATCTAATCAACTAAATTGCTTAATGATAGCTTTCCTCTTGGTACATCCTAACATTTCTTTATTGATATGTTTGTCTATATGTCTACATTTTAAAACTTTAATTTAGGCCTATATTATCTTTCTGGGAAGACTCTCTAAGAGAACATTGTTGCAGAAAAAGCCATCATCAAAGCATCTAAAAAAAGAAAGAAAGAGAAAGAAAGAAACAAAGAAAGAAAGAAAGAAAGACTGAGAACAGGAAAGTGAGCCCAGGCAAACTCTAACATTCACTTTTTCAAAAGAGTGAATCAAGGTTGAAACTTATGATCATATGCTTTGTCATGCTATGGACTAAATTTGGAAAACTCTTAGAAGATTATTTTATGCTAAAAATAAATATTTAATACAATCATGCAAATCATTTTTAATGCAGTTGATCTTATGAACTTTCTTGTTTTTATCTAACCCCAGTAATAGGAAAAAAAATCATCATTTTGGTATTGAAGATCAGAGTCTGTGAGGGCAAAATTCTTTATGCTATTAAGAACCAATTATCCCAAAGATAGCACTTTATGATAAGGCCAGTTCCAAACTCTGTTGCCACTGCCCTGTTCTATCCAAACCCTACCTTTTATAAACTTTTTTCTACAAAAACATACTTCTTCACTAACATATCATTTATCATGATTTCTAAACACAAGTGCTAATGAAAAGCTGTAAGAAACCAGTTTAAAAAATCATGACTCTGTAAACATAGTACCTCGCTAATTATTATCTTAATATATAAAAGCATTTTTTAAAACATTATGTTTAAAAGGTAGGCATGTGCAGGTTTCAAGATTTGGAAAGAATGAGAAAATGGTAGGGTTCTGTCTTTCATGCTATTGGTGACATTTATTATAAAACACTCTTAGCTTATAAAACCTGACATTTTTGGTGAATATAAAGATTAACCAGAAGTGTGGCAAGTTCATTTTTAGTTGCTATATTTATAAAACAATTCCACTCACCCAACCAAAGCAGAAATATTGATGAAAATTTATGGGAAATCCCAAAGGAATCTTATTTGGAGAATTCAAAAAGGCTGATTTACCAAGAGCAAAGTGTTCATATTATCAAAGGAGTTACCTAAATTCCATACTCCAGCATGAATCAGAGAGTAGAAAAGAAAATCGAAAGCAATTTAAACAGACTGTGGAGAATTTTGCACTATCCCTATATATTTAGGTATGGAAGAGGGCTTTCAGTGAAATAAATAACTATAATCTTATCTATGAAAGTATGCACTTATATAAAATACTCTCCTATTATGAGCTATTACATGTGTCAGTTGCAAAGTGATTATGACAGCCATTTTCCTTATAAGCAACTACACAATCCTTCAAGTAATTATGAGAGGTGATTTAGGTTAAGAGTGAAGTTTTAAAATAAAATCCTGTCAACCTGCAAAAATTATGATCATTAATACTTTTTGCTGGACTTAATAAAAGACATATTTATATGTCAGCTATAGCTATCCTTAGGTCTTCCTATCATACACATTAGTATTTTAGTCATATTTATTCACCAATTTAATAGACTAAGCAGAATTCATTATATTGATCAAGATGTAGATTGCTTTTAGAAAAGTTTTATTCACCCTTATTCCTCTTTCTTTTCCACTCACACCAATTCATACACACCTATAAATTATAATTTCTTTACCAAAACCAAAAGATTTCAGAGGAATAAGGAAGAAACCATCAAGCACTTTGTTTACTATTCAATTATTCTCTTTAGCGCGACTAAAACAAAATCTGGTTTCAGTTTCCTTGGACTAGAAAGGCAATTCCTTGAACAACTTCAGTAAGCTAAAAAAGATTTTAATGAAATTATGACAAAGTACTTAAAAATAAGTGGTAGATCTGAGCATTTTAATTAATATAAGGAAAATAACTGAAAGTGATTATATTGTATAGGTCTTTCCACTCCATTTTCAGCCTGAGAACCACAAAATGCACCTGAATTCTCATTACACAGTCAGTAATCATAACAAGCACAAATAACCTACCATTATGGGAAGTGCTGCCAAAAAGGGACAATGAGTCTGGCCAGCCCTAGAGGAGCACGTGCAGTCTTATACTACCAGGTCTCTAAAGCACCAGCATTATTATTTACTTAAATTTTTATTCTTTAAAGGAATGTAAAATTATCTACATTTGAAATGCACACTCACTCAAAGTAATATTCATGAAACCAGAAGTGTGATATTCTAGTTCTATATTTTTTCTAATACAGTATATTAATGCATTAAAACAGTAGCCCCTAGGATGATCTCATATGCCACCAATGGTACAGGCAAACACATTGAGTGAAAACAAATTATCCTATATAATTTTCAACCTGATTTCTTTCTCCAAGAAAAAAACTGATAAACAAATATTAGCAACAAGATTAAAAAGACAGATTAATGTTCAGTTTTATGTCATACTTGCTATATGTATGCACTACAGCGCATCATTTAAACTTTAAAACAGCTGAACAAAGGCAGCTGAGTTGATATATTGAACCCAAAATATTCATTGCCTCAGTCTCGTATTGGGAAATTACCGAGCTTTGAGGAAATTGTAATTTACACCAAATGAAACCATATAGTTTGTTTACAAAAGACAGGTTGACTGAAGGTTCTGCTCGGATCCTATCTTTGTAAGTTCAGCCTCTGTGGTACCTATAGCTGATAAGAGTGAAATGTGACCTTTCCCTACCCTAGGGAGGGATTTCTATGCATGAGAAAGGGAAAAAAGGGGCAAAATGTGGTTCAATAGGACAACTCTGCCACTTGTGTTCTATAGAATAATCTTTTTATTTTGAGCTTTTGATTATAATTTGATTCATTCTTGCCACTTAATCAGTACATTCAATTCCTTCTGCAATAAATTTTCAAATCACCTGCCTATGCATCTACTGAGTGCTGAGAAAGGTACAACCTACTGGAGTCTATTGTCCCACTGAGTTTATTCCTTATTGTAGATGGAATCATCACCAAAACTCAGAAAGCTGAGAGGACAAATTGGTTCATAATGATTGAAATTATATTAAAATATCACTGTTCCCATGAACTCAAACTACCCAGATTTACCTACTAATATAAAACTCTGCAATGCTCCTAGATGTTCATTTTATTTATTTTTTTTCCATGAGAACTAGGAATGACTTTTTCCTAGTATATAATTTCTTTGTGAAATTATAGTGACTAACAAGACTAGGTGAAACATTCACTTAATAAAGTTTACAACATTATAATAACAAATGATAGAAAAGAAAGCATGGATTCTAACCACTTTGTCCTCCTTTGGGAAAGCATCCAAGGAAGCAGAGGAAAAACAGGAAAAAAAAAAGAGAAAAACAAAAATAAGGCATATATTAGTAAACAGATTTTAAGAAAAAGATGATATATTATTTTTAAAGTGTTAAAACACAGGTATTTTAAAAAGTAAATGTTTACCTTTCCCCAAAATACTCATTGTTCAAAGCTTTCATTGAAAATGCACATATACAGATCCTGCTAGAGCAGAAACAAAAATTGGGCACTATAATTTCCAAAATTTTTAGAACTTGGATTATTGCATCTATATTTAAAACATTATTCAGAAAGAAATCCTAATTCACTATTATATTTAGTCTTCCTATTACTGAAAAGACATTTTATTAAAATGCATAAAATTATGTGAATAATTTTCTCAAATTACTGTTAAAATATTTATAGTTACAATTTGGAAAATCTAAGAATGGGAAATATCTGTAAGAAATAAAAATGAGAGAAAAAGAAGTTAACTGTTAGAGCCAGAAAATATTCCACAAGCAGTATTTATTTGTAAGATACATTTTAACATTTACAATATTATAGGAAAAACCAATACAATCTATTCATACAATATTTTTGACTTATGCCTAAGATTAAAGCAGCTTTCTTTTATTTTGTTGTTCTGAACATTTTTTCCAAATTGGATGGATTTCTTAAATCTTGAAGGCACATTAGGCTTGGGAGTCTACTCCAAAGCAGAGGTACCTCTTAGCTCAATTTTCTTTAAATATGAGTTTGACCCAAGTAATTTTAATATACCAATAGTTAACTGCATTGTCACTGGCTTACCGTAATCAGTCAAGAGAAGTGCTGAGTCAGCATTTCTACTTGGCTTATTTGCGCATTAGTACTCACTGCCTGTACCTTTGCAATTGGACAGTACCCCTACACCAAATGGTATGTTAAATATTTTGACTATCATTCCCAGGTCTCATTCATTTCAAAATAGTGCATTTAAGAACAACAAAGAAGAGAAAACTAACAAACAGGTCTTGTGCACCTTTTTATGTGCCAGATGCTCTTTTAACCCCAGGTTGTTTTAAAAAGGCTTTAACATCACATATGATAATTTATTAAAGAACTTTTAGCAGGAAAAGAGGAAAACTTATTTGGTCATCATCAAAATGGCACCTAAAGAAAAATTAAATATGTGACACAAAGACCTAGATTTTAATTATCATAATAAACATAGACAACAATTATTACTATCCAGTTTCATAGATAAAGAAGCTGTTGTTCAGAGAAGTTAACTATCTTCCAAGGCCACAAAGATAGTAGTGGGCTCACCTTAAAATAGAAGATATATCTATTTTACTGAATATCTTAATTCCACTGGAAGAGGTTTTCAGAAAACCCTACTTGCAATTCAAATACACCACCAACGAATACAGTGTTAATAGGGAGATTGATTTTGATTTTAACTGTGATTTTCTCAATTAGGAAAATATCAGGAGCACTTAAAGCTTCCATGTTATTTTTAAATATAACTTTGTACTATGTTAAATTGCATACATGATTAAATAATATAGGAAATTATTTAGAGAAACACTAGGAATTCTTTAGGTGTATGATAATTTTAACTGTTCTGTATTACACTGCAGACCTATATCAGAGAAAACTCACCCAGACATACCCATAAATAATTCTATCATACTAAGATAAGGAATATAATGAAGTACATTAAAATGTATTCTAAACTATTAGAATTTTTCTAGTACTTCAAAATAATCATATTTAGCCTTTTAAATGAGCATCCGAATGCCTCAAAAATTGTATATATTTAAAGCTCTGCATAACACAAGACCAGCTCTTATTTAAGCCAAACAAGGAAATTGCATCGGTAAGACTACATCTCATAGAGAAGAAAATAAGTGCAAAAACCAGCCCAATTTTAAAAAGTGTATTTTGACATATTCTTTAAATATCCAAATAATTTCCATGAGAGAAACTTAGTGCTATATTACTTTACCATGACAACAATAGGAAATTACTCTCTAGAAACTAATCACGGCTTTACATATCTTATCTTGGGTTAGATGTAATGCCACATAGTTTACCTTACATTTTACCTTCATTCAATCTGAAACAAATGTTGTGGAAACTGAAAGGTTTTCTTCCCTTTTTATGAGAAGAACCGGCCATAACAACTTGCAAGAATTTTGTAACTCATGATACTATATCTACACTTACTACATTCTTCAGAAAATAAATTTACTGCCATTGATAATCATTTTATCGTATTAAAAAAGGTTTTAATGAGAATCGTTTATTAAGATACACCTGAAAGGTATCTTTTTATGAATTATTTTCATCACTACTCCACTACTACCAACTTTATGAAAGACACAGAAAATGGGAAAAGGATACCTTAATCGGTATATTTATGCCCAGGTCTACTTTCTGTGTGTTTTCTGCTTGGGAGGCGGGGGGGGGGGGGGCACTGCTGTTTACCCGCATTCAGAGGGCCTCGCACAGTCAGGGAACACTCACGTTGTTGGATCGCAGTGACACACGGCCTCCACAGCGGGCGCAGAACTTGGTGCGGCAGTAGGAGCAGAGATGGCCACACCCATCGGCAAACTTGGTTTTATGACAGATTCCGCAAGTCGGAGCATCGTCTTTGTGCTCTCCCTGGTAACGCCGTGCTTCTTCCCCTATTTTTCTCACTTGCTCTTTATAGCTTTCAAATTGTTGATGCAATCTCCTGGGCAAAAGAGAAAATGGTAGCAAACTAAGTAAATGACAGGAGACAAAAAACAAAAACAATTCTTCCTAACAGAATAGCAGTGCAGCTGTTTAAACTAAATCAAAACACACAAAGCAATTTTTCCCACTACTCTTACCTCCAATGGTAAAAAATGTATTTGCATGTATTCCATTAGTCCCAACTTTGCTTACTAGCAATGAACCATGTATAAATAGACTGTATATAAACCCTGTCTGGTCCCAGCAGTGGGATTCATGTGTCTACTCCATGCCTCTCCTTCTCTTAGACAAGCAGCTTTCAAAGTATTTGGACTGTGGAACTCAACGCTTTACAATGACACTCATGTAGAATACAACTGAAGCAAAATTTATATAAAATACTTAGCCTAATTATATATGATGTACTCTGGTATATTCTTTTTCATTCTATTTTAAGTTTAATACCGATTACAATTTTAAAAAAGTTTGTCACAGTAACTTGATTTCATGGCGCACTATTTGAACATGATGTATACTTGGAAAAATACTGTTTTAAACTACAATGCTATGTAATCTGTCTTCCACAAAATATCTTCCTTTACTCCTATTCTTGGAGACTATTTATATATTCAATATCAAGTGTCTGATTTCATACAGTATATAAAATGTTACCTTATATTATAATTGAGCTCACTAATCTTTCCACATCACATGAAAAGTTCTAAACCACACCTTGCAAAATACTCAGATTTTTACATATCCCAAATTTGCTTGATCTCTCTCAGGTTATATGTATGAGAGTAGTTATCAGTCTTTATTTAATGAGTGCAACAAAATTTGTTGAGGCAAACCATTTCCCATAAGAACGATCACACTTAATAGGATTCAAGTCTCCTCCCTTCCCCATCAGCCCAAATCCCTCAATCTTAAATTGATACAAATAGAAACTGTTTGCTGTTCTGTACAGAACATCGGGACATCCAGTGATGTTTCATACATGAGAACTGAGAGAGTTGTCCCAGGACTAGCCAACAGCCATTGGCCATTACAACAAAGAGACTCCTGGGAAATCATCTGTGTGTGAGTGTGGCTGTGACTGTTCCCTAAGACCCAGAGGATATATACATGTTACTGTTAATGCAGGCAGTTAGCTTGATTCTCTATACCTGAGGTAAATGTGGGACCTAGTATTCCCTAGAAACAGAATCAAGTAAGTTAGGTGTTAGGACTCTGTGTTTGAAGTACTGGGATTTCATTATATTTTTCTTTTAATGTCAACAGCTCCTAAGCAGAATTTCAATGATTACTTTAAAAATTCTGAAATCCCTTTCCTGCTTTGCCAACTGACATTTCTCCTATTTAATTCCCATAATTAAAATAAACATATTTGCACTAGGAAATGAAGTAGTTTAGAATCTGAAGCCCTTCCCAATTTAAAGGCTAGCTAATTTCAGTTCATAGAAAGAAATAGTGATATTTTATTTAATGAATGCAAGAACATCTGATCGACTTAAAGAGTGAAGTTATTTGGTACATTAGATTTTTTATACTCTAAGCACCATCAATATAGGCTCAAATTGGTAGAAAATAGCTGTGGATATCTATTATTTCAAAAGCAACCTTACAAAATAGCATTGGAAATCTTAAGGCTGCTATTAAAGAAAATAATTACTAAGGAGCGGGCGCAAGGAAATATCTCTAATCAAAGAAACAGATACAAACTCTAAGCAGAGAGGGAGTGCATGAGTAAATATTTATTGTGAGAACCAGCAAATCAAATTTATTTAAATAAATATAAGTGAGAAAGCTAGGCTAAGGGAAAAGTTTCCCTATAAACTCACTTTGTAATACAGCATGTGATTTAGTATGGGTGTTGGCAAACTTTCCAGTAAAAGGCCAGACTGTAAATATGTTAGACTTTGCGGGCCATATAGTCTCTTTTGCAACTACTCAATGCCACTGTAGCATGAAAGTAGCATAGATAATATGTAAATTATAAGCATATTAAGTGTGGCCATGTTCCAATAAAACTTTATCACCAAAACAGAAAGTACCAGATTGGGCCCTTGGACCAGTTGATATCTGATTTAGTATACACTTTATAACGAGGTATGATTGTTTGAAAATTCATTGTTCTTTAAAAATTCAAACATAAAAGAGTTTTTTTTTTTCTTCATAAAAGACTTTTGTCCATCCTATAGGCCCTGATCAAAAGGGGCCTTTTATACAATACATATGTGCAGGACCCTGACCATTGAGAAGAAAACTTACTCTGCCACAATCTCATAGCATTTTATTTGGTCACTCAGAGTATATTTAACCATATACTATTAGTACTTCTGAACATGACATCTTTCTTGTGATAAGTGCTTCGCCCCACAGCTGGTGAGGCCATTCACACAAGCATCACTCCAAACTCTACTGGGACTCACATCCTCCTAGAAGCTACCCTTTAGTGGCCTCTACACATTTGTATCCTCCTCTCATGTATATATAAAAATTCCTTCCTGGTTTTGGCAACAGTCCATGTTTATACTACTGGTTTGGACGTGGCCACGGAGGAGAATTAGGAGGGAAAATCACGCTGTTTCTCAGCCCAGAACTCTCTTACATCTTCAACTCTCTTTCTTCATAGGCTTCTTCCTCTTCTTACTGGTGGAACTTCCTTATTCTTCCCTGAAAGAGAAAGTCCAACCAAAGTCCCTGTCAACCTCTCTAACTTATTTCCTACTGTGTTCCTTTTTATCAGCAGACACTATAAAAGGAAAAAAGGATGGAATGAAGGCAGGGAAGAAGGAAGGGAAGGAGGAAGGTACGGCATTTATTACTCTCACTTCTTCAAAATTTACTTACTCTGTAGCCTTCTGCAGTGCTCTACTAAACTGTCTCTTAAAAATCAACCTTAATGCCCTTTTCTCAATTTGTATTCCCCTTACATTACTCTGATATCTCACTCTGTCAAGATGTTGTCCTTATAATAAATTTTGCTTTTAGAATCAGGATATTGGTAGTGAAACCATAAACAGCATATTTATTTTTTGTATCTGATCTTTTAATGCTTTAATCCATATCAAATATGTGACAGTGTCCTATTATGAATAATAAATGGAAATACATATTTTATTGTACAGTATTATAAATGCCAGTAAATGTCAGTAAATGCAAGGCTGAGAATGTAAAATCTTTTTTGTGAAATTTAACTGTATATTTTAATTTTAGAATTAACACTATATTCTTATTGATTAGTAAGGTTGATAATATATATGATCACAAATCTCAGGTTTAAATTACCTAGATAGAAAATGGAGTGTTAAAAAATAAGTAAAATACTATTAAAAAAAGCACCAATACAGAAACCTTGGTTTTCTCCCAGGATGTGATTTCCCCCCCACTGTTTCACTATGTAATAATCATTGCATTATTTTAACATCTGCGCACTCAAGAAACACCAAGATTCCAGTTGTAAACAGGTTGTTTGGGTAATTAATGGCCCATATTTGAAGGAAATAGAGATGAATACCTAAAAATCTAAACATCATTCTCTAAATATCTAAAAACATCATTCTATACATGCAAAATAATTTAAATGGAAAAATCACTAATGACATTATTACCTGCTAATAAGTATTTGTTGATTACTTACTATAAATAAGGCACACAGCAAGATGCTAAAATGACCAGTAATGGTAGAACACAGAGAAATCTTTGTCATTGGCACAGTACTTCATTTGTTTCTCTTTTGTGTTTTTCCTTCCTCCATCCCCAAAGTGGTCAAAGTCTAGACCTTTCAAAGTCTAGGCTATTAAGACTAAGCTATTACTAGACTTTGAAAAGAATAACCAGGAAGAAAGGTGGAATTGTCTTCTAGCTTCTGACCACTTTGGGGATGGAGGAAGGAAAAACACAAAAGAGAAATAAGTGAAGTACTGTGTCAATGACAAAGATTTTCTGTGTTCTACCATTACTGATCATTTTACCATCTTGTTAGATTTGCGTAGAGTAGGAGGGGTTAGGAGCTAGTGCTTTGAGACTTCAAGAGCCTACATGGCAGGAAGGAAGGGAGGTAAGGGCTTTCCCTAAGATGAAGGGAGGGCAGAGACGAGGGCAGTTTGAGCACAACACTCTAAAATGGAGAACTGCTTTAGATGTGTGTACAGTAGTGAGAAGGCATAGGTACTGAAGAGCAGTAAGAATGGCTTATGTGTTCCTTCCCAACATTGGCACAGGACACATAAAACAGAGCACAATAAAGGAAGTTAGTGACATGGAGATTAAAGCCAGGAGAGCTCTTCTGAGAAGCTTAGATTGTCTGAGCGCCTCCAATAGCCCTGGGGGTGTCCAGGAGAAAGACCTGACAATGAATGAAATTAAACATTTTGCTAGCCAATAGGCTGGAGGCTTGTTTTAAAAGATTTTGACCTCACACTCCATTGTAAAAGATTCACATTAACCTCAACTCTAAAGTACAGTTCTTTACTCCAAGGCAGGTACAGTCTACTTAGGAAGTAAGTTACAGGTAAATGTAAATTAACAGTTTATGGCAACATATACCAAGTGACTAGGAATGGAAATAAATTGTTCCACAGAGAGTAACAGTTATGGGTAAAATAATCAGGGAGACTTTTTTGGCGGAGCTAGTCGAAAACATTTTCCTAGATGATTTACAACTTGGACTATTTCTTCCATACTAAAAGTACGGTTCATGGTGATATTAGTAGAACTACTAAAGCAAAGAAATAGTGAAGCATGTTGCAACTGTGAATGCTTTCAAACTTCTCAAAAATGTAAGCTGAAATTAAATGATCTTTTAGTGTCTTTGCATATCAGCAAATAAACATCCGATTTATATGTTCTAATGAGTGATGGCCAAAAATCACCCATAAGTGACTGTGAAGACATATGTGAAGTTAAAAAGTCGTTTCTTGGCGCCAAAACACGGTTGTCCCCTTCTTAATGAAACTGTCTTTCTGATTCTCCTCCCTAACAGAAGGGCAGTAAAATCCCACTGCATTCTAGTGGTGACTAACTTTTTGTAATGATGCTTGGAAATAATAGTCCCTTGTATTAGAGTTGAGTTGGAAATGACATCATAGTCTTTTAGGCAAAAGATGAAGTTATGGAATTTGGTGCTACAAGACAGCTAGAAGGGGGGTGGAAGTGGGTTCTTAGCCTGGTCTCCAAGAAGGATCCCTAAACAAAAGCATAAACCAGCTGCTCAAAGGCCCTCATTCAGCAAGTTCCAGGATCAGAAAGCCATTGCCCAAATTGCTGGTGTTAGAATCCCACCATGTCAGCTGAGCATTCCGATCTGGAAACTACCACCACAGTCACTCTGAGCCTGCGGGAGAGTCCAGCATTTTGGTCGCCCCACATGCTGCGCTTGGCCCAGCCCTCCATTCAACTCAGCTTCAATCTGTCTCACACAAGTGCATCTGACTGGTGGAACCTCAACCACATCAAGAATTCTAGCTGCAAGAGAATCTGAATTTAGTTTTGAGATTTCTGACTTCTCCATAAACTCCCCAGGAGAACTCTGGGACAGATGTTGTTCAGCTATAATCCTCTGATTCATGTCAAATTTCTTAATTCTTTCCACTGCGCTGGAAGTGAGCAATACCTGAGTCGAGAATTTCTTATGATATTTTCTCTTGTTCTCTCTCTTTCTCCATATACTGACATATACTTAGTGAACACTATGGGAAGCATTTTGCCTCCACCAAGAAATTTCTTTTGATAAACAGAGTCCCTTAAGAAAGTTACATATGTATGTAGCCATCCAGTTTATTGCAACAGCAAATCAATGTAAAACTCAGACTCACATACAAAGCACATACACAAAAAAACAAACCAAAAAATCTTTTTGTAGGGATTAGATGCAGAGCACAAATCTATCATCTGTGGTGAAGACTCTCATTATTCTTCACTTGGATTATTTTGTCAACTTTTTAAACTAGGCTCTGACTGGTGGGATTCCTCCCTCTAGTTCACCTTTCATATGGTCTGAATGATCTTCCTAACAAAGGGAATGGATTATGTCAATCCTTTGTTAAAATAGCATCTGTAAGATATAGCCCAATTCCTCATCCTGGAGTCATTCTCCCTTTGCTACCACTTACTTATCTAACAGCATCTCTCATAAGCACCTACCATTGTATCAAACACAGGACCTGCTAGGCTTGCAAACATCAACTCAACAAACATTTACTGAGCTCCCACTGCCTGTGTCTCTAGGGGTACGAAGAAAACAACAAACAACAACATAAGAGGATACTGAGTTTTACTTTTTTTATTACTTTATTCAAGGCTTTTTGATAAATGCCAGAAAATGATCTTTGTCTTTTGTACATGGGGATCATATAACCACATTAGAGACTGATTTTTTTCTTTTCAAAGCCTAATGTGATTTGATTGTAAACATAAAACTTGATTTGTTTCAACAAAAGGTAAACTTCTAGGTCCTGTGCACAAAATTAAGGAAGGTTTATGATTTCCTATTATTAACTAAATAGTTTTTTGTTGCTTAGAGGAACAATCAGTCTTGGTTAAAATGTGTTAATGTATTTTTGTGTTTTTTCAGATTCTATTATACATATATCCTTATTTTATTTTTTTAAAAGAGTTTATTTAATTATTTAGTTGAGAGAGAGAACAAGAATGAGCACACAAGTGGTTGGGGAGAAGGGTAGGAGCAGAGGGAGAGGGAGAAGCAGGCTCCCCGCTGAGCAGAGAGCCTGACACAGGGTTTGATCCCAGAGCCTTGGGATCATGACCTGAGCTGAAGGCAGATACTTAACCCACTGAACCACGCAGTATATGTAGCCACCCACATACACTCTTAATTTTTTTATTAACATATAATGTATTATTTGTTTCAGGGGTACAGGTCTGTGATTCATCAGTCCTACACAATTCATGCACTCACCATAGCACATACCCTCCCCAGTGTCCATCACCCAACCACCCCCTCCCTCCCATCTTATTTTAAATAAGTTGTTTACAGGTGTTTGACATATACATAAAATATTCTTCAAAAGGAACTGATCGTAACTGCAAATTTGTGTATTACAGGTGAAATCACTTTACAGTAGTGTTTTCCTTTCAGCTTTGAGCTTCCTAACGCAACTTGAACCCTTACGAAGTATTATAAGACTTTAATTTACCAATAATTTGTTAATCTAAATTTACTTAAGCTAATTTTTCACTTAACACCAATCTGTAGGAATATAACATGCTGTTTCTCCATATGACCATGCTAGCTTCCTTTGGAATTTCACTTTTTTTTTTTTTAAGATTTTTATTTATTTATTTGACAGACAGAGATCACAAGTAGACAGAGAGGCAGGCAGAGAGAGGAGGATTTCCCCATGTGGGACTCGATCCCAGGACCCTGGGATCATGACCTGAGCCGAAGGCAGAGGCTTTAACCCACGGAGCCACCCAGGCACCCTGGAATTTCACTTTTGTTTTCTCCTTCCACCCTTGTGAATCATACCTAAAATTTAAGAAATCAAGTTGTACAAGCTTGAAACCAAAGCCCCCTGCTTCTTTGCCAGGACTTGGGGTTCATAACTTTGGAATCATTCAAACTCCATTCTCAGAATGAGAAAAGATAAATGAAAGATTCCAAAACCCAATTTTAAATGGAAATATTTGGGAAAATAAGAAAGGAGGAGGGACTTTGAAAATCATTCTGCACAATTTTCTCATAAGTGAGAAAACTTCGACCCATTGCTTTAAGTTACTTACATAAGGTTGTAAACTGGTTTGTGATAATTAGGTCCATTATTTTCAAGTTTCCACTACACTTTCCTATCTTCAGAATACTCACTTGTATATGGCTAAATGAAAGACAAGTTCATTTGTGAAGGATGTTTCCTTGGTGTTCTTAAACTTCATCAAAATTATCTAAGAGGTTTTGTTAAAATGTATTCTTTCTTAAAATGTGTTCTAACCTACAGGACTTCTGATTTAGTAGATATTGGATAAATTTCAGGACCCTGACTTTTTAAAGGTCAACCCAGGTGATTCTGGTGTAGATTATCTCGGGACTATAGTATAGGAGAGATCCCTACATTAAGGTTAAATTTGAAAATGAAGGCATTTTTTTTCATGTATCTTTCATCACACTTGATAAATTTAATCTTCATCACATAAATTTTACTCATACATGTTAAAATTTGAGGGACAATCTATACAAAAATATGCTGAAAATTTTAAAAATACTGTCATGTAATTTGATGTCCACCATTTTTAAAAACTTACAATATTATGAATCACAGATATGCACATATTAGCATTTGTAGGGTTTTTATTTTTTATTTTTTTATTTTTATTAAATTTTTTATTTCTTTTCAGCGTAACAGTATTATTGTTTTTTCACCACACCCAGTGCTCCATGCAATCTGTGCCCTCCCTAATACCCACCACCTGGTTCCCCCAACCTCCCACCCCCTGCCCCTTCATTTGTAGGGTTTTTAAATGCTCATAATAGGAGCTAGGGTGAGGGAGGGATAAATAAATGAATAAGGCACAGAAGAATTTTTAAGGCAGTGAAACTACTACGTATGATATTACAATGGTGGATACATGCCATTATACATTTGTCTAAACCCATGGAATGTGCAACACCAAGAATGAACCTTAATGTAAACTATGGACTTTGGGTGATAATGACGTGTCAATGGAGGCTCATCAATTGTAGCAAACGTGCCCTGCTGGTGGGGGATTTTGTTAATGGGAGAGGCTGTGCATGTGTGGGGGCAGCAGGTATATAGGAAATCTCAGTAATTAAGAGGAAATCTTCCTCTTAATTGTGCTGTGAACCTAAAATTGCTCTAAAAATAAAGGTCTATAAAAATGTTTGCTATAAAAAATGTTGTAATAATATATATTATATTTAAGAAAAGTTATATTTATATATAATACCAAATATTTCCTAAACATTTTGGTAGTTCAGAAATTTACCTCAGATATTCCTGCATAATTTTTAAAATTACTGCAGTTGAAAAAATTATTTTTCCATTTGTGTCTAAAACCATTTTTAGTCTATAGTTTAACAGGAGTATACTTTTTACTTATTACAAATGTCCAGCAGATGGCACTAAAGATTTTAATTTTTACAGAGTTGTTAAATAGTTATTTAAACTATTAAAAAAAATCTAATGTGCTAAATAAAATTGGTTAAGTCAGCGGGGGATGTAACTTATTAGAAAAGAACAAAAAAGAAATCTATAAGGTGTTGGAATTTCTGTTCTTTGGCGGACAACCCTCATTCTATGTGCCCTTTTAGAAAAATTATACATTAAAGGTTTTGTCAGATCGTTTTCTTTTCTTTTTTTGGTCTTCCATTTAGCGCTGTTAAAGAGGTAGTTCATCCAATCAGCACCCAACAGTGTTCCGAAAGCACTGAGAGATGACACTTAGGAAAAATAAGAACATAGCTGATGATTAGCTATTAGTGTTTTATAGCCCTGTTACTCCAGCCAAGCATTTATTTTTAATTCCATTTTCAATTTACCATAGGAGGCCACTCCTGAGTAAGCATTAAGGGAAGACATCTTAGGACATGGAGGCCCACTAGCACACATTTAAATTTTTGCTCCACTTCATCTCCCAAAATGCAACTTCACTGTGCTCCTGGGTGCTGTGAAGGACTAGTCACCTGTGAAGAAGCTTTGCATGTTAGGCCTCGATAGACGGCTTCAAAATTATGTAAGAATATGCATATGCTATGCAAGAATAGCACTTTCTAATATTTGAGATCTATCAGAGGTCTAAAACTGAAAATCTGGCACAGGAGGGAGTCGTTTTAACACTTTGACAAGTAGGTTATCTCACAGCACAGATCAAGAGAAGAAAATCAAGTGAAAAGAACAGAAACTGTAAAGTAGCATATCAAGTAGGAATGAAATTTTAGAAAGAAATGAAGTTAGTTTTTAAGGAAATAATCTAAGACTGATGATTCACAGACCTGTACCCCTGAGACAAATAATACATTATACGTTAATTTAAAAAAATAATCTAATAGGTAAGGTTGATGCCATCTGCATCATAAATATGAAACTGATCAATATTAAATATATCTAATGACATTCCATGAGAACTTGTCCAGAATGTGTCATTTGATCATGTTAACTGACTTAACGAAGGGCAATTTCGAAGAAGGTGGTGTCTACACATGTGATAAAGCCAAAACACTAGGTACTCGACTCATGCCTGTACTGTAAACCTTATCTTGCTGCATTCTTGACTATTTTCACCAGATTTGCTATGTTTTATTAATGTGGGGAAGGGGAAAAAATAAACCACCTTCACTTCACAATTGCCTTCTAGGAGGCATTAAGTATAAAAATTTAAGTGCACGACCATGAGGCTATTATTTAAACTCTATTTTTCAGTTTCCTCATCTACAAATTGGTGATAATAATAGCGGCTTCATAGGATTTGGGGGAGGGTTAATTGAGATGATCGACATGAAGTGCTTGGTACAGTGTCTAGCACATGGTAAAAGCTCAATAAATGTTAGCTATAATTATACGTACACATAGATAATACATGAGAAAACAAAGTACTCTGCTTTTAAGTCTCCGAGTACACTTAGCTGATAACTTTGGGAAGCAGCTATGACTGGCAGAATTTCCTGGCATATAGGTACCAGTATGAGTGGCTTAGATCATCTATCATTGACCATTGATAAAGAGCACAACGGTCATCTTACACAATGAAAGGGAGAAAGGCAAGCCTGCTGGCATTGTTTTATGAAAGGTCCAGAAGATACACCCAGTGGGGGAAACACACATAATTCTGTCTGAAAATTTTTTCAGCCTTTTTTAATGGTCGCTGGTAACTTATACAAGGAGAAAGGGAAAAAAGGGAGACTCTGAAATCTGATATTTTAAAAAAGATTATTATCATTTAGGCTCCTTTGAACTGAGTAATAGAGACTGCCTAAATAATAAGTATTCTCAGTGCTCTGAAATGGAGGATGAATGAATGATATATAGAAAACGTCTAATATGTCAAAAAGTTTTGTTCTGTTTTACTTTTAATATCTAATAAATTTATGCACAGTGAGTGTATTCCCATTAGTGAGTTAACCAAGTTTCGATGTTTTTTTCATTTGAATCATAAAATATAACCCAGGAGGTGGTGGCTAAAGGGGACCTTTTGGTGTAACTTGGACAAAGAATCACTATCTTACATTTGTAATATTTGATCAGAACAATTCCTTTAAAATATGAACAGTCCCATGAAGTTCTGTAAGTTGGTCATTTCCCAGAAATCACAGAGTGGTAAGGGAGAAATGAAAAGTGCAATGTTCCCTAATTTGCAGGCATCTAATGACTGTCTCCATGGACAGATCCTTCAGTTGATCAAACTTAGTGCTTACCTATCCTACCTACCAGACTCACTATTGGACCACCAGTAACATTCCTGCCTAGTCTGGCCAAAGGCGCTATCTCATCTATTTATTTCTAGAGAGGTGGGTAATGAAGATGTGTCAAACCTCCTCCCTGTGGAGAAAGGAAATGTATCACCATCTTCTTGCCCTCAGGAACTAAGGGTACTAACACATTTCTTTGGTTTTGGATTTAATCCACATGTGCAGCAATACTTGAGAAGGCAGCAGAGTCCAAGGGTTCTGAGGCCAAATATCCTTTTCCGAGTTCTTCCTTTTACTAGTAGCTTGTGTGGGCTGGCAAGTTATTTAACACTCTAACACTCTACTTTTTCATCTGTGAAATAGAGATAATAATACCTACCTACTTACAGGATTGTTGTGGGGATTAAAATAACTAATATATGTAAAGCACTTAGAGAGGTGTGGATGTTACTAAGGACTCTATAAAACATTAGCTATTTTTTAATAAGGTACAGAGAAAATACTGAAAAAATCAGATAAAGCATCTCTTTTTGCTCTGTGCCATCTAACATTATTTAATGGATTGCAATATGTAAGTAGGATTTAGAATTATGAAATAAAGTCTCTAGGTTGAGTTCAGATCTTTAAAAGCAGCTCCAGCAAATATCCTACTTTTTTTTTTCAAGATTTTTATTTATTTATTTGAGAGAGAGAGAGAGAGAGAACAAGCGAGAGCTTGAGAGGGAGAAGCAGACTCCCCATGGAGCTGGGAGCCCGATATGGGACTCGATCCCTGGACGCTGGGATCATGACCTGAGCCAAAGGCAGTCGCCCAACCAACTGAGCCACCCAGGTGCCCAAATATCCTACTTTTAAAGCCTGAATTAAATATCTGAGAACTAAGAAATGTATTCCAAAAAGGTTTCCTCTTTTTTCATTTTTTATAAGCAGAGAAATACAAGCTTCCTGAATTTTACTTGCACAGTATACTGAATTAGTCAGCCATGATTAGGTACAGTATTTTCTAAGCCATTCTGAAGTGCATTTCAAGACAAGTGACAAGATGTAATTTCCTTCCCATTATATTTGCTAATGGTGACATCTGTTTTCATCCTTTAATTAAAATACATTGTTAATATGCATTTAAGACCTAACTACCATCTAAATAATATAACAGGTGTTGTAAATAACTTAAGTTCTTTTATGCCCATGAAAGGGAGATCATAAAGCAGAGAATTCAAATGGTTTTGCAAATGTACAAGCTAAATTTCCAGAAAATATAAGAAAACTTTTTAATTTACACATATATATTTGTACTCTCTATCTCTTCCATGTGACCCAGAACCCCTACCACTATTTAATCAACTCCAGACAACGTCTTCTACCCTTACCAGCCACTGCCTAAGAATAATCAAATCTATTTTTAAAACTTGCCATCTTATGTTATATTTAGATACTAAAAAATGTGTCATAATCAGCTTTCACGAATCACAGTGCACACAAAGCAAGAAATTGTCCATTTTACCTTTTCTAATATTGCATTATCTACGAGAAACTTTGAATAATATCAAGGTACTTTAAATTTGAACTACATTTAATTCAACAAATATGTTAAAACCCTGGACAGAAACTGTTGATGTTTTTGTCACTGTAATGATCTATCGAATTAAGCACCATCTAATTCTAGCTCAATAACCTGATCAATTTTGCAGCGATCGGTCAAAAAGGGAATGGTTTGCTATACAGATGGTCCCAGACTTACAATGGTTCCACTTACAATTTTTCAACTTTTAATGGCACAAAAGCAATATGCATTCAGTAGAAGCCATACTTCAAATTTTGAATTTGTCTTTTCCTAGGCGAGTAATGTGCAGTAACGTACTTGCTCATGGTGCTGGGCAGGGGCAGCGAGACACAGCTCCCAGTCTACTGCCCAGTCATGAGGGTAAATAACTGATACACTTACAATCATTCTGTGCCCAAACAAGCATTCTGTTTTTCACTTTCAGTAGAGTATTCAGGAAATTACATGAGATATTATTCTACCTTATTATAAAATGGACTTTTTGTTAGATTATTTTGCCCAGCTGCAGGCTAATATAAGTTTCTGGGCACGTTTAGGTAGGCTAGGCTAAGTTATGGCCTTCTGTAGGTTAGGAGTATTTAACGAGTTTTTGCCCTAACAATATTTTCAACTGGTCGTGGGTTCATTGGGCTATAAGCCTATTGTAAGCTGAAGAAGATCTATATTTCACTTAGAAGTAACACCCTATTTCATATTATGTTATTGTTGTTATTTCCCTTGAGTATTTGATTAATCTCTTCTGATAGATCATCTTAAACTTCAAACCTGGGGCCTATCATTTCTTACTCAAGTCACTAAGCCCTGCATCCAGCCCTACAGAACAAGCAGTCAATACACATTCAGAGTTTAACTCAGAGTCTGTTCCGTGGAGCGGCCCAGAAAGACATGTTGTCAGTCCTTACGAAGAACCTCCTCCTTCCCTTCTGGTTAAGTTGCGCTGCACTTTGTTCCGCTTAGGGTTGAAACTGGTAGCCTAACTGAAAATATGGTAGCTACACAGATCGAACTCTGTATTTTACCGTCATCTGAGAATTCTGAAAGCTAAGTAATGTTACGGTCACTATTGATTTCCCTGCTTTTCAAAGCATAAGTGGGGAAGTCAGGGAAGGCCTGACTGAGACGGTGAAATTTGAGCAGAGCTGGTGGAGGTGAGAGAACAAGTCACCAAGAGGAGATTTGGCAGAGGGAACAGCAAAGGTGGAGGCCTGAGGCAGGAGCCTGTCGGGGAGGAGGGGGTGGTGTGTGTGTGTGAGGACAAGCCAGTTGGCCAGCGTGGCTGGACAGGTCGGAGCACGGGTGTAGTTGTGCTGGGGTGGCGGGTGAGGTTGGTAGGTAAGTCTCATCGTCAACGTAAGTATTTGGCTTTTCCTCTGGGTGAATGGGAAGCCGCTGGAAGGGTCTGAATGGAAGAATCCGATGACCAGACTTATATTTTCACAGGATCCCCATGGTTCCTGTGTTTGTAATAGGAGAAAGCGGGCTTGAAAGCAGAGACAACAGTCAGGAGGCCATGCAGGAGTCCAGGTGGGAGAAGATAAAAGTCTGAACCAGAGCTCAGGGGATGGAGGCAGGTAAGAAGTGCTAAATGCTTCTTCTTCCTTTTATCTTCCTTCACATCACAGAGCATGTGCCGATAGGCATATTTTTATTTTCACGACTGTAACGTAGTTTCTTTTAAAACCATTTCTCAGGGTGCATTTTTTACTTCATGCTGTGCATCTTCTCTCCCCATCAAAGACAATTGTTGCCCAATCACGCTAAGTGAAGCGTGTTTGGCTTTCTCGGGCTGAGCGACACCAAAGAGAATGGTCTCTGAAGGAATTACCATGTAATCAGGAGATGAAGAAGTATGATGGTATGTTATCTCATAGCTAAAAACACCCTTATTTATTTGGTGCTCTGTTGGAATCATGGATGAAGTATCCCCCTACCGTCCACCCAACTTCTAAAATCTGGCACTTCTAAAGCATCAAGGTAGATCTGAACTGATACACTAAATCGCTTTAAGATGACCAGAAATTTCATTTATTTTATATATTCAATGAATAATATGTAGGCAAGGAATCTCAGGTGTGGAAATCTTATGTTAATAGTGTTCCCTCAGCTCCTTTTCATTTCTTCTTGCTGTAGTGCCAAGCCCCTGTGGTCACTACTTTCGTGTCCAAGGCACAAACGAAAGTAGAGATTATATTAAATGGTTATTAGGATGCAGGTTCTATGAGGGAAAAAACCAGCTCTAATTTTTAACATTTTTTAAAATATCTTTTTCTGTTGTGTTTGTAATAGATTAGGTTCCTCTTAGGTATTTCGAGAAACCTAAACTATGGTGTTCTGATAAAATTAACTTCCTTGAACGCATTAAGTGCCTTGTATGTGTGTTTATATGTGTATGTATGCATACAGGTGTATGTTTTAAACCTTGTTATATGACCCAGGATACAGCAGAGCCTCAAGATCTGCATTTTAATAACAGTTCTCCTTGTGCAATGAAATAAATATAACTACAGAAAGAAGGACAGGGAAATTTGTTCAGTTGTTAAGGGAATGCATCTCTGAATAATCCTTACAACGGCTTGTTTTGTTGTGATTGTTTGGTTTGGTTTGGATGTTGGTCTTATTTTATTTTTGCTTTTGCTTCTCCTAAGTCTAGGAGAAAGCTCCTAAGGGGGGTTCTCAGGAAAACAGGCACTGGGCTAAAGAAAGGCCTGTTAGAGCAAACTGTCCCAATTCCCTCTAACTCCCTACCTAGATCCTACTGAATCGAAACAAATGCCTTTGGCCATCACATAAGGGCAGCCAAGGTCTCAGATGTGGCACGAGGGAAGCAACAGGGCTTCCGCATAGTGAGCTCCAGGCGTGGTTACTGCAGCCACCACCAGTTTTTAAGGACCTTCTTGCCAACAGAACTAGAAAATTTTTCACAGTAAAAGAGCAATCTACAAGACAGACGATACAGGAGATACTAGGAAATGGAACTGAGAAGAAAGAGCAAGAAATAAAGAAGGCTCAGTGTGACTACAGGCAAAGAGAGAGGTAACATTTCATATTAATTACTCACATCTAAAACCTGGTGTGTACAGTATGTCTCCTGCCTAAAAATAATTTAAACAGCCTGGCTAGGAGCATCGCTAATTTGTCTCTGTGAGCATCCCGCTGCTCACCTTTCTATAGAATCTGTGGGAGAAAAGATTTGTTAAAGGCTACTTGAACCATCATCCCAGCTTCACCAAGTGATGTGACCACAGGTTTCAGGTATAAATACTCTTGCTTTAATGATAGACAAGTTATAGTCTTTAACAGGTTACTTTAAAACCCAGAAGCTTTTGTTTTAGCTTGGAACACCCTGAGGGAATAGAAGTGCAAGGGCGCAGGCAAGTTGTCTTATAAATTCTTTTTTTTTAATATTTTTTTAATATTTATTTTTTTAATATTTATTTTTTTAAATATTTATTTATTTGAGAGAGGGAGTGTGAGTGATCCCATGTGAGTGAGGGTTGGGCAGAGGGAGAAGCAGACTCCTGGCTGAGCAGGGAGCCTGATGTGGGACTTTGTTTTAGCTTGGAACACCCTGAGGGAATAGAAGTGCAAGGGTGCAGGCAAGTTGTCTTATAAATTCTTTTTTTTTTTTTTTAAATATTTATTTATTTGAGAGAGGGAGTGTGAGTGATCCCATGTGAGTGAGGGTCGGGCAGAGGGAGAAGCAGACTCCTGGCTGAGCAGGGAGCCTGATGTGGGACTTGATCGCAGAACCTGCAGATCATGACCTGAGCCGAAGGCAGACACTTAACCGACGCAGCCACCCAGGCACCCCATCTTATAAATTCTAAAAAAAACTCTGCTATTGTCTAAGGCAAGACCACCCTCTTCCTTTCACTCCTGAATTCACGATAGTCTAGAGAAATGTTTCATTCAGGGTTCCTGGACAGCATCTTGCAGGTAAGGGCATTCCCACAAAATAACAAATGCTCTGCTGGTGACTTGCTGAGCATTATGGACAGACATTATTCCCCTCAACTGTGAACTGAGTGTAAGAGTTGCTACCTCTTAGGATTGTAGAGGAGATTACCCAGTGCAATATTCGACACAGATCTGATGCTCCGTAAATCTCAGTTCTCTTCCACCACTTTTCCTTTCACAAGGTTTGCTCCTTATTCTGAGCAGGAAAGGGCAGGAGAGTATCATGGAGAGACCATTTAAAATAAGAAGACCTGGGCAACAGTCCTGGTTTTGTCTGTCACAGACTAGGGAACTTCAGACATAGCCCTCAGCACCTCTGAGCTGGGCTTCTATATCCCCAGAAGAATGATAAAAATTTGACCCTTTGAAGTCATCATCAGTTTGTAAACTCAACAAAAAATGATTATCTACTACATGTCAGGTGCTGTTTGAGATGCCAGTGATATGAACAGGAGTAAGTTAAGACTCTGTTCACAAGAAACTTGCATTCAACTAAGGGAGGCAGGTATTAAAACATATTCACAAAAGAATATGTAATAATGTCAGGTACTACTATGGGGTCTGATAACATATAAGAGGCTAAAGAATAGAGAGTTGAGGGCGGGGTGAGGGCGTAGTTACACAGAGAGGATGGCCAGGGAAGACTGAGGGGGGAGTGAAGTTCTGAGGGATGTGGAGAAATGTGACTGACTATCTGGGAAAGAGGATTATTCCAGGCAGAAGGAGCAGGGAGTGTAAGCACTGAACAGGAAAGAGCTTGAGTTGGGCCATGTAGGGCAGGGTAGGGGAAGAACTGGAGACAAGGTCATAGTCACATGATTTCAGGAAGCCCTTCAGAACCATGGAGGGGACTTTGAGTTTTCTTCTGAATGGGGACGGAGGCCACTGCTGGGTTTTCATAGGCAAACTGAGAGGATAAGGTTGAGAACTGAAAGGACCCCTCTACTTACTCTGTGGAGAACAGACCCTAAGCAAGGTAGTCTGGGACACGGGCAAACTAGCTACATGGTTCTTAGCATGCTTGTGGTGAGGATGGTAAAGAAAAGTCAAATTGAAAATATCTTTAAAGCCATCACACCAATGTAAACTACTATTTTTGCAAGTTTCCGGAACTTATTCTATCTTTAACCATTTACTAGCTCTGTAACATTAAGCAAATTACTTAACCTCCTTAAACCTTGAGTGTCAGGACTAAACATTTGTATCTTTCTTAGCTTCATATGTCGAAGCCCTAACCCTCAGTGTAATGGTACTGCTGGTAGAACTTTTGGGAGGTAATTAGGTTTAGGTAAGGTTCTCATGATGGGGTTAATGTCCTTACAAAGAGAGGAAGAGAGCCCAAAACCCAATCTCTCTGCCATATGAGGACACAGTCAAAGGCCACCATCTGGAAGTCAGGAAGAGAGCCCTTATGGGGGAACCAAGTCAGCCAACACCTGAATCTTGGACTTTCAGCCTCCAGAACTGTGAGCAATAAATTTCTGTAACTTAAACTACCCCATTTCTGTTGCAATAAATTTCTGTTACTTAAACTACCCCATTTCTGTTACTTAAAACTATCCTTATTAATTAAAAGATAAGCTTATTCAAAGTTGTTAAGACAGATACAGACTTAAAATTTGTTTTGACCTTTGTGCTATTTAGACACCTGCAGAAAGGATTTCCAGAAAACCAATGAGAATTACACATTTGTTCCTCATGAACATCCCGTTTCTATTCTTCCACTGTTAAGCAAAATAATATACTTTCAATTTTATCAAACATGAAATGCCAGGATGAAATTCCTTCATGTAAGAATCAATATAGATGTGAAAAATTAAATTCACCATCACCAGGACATGACACAAAGTAGCATCTCTTATTCCACAAGATAGTATGAGTTCCCTCTCCAGATTATTTCTGAATGGGTGGACTTCACCTTTTGGAAGGATCCCTCCCCACCTCCCTGCCCCTACACACACAAGCCATTTCCTTTTTAAGAATACTAAAAAGAATAACTACACGGATACAGTTTCCAGTAAGCATCAGACTTGGTGTCTACGATATCAGAGTGCTTATGTCATTTATGTCTAGAACTCAGATAACACCCCTGGAAAGTGATTATAGCTTACAGCCAGTAGCTGTCTACACTGCAGAAACCGTGCACATACTTTCACTACCCTGGCTCAGTCATCTTCAAGATGCTGGCCTCTCCACAGACACAAGGTTTCACTCTAATGACCATTTTTAACAAGTCATTTTGGTTTTGGTTTTTGCCTAGACTTCAAACAAAAGATATCAACCAAATGAAAATAACTATGAATTCCAGCTATGTGATGCAATCTGTTATGTGAGTGAATGTTGCTTTGTAGGCCTTTTTTTTTCTTCCCATGAATCTTTTCAATATATTTGGAAAAGATCCTGCCTATCTTTTAATGGGATGACTTGAGGACCCACAGGACAGTGGGTCAGAGGAAGTGCCATCCTCCTTTATCAGTTCTGAGCTATTTTTTGTATTATGGGCACTTTGGCAGTCTATGAGTCCCTGCTCGGGATTAATGTTTTTAAGCATACATCACAAAATATGTATTATTGTAAAAGGAACCAATTACACTGAAAAAAATTAACAGAGTATTTAAAAAACAAACCTATAGTGTAGTGACATGTGTGGTCCCTTTAAGCTCTTAGACACATAAAGGAGGATGTTTTTTAAAAATAAGCAATGGAGTATAATATACTAATGTTTATTCTATGGCTCAAAGCAACTGCCTGAAGAGTGATATTCACAGACACACAGAGTTAACATATGGGGAAATTATGGGCCAGAGAGGTCAATTACACAGAAAAAGACAGAAAAACGAAACCCAGGCCTCTCAGCACTCACCCGTGGGTAGAATTCTGGGTTCTGTTTGGTGACCAGGCGAGCCACATTTTTTTTTTCCTCCTCGATAGTCATTTGACCTGGATATTGGAGTTAACTTGCTTTCCTTTGTGAAACTTAATATGGCATTTTTCAATAGTGAGAAGCAATCAGATGCTTAATATTAAATTTCATGTGAAAGAAAAATTGCTGAGAAATAAGTCTGATATCTGGCTCTAGATATCAAAATCCATCATTTGGCATGAAAAGTATTTTTATCTCTACTGAGTTTTTGGCTTGTATTTGGAATTCATCTCGGTGGAAAATTCATGTTGCATTCAGTGTTTTTCTCTTTATTCTGCTAAGCAATGAATCTCAGTTTTAACCTTCAAGTATTTGTTCAGATTTCATTGAGATAAGTGTTTAGCTCTAGCAAGGATATGATTTGCATTTTATTTGTATGAAGAGCCAATACTGATTCTCGCACAACAAGAGACGTTTAGTGTGACAAGAGCTGAGACACAAAGGATGAAATTTCCAGTTTAAATTTTGCAGGTGCTAAAAAACAAAAACAAAAACAAAATGGAATGGATGACAAAAATACAAACGCAGCTCAAGAAAGGAGCATAGGTTTAAAGAGACACTGCTCAGTATCTCACAGCATTTTCTTCACAGACAGGGCTCTAAATATCCTTCTGAAAACCCAAGAAGATATTTCTTTATTGATTTTGCCCTCTCAAAATCTGTAAAACAATAAATAACATTTAATGTTTCTTGAAGGACCAGGGAATAACACAAAATACATTTAGCTTATGTTCTGGGCAGCGGGAGAGCTCTGTCTGTTCTGTTCACTGATCTATCTCAAGCAGCTAAAAGAATGCAGAAGTTCAATAAATATTCATTAAATAATGGTCGGTTAGTTTTTTAAACTGGAGGAAGTTAATCCAAGAAATTTCCAGTAACTCATCTTCTGGCTAAATCACGCAGGAATTAAGCTACGCTAGAGAGGATATTGACATTGATTTCCCTGTTTCTGGGCTGGGAGTTTCTTGAGGGCAGGAATCATTATTTATCCTTTGTAACCTCTTGCACTGCACTGTGGTTTCCCATAGTAGGTGCTCCTTAAGTGTGAAATGAATAATGAATGAATGTTGTTCAAGTAAGCATTTCTTTCTCTCTGGCATACGTGTCTTCTACCTTACCCCTCCTTAACTGATCTTTGGTCATGCTGGTCCCATTACCTACAGCTTCTGGTTCTTACCACACACAGTCTATCCAAATTAAAACCAATCTTCAAAGCTCTGCTCAGAGCCCACTTCCTTCCTGAAGTATTCACTGATCACACCCTCTTTGAACAACAACAGAGTTTCAGTTTATGTATCACTCATCCTGATGTTTTCTGTGTTTATGTCTTGTTTGCAAAGTTCCTTTGTCTCCCCAACTCACATCATGGATTCCCTTTGCATCCTTCAAAATTATAAACAGAATGTTCTGCAAATAGTCAATGCCCAATGAATGCGCAAGGAATATAAAAATACATGCATGACATAATGGATTTATTCTCTGTGACACTTAATGTCAAGAGAGATCTTACATATAAATTAATCTAACTTCCCTTCTAATCCTCAAATCCCACCAACAATATCCTAACTCAGAATTCTTCCAGGTTCTTTCCACACCATCCAGGGAAGTATCTCCTCGCAAGGAATCACAATTCCATATTTGAACAATTCGTGTATCTATTTATATTAGCCTAATATGCCTACGTTCTCCATCTCCATAACTGGCTTTATACCCCCTTGGCTCACACAGAATAAACCTAATCCTTCTCCTACATGATATTCATCCAAATACTTGACAAGTGTTATCTGTTATGTCCCCTCAGAGTCTTCTTTTCCTCAGGCTAAATAATTTAACATTTGGCACAATTTTGAATCCCTTCACCATCCTAATAGCTCCCCCTGAAAATACTCCAGATATCTATTCCATTTGAAAATAGGCCACCCTAAAGTGAAATGAATTATTTAGGCATAATCTTAGCATTCCTTATTTTATATGCCATACTTTGTTTATAGGTCCATATAAATTAGATTTTTAGTGGTCATAATCATACAATCAACATCTATTTGAACTTACTGTCAAATAAAACTCCTATGTCATTTTTCCATGCGCAAAAGCTAAATTGCTCATAATTGTGTGGTTGTTTTATTTAGGTCAATATGTGGAAACTTACTATCTTACCTACTGTATTTTATCTTGCTAGATTTGGCCCATCTCTCCATAGTGACAAGAACCTTTTTCTTATCTAACTTACTATATCTCCCAGATTCATATCTTGTGAAATATGTAATGAATATTCTCTTCCTATTACAGGGATAGGCAAAATTTTCTGTACAGGGCAAGATAGTAAACATTTAGGCTTTGCAGGCCATATAGTCTCTGTCTTGATTATTCAACTCTGCTGTTGTAGTAGCAAAAGAACCACAAACAACACAAAGTGAATGCAGGGAACTGTGATCCAGCATTTTATTTGTACACACTAGATTCTAAATTATATCCAATTTTCAAGTGGCACAAAGTATTAGTCTTCTTTTGATATTCTTTAATCTTTTAAAAATGTAAAAGCTATTCTAGCTTCACAAACCATCCAAAAACAGGCGATGGGCTGGATTTGGTCCATGGGCCATTGTCGGCTGACTCCTGATCTAAATCATTACTGAAAGTGATGGGAATGACAGGGCCTTTATCAAAGCCCCTTGACATGCACCAAGAAACCTCTCTCTAAATCAGTCTTTCCTAACTAGGGTTTAGCAATAAATTGACTGAAGAACGTTTAGAAATACAAAAGCTAGGATCTACCCCTCAAAAATCTGACTTAGTAAGTTGTTCAGAAGACAGGATCACAAACGTGTACGTTGAAAATGCTCCCCAGAAGTTTCTTACGTTTCTTATGTAGAGCGTAAGTTCTAGAACTCCATTGTGTTGTTAACAAAAGAATTCTGATTTTTCTCTTGAAGAACACCTTTCCTGTTTTTATGATGTAGTACTGCGAATATAAGGGTAAGCAAGATAGGCATAGTCTTGACTCATAGATTTCATTACAGAGTTATCTCCTGTAGAAATCATTTATTATTATGCCTTTCTCCCAATCAACCATAAGTTCCTTAGGGCTGATACCATTATATTATTCATAGTCAGAGATTCATAAGTGCTAAGGAATAAAATTATACTAAAAGTAATTTATATGCTTTTCTATTTTATCTTTTAAAATGGCATATTTTAATCTATTATATAGAATGACCCAGGAACTGCCTATGTATGTAAATTTTTACACATCATTTTGCTTAGCATTATATTCTCAGTACCCAGAAACTTGCCTAGCACATAGGGATCTTCTACCTCTGGTTGCTTCAGGTCAGCTCCTTTCAGCATTCCCCCTGGTGCATGCCACCTCATAAATTCATTGCAGGCTTTACCTCTTCTTTTCATCACTGATAACACTTGCAGATCTGGCCATTTCCTTTCAATTTTTTCACTCCTTCCAACTGTTTCTCTCTCATTTACCGTCCCCCATCCCTTCACTTCTGCCAGCTTCACTGATATCTGCTTTCTTTCTCACTCATGTCTTCTGTCTTTGAGAACAATTCTAGTAGTCCCACAATTAGTACCTAAGAATAAAGGAAAGACTTTATCTACTGGTGCTTAAGCATCATGAATTTTTATGAGCAAAATGGTTTCAAATGAGCTTGCATAACAACCACCCATACCATTTAGACTTAAAATGTGTGTGTGTGTGTATATATATATATACACACCTACAGAGGTCAATAGAGAAAAGAGTTGAAGCTGATTTCTTGGCAGTGATTTGGGAAGCAGATGAAACACAGTAGAATAATGCTGGATGTAAGAACATGTCTGGTTCTACGATGTTAGATACCATGGATCAAAAAAACAGTCCCCTGCCCTCTAGGGTGTTTTATCTTCTTCCAGCCATGAACATTATGCAGGTAAAAGAAGAAGCACTTGCCCAGCACTGATACTAGCTAAGTCAACCCTTATTATCAAAAGAATGGTTACCTTTCATTTAAATTACCTTCTATTGTATGATCACTGGACATAGAAATAAGAGTTTGAGCCAAACCTGAACTTCTAAAGTCATTCTATGCAAGTTATTCATCTGTCTAACCCTCAGTTACCCCATCTAGGAAGTGGATATATTGACTTAACAGCTTTTATGAGGCGCATATAAGTATGTGTAATGGGGAATATAACAAGTGATGATTTTTCTAATGCGTATCATTAGAAAAGGGTAGAAGGATCACAAATAACATTTATGAAAACTGAGTATGCGCCAGGCTGTAGGTGCCTTCAGTTCATTAATTCATTTTTTGACATATCTATATTGAAAGTCTACCATGTGCTAGGTGTGTTGTGGTTCCTGAACTCAAGGAGTATACATTTCAGATGGGGGGAAACATATAAACAATCACATCACATGATGAATAACAGGCACTATGGCTGCTGAATACTTTAGAGAGTGACTAGGGATGAGGGAGGGATATTTTAGATAAATTGTCCTAAAAACACCTCACCCAGCCCCCCCATGAGAAAATGCATTTGAGCAGAGGTGCAAATAATGTGAGGAAGCAAGTCATGCAAATATCTACGAGAGAATAGCCTAGGTAGAAGGAAAAGCAAGGACAAAGTCACTGAGGCAGGAGTGAGTTTGATCTAACTCAGCAACAGCAACAGGCCAGTGGGCAGAGGAAACTGAAGCAAGGCAGAGGAAGATGAACACATGGCCAGGGGCAGATGCTGTAAGATCACGTCATCGATGATAAACTGCATGTATTTTATTCTTAGTGGGATGGGAATTGGCTGAAGCAGGTTTTTGGGTTTTTTTTTTTTTTCAATTTCTATATTTTTAAATTTATTGAGAAAAGTTGACAGGTATGATTATATCCATTTACAGTGTACAGTGTTCATCTGATATACCCATTTCATTGTGGAATGATTACTAAGATCAAGAAAATTAATACAGTCATCATATCAGGTAGTTAGCTGTGTCTGGGGGGAAGGGTTCTTTTTTTTCTTTTTTTCTAGTGATATGCTTAAGATCTACTCTTAGTTTATTTTCTAGTTTACAGATCTACCTTACTAATTTTAGTCACTATGTCATGTATTAAATTACCAAAATGTATTCTTGTTATACCTGAAAATTTGTACTTTTTGACCTTCATCACCTTATTTATTCCTCCCCCCAGTACCTTGCAATGACCATTCTAGTCTTTCTATGAAATCATTTTTATTTTTCTATTTTAATTCCAACATAGTAAACATACAGAGTTTTATTAGTTTCAGGTGAGCAATATAGTAATTCCCCACTTCCATACAACACCCAGTGCTCATCATGACAAGTGCCCTCCTTAATCTCCATCACCTATTTCACCCATCCCCCCACCCATCTCCTCTCTGATAACCATCAGTTTGTTCTCTGTAGTGGTTTGCCTCTCTCTCTCTCCTTTTTCCTTTGCTCATTTATTTCTTAAATTCCAGATATGAGTGAAATCATATGGTATTTGTCTTTCTCTGACTTATTTCACTTTGTATAATATTCTCTAGCTCCATCCATATCATTGCCATTGTCAAGATTTCATTCTTTTTATTACTGAATAATATTTCACTATATATATCTCTATATACATCTGGTATGTGTGTATATATATGGTGTATACTGCATCTTCTTTATCCATTCATTAATCAATGGGCACTTGGGTTGTCTCCATAATTTGGCTATTATAAATAATGTTGCTATAAACACTGGGGTGCATGTATCCCTTTGAATTAGCATTTTTGTATTTTGGGGGAAGTACCCAGTAGTATGATTGCTGGATTGCAGAGTAGTTCTGCTTTTATCTTTCTGAGGAACCTCGATACTGTTTTCCACAGTGGTTGCACCAGTTTGCATTCCCATTAAGAGTGCATGAGGGTTCCTTTTTTTTTTTCCTCCCACATCCTTGCCAACACTTATTTCTTGTGTTTTTGATTGAGGAACTGGTTGAAGAATTTTAATCAGGGGAGAGATTATCTAATTTAAAGATTTACAGAATCATTCTGGCTGCTGTGGGGAGGAGAAACTGTGTATAGGGTCAGGAGTGGGGGCAGTGAGAACAGTTAGGAAATTATTACAATTGTTCTGGTAAAGAGGGATGGTGGCTTGAATAGGGTGATAGGAAGAAAGGTACTGAAAATGGTGATTCAAGACTTACTCTTTTTTTTTAAGATTATATTTATTTATTTATTTGACAGATCACAAGTTGGCAGAGAGGCAGGCAGAGAGAGATGAAGGGAAGCAGGCTCCCCGCTGAGCAGAGAGCCTGATGTGGGGCTCGATCCCAGGACCCTGGGATCATGACCTGAGCCGAAGGCAGAGGCTTTAACCCACTGAGTCACCCAGGCACCCCAAGACTTATTCTGAAGTTACAGCTCACAGAATCTGCTGAAGGAATGGCTGCAAGGTATGAATAAATACGAAGTCTCAAGGGTGAGCCCTAAGTTTATGATCCAAGAAAGTGGGTAAATTACAGACGTTAGAAAGTCAGGGAAGGAGCTTATTTGAGGGAAAGACTTCAAGAGCAGTGTCTAGGTCATGTTAAGTTCAAGGTGCCTACTAGATATCTAAGTAAAGATGTTGAATAAGCACTTATTTATGAGTTTTAGATCTCAAGAATGTGCTTTAGGCTACAGATACCAATATACAGTCTTGTTTAATATTCACATAGCTCTGAGGTGTAGGAGCTATTATTAGCTCCCCTTTATAGAAAACAGGCTGGGAGAAACAACACAGTTTGCTTCTGAGCATGGAGAAAGATTATAATGAAAACAAAAGGGAAGAAGGATCTAAATAGTTATAAACAGCTGAACTCCTATCTGGGTTGGTTGGGTGGATAAATCTAAGTATAGTTAATAGAAAAACTCTGAAAATGCACAATGTCAAAACAAAGCTGGTTACTGGCTGAGATTCAAGTACAGTATTAATTATAATACTGAATGACCTCAAAAAGAAGCCTCCAAGGTTTACAGTCAGTGAAATGCAAGGAGATATTTCATTAAGTCACAGATATATAATAGGCTCAATCTGCCAAGGATATACCTGGAAAGCACTGAATAAAATTAAAGAAGCCAAATATTTTTATCTTGGCTAACTACAGATTTAAAGGGAACAATGAAACCTATAAATATGTAAGAAGATAATGATGAATCACTTATTACACATGTGTCTCTAAACTGTACCTAAATATCTCAAGAAAAGAGGTTGTCTATACCTTTAGTGTAATCCGAGTTCCTCCGTGCTCTTTACCTGAAGATATACAACCACCCTTGAAAACGGTTGAGTGGAACATAAAACTTGCTTCTCTCTGTACATTATCTTGGAGTATTCCCAACATGAGATAAATTCAGTTGTATGATTAGTATTCAACATTCCCTTTCCTCAGCTTCTAATTGCATTGTTCCTCTCTTGACAAAATCTCTGATTCCTTTACAGCAAATAATTTTTTAGCAACTATTGTAACTATAGAATGTTTGGCTAAAGCATAGTTTTCAAACAGTTTGGATTTGAATCTCAGCTCTACCACTTACCAGATGTGTGATCAAAGGCAAGTCATATAACATTTCTGTGTCTTACAGAAACTCTCACCTGTAAAATGGAGGTAATAAAAGAATCTTCTTCATAGAGTTATTATGGGGATTAAATGAGATAATGGGCAAAAATCTTTGATAAAGAGGATAATGAATAAATGTTTGTTATTATTATTACTATTATTTTTATGTGCACTTAGAATTCTGTCTCCCTTTCTCTGGGAGAAGAAGAAACAACAAAAAGATAAATATTTCTAAAAAGTAAAATTACTGACAATAGTCATTTTTAAAGTTTTGACACTAAAAAGGATTTATTTTTTATTTTTTAAAGATTTTATTTATTTGTCAGTGAGAGACAGAGAACACAAGCAGGGGGAGCAGCAGGCAGAGGGAGAAGTGGTCTCCCCTCCCATCAAGGAACCCAATAGGGGACTCGATCCCAGGACAATGGGGTCATAACCTGAGCCAAAGGCAGATACTTAACTGACTGAACCACCCAGCTATCCTGTAAAAAGATTTATTTTTTAGAAATCTTTTGCAGTTTCCATTAGTAAAATAAGGCAGAGTTATTCTTTCATGTATGTCTTCAGAGGATCTCAATGAGATATTTAATTCAACATTACAAAAAAATAATTTCTTCAGCCAATTTACCGGTAATCCTGAGTGCAAATGAGACATGAGCTTTGGTAAGAATGTGGTACCCATTAAGCACCACAGAATCACTATCAGGCTCGGGTTTGGAGTCAGACCTGTGTAGCTCCAAATAATTCTTTCTCCTCCATGTTAATCTACAGAAGACTTCCCTTTTGACTGGGATATGTTCTCTAATCACAGATGATTAATAACTAATTATATCAGCATAATTCAGATTGACAATATAAAGAGATGATTTAAATAGATTTCAAATAAATACCTTCATACCATTTCTCTCTTCTATACACTAAACATGAATAACAATGTTTATGTCCTTAGGTGACTGTGGTATAAGAGGATATACACCATGTCTGTGTTACACAAGCACGTGTCTCCAAAAGGCATACACTGGTACAAACAGAAACATAAAGCAGGTGTCGAATGTCCAAACTACATCTCCAAACCAAATACATCATTTTAACTCTCAAGTAGAACCTCACACCTGTATTTATGCAAGAGGCTACTAGGTGGTCCCGTAGAGCTTAGTTTACCATGATCATGCTGAAAAAAAAATTTAATTCTGTCATAACAGAGATAAAGAAAATTAAAGTCTAGCTCTTTTATTTGTTAGACAAAGCCCACTGAGGTTAGATTGCTTGAATAAAGTGGCACACATGGGTGTGATGAGAACCATATTGTCAAAGCTTAGTTTCAAAACTTTCTATCATCTCCTTCCCTCCACGTAAATCTTCTTTTTCTCTCCCTTTCTCTTTCTTTTTTCTTCTCACTCCCTCTCTTCTTGCCTCCTCCTTTCTTTTAACTAATTTATCAACTTTTATGTTCGTAGTTGATAAATCATAAATTTTATAGGCAAATGTCTGGGGGGCCTTTTCTCTCTTAGAGTTTCCTGTTTTAGAGAGTGGGAAGAGCATTTAACAAGCTACTTGGAATGGATGATGTGGGCATCATGGGGAAAAGCGGGGTCCCTGAAGAAGCAAGCAAGCTGGACAGACCCTGAGAGAAATGTAAGGGAGTCACACAAGAGGAAATGCCATGTAGGCATCTGCTTAATGGATGAAAAACCAAAACAACTAAGAGAAGAGAATGAGTATCCTGGAAACAGTGATTAGCCTATGCAAGGGCCAAGATGTGAGATAGTTCAGGGAACAGAAAGAAATTCAAGATGACTAATGTAGGGTCCAAGAGGGACAGAGACAGGTAGAAAATTTTGCCTCAGGAAGCATCATACCTGGAGACTCACTCGTACCTGGTTTGGACGAGATTTGGGTGAGATTTTGGAATGACAGTTGACACTGGAATGTCTAAAGACTTTTGAGGCTGTTGGGATGGGGTGAATATGAAACGGATATGAATTTTGGGAGGCAGAAGGACAGATTGTTATGTGCTGAACTGTGCCTCTCAAAAATTCATATGTTGAGGTCCAAACCTCCAGTGCCTCTGAATGTGACCATATGCGGAGATACAGTCTTTCCAGAGGTAATGAAGTTAAAGTGCAGCCATGAGGGTTGCAATCCTTACACTACAGGTGTCCTTGTAAGAAGAGGCAGTTCGGCTACAGACATATACAGAGGGAAGACAAAATAAAGACACAGGGAGAAGATAGCCATCTATAAACCAAGGAAGAAGCCTGGAACAGATTATTTTCTCATGGCCCTGAGAAGGAACCCAAACCTACCAACAGGTTGTTCCATAGCTGTGATCCTGGTCTCCATAACTGTAAGAAAATAATTCTGTTGTTTAAACCACCCAGCCTGTAGTACTTTGTTATGGCAGTGCTAGAAAACCGAAACAGATTTTAGTTCTTACAGATCAAACTAACACAAACTAATACCTAGATGAGATTCGAGAAGCAGTCAATGGCCAAATCATGTACATAGCGCATTATGAAATGTGGACTTCCACCTAGAGCAAAGGCCAGTCAACGGCCTCTAATGAGACACCGCCACACAGGGAAGGACCTTCCTCCGATCTATGACATTCAGACTCCCTGCCTATTTTACCCAGTCTTTGGGTCTTATTGCTTCCTTGGCCCGCTTCTCACTGGCTGACAACACTCAACTGTTCTCTCAGGGCCTGAAGATTTCCCTAACTCTCTCATTAACATTTGAGACTCCAGTTTTTAACTCACTTTGTTTTCCCTTAGGACAGATTAGGTTACATGATTTTTCATTTATTGTTTCAGGTATGGTCACAGACGCTGTTGCTGTCCTTCCGTATCTCCTCCTCCTTACTGCCTGCTTCAGGGAGGGCCACAATTTTCACACCCCGGCCCTTGCATTTCCCTGAGTAAGGGCTCTCTCTGACCCCTGTGGTCTGCTTTGCCTGAAGTGCAGAGTCCTGAAGTGAGGGGAAATTAATACTTCCTGGGGAGGGAGGGAGGAAGCAATAAAAGGGCTATCAGGATACAAGCAGTTTGTTACATGTAAACACAGATAACATGAAAAAAAATAATCAAACAAGCGGGACTACTATTTGGAAAAGTCCAGCCCACAGCCATGTCACAGGGACAGAACTGTCTACTCGATTACCTTATTACTCCTATTTCCTTTTAATAAAATAAAAAGTATTTAGAAATTAACAGAGAAAAACCCAAGTCCTCACTAAAAAATTTCTGGACATTTTCAAAGAGCCTTATTAGATCCTGCATCAGTTTGAATGCTATTTACTGTTTGTGGGGGATCCCTCCATCGCAGCGGCTCACCGAGAGATTTAAAGAGCCAACACAGAACGTTTACTTTTCTCCTCTGATTAAAGGTCAAGCACAAGTTATCCCTACAGCTCTTGCTGACATAGCTGTACTGAATAATTATATTTATGCACATTGAAAATGAATACATTTATGAGAATGCAATTGTTTCTCTCTTTAAAAACAATTAAAGATACCCTCCAGGGGAAAAATTAAAATGTTATTGTGTTGCAAATCTTTTCTAGAATCATTTGCAACAGATTCATAACATCAAAAGAAAACTACTTTTACTTGAACTTTATGGATATGTACAGTTGCCCAACATTGGCAGCTCTTTCTCATTTTTCAGGCTACGATCTTCTCTGAGATGCTGAGCCAGGCTTAGAGGACGCCTAGTGAAAGGTCTGGGGGCAAGGTGTGGCCTCCCCATTCTCCCTCTACCACCCACTAAAAACAAATAGGGAAGAGTAGGGAGATCCCTAGGACAAAGGCTTTGGGGAAATAGAGAAGCAAAGTGGGAAGAGGATCAGAAGTCGGAAAGAAGATAATATACAGCTTCTAAGTGAGTGCTTACCATGATGAAAGGAAAAGGAGGAATCAATGGACACAAAAGTTGTCAATATGCACCTTCTTGTTTAACATATTCTAAATGTAAACACATACTGCGGAATTTGTAACCAAGAGCAATGACTAGTCTAATAAATTGTAGAACCTAAAGGAATATTTAAAAAATATGTTGTAATATCTTAAAAGACTTCTATGAACTACAAATTCCCAGTCAAGCTTCACATGGAATCCTGCTAACCTAAAATTTAACATCGGATTATAGTTTAGGAGTAAGAGTTTTTCTTATAGTTTGAACATGATACTATTATAATGTCAAGAAAGATCATGTTTTTCCATAATTCCTAAGTGAGAGCTATAAAAAATTAAGCTGCATAATGGTAATTACTAAAAAAAAAGGATTAAACAGGAAGGTCAAATATTTGATAACACAAAAGGCTCTAGAGCTCTAAATAATCATATACCTCACAAAAATCAATATTTTAAATACACACATCTATCATCTACCTAATGAAAATGCAAATATAAATCACATCTCTGTCTCAGAGGATGTTACTTACATAAAGAATATTGGAACAAAGAAGAAAATTTTCTCATTCAACAAATAATTACTGAGTGTCAAGTAAATATAAGTAATTATGCCAAGTATATGTGGGATTCAAACCGAACAAGATTTAGACCCTACCTGGTTGAGGTAAGTCTATGATCACTCATAATTTTAACATAAAGTGGTATACATTCAAGAATTTGGAAGTCAGAGAAATCAGTGTGTTAAGTGTAGAGGAGGGAAGAACCACTATCCCTTGACTGTTCGGGGAAAATATAATGGAGACACAAATTTTTAACTGGATCTAAAAAAATACATGAATATGGATGAGAAGGAGTTTGAGGGAGAAGAAAGGCATCAGAACGGTGAAGAAGTATAGAAGCACAAGGGGCGCCTGGGTGGCTCAGTGGGTTAAGCCTCTGCCTTCGGCTCAGGTCATGATCCCAGGGTCCTGGGATCGAGCCCCGCATCGGGCTCTCTGCTCGGCAGGGAGCCTGCTTCCCCCCTCTCTCTCTGCCTGCTTCTCTGCCTACTTGTGATCTCTCTCTGTCAAATAAATAAAATCTTAAAAAAAAAAAAAAAAGTATAGAAGCACAAGGTGTGATCCGGTAGCAAGTGGACCCACCTGCCCAGAACAATGGGACCTGTTATTCCATTGTTCTGGGTGAACATTTGAATATAGAGTTGAAATGGGAGGGCCTTAAAGTCTGTATCACAGATTCTATGGATGGAGATGAGAAAGGTTTGTAGGGGTGTGTGGCAGATTAACCATAATGCACTTAGAAGTTTGACCTGGAGGCAGAGTAGGATGCACTGGAATAGGAAGTATCTAGATCAGGGGTTGCAGACTTAAGTGCATGTCAAGGTCAGGAAGATACTGTAAAAAAAGCAGCCTTGAGGAGGACCTACACAGTTCTAGCCCACGAGAAATTCAGCAGGTCCAATTTTCAGGAAAACTGGAAATCCAGATTTTGATGTGAAGTTTTCTTTCTTTCTTTCTTTTTTTTTTAAGATTTTATTTATTTATTTGACAGACAGAGATCACAAGTAGGCAGAGAGGCAGGCAGGGAGAGAGGAGGAAGCAGGCTCCCCGCTGAGCAGAGAGCCTGATGCAGGGCTCGATCCCAGGATCCTGGGATCATGACCCGAGCCGAAGGCAGAGGCTTTAACCCACTGAGCCACCCAGGCACTCCGATGTGAAATTTTCTAACTCACAAATGTCAAGTAATCCATAGGGAATTTTTTATTGATTAGTTGATTAAAGATTGAAAGCTGAATTCAGTCTATTTGCTGGGGACCACCAGTGACAAACAGCTTAGTGTGATCATGGCATGAGTTAATAAGGCCTCAAGTTGGATAGTAGCAGGCCTTATTATATGTTTAACCATTCTTATAGTGTATTCAATTGATAAACTGGCTTTAATACATAGCAGTTAATAAGTCTAAGGCAACATGATTTAGAATTTAGAATCTGACATGGAGGGGTGCCTGGGTGCCTCAGTCAGTTAAGTGTCTATTTTCAGCTCAGGTCATGATCCCAGGGTCCCAGGACTGAACCCCACATCGGGCTCCCTACTCAGCAGGGAGTCTATTTCTTCTTCTTTTGCCCCCCCCCCCCCAGCCCCACTTGTGCTTTCTCTGTCTCTCTCTCTCAAAATAGTAGATACATACAATCTTAAAAAAAACTGACATGGAAGCATGTCAGTTACAAAACATAATGAAATTCATAGTTTGCATGATAAAAACCTAATGGAATCATGTCGTAGTTATATTAAATCACTGAATATGTCATATATATGTCTCCAATAATAATCATAAGTTAAAATTAAAAGCAGTAAGTTTTATGAATAGTAGGTATGTAGTCCTGAATGAAGGTCCTGGTTATTATTACTACTCATCTATTAAAATGGCTTATTAAATCACTAGTTTTATTGTAATCCTTTAAACATCCAGTCAAGAGGCTGCTGTTCTCCCACAGTTAGTTTCAATAATGCAAATATTTTCAATACTTAGTATATTTTAAAAAAGGGGTCATCTGGTACTATTTTAGTAATATTTTCAGACCAAAGGTCCTACTTCTATGCATTATATGGGGCAGAACGATCTTCCTGCAACTTTTGTGTCTCCTACACTCATGTTAAGTTTTTAATAAGGTATGCTTGCAGAATGAAGGATACCTTCAACAAGAAGTTAGAGGAACCTCTGAATGGATCCACAGTCGTGCTGTCACTAATTCAGGGAAGACCTGGGGGAGCAACCAGAAGGAAGAAGAGAAGATGGAAGTGGAAGGAGAGGAAGCACTGTTTTCTCTCTGGGCCTCCCTCTTCTCTGCCTACATTTCCAGGATGGTAGACACCTGGGTATGTTCTCCTGCAAGGCACAAGAGGAACAAGACCCCGGCTCAATCAGGGGGATGTGTGCCAAGAATCTGGCAACTGCCCTAGGCCCAGGAGGGCTTCCCAAATGAAGGTAGATTTTATCCTGTAAACTGGATTACCAAGACGCTTGTCACTTTGCATGCATCGTTCATCTGTCTTCTCAGAGCCATTGGTGAAATTTTGTTTAAATGATAAAGATGGGGTCAATACTGAAAAAAGGATTCCTGCAAGAAGTCTGCCTTTACAGAGCTTCTCTGAGACCAGTCTGAAGATTTCAAAGCTGATGAATAAGAAATCCCCACAGGGAAGGTAACGGGTTGACAGTTGGGAATCACGGTCAAGGTCAGATCATCATGCTTCAAAAATTTTTTCTCTTTATAAATTGTACAAGTTCAGGGTTTGATTTTTAAATTATTATTATTGTTGTTGTTTTATTTTATTTTATTTTTGGAAAGAGAGAGGTTGGGGAGGGGCAGAGAGAGGGAGGGAGAAAGGGAGTCTTAAGCAGATTCCATGCCCAGAGTGGAGTCCCAGGCAGGGCTTGATCTCGCAACCCTGAGATCATGACCTGAGCCAAAATCAAGAGTCAGATACCTAACCCTGATTTTTTAATTTTTAAAAAGAGAAAACTATAGGTTTCTCCAACAAGTTGGTATCCAACTTCAGGGCTATCAAGTAAGTAAGTACTTTAAATGTCTGTGAGATTGTTGAAAATAATTTGTAAAGGAATCTTGATTTTTTTTTCTCAGCATCCACGCAACAGTGCTCATACTGAGTAGGTAAACCTCTGCATGGTGACAAAGTATGGTCCCCAACAGTCACAACAACTGCTCTTGAGGCTGGTGTCTAAAACAAATGACTGCTTTTACCCAGGGTGACCACATTCCCAGTTTGTCTGTTACAGGCTCTGTTGACATTTCTTGTCTTGGTATAATTACAAATGATTCTTTTTCCTCTCAAAAGTGTCCCAGTTTGGAGAGCAAAGTATATAAACAAAGAACTTTCAACTAACAGCTGGTTTATCTGCATAACAACCACAAGTCAAAGAATCTGAGCCTGAATTTACTGTATCCAAGCACCACTAAAGATTCTCCTTCAATTAAATGATATTTTCAACGATCTTGTTGGCATAGTGATTTCTGTTCTCCTATATTTGGTTTGCTTATTGGTTCTATGGCTGGAGTGCATAAAGCAGTGAATTAAAAAAATGTTACCTTTGCACCAACTGAAACCCACCATTTTAGGAGGCCATACCTAAATTTGTGTATTTGAAAATTTCTTAGGCATAGCTTTAAAAATATATCTGCAAAAAATATTAAATTAAATTAAATTAAAAAAATAAAAATATATCTGGAGATTACTCTTACTCTGCAGGGCTGTGTTGTTATTAGAAAAGGTAACATAGATTATAAATTATATTTTCCTTGTTTTAGCTGCCATTAAACTGAGAATAATTTCAGACCCTAGCTGTATAAATCAGCTTTTCTTAAACACACTTTACTATATAGTCTATATATTTTGGATGATCTATTTGCTTATTTTTCCTTAATTTTCTTATTTTCTGTTAACTCACAAGCCACTTCAACTCCTTTTGTAAATTTAAAAACGCTAAATAAATATTAAAATCAACAATTAAAATAAATACTCTGAGTCCTCCCTTCATTCTAGAAATAATTATCATATTTGTCATTAAAGGACAAATGTTAGCTAATAAGGTTGGCATGATGCAATTAAGTTTATAGGCAAAAATTCATTCATTTTATTTTTTTAAATTATTTTTTAAAGATTTTATTTATTTATCTGACAGACAGAGATCAAAAGTAGACAGAGAGACAGGCAGAGAGAGAGGAGGAAGCAGGCTCCTTGCTGAGCAGAGAGCCTGATGCGGGGCTCGATCCCAGGACCCTGGGATCATGACCTGAGCCGAAGGCAGAGGCTTTAACCCACTGAGCCACCCAGGCGCCCCCAAAATTCATTTATTTTCTAATGTCAAAATATGAAAGGAAAAGAGTCACCTGTCTTTCTAGTTTGGAGGAGAAAAATCACAGCAACTGTTTCCATTTTGCATCATAATACACAGAGTATTCCTTCACATTACTTTTGAAAATGACTTTGGGTTACTCTTGGTAATACAAACTGCGTGACTTTGGACAAGATAATTCCCTCCCTCCACTCTTAGTTTTTCATCTTTCAAACAGGATTAACACTTCCTTCATGTACTTGTTGTGAAAACTAAATATAATAATATATAAGGAGTACCAAGGAGCGTGCCCTGAATATGGCAGATGCTCACGACATGACAACTGTTATTCTTACTTCAAAAAGAAAGAAAAGTAGCTCCTTAACAATCACAAAGACTACAGTTCGGGACCTCTTTGAATTCCCCAATTCTTAAATGTTTCTCAATTACATTACGCAGAAAATAAAACTTGGGGACTAGTGTTCATAATAACTCATGCTTCACTGCATTTAGAGAATATGGTAAACTTATTCATGTCACATATTATTAATCACTGTGGGATCTGATGTCCTACTCTAAGTTTTTGCAAATTTGAGTTTATTTCCTGGTTCAGAAGCATCATTTTCTTATATCTCTTCATGTTCTTTTCTCTTCCAACAGTAGACATTGGAGTTTGCTTGACTTCTAGGACCGTTCTTCACAAGGAATGAAATGTACCTTGCTTTAGAAGAGCAATCACATATGCCTTTATGAGCAAAATCGATAAATTTTCAGTGAGATGCTAAGAAGACTCTAGGTAGATGGCAAGATTCCCTCACTCATTTTAATCTTGACTCCTGTTCTTCTAGTCCAAATTGTGCAAGTGATTCAAATCTGTGCCTGCAAAGTAACAAATTACTACAAGAAATGGGCTAGTTGGGTGACTTGTAAGATATTGAATCACAAAAGCAAGAGTCTACTGGTCCTCTTGGTTTTTTTTTTTTTTTTTCCCTTAGAAATTTCACAAACACAGAAAGACAGCATAGATATGACCTGATATATCAGTTCAGAGAGAATGGTACAAAGATTTCCATGTGAACCAGAGTTATAATTATGTATGTGGGAACCATGGAGGAAGAGCAGAAGAGTCTTAGATGAGTCTCGGCTCAGGCTGAGGAATGAAGAGATTGGGAACAATTTAGAGAGAGGAACCAAAGCTATGCTAAGGCTGGTTAGGATTCAAGCTAAATTCTGAAAGAAACTTGCAGAGAGAGCCCTAGTTCCTGGACCTAATTAAACTTGGACCATTCTTTTTAGGAAGTAGGAGGCTTCTTTCTCTGAAGAAAAGCATCAGATCAGTTTTTCCTGTCTTTACAGTCAGCAGGCCATCATAAATGGGTTAAATCACAGTCATCCTCTGGTCTAACACAGTACACCTATTGTAATTGCAGTGGTATTCTCACAGAAGCAAAGTTTATTGATGAAAGCTTGCAGTTTCTCTTTTCATAGTAGGGGTGTACATTTATAAACACCTGAGTGAAAAAAGTATCATGAATGACGATGTTTGTGTTACATCATTACTCAAGCAACCATTTAATAATGAAGAGAATAACACATGTTCAAAAAATACAAACGCTTTACAAATGGCATCTTTTTTAGCTCTCACTAAAACCTGGTAAATTGCATATTACTCTTATACATAAGGAGACTGAGATTAAATGATTCACCCAAAGTGGTATAACCACCAAGTAGCAAAACTGAAATAAAATTATCTAGGCCAGTCAAATTTCAAAGTCAATGATCTTTCCAATGTACCATGCTTATCCTCCAGAGAAATCTAAATGATAAATATTTTCTACTTTTAATAGATGAAAAGAAAGTTAAAGCAGAAGATCAATGAGTGGCCAGCAAAGAAAATCAGTCTGTAGAGGAAAAGACTAGAAGTGAAAATTTCCAGGATTCTCTTGGGAACAAGAACCGTCATTTCTCCCTGTTACTCTGGTCCTTCATTATTCTTGTCCCTGGAATTTGGCAAAACATTCCTACATCTCTTAAGCAAGCCCAGATTGGATTCTCTAAATTAAAATAGAAAACATGCTACTACACACATGTACTACTGAGGCAGCAGCTTCTAACTGGTAGCACAGCTGGATGGAGGAGTTCCACAGGGCTCTAATGTTGCTAGGACCACATTCCCATCCTGAGTGAGACCAACATTTCACTTGAGAAAACGCAGTTGTGCTGGAGAGCAATTCACCAGAGTTTTATTCACTTGAAACTTAATTATGCATACCATTGTCTTACAATAAACAGCTGCAGAATTCTAGGAGATTTACTATAGATTATGACATTTTATCAAAGTATAATATATCATGAAGAATACATAAAAAGTATTCATTTGTCTTTCCCTTCATGTATCCACTACTAATGTGTCGACACCCTTTTTTAAAACTTCTTCGGCTATCTAATAAATTTCCTGTTGATCACCTCAGGGTGCATTTGATTGAAAAAACAGCTAAGTGGTCACTAAATTATGCAATACTTTGCAAAATAAAGTGTTAATTAGACTATAAAAGGAGAGTGCACTAAAAGAATTATAATTTATTTCAATAAGCTTTTTATTTGAGCAGAAAGTAAATTTAAATTTACTAGGATCTTACCATCCCCAGGGTCATCCGCACTACTGTCCTGTAGATGATACTAAGCTTCCCATGTTATGACTCAGAATTCTCTCTGTAAGAGCGTTCCCAGGCTTGTCTTCTAAGACCCACAGCCAGTGTCAAAAGACCCTGCCTCCACAAACCCACAAACAATGGCTAAACATCACATTTTACAAGCCTTGTGAGACAGAACACAGCCTCTCTTGCCAGACGGCCCAGATTTAAATTCTGGCTCTGACACTTACTAGCTGTGTGACCTTTGACAAATTACTTAACTTTTCTGGGCCTCAGTTTGAAATGAGTTTGTATAGTATGCCCCAACCCCAACCAAACACAGTAAACTTTCAATATGACTCTAAAGATGGTGTGAAGTTCTTCCTTCTCTTCCCACCCTACAAAACAGTACAAGATTATTACAAAGATGGTGCTCTGTCGAGAAAAGAAACTAAAATCTCCAGGGCCATGTTCAAAACACATACTATTATTCTTCACACACACAAAGACAAGAGAACCTAAACTAGTTTCTGGCCTTTGTCACAGTGAAATAGTAAAGAGGGTTGGGAGTAAGGAAGAGGTATCTTTTGGAGGAATCAGTGAGCTGAGATAGGGGTAGCTTTTTCTCTACCTCTTCACATTTCCTTTCTACAAGCTCTGTAAGCCTGATACTTACATCCACCAAGGGACTGGTGATTGCCTCTTGTCTCAAAGTGAATCTGATGCCACTGGCACCAGACAAAGAGATAGTAGAAAGGGTGCTGGCAGACTGTGCTCCCATTGTTTGGCAAGGAGAGGTAGGTAGAAGGAGGATATACAGAGCCTTATTTGGATGCCCCATACTGGACCACTATCTACATGTAGGTTTCCTGAGGATCTTCTAAAAGCCCACAAAGCCCCATGAAAAGGCAGGCATTTGGATATCCACCTCACAGAGGGAAGCCAAGGCTGCTCAGTGCATCAGAGAAGTCAGGATGGCTCATCAAGGGAGGCCAGACACATCTTGGAGGATTGTTTTTTCTCTCTCCCACCTCCAAGTCCCAGCACTAAAAGCCAGAGCAGAGAAGGCAGCCACTGTGTGAGAGCACATGCCCCACACCCTAAAGCCCACACTGTCCACACTGGACCACAAGTGTTCCGTATCAAGGAAAAAGGGAAGAACATCGTGTGGAAGAAAGGAACTTTAAGTCAAATGTGATATTGAAAAATTAACAAGGATGGATCACCTCACTTCCAACACCAATTTATTCTTATTAAATGAAAGTGACTGAAAAGTGACAGAATTAGATCAAGATGGCCTTAAGAGAGATGGATTCACATCAGGAAAGAGAAAGTCCCTGAGCCTCAAGGAGGCAGTTTTTACTGAAAAATAAATATGATGCCCACTCCTCTTGAGTTGAGACTCCTCAATCAAAACACACTTGTTTGTTTGTTTAAATCGGAGATTGCAATTTCTGACATAGTCAAGTCACACTGCACAAACTATGCTCAGGATCTGTCCCTTGGCAAAACCTTGGGAAGTTTCTAAAGTCCCTATCACTATGTAAACTTTAGCCTCCTAAACAGTTATTTTTCCTTTTTTTTTTTTTTTTTTTTTTTTTTTTTTATTTTTATTTTTATTTTTTTAAAGATTTTATTTATTTATTTGTCAGAGAGAGAGAGAGAGAGCGCGCGCGCGAGCGAGCATAGGCAGACAGAGTGGCAGAGGGAGAAGCAGGCTCCCCGCGGGGCAAGGAGCCCGATGCGGGACTCGATCCCAGGACGCCGGGATCACGACCCGAGCCGAAGGCAGCTGCCTAACCAACTGAGCCACCCAGGTGTCCCCAGTTATTTTTCCTTTAAGTGATCCTCTAAGTTTTGGGAACTTAACATCTCTGAGCAGGCCTTCAGCAGGGTTCTTTACCTGACGCTGAAAAAATGTACCTTGGCTCAAATAAGCAAGGTAAATGTCATGTGAGTTGTATATATTTACATATTTACTTATTATGTGAATAGATACAATGTTATATCTATGATGTTAAATATGTGCTTTCTCTGGAAAAAAATTATAGATGCATTAGATTAACCTAAAAATAGATAGAATTTAAAACGGAAGCACTAAGGAATGTTACTTCAGTTACTCTCTTCCCTATGTTATTTTTACTATTTCTTCTCAAAGCCCATACGTCTACAAAGAAAAAATTACACCCAAGGTCTTTTTAGAAGTTTGGGGTGAGGCAACAACATGTTTTCTTTTATATTGTTTGCTGACCTTACCTTTTTCCCTCAGTATTACACAGACCTAAGCAATCTCGGGGACTGTTCTTTCTTTGCTGCTTAAGGTAACACGGGGACATTTATTCCTCTGACATTTATTCTTTCCGACTTCCTGACATCACACTAAATGCTCCCTTGTCTTGCTGCTATTGAACTTGGCTTTATAACTACAATTAGATGAACTAGATTGTATAAACTAAAATTGCAATTCGTGGATTCTTCTGTAATAGAAAGTCCCCAAAATTAGAAAAAAAAAAAAAAAGAAAGAAAAAAAAGCTCTCAGTCCTCCGCCTTCACCATCCAATGGTCATAAATTATGAGTTTCCAGATTATAGGATCTAAGCTCTTATCAGCAAACACATTAAAAAAAAAAATCCCTCTAGAGCAAGACAGCAGTTTCTTGGTTTTGATGTCCTTTATGGAGCCTCTGCTGCCATGATTCAGATACTCTTGCTTCCTCAATGGCTTGTCCCCATTCTAGATCCCTTGTACATGGCTCTAGGTGTTCCCCATGATCTTGCTCTCTGGGACTGTCCTGAGTCTTCACTGCCTGCCTGGTCTACTCTAAACTCAACCCCAGGGTAGCCCTGCTTCCAGCCACAACCTCACTCCTCTGTCACCGCAGTGCTCCACCTGCTTGCTAGCCCCATGTCCCATATTTGCCCAATATTTGCCTGCAGCCCTACTCTCCTTCCTTGTCTCACTTGCCAACATACTTGGTCACACTTATATTAGGGCAAGATGGTGACAGCAGGGGGCGTCTGGGTGGCTCAGTGGGTTAAAGCCTCTGCCTTCAGCTCAGGTCATGATCCCAAAGTCCTGGGATCAAGACCCACATCGGGCTCTCTGCTCAGCGGGGAGTCTGCTCCCTCCTCTCTCTCTGTCTGCCTCTCTGCCTATTTGAGATCTCTCTCTCTCTCTCTCTGTCAAATAAATAAATAAAATCTTAAAAAAAAAAAAAAGATGGTGACAGCAGGTCAAGGGCTAAAAGCTAATATATAGTGGGGTTGACAGACTACCATATTTGAATACACAAAAACATCTTTCCCCATGAGACTTCTGATCTGACTTTTCTCTCCATTCCTTGACATTTATTGACTTCTAACATACAATTTGCTTGTTTATTTTCTGTTTCTCCCCAGTAGAATCTAAGCTCCATGAGGGAGGGATTTTATCTTATTCTGCCGGTATCCCAAACACCTAGAAAAGTGTCAAACACTCACAGTTATTGAATAAGTTTTGCCAGTAGTAATCCTGGATTTGAATCTACCACTACCTGCTTGCTAACCTTGGATATGGAAATAAGAAACATATAAGCTAACTGGCCAATAAATCCAAACATTTTGTCTAATAGTTCCAAGCAGCATCCAACTGATTTCTTAGTTTACAAATAAAGAACAGAAATTTAACAAAGACTTCGTGATTAGTAGAAGATGTCAAAAGCCACCTAATGCAACCATGTAATTAATACTAACTTGTTTCTTTTAGAAGCTTAGTGTACATTTTATTGAAGGAAAATTTGGATCAACTTTTTATCTTTTCCAATTTACTCTTTTGTACATTACCAGCTTGGTAGGAATAGCTATAAAGTAATCTTTAAACCTCACAGACCTGACAAACTTTTTGAAAGCTACTTTTTGCTTGTTTGTTTGTTTCATTAACCTCCTGTCTTTATCATATATTATGTTCACTTCTACAACTTTAGAATTATAAGGCACTTAATTCAGGCAGATTAATAAACTGCTGAAGGCTAGTCATTGGAAATTAAAATAAGGTAGCCCAGCAACTTCTCACATGATCATCATTTCTAGAATTACTCCATCACAGAATCCTCCTTTATAGTATCTACCAGGCCTTCAAAAAAATTGTGCAACTGAAAATTCCTTGGTTTGCATTTAGATTTAATTTGAAGTCGTTGAGTGTCACAATGCTGCTTCAGAGAAATAAAGCTCTAGTAGGTAGTTAAGTCTGATGAGCTTATTCAAAGAATGTTAAAACTGCAATGGGGAGCACAAACAAAAAATCAATCTCTGCAGTGCTCAGGGTCGCACAAAAAAGCAATAAGCAGCTAAAACTAGAAACCTGGAGTCGCTTTAAAAAATATTGCCTGCTTCTTTACACAGGTCACTTCAAATTACAAAGCATATTATTGTAGGCCACATAAAAACAGATTTTTGGGTAACATAATCTTTTATAATAAGCAGAGATATTTGAGTGATTCATGTAATAAATAGTATTTATTTTTCTGAGTTATAGGGCTTTAAAATTTATTCCCTAAGTCTAAATTTATTTTAGATTTTATAATTTTAATTTTAAAAGTATCTATTTTATGCAAAGACTCAAGTTACAGAACAGCAGAACACTTATAGCTTACAGTCAAAGAACAGGACACTATAAATATCATAGCAGAAATTACTTAAGTGGTCTAAAATATCTGCTTTTTTAAGGTTTATTGGCCTAAAACAAATATTCAAGGTAAATATTCTACAAAAGAAAAGTATGTTCCCCCAGAATTCCATGTTTGCAAGAACAAAAATCTAAAATTTCAGTTTTGGTATAAATTTCCTAAAGCATTCATTTGCCACCTGTCTCCAGACCTCAATTTATAGCAAATAACCTTGCTAAAAATAATAAACATAATAGTGCCCTTTGAGTAGGATTCCTCTCAACGTCCTTCTATCCTGTTTGTAAATGCACCTATCCCTGTTCCTATTCTTCCCTCTAGCCTCAGTAACTAATAATCCTTACAATCAAGTCTAATGTTTCTATATATTCTTGGACTTGGGTCTGTTCCTGCAGCACTCTCAGGAATTCTAGTTCATCAGCTGTCCTCCTCCTTTGTATCTTCAAACTCTTCCAGAACTATTGATTCTAGCATCCTATCTCATTCTCCAACCCACACCCTGACTCACACACTCACAAAGGTGGATGAGAATAGCATCACGCAGCACTTCCAAAGAGACCTGATGGTTATGTAAATACAGAACCTGAAACTAAGGCTAATACCCATCCAGAGTGCTCCCTGAATTTCAACAACTTGTAGAGAGTTCAAAAGAGACACATGACCACTGATCAGTCACTACTGCCTCCATTACTAAACCACTTATCTGTGAAACAAAATATTTCATTTTGATTCCACATTAGCATGATAGTATTTTTTTAAAAGAAAATCATGTCTCTAAAATGATTCCAAATACATACACAGTAAAGGAAAATTTTGTTATCCAAACATTAAAGATGAATGTATTTTTAAAATATCAAAATTGAAATTGAAACAATATTTTATATATATATATAGTATTAAAGGATTTTTATTTTAAAAACATCTTAAAAATCAATAAATAATATAAAGACCCAAGAGGGGGGAAAAGAGAACAAAGAATGTATATGGAAAATTCAAAATAGAAACACTGTAAATGGCCAATCAACTTTTGGAAAATATTCATATTCACTAGTAGAAAGGAGATGGAAATTAAAATAACAACAATAAACCTCACATACTTTTTACCTATAAAGCTGAAAAATGTTTAAACAACATACAATGCCCCATGCAAGAGTGGAAGTAGCCATTCTCACAGATGAGAAATTTGGACAGCCTTTGTGAAGACATTTGTCAATATACAGCAAGAGCCTTAAATTTTTACAAATTTATTTGAATTTGTTTTGATAAAATAGCATTTTAGTTTTTTTAGTTGCAAAAAACTGAAAGTGTTTTAAATAACTTACAAGATATTTATCCATATGATAAAATATTATGGATTTCCCAGGCTTTAAGAGTTAAGTGAAAATTATTTTCCTCAGATCTTTGAGTTTCTAAGATATGAATATGCTTTGCGGATCTCCAAGAGGGAGTGAGAGTTCCTCATATTTTTTTTCCTTCTAAAAGCCAGGTTGATTGGGACACCTGGGTGGTTCAGTAGATTAAGCGTCTGACTCTTCTGTTCAGCTTAGGTTATAATCTCAGGGTTGTGAGATTGAGTCCTCCACTGCGTATGGAGCCTACTTAAGATTCTCTCTCTCCCTCCGCTCTTCCCTCCCCCTGAAAAAATTTAAAAAATAATAATAAAAGTCACATTGAAGTACAACTTAGTACAATTCAGCTTGATGCATTTTGGCAATCAAGACATAGAACAGTATCATAAATGTTACAAGTACCTACAGGTGCCTTTGTACTTAACCCCTGTTCCTCCCCCCAAATCATAGCAACTACTACTGTTTTTTCTGATCTTAGGATTGTTGTCTTTTTCTAGAATCTCATATAAATGGAATCCTATACAATATTGCTTTTTGAGTCAGGCTTCTTTTATTTAGCATAATGGCTTTGAGATTGATTCATCCATGTTATTGTGTGTATCAGTAGTTCCTTTTTATCGCTGAATAGAATTCCAGTGTGTGTGTGTGTGTGTGTGTGTGTGTGTGTCTGTCTGTGTTTGTGTGTGTGTATCACAATTTGTTTATTCACTCACCAGCTCACGGACATTTGAAATTATTTCCAGATTTGGGCTATTGTGAATAGAACAACTATGAATTTGCATATAGGTCTTTGTGAGGACATGAGTTTTTATTTATCTTGGATAAATATCTAGGTATTTGATTGCTGGGTAATATATAACGTATATATTTAACCTAATAAAAAATCGTCAAACTGCTTTTCCAAAGTGACTTGTCATTTTACATTTCCAACAACAATACATTAGACTCTGACCACACTTGGTATTGTCTATCTTTTAACTTTTGGGGATTGCAGTGAGTGTGAAGAGTATATCATTATAGTTTGGATTTGCATTTCTCTGACAATTACAGATACATCATTTTTTTTTTTGGTATATCTTTTCATGTACTCATTTACCATTTGTTTATATTCTTTGGTAGTGTCTTTTCAAATATTTTGCCCATTATCAGAAGTTGTTTACCATCTTATTATTTAATTATTTTTGGTACACATACTTTATTAAAAATGTGTTTTACATTTTTTTCCTCCAAATTTGTGGTTTGGAGTCATTTTTTTTTAACAGCATCTTTGAAAGAAGTTTTAATTTTGAAGAAATCTAATTTATCTTTTTTTCTGTTCTGTTTTATGTTTTGGAACCCATTCCAAGAATTCTGTCTAATAAAAGTCACAAATACCTTTTTCTATGTTTTATCTAATAGTTCCCTCATTTTAGCCATCACACTGAGATCTATGATTCATTTTGAGTTCATTTTTGTATATATGGTGTGGAATAAAAATCTGCTTGTTTCATTTATGTACATTGATATCCAGTTGTTTCAGCACTATTTGTTGTTTACTGCTGAATTACTTTGGCATCTTTGAAAAGCATCCCAGACTTATTTAATGACAAAACCTACTGATGCTTTTTCATCATGAATTATTATGTCTACCCTTTTGGTAAATGCTTTTATAAAAGATTATTTAATAATATATTAAAACATTAATGACACATTGTTATGGGGGGGAAAAGCTAGAAAGGCAAAAGTATATGTACATGACAGGAGTATTATGTATCAAAATATACACACAGAAGTTATAAGGTTTTGATTATCTTATGACTACTTTAACTTTTATATGTTTAATACAATTTTCCTTTTTAAATGTATATATAAATTATTATTTTTTTTAAAGATTTTATTTCTTTATTTGACAGACATAGATCACAAGTAGGCAGAGAGGCAGGCAGAGAGAGAGAGGGGAGGAAGCAGGCTCCCCGCTGGCAGAGAGCCCGATGCGGGGCTCGATCCCAGGACACTGGGATCATTACCTGAGCCGAAGGCAGAGGCTTTAACCCACTGAGCCACCCAGGCGCCCCTGTATATATAAATTATAATAAAATTTTTGAATTTTACTGAATTCATTAAAATTTTTGATTCAGTGGTCCCTCAGATTAAGCTAAAAGTAGCAGAAATAATGACATGATAAATGCACTTGAGTGGTATCAGACAGAAAAGGGGAAAAATTCTGGTTAAAAGTAATTTATGATTTTCTAAAAGCAACATCAGATTATATGTGACAATTCTATTATTAAATTAAATGTTCTCAAAGGAACAGACTCATAACTTTAGTGTTAAGCCAAATGTTCTTAACAAAAGACATCCTTAAGAAGAGAAAAATCAATGAATGATTTAGGCAAAAAATTCTATTATGCAATCACTCCCAGCTTTAATGTTGATCAGTTTTAATGCTGACACTCCCTTCACACACAGGTAATCAGGAATTTTCTGCTAATACCGCATAGTGTATGCAAAACATCAAGAGATAATGATTAATTTTTTTCTTTTCAGATTTTCCTAGATTTTAAGGCAGGAAGATAAAAATGACAATTATCAACACTTCTATTTCTTTATCATTTCCCTTTCTCTTTCTTTTATAAGAGTGATAGTTTTAGCAGAGCGGAACTTGCCTTTTCAGGAATTCTTATTTGCATTCACAATACCAGTGATGCAAATGATCCTGCAAGTGTGCGTGTGTGCTCTATGACTGTGGCATTACACACCACAGTTTCAAAGATAAATTGAAACATGGCAAAAATTATAATTAGTACCAAGTGGGTGTAGTGTAAGAGCTAAAAAAACAAAGTAGAAAAGTTGAAATTCATTTTCACATTCAATTCAGGTGTTGTGTGAAGCTTCCTTTTGGGTGATTTCTGATTGTTAAAACACTTAAGTTGTCATCAGATTTTCCAAATGATTAACAGTGCTTTATAGAACACTCTTGTGCTTCCTCTGTATGCTGAATTTTTTAATTCCCTCTTCCTCAACTCAGGTTAAGGTGCTGTGTTTAGTGATTAAAAATAAATAACAATGTAATCTAATATATCTCAAAGGATATATCTAATGGAGGTTCTTCTCCCTTTCACATTATGAAGGTTCTTAATATCTAGGACATAGTAAAATACTTAAAAATGGATTCACAGGATTTCTCCAAGTGGCCTTAGAGTGAGATATAAAGTGATGACCCAAAATACTTGGTTCAAAGAATATTCTGTGAGATTAGTATGGGAAAGAAGCAATATTCCTTTAATATTAATACTCAAAAGAAATATGGTTTTAACAATTAGAAATCACCTGAAAACAAGGTTTTGACAATGCCTGATTGGGTATGAAAATTAATTTCAACTTTACCACGTTATTTCTTAGCTCTTATACTACACCCACTTGGTACTCAAATACCACTTGGAGCACATTTTTAAGTATTTTAAGCATGTTCTGCTTATTAAGAAGCCTTGTAATGTAAAAGGAAAGACAACTTCATTAAAAGTATTCTTTTAGATCGATTAGACGAGACTAGATTGTTGTTTATTTGTAATCCCTAATTCCCTCAATTTAGAAGGGAAAAATCTGCCATACAGAAGCAGCACATGAGTGTTTTACACAGCATGGCTAATAACTTGGAAAAACTGGGGACAACTTCAGTGTCTGCTAATAAAGAATGATTGAAATCAACTGCAGCACACCTATACACTGACATAGTCTCTAACTACTGATTATAATGTAGTAGATAGAGGAATATTTATTGACATAAAATATGTTATATATACATTTTTAAGACTTGACTATACGTGGATGGTGAAATTAAGAGTAATCTAATTTCTTTTTATTTATTTATTTAGAGTTTTAAAAATCTTTTTACATAATATTAGTAGAAACTCATCAGAATCTATTGGAGTGATATATTGTAAGTATAACATTTTAAAACATATGCTGACATAGTGATTCTCCATAAGAGGGTAGCTCCTGATTTGCAGGATTTCTTGCACAACTGACTGAGAATTCAGAGTGGAAGCTATCCAAAATTGACCTCTTTCTGTTGTTAAGACTATTTAGCTATATATATATATAGTATCTGATTTGAGTTGATAGGATAAAAGTTTAGTAAATTTCTGATGAAACGAATGATGATATAAATATTACCATCTTAAAACATGCTCATTTAGAAAGGATGTTTTTATGATACCAAGAAACACTGTAACTATAGGAAGACAAATTATAATAGAAAGCAACATTTGAGAATCCCAGCTGTAAGTGTTATAAACGAAATTTTCCCACCATGGGTGGGGGAAGTAAAATTACAGATAGTTTAGAGTTGGTCTTTGGAGTTAGGTAAGCCTAGGTGTGAATCCTTTCTCTGTCCTTTATCAGTTTTGTTTATTTGGGCAAATTACTTAACCCACTAAGCCTCGGTTTCCTCATCTCTTAAACTGAAATGATAAAAGGGCCTGCCTTCCCGGGTTATTGTGCAGATTAAGTGATGAAAAAAAGATGTGTGTTTCATGCTTGCATAGCATTTGGTATATGCTCAGTAAGTCATCAAGTCCATCAGTGCTAGGGATCCACACTCCCTGATAATTCATGTATACACTCTACTGATATTTTGGCTGGTGTATGCTTGGGTGTGTAGAAGGGAAACCACTTTGCAGTAGTGCAGGAGTGGGGCTATGTCTTATATAACAAGAAAACGTAATAACAGGAACGATATAATTTAAAATGTGTTAGTGAAACAGACATCACGCACATGCCAAGTAAAATAGTTCCTATAAGCTTAAAATTGTAATGTCTCCCGACAAGAAAGAGTTGATTTTCATCCCTGAGTTTTAATAAACATTTTTCCTTCATTTTGGTTCATTAAGACTAAAACCACTTCTTTGAAGCCGTGTGTGTGTGTGTGTGTGTGTGTGTGTATGCTTGAAAAGTTGGACATATCTATATATAGATATTTATATTGTATATATATATACACTTCATATAATAATGCTTTCCTCTGAAGCCAGATAAATTTTCAAAACCTCCCTGAATTACTCAAAAATGAATAAAAATCTAGGAAGATAGGTTGGGATCAGTAGGTAAAAGAAAAAAAGAATTAATATGAATCTAAGCATAAAGTTAGTCTGCATATACAAAAAAAGTATATTAGATGTCAGCTTGTACTATCTATAAGGTGTGCAAGATAATAAAAAATACTTAAAAAGCTCATCAGATAACAAATGGGTTTTCAAGGGGAGGGGGTGTTAAGAATCAAAACAACACTATTATTGATAAAATCAATCATATCTTTTCAACATCTAAAAAGAAACTCAAAAACTAAAGGTAACATTTAAATTAATAAGTTGGTTGGCCATATTAGGAGTAAACAAAATTCAGTAGAGATAATAAAATGGTCTTTTACCTGACAACGTACTCATCCAGAGTTGTGAAAAAGCTCAAATTCTTAGGTTCTAAAGCTGCATTATTGGATATATGATAAACTGTATTGAGACAGCAATATTAATAGGCTATAAATAAGAACCATAAAAATAAGTCAAATTACCTAACTTTAAAATATATATATAATTGAATTGAAATATTGTTTAATGGGATAAGTGAATTAATGCAATAATAAAAATAATGGGTCAGTGGACAAATGGGAATATTTATTAAATTCATTTTAGCTTCCCAGAGTTTGTTTAATGATTAGATGTGTGTATGGCATGAATATTCTTTATGTGGTAGATTTTGCAGATGAAACATCTCATCTCAAAAGAACCCATATACTTCATATAATAGTAATAATAATACATGAAAGAGTACAAATTTCACTTTTTAAATGTTATTTATTTCCCCCAAATATACTAGCCAAGTGCTCTAAATACTAATGGTGTACTATTTCTTCTTTACTATTCTTATACTTCTATACTATTTCTTCTTTAAAAAAGAAGAAATTCTCTAAGTTGATTCCAGGTGTAGTTTTCAGGGCTCAGTATTTCTTTCTTTCTTTTTTTTTTTTTAAGATTTTATTTATCTATTTGACAGAGAGAGATCACAAGTAGGCAGAGAGGCAGGCAGAGAGAGAGAGCGAGAGAGAGAGAGAGAGAGAGAGAGAGAGAGGGGAAGGAAGCAGGCTCCCTGCTGAGCAGAGAGCCGATATGGGGCTCGATCCCAGGACCCTGGGATCATGACCTGAGCCGAAGGCAAAGGCTTTAACCTGCTGAGCCACCCAGGTGCCCCGGGCTCAGTATTTCTAATCTGCAAAATATGAGCATCAGCCTAGTTGCTAAGGTTCAAAATGCAGACAAATATTTCTAAGCACCGTTGTCATATTGCCCAGATAAGTCTATTACTCATTAAGTCTTCTAGGAGTTCTCACATAGTTCCAAATAACAGATGGCCAGAAACAGGAAGTGGACTCCAGGGTCTTTCTTCACTAGTCTTGCAATGGAAAAACCATGTGAAAGGTAAAATGAGGCATGAGAAAAAAAATACAAGTCACAGAACTATATAGATGACCTAGTTCCACTCTTTATTTTCCAGGTGAAGAAACTAAAATTCATAGATGTTAAATACCTTCTCTCCCATACCACGGAGCCTATAATTAGAAAATTCATAATACTATTTTCAAATATTCCTTCTGTTAGCATTAAAAGCTATGTGCTATGAGCAAAGCTAATTTGTAGTCCTTATAAGCATAAAACTATCAATGCAGGCTTATGTTCTTTGGTTATATAAAAAAAGTAAAAATTTTGGGGGGGTTAGTATCATAATTTGTATGATCCAGTATTTCTTTCCCCTTCCTTATTAGTGGGTTCATTAAGTTTGCCTACCAAAGAATATCTTACTAGTTAAACGAGTTTTTTAAGATACTGTGAGCAAACACGTTGAACCATTGTACTTATATTAAATCTATTTGACACAATATACATTGGATTAAAACTTATTTGGGCTATTAAAATTAATCAAGATCCATTGGCATTTCTGAATATAAATTTTAAAATACAAACTAATAACTCTGGTCAAATCACAAAACCAGAGAGAGTCTGATACAAAGATACACTGCCCTAAACTCCTTTGGATACCGTATCATAGAGAGTTTTACTGCCTGAGAGGCGGGGACTCTGGGACACTAAGTGAAGGGGATCTTTTTCCAAGTGGTAGGGAACTGTTTCAATATTTTAACAATATGGCTCACTTGCAGATGAAGCCATCAGCTCTGCCTGAATACCAAAGATCATTTGAATCCCACTAAAATGTCAACACACTTTGATCAACCCATTTGCAGTTTCTTCATACTGTCAAAATGAATGTCAGGTAGAAAGAAGATCTGCTTTAGAAAAGAATTAGCATTTTCTCTCTGAATTTGTAGATTAAATGTGCCTCATATTCTTTGCTTTTCATTGCTGAAAAATACCTAAGAATCTTAAATTGATTTCTATATCATACAGACTGATAACTATATAATATTTAGCAATGGACGTTGCTCAAGATATGTTGCTAATACACACCATACTTCTAAAAAATACTGCTATTTCTTCCTTTGGAAAGTACTTCATGAATGGTGATTTCTAAGGAAGAAATGATTACAAACGAGGGACACAAAGCATAAAAGACTCTTAGTGTCAGGAAACAAACGGAGGGTGGCTGGAGTGAAGGAGGGGTGGGAGGAATGGGGTGGCTGGGTGATGGACTTTGGGGAGGGTATGTGCTATGATGAGTGCTGTGAATGGTATAAGACTGATGATTCACAGACCTGTACCCCTGAAGCAAATAATACATTACATGTTAAAATTAAAAAAAAAAAAAAAAGGTTTCCTAAACCATGTTGAAACTTAACAGAAGTCTATCAAGATCATTTGTATATAGAATTCTCAACATATTAAATGTTATTTCAAAATTTTTAGAGGATCACTACCTATCCTTTCAAGCTATATAATGTAAATGTATTAGGAGATACCTAAGAGAAAGATTTCAACATAAGCCTTGCTTAAGAATTCTCTTATAGTCCAGCCAGCTCCAGGCAATAAGAAAACACCTCATTATGGTAACTTGAAAAAATCCCAACACAAAGGACGTCAGAACCCTCTATCTCTCATTCCCAGGAGGTTCCTGCAAAACCCAGAAGAGCAAGAGATGCCCTCGTTTTTTTCCACTGCACTGATACTCCTGGGAGAAACAAACTACATAGTTGGGGCTCTCGCCAACACCACTTTCGCCACAGAACTGGGATTTGCCATGGAACTGTCCTCACATCTTTCCCCTTTCATAGCCCTGATTAATAAGTGTTCAAATAAACACTCAGTTTACATTAGTGTTTCTTCCATTTCACTGTGAGCTTATAAATGTACAAATGTTTCAATCTGAACTTCTAAATTCAAGGTGTTTAAGCCCCATCATGTCTTTCAAGTGACATGAGAATTTGAAGGACATTCTTATCTTTAAATATTATACTGAATTCTGAAAAACAATTTTCCAAAGGTTTTGGATACTGTCTTTTTCATGGTTCTGATTTGACAGCATTTACAAATGACCACAGCTTATCAAAAGCCTATTTGGAAAAGAGTTACTATTCATTTTTGGATATATCTTTGTAGTACCTTTGTGGTCAATGTATCAAAGTTTTTCATGTCTCATTTTTTCACCTTCCTTAATGCATATTTCCACAGTGTCTTTTTGGAATTTGGGAGGGGACAAGCTCAAACTTGTTTGCATGTTTGTTCAACAGAACTGAATTAAAAATTTTATTCTTTCCATGTCCCAAAAAAGGTCGAGATCATGTTGGTTACATAAATCACAGCTTCTTCCATTATGCACCCCAGAATGTCACAATTTCTTAAGCGATGAGCAACTCCGCACAGTTCAGAACGTGAGTGCCACATGATGCCAAGTGCAAAAGGTAGCCAGTGGGTGATTTGGCTTCAATCAACATATCGACACAGCTTTGTTTCATTTGAGGCAATTGAGGCCTCTCAAATTGACCAACAACAGAAACACCGAGGTGAAAAATGTTTTCTCTCGAAGAAAAGAACATAAAAAGGCCTATCGTTGACCTGCCAAAGCACTGCCTCAAAAATCAAATGATCATGCAGATCATTTCAGGCTCTTTCCTAAAACTCCGCACAGAGCGACAAAACTAAAATGCTCTGCCTCAGGACATTAGAAGCCCTGGATTACATTTCTCTTTATGAGAATACCAAAGTGTTTTTAGAATACCCGACTCTTTTTTTATGCCTGCCTATACACGCCCCCAAATGCCACGGAATCCTGACAGTCACTTCCTTCTCCCAATGCCACCTGCTCCCTGAACACCCACCCACGAACTGCTAAAATCCTCCTGTCACCTCAGCCACATGCCAACATAGAATGCTGCCTACCATCCCCACCCCCTAACCTCTAAACCGCGTTAGGAATATGGAAACCAATATGGATGTAACTCAGATCACAAAGGGATTCTGATGGCAGAGGTTATGGGTCAGATAGCTGGAAAGTACTTCGTCATCTTAATATGCCACTTTGTATGACCCACAGTTGTCATTTCTGTTCTGTACGGGATACTTATTCAGAGACACTAGTTGCTAGGAGAAGTTCAGGTTAAAATGTATTTATTGATCTAAAAGCAGACACAAAAGTTATACCATTCCCCTATCTCATCAGAAATCCCACATTGGCCTCTTTCATTTCTGTCTTGAAGAAAGTTTTTATATGAGTGACAACTTCAGATGATTCCACCCTGTGCGAACCTGAAAGATGCAATGCTTTTCAAAGAATATATGTAGATATCATTCCACTCTTAAAACAACGATTTACTGAGTACATGCTATGCACTGTACCAGGCACAGTGGTTATATAGTGCTAAAGATGTGGTCACTGTCCATATTACATGGACATCATAATTTGCCCTGATTCCCAACCATCAGGTGATATAATTTTCCAAGATTTTATTGGATTTCTTTCAGTGCTAGACTTACAGAACTGAGGTTAGAACTAGACCTGATCATTTTGTAGGCTCTAGTACAAGTTGAAGACAGAGGCCACAAGGTCAGGAAATGTCCTTATTTGTCTTTGTATCTCTAACACTTGGCAGAGTCTGTAGTCCTTAATTCATGTATGATTGATGAAGAATGCATGGATCAGTTCAGAAATACATAAAGGGATATACATTTGTGAACAAATGAATGGGTAGGATTTTCCACAGCAGACCTTCTTGACATGACCACACATCAAGGAGCTATTGCCTTTATTGTTAATTGGACTCCTCTTTAGCAACAACTTTTGAGAAATTAAGGGAATTCTTACCTATATTCAAGCTCTTAGACTGACAACAAGTTAAGTAAATGTGAACTTGGGATTTTATGAAGTCTGAAACTACCTCTGATGCTCTGACATGGGTTATGTGCCTCACCGAGGACCAAGAATATGCAATACCTCAGTCTTTGCCACAGCTATGTTAAGAGAACAACATGAAAAAAAATCATCTGGAACTCGTCATAAACTGTTAGCAGAATTTTGTGCATTTGAGTATTTCAGGAACACAATGTAAGCTCCTTTGTGCCTTTTGGGGTATTATATCATGTTTGAATCTACAGAATAGTAGCACTCTACTTGTTTAGCTAAATTTAAAGGGGGTGAGGTTTTGCTTTATTTTTAAAAAATGACCTTTTCTACCCAAAAGCATTATTATTATTTTTTTTAACCAAAAGTGTTACTAAGCTAAATATAATCAGTTTCCCCTGTGGCTCTTCTGGAATTTAACACACTGTAGCCACTAAATTTGGAAACTGATCCCAAACTTTCTGGTAATAGACCTCTAATTAGGATTATAAGAATGGTAGTGGGAAGCTACTCTTCTTATTCCCATGAGTGAATAATTGAGTCTCTTGGGAAGTCACTGAAGGAAACTGACTGCTTAAAAAAATTTTTTAACCCCTAAATGGATTGCATAACCTCATAAATTCCAATACTAATTTCCTACTGTGGGCACATTTTCCTAATGAATATTGAAAAGAGTAAAAAGAAAATTTGGACTGAGTCTCAGATGTGGTATCACTAAAGGCATTAGGGGAGGAACTTGGATTTTTGTCTTTGGTTGGTAAAACTGGAGAAGAAGGACTCCATTGTTTAAAAAAAAAAGTATGAAAGCAACAACTTACAAAATGCTGAATGTTATACCCCTGAATCTCCCTCAGAGTCACTAAAAATCTGTATCTAAATTGAAGCTCTTTAATCACATTCGTTGTCACATTTTAGAGACATTTACTCTGACAAGTATTGGGAAATTAACCCCACCATATGTAGGTATCAGATATGTTAACAACACCAAGAACAATGAACAAGATAATAATAGGTAACCCTTATTGGACCCTTACTAGTGTCAGGTATTATTAGAAATTCTTTACAGATATTCTCATGTAATTCTTAGCCAAGTTATTGACGTAGCTAGCATTTCCATAACCGTTGTTTTGACACTGAGGCATAGAGAGGATATTTGGTTAAAGTAACCTAGCCAGTTAATGATGGTGAGGCAAGAATTTAAACTAAGCACTATGACTCCTGGCTCCTAACAACTGGCAATAGATGACTGGTTGAGTTTAGTAACCAATTAGTGCTATTAGAAGTTGTTAGTTATGGTTGATAATGCCCACGTCAATGTATTTTAAAAAGATATTGCATTCAATTAACTTTCTTCTTTTCATTAATTAACAGTTATGCATCTTAATTGTCCTATCGAAGAGAAAGCATATAGCCTCATATTTACACTCTTCATAGCATAGGGCCAGGAATTGGAAGACTTGGAATCTGTCTCAGCTTATTAACTTGTTAACTTATTAACTTATTAACATCACTTAACATCAAAAGCTATGGCTCTGTTCCTTAACGGTAATAAAAACAATTTAAACTAAGTGATCTTTAATATTCCTTGAGCTTCAAATTCCTGGAACTCTGTAGTCTCTGGATATTTGTTGTTTGATAATGACCCAGATAATGAAGAATAATTTTACAAAGAGAGTTCCACAGTTTCAAAGGAATGTTTTTAAAACTTGAGTAGGAGCAGACACATGTTCAAGGGAAAAGTAATCTCTGAGACCTGACAAAAATATTTCTATCGTCACCCATTCTGAAAAACACTGACTCAAAAACCTCAGGTCATGTACTATAAAAATCTCTTATAGTTGCAAATCATTCCTAAAAAGAGAAATTTAATCTTTATTATGAATAGAGTTGCCCAATTAAGCAAATAAATAAAAAGAACACCCAGCTAAGTTGGAATTTCAGATAAATAATGAATACTTCTTAGAATGTCCTACTGAGGGGCCTGAGTTTTAGTTTAAGCATGTACTTTACCAAAATTTAGAGGGATGTACTGAAATCTAGGGACATACAAATATATTATTCATTATTTATCTGAAATTTAAATTAAATGGGACCCCTCTATTTTATCTGGCAACTCTACTGGTAAATGAATCACTCAATTGAAGTGAAAACACAAAATCAAAAGAAAATTGTTAAAACTTGTGAATCATTAAGTGTGCATCTGATAAATGTTATCCCAAGGTATCATTCTATTTTTCTCATTTCTCAGACATATTTGAGCCTAACCAATACCAAATGATCATTTATATAAAGACTGAATTATATTTCTGGTTACTATTCAAACATGCTATAGAAAGTAAAATTTTCTAAAAAATCTTGACCTGGAAATAAGCCCTCACAGAATTGCTATTCTTTTCTGAGAAATTTTCTTTAATGATAAGAATACTAGTAGAAAGGGAGTGTCCTGAAAAACAAAACCAAGAGCATCTGGCTATTCTGGAGGTAAGAGACAACTCATGAAATTTGTTATTGAAGAGACATGTGAAACAGAGTCCAAAACACCTAAGTATAGACCTGAGTAATAGTTAAGAATCCAACTCATATAATTAGGTAATTAACACAAAAATATCATGCCCAGGGCAAGGCAAGCAACGGGGACATTACTTGGTGAGATAAGAGCACAGTATCCATGCAAAACCCCATACTACCCACTGAAGTGAGCATAAAACATGTAACTTGTCAGGAGTGGTTAATCTGCAACATTGGTGAACAGAAGGAAACTAAGCACAGGTGACAAAAGAAGTTGTGAATCCAAGAAGGACATGGGAAAAAGCAACAGGCAGGAAAAAGCAAGAACCAGTGAGCAAGGAACGAGAGAGTCAGACAAGCCTGGAATGTTCTTTTCCTTCTTCTCTTCCTAGAAAATGCCTGTTTCTTGGGACTTGAATCCTGTGTATCACCTGTGGAAATCTTTCTTAGCTTTTGTCATCCCATCTCCACAAATCCCTGTAGGTCTGGTCCGTTGTTTCTTCTGTAGGACTCCATGGTACCTTTTATTTACCCTACAGCGCACCCATATAGCTAGCGTCTTATTAGACGGAACTGGAAGTCTGCATGTCTGTTTTCCCCTGAAAGGCAAAGACAATTTGAGAATAGGAACTATGCCACTCGTAAGCATTCCCTAGACCCTTCTGAATGAATGCATGAGAATGTAAGTGGCCATGTGAGAGAGAGGAGGGAAATGATCAGAAACAAAGATCATAGAATTTAATATGCAAGATGTTTTATTCAGATTCTGCTCTGCTCTGCTGCTTCACATTATGAATTTATTTTACACATTTTATTTTTAAAAATTCTAAGTTTCTTCTTAAGGAGTTGGGGTGAAATATGACTAAAATGCAATAAACCATTTCCATTTACAGAGGATTTATACAAACAGAACTCCTCTTAAACAAACCCTCATGAATAAACATAAATCCATCATGTTCCAGGGGTATCCTGTTTTCCCTTCCTAGATGCCATTTCCAGCACTCTAGGACAAGCCAGACTCCAAACCCATATGTATGGGTACGATGTGAGTAACTCCAGAGAGAGCTCTAGGAAGCTAGAGTCTTCTGAAGGGATTTGGACATTCACACACGAAACAAGGGAGTAAGAGCATGAGTAGGTCATAAGGTACTTCTGACTGACAGAGTCAGTTCTATGCTTTACTTACAGTTCTCACATATAGTCTGTTCTTTCTATTTAATTCAGGATGATTTGTTGTTTTAAAGACCATACAGAAATTCCCTAACACAAACTCACACATTTCCATGCACACACCTCCACACAAACACACACTCCTGTATACACCATCTCCCTCTTCCCACCTCTCTCCCTCTCCCGTGCTTATGTCATCCTCTAGGCCTTGGATTCTTCCCACTTCCTCTCCTCCCATACACATGCAACACTGGTCTCTAACAGGACCCTTCACAATAGACTTTCTCAAACATATCTCTCATTGTTTTCCTTTAAAGTCAGTACTTTGGGGGCACCTGGGTGGCTCAGTGGGTTAAGCCTCTGCCTTCTGCTCAGGTCATGATCTCAGGGTCCTGGGATCGAGTCCCGCATCGGGCTCTCTGCTTGTCGGGGAGCCTGCTTCCTCCTCTCTCTCTCTCTGCCTACTTGTGATCTCTCTCTGTCAAATAAATAAATAAAATTAAAAAAAAAAACTATTAAAGTCAGTACTTTGGACGGTATTATCAAACATTTGTTTATATATTCTAATTACTGTATACATGCTTACTTTTTTCTGTCTCTATTATTATAACTTTAAAAGCAAAGGCTTTCTCTTCTACTCTCCTTTTTTCCTCCCATAAAACAGAATATATTGCTGTATGTCTATATATATGTATGTGTGTATATGTGTGTGTGTGTGTATATAGTTATATGTCTAAGAAAGGCTCAAGCAATAAACATTCAAGTATTGAACGACTGAATTAAAATAAACAGATGCTGAAGTTTAAAGATTTCAAGACTTCACCGCAAATGCATCATCCTGACATTCAAAGAAGGTTTCACCTCTGCCTGGCAATAACTACTATATACCTTCGAAGCCAGACCATCATGCTGTAGATTTGTTTTTATTGCTTTCTGGATGTTTACCCATATGAAGCTTTTGCCTGTCCAATTATTTCCCCCAGATTTTAGTTTACATCAATTCAAGAGAATCTGAATTCTATAATTACTGTTCCATATTGAGGAACATCTTCTATATTTTTAATCCCGGTTGCAAGAATAACACTTCCTTATTTAGAATCACTGGCAAATTATACTCACATATAGATAAACTGCTATTCTAGGCCATACATGAAAATACTTTGTTGGGGAATAAAGAATAGGGTACAGAAGTATCATTTAATCATTTATATTTTGCTAAATATATCGAGGAAGTGGTAGAACTGAAATTCCCACACTTCTACCCAGACAGAAAATGGGAGGTGATATCTCTCCTTTTAGCACTTTTTTTCATGTAGCCTCAGGCTGTCATCTTGTGGTTTGTTCTTATCACTATTTATGGCCACCTGTGTAATCTTTGGTCACATGGGGCGATCACCAGTAACCTAAACATTTGCAAGGTAAAGTTCCATGATCATAAGACATAAAGTTGCTAAAATTCTCATGCCGTGACTTGCTTTTATTTTATGTATTTGTTTTTATTCCAACAAGCTCTCAAAACCTTCGCATGAGATTTGTTATAAAGAGATAGTAAGTACATAATAGACCAAAATTAAAAATCCACAGAAAGTATATTTAAACTGTTTCTGCACTCTTCGCTTTGAGTGACTTCTTTCTCAACAACAGAATAGTTAGGGAGAGTTTGAGCTAAATCTCCTTTCTTTCGTCTGTGATATACTTTGGTGAAAACAAGAATGGAAACAGAGGTAACAACTGAATTTTGCTTTTCTGGCTATAATATAGTTGTGTTTAAAAGCTCACATGTATTTTGGATACAAAGGCTTCTTTACATCATTTCAAATGTTAAGAAAAATGAATAAACCATATTAAAATTTCTATTTGAAAACTGAAGTGACATTTATCGAAATAATTCAAAGTACTTGAGGACTATGTTTTTTTAAAATTCAAAATATTTTACAATTATAGAAATGATGGCCAAATATCTACAAATTACAGCAAAAAAAAACCTTTGAAAAAATGTTATTACACTTATAAATATTTGAGTAATACGAATAACTTGTACTTCTTCCATTTCATTTTGATACATTAGTTTCAAACATCCATTAGTTACAAACACCCATCCATCCATACATTAGTTTCAAACATCATCCATATGACGTTAGTATGATTTTAATACTAACATCATAACAGTTTAAGGAAAAATTAAAAAGTCACAAGTATATTCTGCTGAAATTGTAGTCAAAGTCTCTACACTAATAGAGGACAAAGCCTTTTGGGGTAAAGTAAAATAATTTTAGTAATCTAACAGCTCCGTTATCAATTTTCTTCAATACTACGATGGCACATTTCTATCCATTAGTAAACTACAATCGGTTCTGCTGATTCTAAGGGAAAGATGGACACAGAGAATGTGAACAATACATGTATGTTTCCTAAATCTCCACTTTTACTCTTCTTTCAGAATCCAGATGACTCTGAAGAATCTATATGTTTGGTGAAAGAAATATGTATTCTGAATACTTTTAATCCCTAAAATATTTTTAGGGATATCCTATTTTAACATATGCGAATTCAACTAAAATAACTGAAAGACATTCATGCTTTCATTTGTCTTGTTAGAAGGGGATTTGGCAAAAAGTTGTGTTGACTCATCACCAATGTGATAATGCAGAAGCTGAGAAAGGAAGCATTTCATTTTCCAACATGTTGAAAACGGTATTGATTTAGGACAAGACTGTCAAACATTACTCAGCTTCCATTGCTGGCCTATATAGAAGATTGTATGGATTCCTAAATTATATATGCAATTCCAAATCACAAATCACATTTTTAACATGCTGTATAGATACAATATTAAAATAAGACATTTCAAAGAAATCTTGGCATAGTTAAGATATCCAATCAACTGACTGCATAGGATTTCTTTTTTTTAGGTAAAAATATTCAACAGTTTGACAAACATACCTAAATGTTTACTTCTTCTTAAGTGTCCTTTTAGAAGTTTTCCAGTAGAAATATTATGGCCAACACATTAAAAGTTACATTGGGCTGTAAATTTCTGTTTACGAAGTTAATTTTACAAGATCAGATCAGACTCATTATTGGTGACTACTTACATACATTACAATCACTGTACTTTAACACATCCAATCAGAATCTGGAATGTCTTCCCTCCATTTTATAACAATTTGATAGCCTAGACACCCTAGTATGTAACTGTTTAACCATTAAACTTTTCTTTAACCTGAATTCCAAAGGTAAGTAATTTTTCATATTGTCCTTACCAAACAAAGTCAAATACATATGGAAATCAAAACTGGTGTTTCTGGTGTTCTTACTGCCTCAACAGCACAGCAAAAGATAAAAATCAAGACCACTATTATTGATACTACCTTTAGTATCTATGAAATAAGTATCCCCAAATCTAAATTGTACAAAGTAAATATGATAATCCTTGAGTTTCTAATTTCTTCTCTAGTCTCATGAAGAAAAAAATCCACAAAAATTAAAGTAGTTGTTATTGGACTAGTTAAGGCACACGATATAGTCTGATGTGCTAACTTAATGACAGTAAGAAGCTAGCTATCAAACAAAGAAGGTGAGACTAAGGACATTTTTTTATGGCTTTTATTAATGAAGAGGTTAGCAAGTATAAATTTCTGAGCTAAGTGCAGAATGATCTTTTTAATTCATTTCTAATAATTTAATAGGGAGATGAGACTGCAGTCCATGACAAAAGAGGATATTTACATTAGCTTCTTGTCAGGAAATAATAAAACTGCTCTGATTTATATTATTTACGTTCTGTGAGGGCATTCCAAGTGCTTCCTGCTATATGTGTTGCATTATTCTTTAAGACTTTTGGTGGTAGACATGTGGTCAAATTGATCATTTTATGTAACTTACTCTCGTGGTTGCCCCTGCAGAGAAGCAGAGATTGTTTGCCCCCCCATGAGGCCACATGACCTATTTGGCAATATAAGTCTTCCAGGCTAATGAACCACAAGGCCTCCTGGGCCCAGGCTCTGGGTTCATCCATTTCTGCTGTAAAGCAGATTTCATGTAGTAGCCAATAAGCCAACAAAATGCCAGTTTGGTCTTAGAATGCATAGAAAATTACGAAGCCACTTTTTACAATAAAAAAATTTGCCTATCTGAAGTTGCACAAAAACACATGGATATATTTTAAACCATTCATTCGTGTATGTATAATGAAAAATTCATAAATGTATTATTCTTCATTCATTCATCAAACTTAGAGCTTAAACTGCAGAGGATGGATGAGAATTATTTTCCTACCTCATTTTCCATATATTCTAAATTTTCTAAGATGAACATATTTTATTGGAAAATAAAAGTTTTGGGAGAATTAAAAATAATTTAGAAATGATTTCTGTTCTCAAAGGACTTAGAGATTTTTTAAAGCGATAAGACATGAACTCATAAAATGGCAATACTAGGTAGAATGCAAAAAGTGTCTTTAAGTAATAACTAAAAATGCTAAACAGGTTTTTTGGGTGGTAGGGTGGAGTGAGGGTGGGAATGATCTTTCTGTTGATCAGATCGGATTTCATATAGAAGTTGTCATTTAAAATGCTCCTGGAAGAAAGGAACAGCAAAAAATGTGGGCAAATTTCTTGGCAAAAAAATGCACATATATTCCTATATACACTATTTTACATAATTCCTGACGTTTGAGGACATCCTGAAACCTATACTGGGCCCCAAACAGGTAGATTATTTCTTAGTTAAAGAGAGTAGTGGAAAATAAAGGGAGAAAAGTAGGTTAAGGACAGAATTTGCGGGAGCTTACAATGCCAAGCTAAGGTGTTTATACTTTGTCCAGTTAGCAATGGAGAACCATAAAAGTTTTGTAAGAGAATCCTATATGAGTATATCTGTGCTCTTTCAGACACAAAGCACTGCCTCTCTGCTCTAGGTAAATAAGAAAATACTACTGTTTTTCTTGAAAAAATGTAGCCAGCCTCCAAGATGCCTACCAGTAACCCATGCCTTGGATACTGAGGCCCTAAGCAGTCCTTTTCCACCTTGAATCACGGCTAGCTTGGAGATATTGACAAAGATAATGGAAGTCTTGGAATTAAAATATTAATGAAAGTAACAAATACCATTTGAGTGCCTTTAGTATGTCAGGCATTTACACTCCTTATTTAATCTTCACAATAACCCTATGAGTTCAAGATTAGCATTTCTTTCACAAATGAGGATCCAACACATAACAATCATGAGCAAACTGGGATAAAACTCATCTATTGGACTCAGAATCAGGAGTACATCTGACTAAAGAAAACTTCTAGAACAAAGGTAAAAAGGAATTTGTAGAGAAATCATAGGAAACAGAAGAAGATGGACAAACATTGTAACAAGAAACAAAGTGGAGAAGGGAGAAAGAAAAACCATAAATTTATAAGCAGAAAGAGAGATGGAGTGATAGATATAATTGAGAGGCACGTTAAGGAAATTCACTTCATAAACATGCCAATACATTTTTAAAGCTGATTAATGAGTAAAAATCATCTTTTGCATCCTGACTTTTGTGATAAATACCTTAGAGAAATCCTAATGATGTATACTGGACACATCAAATCAGGTCATATTTTGCTACAGTAAACATATTATAAGTTTAGATTTTTTAATAACTAATTCTAGCCACATTAAAATAATAACCCAGGGGCGGCTGGGTGGCTCAGGGGTTAAGCTGCTGCCTTCGGCTCAGGTCATGATCTCAGGGTCCTGGGATCGAGTCTCACATCCGGCTCTCTGCTCAGCAGGGAGCCTGCTTCCCTTCCTTTCTCTCTCTGCCTGCCTCTCTGCCTACTTGTGATCTCTGTCAAATAAATAAAATCTTTAAAAAAAGAAACAAGAGAAGAATGTGTTTAAAAAAAAAAAATAACCCAAACCCCCACAATTATACAATACTATAATAATTTACTGAAACTATATATGAATTATATAAAACTATAAAATATATGAAAAACTTTGATTATGCTAGAAACACACTGTGCTATTTATATACAACACATAAGTATGACACTGTTCTATATTATAAATTAGACCTAAAATTTATGTTAGTTATGAACATTAAACATTTAATAAAATTTTCTTACTCTTTTAAGTGTAGAAGAGTCTTTTAAATGAGTTGGGTAAATTAACATTAAAACCCTAAGATTAAGCTCCTGTGTTCTCCTCTTTGTTGTATTTCTCTCTAGAAAGCAAAATAACTCAAAATCTCTCCAAACAGAGCTGTTCTTTTAAAAAATAGCCTGCAATTCTCAACTATTCCCCTAGAGGGAGAATTCATGCATAAGTAAGTAGTCAAATTCAAGTGAATGAAGAAACTGAAATTGGTACATTTACATGTATCTGGATGTGTGTGTGTGTGTGTGTGTGTGTGTGTGTGTGTAATGTCACTTAGAAAAATAGCTGTTCAGTATTCTACATTACATTTAGAGTATATGTTTTTTTTAAAAAATATTTTATTTATTTATTTGACAGAGAGAGAGATCACAAGTAGGCAGAGAGGCAGGCAGAGAAAGAGAGAGGGGGAAGCAGGCTCCCTGCTCAGCAGAGAGCCCGATGTGGGGCTTGATCCCAGGACCCTGGGATCATGACCTGAGCCGAAGGCAGAGGCTTTAACCCACTGAGCCATCCAGGTGCCCCTAGAGTATATTATTGAAAAGAAATTCTTTGCCTTTCTAGTCTGTCTCCTTTCCACTCTGTTCTGTTTTAGGACTAATTAAAGGTATTCCTCTTTATCTCCATCAAATATTTTCCTGCAAATGCATTGGACTGTAGATTTTCAGACAGAGTGAGTTTGTCTTCTAGTGTTTTAAATGGAAAAATGTAAGAAAGAATCCCCATGCCTCCAAAAAAACCCAAAGTCACCAAATATGATAAAGCTTTCTTAAACATACAACAAATCCACCAAAGATTCCTGCATAGTATAAAGCATCTAGGAAATGAATTACTTGATAATCTGATGCTTATTCAACTCATTAGTAGGTATTTTGCCCGGATTTATCAACAACACACTAAAGCACTGAATATTAAGTTTTTCCTCTATATTGCAATAAATACATGTCATAATGTACATGTACACGTAAATACATTGGAATATGCTAGAAAGACAGATTACCTACTATCCTCATAAGCCTTTCTACTTCCATAAACACTTACATATAATAATTCAGGGAAGATAATGATACTAATGCCCAAAAAGTTTGAACAAGGTAAACATCAGACTCTATCTTATTGGGAGAACAGCTAAGATATACTACAACATGCTCCACACTGTTCCATTTTTACTTGCAAAAAACTTAAATGTTTTATTGTCAATGGTTGAAATTTTGTTGGGTGAGTTTTCAGTTAGTGAATTTTCTGTAATTGCTTTCTGAAAGTCAATATAGCAAAAAAGTTAAAATGTACACTGGTAATATTATTTTATTAATAATTTAATTAATAATACTTGATAGCTTCCTCTACACCCACTCCTTGCTGGGTTGGGTTTTATGGCAGAATTGCTAGTTGTCCTCCAATACCTATTCATTTCCTCTTTCACTGTAAGATAACCTATCATTCACCCAAGCACATGATGGCTTGGAATAAAGATTATACTTGCAAACTCCATTTGCACACAGGTTTGGCCATGTGGCCACTTTCTGGTCAAGGGGATGCATGCATATATACTATATAAAATGTCTGGGAATTACTTTCAAAAGTGAAGGTGAGTCCGGTATTCTCTTTTTCTTCCTTTCTGCTGGCCAGTGCAGATATGATAACTGTACAGCAGCAGGCAATTTGGACCAGAAGTGACCTTGGGAAAGAAAGCCACACATCCAGAAGCAATAGGATAAGAGAAGCCTGAGCTCCTGACATCATGAGGCACTATACACCTCCTAGATTGATTACTGAACTCTTTTTGGACTTGAGAGAGAAATTAAGTTTGATCCTATCATTTGGGGTATTTTGTTCTTATTATTACTCTCAGACAATTTTAATCTATGACACTGTGTCCCTTTCTTTGTATACAGATATCCTGGGCTTAAGCTTACTGCATGCTACTGTGATTATCTATTTGTCCGGATAAGTGCGTCAAGGGCAGGGTCTATGCCACTTTTGTATCCCCTCAAGTACCTAGAAAATAGTATAGACTTAATAAATGTTTTAAAAGCCTCATTATGTACTACATTGAGTATATCACTGGCAAGTCCTAATCATGAAAATCTGTCAGTTCCAATACTAAAAGCCCCTACCACAGCATTCTTTGAGCTTTTAATACGTATTTATTAAATAAGAATTTCTTTAGGTATACATAATGGAGGGTTTAATTTTCAATAGCAAAAAAACAAATTTATTAAGCACTGAATATTAAGTTTTTCTTCTACACTGAAATAAATAATGTCATAATGTACGTGTACATAATACATTGGAATATGCTAGAAATGGTCTCACATTTAAAGCTTTCTTGAGGAAAGAATTAAGAGACAATTCCAATCCAAAGCGAGCCAGCTCTTTATGATGTAAGATGGAGCAAGATCATTAACCTTTATATACTTATGGACATGTTTTTACAAGTGAAGCCAAATTAGAGAAGACTAAATCATCTACCTTATCATATTCTCTACAGTTTTAATTAGAAAATGGATCTGGAACAGCCCGGAATGAAAAGAAAACCACCTCAGTACTTAGAACAGAATCACACACAATGTGGGTACTCAGCAACAGAAAGAATGGTTATTAACTGAACAGGGTTTACTTTTAGAGTAAGAATGCTTGTGTAGAAAAAAGAAGCTATAATGAGAATCCTGCTACCATTGCTTCTGCTGCTGATTCTGATAACAACAAATGTTATCTACTCTTTATTCAGTGCTTATCCCATACCAGGTACCATTCTAGGAGCTTTATATAAAATTATCTCACTTAATTTCAACAAGAGCCACATGGCATATGTGCTGTCATCATGAGATTAAAAAAAAGTGTGAGTTTAAGTACCTTTGCACAAGTTCATTCTGTTAGTAGAGTGCTTGAGTACTTACTATGTGCTAGGCACTTTTCTAAGGTTTTACATATATTAACTCATTTAAATATCATAATGATAGGCAGTATTATTATCCTCACTTCATAGACGAGGAAATGGAGACATGGCAAAGGAAAGTGACTTGCCCAACATTAAGATACTATGTAGTAGAGCTGATATTAAAATTAATGCAGTAGTAGAGAGCCAGAGCCCCACTCCTTACCACTGTTATGTTGCTCCCTCATGGTAAGTGCTGGAGTAAAAAGTGTAACTGACCAAAAGCGCCATCTTTAGCGCTTTGAAAAAGCCATCACCACTTGTGTGGAGAACACACCTCACATGGGCTGCTCCTAGCCAATCACTGAGCAAGGCAGAGGTACAAAGCCCAACCCATTCCTAGGAGAAAAGGTATCCACTTCACCTCACCACAGATGTGAGATTAAAAGCTCTCTGACAGCCTCTGTTGAACCTTCTGTAGACAACACAGCAATCTAAGACACACCTAACCCTCTCTACCTCTCTTCTATCATTCACTAAAGGTCAGATTTGCATCTAATGACTCTCCCAGCCTTTTCTGACTCTATTTTCTCTCACACTAGGCATTTCCCCTAATAAATCCTTGTATTCCATCTCGGCATCTGCTCTCAAGAAACTGGACTGACACAATTTTGATGGATTAGTTCTCCTTGGGGTTCTAGTGGAGTAGAATCAGAGTACTTTCCCTGATTAAAAAGGAGAGCACAACTGTCACTCCTGGGCTCCCTTAAGGAAAAGAAGAAGTCCAAAGGAAAAGCTGGGATACTTCAAGACCCTCTGCGCTGTGGCTGGCAGAAATGCACTAAGAATTTGGGGGTTGGTTCCCCACACTAAATGGAAAGGAAAGTAGGAACTTTCAAGGGGATTCACCTTCACCAAGACTTCAACGAGCAGTGTGGACAGCTATTCCCCAGAAAGTCAGTAAGACCCATTTGGCAAGGCCTGATGAAAAAGCAGACAGATTCCAGTGTTTAGGGATACAAGGGAGCAGGGGAAGATTTCCGTCAGGATGATGGAAGGGAAAGGAAACTATCTGCCTGTCTATGCATCCTTTTTATCACTAGATTATAAGAAAAGAAATTTGAAACCAATGGTCTTATTATATGGCACTGATTGGGTCCTAGGCACAAAGAATCTTTTATCCTTTATTACTTTTAGGATTTTTGAATTTGAGCCTCACCTCAGCACAGTGAATAAACACTAGTGAGAAATTTTTCTTATATGGCGAGATGTTAAGAGGTCAAACATTCCTAAACCCTCATTTCTTATGGAGAAATGGGTAAATTGAGTCAGAACCCATTCTGAGAGGTCTGGGCATCTTACTTCCACTCTCTTTTTCAGTCTAACCCATCTTCTCCAATTTGCTTCACCAAATACTTCTTTGGGGATACCCAGAACTAGCCCTTAAATGAGACAGCAGTCTTTTGTCATGTGTCATTTGTCATTCCTTGGGAACTTCGTGGGAAGAGGGTTCCAGCATTCCTGACTTCTCCAGCCATAGGCATGCCATCATATACCCCACATATCATTGAAATGTCAAGTGCACTCTCAAGATGAGAAGAGAAAGAGGAGCAGGAGCTGACCCGTAGATGGGGGCTGGGATGGAAAGTGAGAGGGTCCCTAGTAACAGTAAAGATCCTGAAGCAGGAAACAAATTTTGGCACATTAAGGTAGCAGAAGGAAGGCTAGGGCTGCTGGAACACAGTGCTGAAGAGGCTGAGTGGGTCAAGACCAGGGTTTATAGCATGTCCCAGGCTATCTGAACAACTGAATGGTTTTCCCTCAGTTTTAAGCAAGGAAAACTTTGTTTTGTGATTTCAAAGTTTACTCTGGCTTTGGATAGACTTTTTTAAAAGGATTTTGCAATGCAGGCATTTTATTATTTCCATCATCTCCAAAGAAGGTAGGAGAAATGGTCTGCTGAGAGCGTAACTTGTATCATAGAGTGTCATTACATTATTAGTAGTGATTATTAATTATGAATTGATTGCCATATTATATTAATAAGAGTTATATACAGGACTTACTTTGAGATATTATATTGAATAAATATAATGTCATTTTCAAGTAAGAAAACAGGCTCTGAGAGATTGAGAGACTTATCATGAAGTGATGCAGCCAGGATTCCAATCCTAGTTTTGTTCTCTAAAGCCTAAACTCTTCAGGAATGTGTTTTACCAGTTCTCAAATTGATGGATGATCTGGCACAACTCAGCTCAGAGATAAACAGTATATGGAACAACAAACTTAAATAAGTCATGCCCCTACCATCAAAAATCTTAGAAGACAGTGGAGAACATTACATTAGGACTAAGGACCTGAGCAATATATGCAAATTAGCATGTCTATATAGTAAAGAACTTCAACAAACCAGATTTCAAAGACTAACTTGATAAAATCCTCTCACTCTCAATCCCCTGCAAAGACATATCACCCATGATCTCTCTCCAGAGAGCCAAGGACACAGAAACCAAAGAGAATAGGAAAGGGAAGATACTTTTTTTAAAAATTTATTTTATAGACTGCAACAGAAGGAAAGAGCAGGAAGAGGGGAAGAGGGAGAGAGAGAACTTCAGGCTGACTTTCCACTGAGCATGGAGTCTGATGGGGGGCTCCATCTCATGTCCCTGAGATCATGACCTGAGTCAAAAATCAAGAGTTGGATGCTTAATTGACTGAAACACCCAGGCACCCCTCAAAGGGAAGACATTTTAATTAACTTTCCAGATTCTTTAGTCAGATTACCAAGGTGGAATAATACTCCAGAACACCAGGTCTATACCTGTTCAAATTACATTACAAAATTAAAAATTAAGGGGCGCCTGGGTGGCTCAGTGGGTTAAAGCCTCTGCCTTCGGCTCAGGTCATGATCCCAGCGTCCTGGGATCGAGCCCCGCATCGGGCTCTCTGCTCCGCAGGGAGCCTGCTTCCCTTCCTCACTCTCTGCCTGCTTCTCTGCCTACTTGTGATCTCCGTCTGTCAAATAAATAAATAAAATCTTTAAAAAAAAACTAAAAATTAACATTTTTATTATTCCCTATTGTATTATCCATATCACAGATTTCCTCAAACAAAAAAAGTAAAAGGGTTTTCTGTAGTAATCAACCTAATATGGGCACAGGTTTTTTCTATTACAAAATAATTTCACATGCTTTTCCTCTTTGAATTTTCTTATCCGATCCATACTTTTTTAGAAAAAAAAAACAAAAACATGTCAAGTGAACAAAACAAGTACTAGTGACTTCACTGCTTACCAAGGTTTGTGTTGACTGCAAATCTATCTGGAATCTCAGATATAATAATAGTTAAATATGTACATCAAAATTTCAAGTAAAAGCCAAGAATACTTTTCTGAGAGCATACATGTATTACACAAATACAAACCTGATTCCACTCCAAATTTATATAAATACTTCCATTCTGAGAGCTCAAAGAGTTTTCATACCTCAAACACAAAAATGCAAAAAAAAAATAGATTTTTTGGTGTAAAATTGTAATAAGTTTTTACCTCTCACACCAGAACTCAATGGTACAACCACACCATTCATACCATTCACAGTGGGTGTAAATCCCACTGTCCCCTCTGAATTACTATCTTATCAGATCAGGTACATCACCTAATGAGCCAGTAAAGGACTTCTTGCTCAATGACTGATTGTTAATTCTACTTCAGTACACTTTCTATCATCCTTTAAAATGTTTAGCAGCATTCTGAAATATAGAGTAGAATTCTTGTTGAAATGATAGATTCCCCATTTTAGGGGAGATTATCTGCCCAAATCAAATAATTATTTCTATATTGCTAAACCAAACGGTCAGTTTTCAGTCCTTACCTGCTCACTCTTTTCCTTGAGGCACTCATCTCTTGGCTCCTAGGACACTACACGCCCTGGGTTTCCTCCTCCTATTTCCAGTGTCTAAATGGTATAGTGCCTCTAGACTCACATCTGGGATCACTACCCTTTTCTACCAGTGTATGCCTTCTGTACACTGGTAACTCTCAAAATACACCTCCAGCTTAGATGTCTCCTTAAACTCTAGATCTGTGTATATAACTGCCTATTCTACCTCTCCATTTATGATATCTAACAGGCATCTCAGATTTAACATGTCCAACATCAAGCTCCTGATATTCCAACCTCCCCACCCACACACAGAATCTGTCCCTTTAAAAGTCTTCCCTATCTTAGTAAGTGGAAATTCCACTTTTATATTTGTTCAAGCCCCCCCCCCCAAAGTTAGTCATCTTTGACTCTTTTTTTCTCACACTCTATATTTTATCTGTAAGGACATTCTTTCAGCTCTACTTGCAAAATATATCCAGAATCCAACAAATCTTTAAAACCTAGACCGCTACTACCCTTGTCAAGGTCATTGCTTCTCACCAATTTTACTGCAATAGCTCCTAAGTGATGTCCCTATTTCTGCCCTATGCCATGCTCAGCATAGCAGTCAATATGATCTGCTTAAAATGTGCATAAGGTCATGTCACATTTCTGGCCAAACTCTACAGTGGCTCTCCATTTCGCAAAGAACAAAATCCAAAGTCCTTCCAGCGGTCAACAAGGATCTGCCATTCTTGAACTTCTTAGCCTTATTTCCTGCTACCTTTGCCCCCTGATCCTGCCCCAGGCACTTAGGCTGCCCTGGTGTTCCTAGATTATTCCAGGCAGAGTTCCATTTTGTGGATAATGTATTTGCTGGTCCCTCTGCCTAGAAAATTCTTTCAGATTTTTGCTGAAATGTTACTTTCTTAGTTAACTACTTTCCTGACTATTCTCTGTATTATTGCAACACCCCACAGCAATACTCCCTGCACCCTTTCTTCTTTATTTTTCTCCTTACTATATTTTAAAAGTTTAATAAACTATATATTTAATCTATTTATCATGACTCACCTCCACTGAAAGCAAGCTACAGGAGGGAGGACAGGGATTTTTATCTGTCTCATTCAAAGTTATATCCCCAGAATCAAGAACAATTCCTGACATGTTGTAAAGTAAGTTCTCCTAAGTATGTTTTCAATAAATGAATGAATGTCACCATTGTAATGTTCTGTGCACATCCACCACACTACTTTTTTACGTTACTTTATTTCAACACATTTTTCTAGCCTATGTAATATTTTTGATTATATAAATCATAGAATATTGCTTTTCCTTTTCCAATTGGAAAGATGGAAAGAATCACATGTAGAGAAAAACCATATACCATATCAAGAAGCAAAGTGCAATTTTAGCAGTCCACCATAATGGCAATGGCTCATTACTCAGTCACAAAAACCAAATTATGTCTATCAACATTGCTGTGACTGGAAATATATCTCAGCTTTAACATGCTCCCATTAGAATGAAATTGTGTGAATAAATGAATCAAAATATTTGAATATTAACATAGGCAGGGCTAAAAATGGATAATGAACACTAACAGAAGAAGACAGCAGCTGGCTCTCTTGCTGCAATCCTGGTGAATGCCTTTTGTCTCTAGCCATGTCTATAATACCAGCTACCATCACTATACCCCAAAGTATGTGTTGGCATATGCACTTTTCACAAAAGGCAATCTTTTAAAGATTTAATGGATTCAACTCAGTTAATAAAATCAAATATTTTAGTTAAATCTGTGAACACATTAGCATTTCTTCATTAGAGCAAAAATAACCAGGACTCCCACTGTACAACTATCAGGGTCCCATGTCATTGGAACACATCACCAAATGACCGTCAAGCATATTTTATTTTCCACATAATAGGCATTTGAGAAGAATTTTAATCATCATCCACATCATAGCATCATCTACTTTGTATCCACATAAATGTACAACTAATGCCTTTTCAAAATTTTCTGGATTGGTCTTTTTTTTTTAAGAATTTATTTATTTGACAGAGAGAGAGAGAGAGATCACAAGTAGGCAGAGAGTCAGGCAGAGAGAGAGGGGGAAGCAGGCTCCCTGCTCAGCAGAGAGCCCAATGCCCGGCTTGATCCCAGGACCCTGAGATCATGACCTGAGCCAAAGGCAGAGGCTTAACCCACTGAGCCACCCAAGTGCCCTGGACTGTTCTTTTTTCAAATATAGTTAAATAGACACTGCAGGGAGAAGCACTGTTAGACTACAGAGTTAGGATCTCCCTTTAAAGCAATGAGAACACTGGCAAAACTTGCCAAAGTCAGTTTTTTCAAAACTCTGGAAATTAACACAGCTTGCAAGAATCTGAGGAGCAATTATTAAAAAAAAAAGAAAAGAAAGAAAAGAAAAAAGAAAGAAAGAAAGAAAAAGAAAAGAGAAAGGCTGAATCTTGGTAAGGACAGTATACTTTGTGGCATTTTTACTTGCCCTATTCCCACTCTTCTCTTCCTAGCTTCACAGTAGCGTCAAAACCAGCTGTCCCAGAACTAAGTATCAGTGAAAACCAGAAGACGAGGAGTTAGTTTCCAAGTAGAAAAAGAAAACTAAACTGAAAGAAAGCAGAAGGAAGGAAATAATAAAAACCAGAGCAGAAATAAATAAAATAGCAGAAAAACAATATTGCCCTGATCCCAAAAGTAAAGACATGATCCAAAAAGGAAACTAAAAACCAATATCCCTTATGTAAATGAAAAAATCATCAACAAATTACTAAGAAAATGAATACAGCAACACATAAAAATGATTATAGACCATGACCAAGTAGAATAGCATGGGAATGCAAGGTTGGTTTAATATCTGAAAGTCAACTGATATAATTTACCATATTAAAAGAATAAAAACAAAAACCACATGATCATAGAAAATGATGCAGATAAAGCAACTGACAAAATCTAAAGTTTTTCATCACAAAAAACATGCAGTAAACTAGAAATAGAAGGAAACTTTCTCAATCTGATAAATGTCATTTATAAAAAACCCACAGCTAATGGGAGAAAGTTTGAGTCCCTCCCCTAAGATATGAACAATATGAGAATGACTACTCTTATCACATCTGTTCACAATTATACTGGAGGATCTAGTCTGGGAAACTAGGCAAGAAAAATAAATAAAAGTCATCCATAAAGGATAGAATGGAATACTGTAAAACTATTTCTATTTGCAGATGACATGATCTTCTATGCGGAAAATTCTAAGGAAGCTATAAAAAACTTATTGGAACTAATAAAAGACTCAGCAAGGATTTAGTACACAAAAATCAATGTATTTCTATACTCTAGCAATAAAAAATCTGATGTGACAATAAAAAAAGAAATAACCCAATTTTAAAATGGGCAGAAAATTTTTTTAGAGATTTATTTATTTTAGAGAGAGAGAGAGCAGGAGAGGGGGGCATAGGGAGAGGAAGAGAAAAAATCTCAAGCAGACTCCCCACTGAGTGTGGAGCCTGATGTAAAGTTCTACCTCATGACCCTGAGATAATGACCCAAGCCCAAATCAAGAGTCAGATGCTCAACCAACTAAGCCACTCAGGTACCCTCAATAAAATGGGCAGAGAATTTGATTAGACATATTTCCAAAGAAGATACATAATAGTGGGGTGCCTGAGTGGCTCAGAGGTTTAAGCCTCTGCCTTCGGCTCAGTTCACGATCTCAGGGTCCTGGGATTGAGCCCTGCAGTGGGCTCTCTGCTCAGCAGGGAGCCAGCTTCCCCCTCTCACTCTGCCTGCCTCTCTGCCTACTATTGATCTCTGTCAAATAAATAAATAAAATCTTAAAAAAAAAAAGACACATAATGGCAAATAAGCACATGAAAATACCCTCAATTTCATTATTCACTCAAGACTTTCCCATCAAAACTACAATGATAAAATCCTGTACACCCACTAGAATAGCTAGAATAAAAATGATAGAGAATAACAAGGCAAGGATGTGGAGAAATTAGAAACCCCGTTCTTTTTCCATGAGATTATAAAATGTTGCAAACACTTTGGAAAACAGTTTGCCTGTCTGCAAAATGTTTAACACAGAGTATCATGTGATCTAGTTATTATGTTTCTATTTATATAGCCATGAAAATTGAAAATATATGTTCACAGAAAAATCTGTATGTGAATGTTCATATCAACATTATTCATTATAGCCAAAAAGTGTAAACAACCCAAGTTTCCATCAACTGATGGATGGCCAAACAAAAGCGGTATATCCATACAATGGGATACTATCCAGTAATAGAAAGGAATCCTGATATATGCTTCATGCTGCAACATGGACAAATCACAAAAAAATTATGCTAAGTGAAAGAAGCCAGTCACAAAAGATCACACATCATATGAGTCCATTTATATTAAGTGCCCAAATTCAGCAAACTTGTAGGGACAGAAAGTAAGTTAATGGTTGCCAGGGGTTGGGTATAGGGGCTCATGAGGGTGACTGCTAATAGATATGGGTTTTCCTTTTTGGGCAATGAAAATATTCTGCATTTACATAGTGGTGATAGTTGTGCAACTCCGTGAATATACTAAAAATCCACTAAATTATACTTTAACTTGCTGAATTTATACCATGTAAATTATACCTTAATAACACTGTTATTTAAAAAAAATACTAGATTGGGCTTTACTGTATCTAACATTTGAAATGAATCTACCAGAAAACTGGTAGATTAGGTTTATCAATGTCTTTGCCCTCTCCTTAGGCAAACTGCTTGTCTCTCGTTCAGATTCTCAGAGTACTCAGCTCATACTTGTATATAACAATCACATTATATTTTCGTCAGATGTTCCCATGTCTGTCTTCCCTATTACTCTAGGTACTTGTCAGGGTCACATATTCTGTCTTTTTCTACCTACATATCCATGGCATTTAGCACAGCTCATACACATATTCAACATTCAATACACAGTTGGTGGCTAAAAGGATTAGCTTAGAATAATCAGAATTAAAGCAGAAATATTCTAAATACTGTACTTATTATAAATCCTGTGCTTAGTGTGAGGTAATATTAATAAATTATCTTGGTTTTTTCCTCAGGCAAAAACCAGTATTTGAAGATTGATTGTCTTCAGTAACACTCTATTTTTTTCTAGATACTCTCCAGATTGATCATCTTGGCCATATGTATGTATGTATGTATGTATGTATGTATGTGTGTGTGTGTGTGTGTATGTGTATATATATATACACACATATATATGTGTGTGTGTGTGTGTGTGTGTGTGTGTGTGTGTATATATGTAGTTACAGTGCTTGAAGAGACTTTAGGAGTCTTTGGGATAAAATCCAGCTTAGTAATGTTTAAGAAAGCAAGAGCTAAAGTGGTGATTTGCACAACATCATCTACTTAGGCATAAGGAGAAGTATAATTGAAACACAGGTATCTTGATTCCCAATCCAGTGTTGCCTTTGTAAAACATGCCCTAAGACCAAATAACTCTGAATGCATGCTTTTCGTTAAATGTATGCTTGCAACATGCAATTTAACCTAAATACTTTTAATGTATTGCATTCACCCATAAAACCAAAATTTAACAAAGCAATCTTTTTTTAGACAATTTGGATGATGTGTCTCCTTCGCTTAAAAGGTCTCAAAGGGCCTTATATCACATTCCAAATACAATCCAGATTCTTTACCTACACCAAGGAACATTTTATAAACTGTCTGCATGTATCTCTCCAACCTTACAGCCTACTCCTCTTGACCATAATACACTAATAGAGGAGCTTCTGCTCAGGTCCCAGTACACACCAAGCTCTCATCTGTGGCTAAGAACATACAGCCATGTTGCTTCTTTTCCCACATGGCTATGCTTCTGCTCTTTTTTGTTTGTTTAATGGTCAGTTAGTCATCCTTCAAGTCTCAGCATAAATGTTACCTTCTTAAATAGGTACCGCTTGACAATCCTAACTCAGTCTTTCCATTTACTATATCCTATGTTTGTTTTTTAACCTTCATTCAACTGAATTTTTAAAAATTCTCATTTACTCATTTTCTTAATTTTTTTTTTTTTACTTACCACTAATCGACATGTTCCATGTGAGCAGAGACCAAACCTATCTACCTCATTCACTACTTCATTCCCAGTATGAAGCTCAGAATAGACATTTAATAAACGTGTATTACATGAATACTAAGTAAGTATGTGTTGATCAAAAGAGCCTTGGGGAAAAAAAAAAAAAAGCCTTGGGATGCCTGGGTGGCTCAGTCAGTTAGGTGCCTGCCTTCAGCTCAGGTCGTGATCCTAGGGTCCTGGGATTGAGTCCTGCATCGGGCTCCCTGCCCAGTGGGAGTCGGCTTCTCCCTTGCCCTCTGCTCCTCTCTGTCAACTAATGAATAAAAAATAAAAAATAAAAGTCTATTGAAAACAAAAGAGCCTTGCTTACAACACAACAGACCCTGAATTCCAGAGGTCTTAGGTAACAGGGGCAAGAAAAGAGGGGCATTACCCACTGGCTTTTTGGCACCAAAGATTGTTCTGGTCTACTTACTTGTCTGAATTTAATGAAAAGAAAGAAGAATGTTCGTAAATGGTAAGTGATTTAAAAAAAAAAAAAAAAAAGCTAGGAGCAATAAGCTTTCTCCTAGCAATTGATTAATCAGCAAAAACTCACTGATTAGCTCCGTGTTTAGTTCCTAAAGGGTAGGGAAAAGAAGGATGAGCTGTGGCTCTATTCTTCAAATTGCTTAAAATCTAATGGCAGAAAGAGAACCACCACTGTGGACAGTTAATTAAAAATACAGGACTATATATAGTAAATGGATATCTCTAATTGATATTTGACCACTTTTGCTAGGCACATACATTTGGGATATAATCATATGGTGGTGATAATTTAGGTAGAGAGCCCAGATTTTCATGACATAAACTCACACATTTATACCCACAAGCAAAATGGTATATCTCATCACTTTAGTAAGCTCAAAATTAGGCATCAGTGGAAACAGAAAGGAACGGTCAGGAAGATGGCTGAACGGTTTCATTTATTCACCCGTGTATTCATCTACTCGGGTAGGCAGGCATTCTGTGATGGGCTGTACAGAGTAAAGCATCCATGACCACTGTCCTTATGGAGCTTACAATATAAGATAATATACATCTTATATAAGCTAGGAAAGGAGATATTTTCAAGAAGTTAAGTTCAGGTAAGGCGGTCAAGCATTGCAGAAATACTAAGGAGAACTAAGGCAATCAAAAGGCTGTAAGATCTGACAGTGAAGAGATCACTGAGCACATTGGGGTGTAGATAGATCATTCTCTCTTCATCCAACCCACCACACGATCACCCCCATAATCACCTTAGAAGCTATTTTTGCATCCTCCCTCATCTTCCCCTACTTCAGTCACTGAGTCGTGATAATTCTCTTATGATCTGCCCACCCCGTAGGCTGGCTGCTGTGGAAAAAACATAAAAGTAGGTGTTTCATTAGGGGTTGGAAAACACACCCATGACCCTATTCACGCAGGAGAGGGAGGCAGAAGTGAGGAGACTAGCAGCTCCAGGTACATAGGTTCTGCCAGGGACAAGGACAATTACTCCACTGAGTTATTCCCCCTTTATGTGATTTTTGATATGGACTTAGCTTTTTTCTTCCACTGGATGAAAGGGTAAACAGCACTCCAGGTGAGTTCTATTTTTTCCTATACTCAACCTTCAACGTCTTCATCAGCCAACCACTCTTACCCTACCCAATCCTATTTTTATTGCTTCCTGCCTGATGCTGCCCTGGGTTACCTGTTCACATGGCCCTGTGGGGTCCATAGGCATTTCTAGTGATCTTGTTTCTGAATGCATAAGCTTTTTGCCTCTGCTCAGTGAAATTCAACTCTATCACTGCCACCTCCTCAGGCGGCCACACATGCTTCCCTGCCTGAGATGATGTGCTTATGTGAACGCCACAGCAGCTTCTCGGCACTCCCACCCCATGCAACTTTGGTCTTTTGTTCTCACCAGTCCCACTGAGGTATTTTTAAACATTTTATCTTTAGGATTCTATTTTCAACCTATTTTTTTAAAATTCCCTTCCCAGACTTTGAGGGTATGGTTGCCAAGTTTGACTATAATGGTGCCAGCGGTGCTATATCACCCTTCATATTCTATACGTTTTAGAACTTTTTTCTCGCAAGTACCATTATTTCTTCTTCCTGTTGGAGCCTTAATGACAGCTGCTCTCAGTGGAGTTCAAGCAACTTTTCAAAAGTCTTGAAAATATTTTATCTGTATTCTTAATCTACTGCCATTTGTGCAAAAGTTTCCAAGTTATAACTGAGACAGCATGGAGCACCAAGATGACCCGGCAAAGGTCAGAAAATGGAGCATTCGATCTAGTCTTGGAGTCTCTTGCTGACACACTGGCAAACTTTAACAAATGTCTCTCTTACCATGTCTTTGGCTTTAACTTTTAAAGACCTTGAAAATCATCTGAACAGCTTACATGATAGGGATGGGAAGATCATAAAATGAGCATTTTGAGCTCTTTTGAGGACTTCCATGTTATCATCCATTCATTTATTTTGTGGAATTTTCTGCACCACATTTTGGTAGAATAAGATCCTTCTACTATGTAGAATACCAGAGGGATGATCCTGGTCATTGACCATCATAAAACCTTAAAGAATGAAATTCATCATGATGCAGCCCTAGGAAACTATACTGGCATAGACAACTATGTCCACCGTTTGCAACCAAATATACGATAGAAATGTATAGGTTAACCAAGGAATTAGATTAAACCCATGCATGAGACTGAATGTTTGCCCTTTTTCTACCCTTCTTTATTGATTTATTATTATTTAGCCAAACTTTGTTGTTTATGTAGCACACTAACACAAGATATTATTCCTGCCCTCGAGGGATTTTAGTGACTCTGGGTGGGGGGAAAAGGAGAAACAGGCATAAATCTCAATAAATACAAACTAATGAGTTATAAAATGGCAACACAGACCAAGTACTATGGATCATACAGAAATAAGTGTGTATTACTTGGATGAGACTATTTGAACTGCATTCTGACATTTGAGTGGTACCTCTACAGATACAGAAGAATGGAAAATGTATTTCAGGACAAGAGAAAAGCAAAGTAAAATGTACAGACATATGAAAAAGCATCATATTTAAGACCAGAAGACTGCAGTAGGGGTGTAGAATGAAGTCGGGGTGATGGAAAGCCTAGAAATGTAGCAAGTGGTCAGACTGTCAATAGTTTGATATGGTATGCTCACAGAGATCACATTTCCTCCTTTATAGGATGACTCTGAGACTTGTAGCTTCAGAGAAAAAGTGGAATCGATGACTAACTCACTTGGGAAATACATGGACTAAAAGCAGAATATCTGAGTTTTGTTTGGGTGTTTTCAATTTATGATGACTGAGGAATACACAAATAGCCATATTTAGACAATAGGATGAACAATATAATGTGTCTCTCTCTGTGTATCTGTATGGGTATGCATCACAGTGGTAGTTGAAAATCATTTAAGAAATGGTAGAAGAGGGTTGATGGAAAGAGACCTTGAAGAAAGGATTATTGAGGAGGATCTAGGTAAATTAATATCTATAAAAATAATGAGAGGAAATAATTTTATTTTATTTTATTTTTTTAAAGATTTTATTTATTTATTTGACAGAGATCACAAGCAGGCAGAGAGGCAGGCAGAGAGAGAGGAAGGGAAGCAGGCTCCCTGCTGAGCAGAGAGCCCGATGCGGGGCTCGATCCCAGGACCCTGGGATCATGACCTGAGCTGAAGGCAGAGGCTTTAACCCACTGAGCCACCCAGGTGCCCAAGAGGAAATAATTTTATAAAGGAGAGAACTATCAACAGTGCCAAATGCCTAAAGCTCAGTAAGTAGTAAGACAATGGAAATAGATTAGTTGGATTTGGCGATTGGAAATTCATCTGTGGCCCAAGGGGGCAGGTGTCAATGTAACAGCAGGGGCAGCAGGCAAACCCCCCTAGCTACAGAAGTAGACACTTCCTCTGATGAAGTTTGGTAGTAAAAAGGAAGGAGAATACTGAGAGCTGTTTAAGTTGGGTGGATGCACTGGGGAAGGTTTGAGTGTCTGCGGAAGAAATTATTTTGGATAGGTAAACTTTAAGTGTGACTATAGGCTGAAGAAAAGAAAGCTATAAAGAAGAGAAACTGAAACTAAAAGAATGAAGCAGAAACCATTCTACCAAGTGTTCAAGGCAACGAACTTACTGACCATTTGTTTTTCAAACTATATTTACATAGTGTTACTAATACCTCCCAGATACGCTTGAAGAATGCATGTTTATAACTTGAAAATTTTCTGTATCTTAAACTCAATTGATGAAAACTATTTATAGGAAAAAGTTTGGATTATTATTTCAAATTACCTATCAAAGATTTTTTGTTTGTTTGTTTTACTTATGAATCAGGACATTTTGTCCCTTGACTTATAAGAAGCTATATCATATATTTAATGCCCAAGAAAGACAGGGTAAAAGCACAAGCTTACACTGTTCCCTTTTCACATCCTTCCTCAATTCTCGGAAACTGGTGAAGTTAATAAAAAGTACAAATTAGAGAATAAAGTTTATCTATGCTCAAAATAAGAATCATCAACTTAATATCTCAAATTTTGAGAAGTGTCTGTCAGACAAAGAGAATTTCAATCCAAACTCTGTTCAGATCCTGAAAATTGACATTCAGCTACCCTTCTTAAGAGCAATAAAATGACACAGCTATTTATTTTTTTTTAAAATATCACAATACCAATTATGAGAGAGGAAGGTTAAAAATACAAGAAAGGTAAAAACATTCCACCAAAAACATCTTATCCACCATTGACAGACAATAGTGGTGAGGCTAGCAGAAAATTCAGGCAGTCCTGCCCACTTGACACCACACTAGTAAATGTCAATGTTTTACTAACATTAATTTAAAAGAGCTGTAATACTTAAATATATTAATATAAGTGGAAGAATTTTAAAAGTTACTGAAGCACTACACTATTCCCATAGTCAGGGGGAAATGCTGTAAAAAGCATCCTATTAAAAAGAGGGGGGAAAAGGCTACAAAAGTAACTTAACTTGAATTGTAAAGGACATATATTAAAAAATTACAGAGCTAATTCAATAGATGTAAAGTAATACAAATAAGTGGAATGTTATCCTTCATCTGGAATTAGAAGAACCAATATTTAAAGAAGCAAATTCATTTACAAACTTGACATTTATCTAATGGGAAGCTTATTGAATGCTGACAGAATTTTTCTAAAGCTTAACCTGGAAATAAAAATATGAGTCAGGATATATTTGAAGAGTCAGAGTCAGAATATATTTGAAATAGTAAAGAAATGAAGGACACACTTTGTTTTTTTTTTAAGTATGAAAGTACATTTCAAAGTTATAGACATTAAAACAATATAGCACAAGCAGAAAATAGACCTGAAATGAAAAGAGACTCAGAAATATCAACATACAGATAGCTATGTGATAAATGTGAAATTTCAGGCCAATAGGGAAATACAGATTTGTGTCTTTAGCCTTCCCTTCTGCAAAAATTTGCTGAGTGAAGACAATTTACCAGGCATTATTCTAGGTATGAGGGAGACTGCTGTGAACAGATAGATTTCAGTTCCCCTGTTCTCTTGGAGTTTACCTTCTAATGGAGACAGGCCATAAACCAATCACAAATACATACACAACTTAGTGAAGGTAGTGATGTGTGTCACAGAGGATAATAAAACAGCAGGGGGAAGAAGAGTGAGGAAGACTGTTGCCTTAGAGAAAGGCACCAAGAAAGGGCCCGTTGAGCAACTGACCTAAACAGAAGACAGTAGTAAATAAAAGACTGGACCACTGAAGCCCAGATCACAACATATTCTAAATATAAGAAACAAAAGTATTAGAAATCTAACTAATGGTCTATGGCCATACCACCCTGAACACACCCAATCTCGTCTGATCTCGGAAGCTAAGCAGGGTCGGGCCTGGTTAGTACTTGGGTGGGAGAAATCTAACTAATGTAGGTGAGTGTCTCTAAGTAATACAGTAAAAGAATATTCAAAACATTCACACCAAATTGAAAAAGGGTTTGGGAAACCTACTCATCCTACTCTGAGAGCAGCCTCTCTAAATTCTCTCAGTAATCAGTACATATGTTACATGTCATATTTCACCCATAATTCTGGACGTGAACAAGTGGCATCTTCTTTCAGTGCTCATATATTTTTAAACAAGATTTTGTTTTATTTATTTGATAGGGCTGGGGGACGGTAGAGGGAGAAGCAGAGCAGACTTTCTGTTGAGTAGGGAGCCTGATGCAGGACTCAATTCCAGGACCCTGGGATCATGACCTGAGCCGAAGGCAGACCTTAACTGACTGAGCCACTCAGGCGCCCCAATTCCTATACATTTTTATATTCCACTATTAGAAGCTTCCAAGACAAGCAAGCTATTTTGTTTGTTTTCTGTAGTAGAGTAGCACATTACTAACTACAAAATACTGGTAAAAAATTTTAAAAAGCAACTTAGATATGTTTTACTCATTTTGATTTTCTATTGACTTTGATTAAGCATTTAAGAAACTCTGAGTTCCTGAAACAATAGACTATATTAGCTAGTTTTTCTTATGCGTATTTGTAAGGGTTCTGCTGTCCATTATTATTTTAAAATTTCCCTCTTCTCTTTTCACCCATCCAAAACAGAAAACACACCTTGATTTCTGTGATGAGATAAAATTATTTTCATGTTTGCAGTTCTTATGCAGTAACACCTTCTTCAAAATGCCCTATTCTCCAAAGTGCTATTTAAGTTTTGCAATGATTTTAACATTCAGCCTAATTGTTCAGTCTTTAGAGAAGAAATTAATGAAAGGGACAACCATTTAAAGCACAAGAGCTTTGTTCACACTTCATTAAATATTTTAAATGGCTATTTTATTTTATAGCTTTTGCATTCCTTTTGAATTATAGGTGGCTTGCTTTTTATACCAGGAATTTTCAATCTCTCTGCAAAGAAACCTTGCTGCATGTAACACCTGGTTTATAAACATATTCTTCTTATTTTTACTTTCCATTATTCTGAGATGAATCTACATTTGAAAACTCATGTCAAGGTTTAATCGTTTTAGAAGTCTTCACTAATATGAAAGTTTATTTTATCTCTTTTCTAAAATTATATGTAAGTGACCTCTGTCTCCCTCCAAAAGTAATTAATTTATTTCAGTATTATACTTTCTGTGCAAAGCAGTCATTGAGAAGTGTTTCAGATAAAATGTTATTGCTTTAAGAAAAATGCAATTGATCAAAACAAATGTAAAATTCCAGGGGTGCTTGGCTTGCAACTTCTTGATCTTGGGGTCAGGAGCTCAAGCCCCACTTTGAGCATAGAGTTTAATTTAAAATAAAAATTAGGGGCACCTGGGTCAGGGTCAGTCAGCGAAGCATCTGATTTCCACTCAGGTCATGATCTACCTGTCCTGGGATGGAGCCCTGCATTGGGCTCCCTGCTCAGCAGGGAGTCAGCTTACCCCTTTGCCTCTGCCCCTCCCCTGTTCATGTTCTCTCTCTCTAACAAATTAAAAAAAAAAACAAAAACTACAAAAAAACCCTTCAAAAATGAAAATTAAAAAATTTTTAAATAGATTAAAAAATAAAAATCAAATTCTAATAAAACCACACTGAAAGCAAACTGATCTGTCATTCCATACACAAATTTTAACTTTATGATAGACCAGTCACTACCTCTGATTAGTTGCTACTTAGTAATTATTAGATCTACATGCTAGTTTCATTATTAATTTGGACTTTGTATAATTAAACCCAATGCAGTTTTATTAGGCAGATTATGATGTAGCTTTGCAGTAGCTTCCCTGTTTTTCCTCAGAACTGCCCCTCCAAGAGCATGGGTCTCTGAGACTGGTTTGCACTATTTCTTTCTACCTCCATCCCTGCAGAAGTTGTGCCCGGCAGAGCCCTTGTTCCATACCTCCACAGTCCCTCTGTACAAGGATATTAGACATCAGTAGGTGATTGGTGACACTATGGGTGGTGGGTAATGTGGGCTCACAGACTGAGTTTGCCGTTTTCTGCTGCCTGTATACACACTTGAGGAGAACAAACACCCATTATAAGACAGAAAAGAAAAAGCACAGATGATGAAGGAAAGCCTCAGGTCCTAATGATAGTTTTTGAGTGACCCCTGAATTCTCCCCAGTATATCCTCTTTTCCTAAGCCATTCTAAATTTGATTTTGCTCATTGTAAATTCCAAAAATATAATAATCAAGGTATAGAGCCTAAAGATATAAAACATAACCACTAAGCACTAATTTGGAGGCAAGGTTTTAGTATTTTTAGTGTGGTTTCGAACTTGGGTATAGATGCCGCTTATAACAAACCTTATAAAATAAAAATGGGATTGGCTTAACATAAAAGTATACATTGAAAACAAAATTTTAGGTTTCAAGTTGAAGTTGTTATGGAAGAAATATGCCCACTGAAAATTCGTATGTTGAAGCTCCGACTCCCCTACCCCCAGCCATGTGGCTTATATTTGGAGATATGGACTCTAAGGAACTAAGGTTACATGAGGTCATAAGATTGGGGCCTGGCTCCTGTAAGGTCAGTAGCCTTGTGTGAAGAGAAGCCAGAGAGCTTGCTCCCTTTCTTTCTCTGCATACCCACCGAGGAAAGACCATGTGAGGACACAGAGAGAAGATGGTTGTCTACAAGCCAGGTAAAGAGCTGGATTTTGCACCATAAATTAAGCATGCTGGAAACCCTATTCTAGAATTTCCAGCCTCCAGAATCACGAGAAAATTAATTTCTGTTGTTAGAGCCACCCAGTCTGTGCTATTTAATACATGCCCAGTATATACACACATTCCATATTATATATCAAAAAACTGAAAACCAGGATACAGCAGCTTGCCCTAATTCATCTTACATTACTGTAAGAGAGGATAGGAGTTTATAATTTAATAATTTCAGACACAGAAGAACAAAGAAATTGTAGTGTGAGGCAGAAATGGTTAAGGACCTTACTAGGCTGATTTCTAAATTTGGAAATAGGCATTTATAAATTAAATGACTTTAATTTTCAATAGTGCCTTTGAGGTATGAACTCAGTCTTTCAGAGTTCTGTCACTGATTATAATAAATAATACGCAGAGAATGGCTCAATGGATTTCCCCTATATCACACACCCTTTCTTCCCATGGGAGCACAGAACCATGGCTCAGTCCTCATGACAAAAAAAGTATCAGTTCTATAGTATGAAAGAAAGTCTATTATCTTAGTCTCGTTCTTGATATATTAATGGATCTAACATAATTCAGAAACTCTATTTCTTTCTAACAAAGCCTGTATTTAAAAATGATTTCTTTGCTGCTGTATACAATAATTTAAAAAAATCAGCTTTGAGACACAAAAGCAGAATGATCAAATTTTTGTGCTAGGGAGTATCCACATTCTCTTTCCTCAGGCAGTAAGTGTCGTGGCTCAGTTTGTACATAGAAGCATGCCAGGCAACATAATTTAAGAGAGAAATTATAATGTTATCATTTAAATATGCTTAAAATACAGCCTCCTGTCTTTCTACTAGCAAAATTGGGACTGCCTCTCTGATTCATTTTACTTTTCTTTGTTCAAAGAATAGTTGGTGATACGGACAGAGCCTTTTAGCAGTTATCCTGGAAGAGTGGAGAATTAGGAGGCAATGAAGTCCAAAAAATACCATCAGAATAAAGCTTAAGAACAGAGTGAGACTCAGTGAGTGAGTGAGGGTATCTGTTAAGCCCATTTCTGGGCCAATTAAAAAAATCTATATTTAGATCATGACAAAATATCTCCATGACAATGTCAAAAGACTTGTCTAGAGTTCATCAAAATGTTTTATATCAATTCCATGCTGCATGTTCTATCTTATGCTTCTTGAAGGCAAGTACTTACTGTCAACACATTTATCCTTCCAGTGTCTACCATCCAGCAGTTCCACAGCCATTACTTGAACTATTGATTTACTTGGCATGTCAACAAATGACAGAAGCAATGAGGGTTTCTACTGTAGGTATTTGCTGGAAATGTTTTCTCTTTTTTTCTAACAAAATGTTTGACCAAACCCCAAATGGTCTGGGTTTATCCTTTTGAAGATCAAGTTTAATGTAGCAATACCGAATTCCCCACATAAATCCTCTATATTAAAAATGACAAGGGAGACAAAAACAAACAAAAGTAGCTGGGGGAATTCCAGTTACTATTTTTTACAAGCTATCTTGAGAAAACAAACCAGAACCATCACTAATCATTCCCCATACTCATTGACTTTGGGTTTAATGCCTTTGAATTACAGTCACTCAAAAACCATTTTAAAATAAAGTACTTCCAAAAATCACAACAGAAATACTGACTATCACTATTTCTCAAATAGTGTTAATCTGATTGATGACAATGTAAAAAAAAAGTCAATTTGTGACTACTTCACTAAAATAATATATGATGTGCATTTCTGAGCCGTAAGTTTCAAATGAAATCCAATCTCAAAAACTATAAGGAAATATCCTCCACTGTACCATTCTATCAATGTTTAGACAGAATTCCCTATGTACCAAACTATTGTAAACTCAATAATTCAAAGATAATTATAAACTTGAAAAAGAATAATTGTTTATATAGGTTCAACCTGCAACTTATACAAAGCTTTCACTCTTTAGAGGCTCCAAGTGGGCATGACCACAGGCTAATTTGTGGTTGTTTTGTCCTTATATAACAAAGACAGAAAGAAGAAACAGAGCTCTTTTACACCATGATTGATTTCTACCCAGGAAGTCTTCTCATTTAAAAAATATTCACCAAGAAGTCAAGATGTCAATCACACCAAAATAGCACTGCTCCTGTTTATGTTTCTATTCCACATGTCATGAACTCGGGGCTTGAGAACAAACAGACGTCAGCACAGACTCCACCTGGAGCCTTCCTTCTCCTCACAGCCCTGGAAACAATAACAAAAATTTAAATAAAGTCGAAAGAACAAAGAGGCCTTGAGAGACCTTGTGGCAAGTTACTATCTGAGACCCGTAGGTGAAATAATCTTTTTTCTTTTTTAGAGTGTTGGGGCCTGAGCCTCAAAACTTTTCTTTCCAGAGCATTCTGGTAATGTAACCACCTGAACCTCAAGAAACAGCTTTACTGGGGCACCTGGGTGGCTCAGTGGGTTAAAGCCTCTGCCTTAGGCTCAGATCATGATCCCAGGGTCCTGGGATCAAGCCCCCCACCGGGATCTCTGCTGGGCGGGGAGCCTGCTTCCTCCTCTCTCTTCTCCTACTTGTGATCTCTGTCAAATAAATAAACAAAATCTTTTAAAAAAATTATTAAAAAAAAAGAAAAGAAACAGCTTTACCTGTGACTAATCCACAACTCAACTGATTTTATGAAATCCAACTTCTCCTGAAGCATCTTCTTGTGTATTTAGACAAGAAGAATCTGATTTTAAAATGCACTTGCTCATTTCCATTCCCATTAGAAGACCATTGAAAATAAAGTGTGATTACTTGAAAAATAAAAAGGACCACAGCACATTTTCTGATAACCCATCACATTCCTGTTGCCAACTGGCACCTCTGTGCCCATGATGGAAGGAAGCATTCATCTCTGCCAGTCACTAACATCCAGACCACCAGGACTTTACTGTCATCTCCCTGGGTAATGCTGGGCAGGGGTTCTAATCTGACCTCTCCGAACCTCAGTGTTTTCTCTCAAGCAATGGGGCTGGATTGGATAATCCTTTAAACCCTGTTCAGTTCTAAAATTCTAATTTCTCTATTTGACATAATTTTAAAAGTAAAAGTGAACAGGTTAATATACGTTTGTATGTGTTTAGGTGGCTAGAAGGAATTTCTCCAGTCTGTAAATTTCCATTATAATTTATTTGTACCTTTCACTCCGTCTATGACTTCCCTAAACTCCTACAGTACTTTGTCTTTTTATATGTAACATTTAATAGGCGCCTCTTCACTTGTACCAGACTCAAACTCTGCTACTAAACTGAATATCCTTGAAGGTAGGGATCAATCTGTGATCACCTTTGACTCCTTCACATAAGCCAATGCTTTGAATGTGGCAGCATACATATGGTCATGTTTGATGAGGAAATGAATGCTGGATAAATGATACTCAACTTTGGGGATATTTGTAAAAGATACAGTCATATATATGATCTAAAAAATACACAAAATATCTGGGTTTTAGGATGTACTACTTAACAAAGGACCTGGTCAAATAAATGGTACAGTAAATGGTACATTAGACATTTTTAAAAATACATTCAGATGTTCTGGGTAATTTGATATAAAATGCTGTTAAAAATTTTAAGGTTTTTTTTTAACATAAAAAGACAAGTGACTCACAGAGTCTTGAGGCAATCTCAAAAATAAAGTCTGTAATTTAAAGGAAGTCATTTATAAAAATAAAGCAGTTACTATATTCTGTTCAGTATGGCTTAGAAAGGAAGAGTCCTAGATAAATCAAATTTAGTTGAGGCTGGTAATTTTGACCCTGTAAAAGACCCACTGGTTTTTCTGTATTCATTTTAATTCTTTAAATATTCTTGAAAATCAACAGTATTTTACAATATTTTACACGGAAACACATTTTAAAGTTTCCTAGATGTTGCTTTCTTAGATATGACAGCATTCCGTTACTATCTTAATTGTTCTCAAGTCCATTTCATGAAGCCTTATAAGACTATGGCCTGATATTATCAGTACATGTTATTATTTTGGAATATTGCCATCAAACTGAGAATAAGCCCCGTGTTTATTGTACCCTATCTGACCTAGCCTACATCTGTTCCTCCAACCTCACCTCAGACCTCTCAACCCCAGTCAGTGCTCCAGGCATCCTGAGCCACAGAACATGATCCTTCCCACTTGGGAGTCTGCTGCCCTTGGGATGTCTGCTGGAGACATCACTGTCCCAACTTTTCACAGCCTTGTCATTTATCAGCTTCCAGGTCTTTCATGGAGGTCATCCCTGGTGTCTGCATTAAAGTCAGCCCCTCTACAACTCTCTTTCATAGCATTCTATCCATTAAATCCCCAACCTCCCTTAAAACCTTTATTTTATCTATTTATTTATACATACTTATAAATACATATTTATGTAAATTTATCCGAGTGTCTCCCCCACTAAAATACAAATTCCATAACAGGACAGGCCTTATGTGTCCCGTTCACTATTGTTCAATAGTGAACAGGGCAGATTTATTCCTAGTGACTGATATGTAGCCAATGTTCAACATCCATCTGTTGAATGAATGCATCAGTCAATGATCACCTCCAATGTAATCAAGAACCTGCAGCTCATACATGTTTACTCCTCATTTAGAATAAACTGATTGTGTTTAGCAACATTTTGTTTGTAATTAAATTTTCTGATACTATATGAGGAAGTTAAGTTAAACACAAAATGTGACTCTGCCCTAAAAAATACTATGTTCTTAGACCAAAACAAAACTTCCATACAGGTAAGGCCATAGTGAATGAAGTTTCATGCACGCAATGAAGTGTATTATAAATGAACTGTACACACCCCATGTTTCCATGGTTCAAAGGTTAGGGGAAATGATGGGAGAGAAGATTTCTAGAGTTCATGGAACTTGAGGCACTCATAACAATGATGATAACCACCATCAAATACTGAGCACCTGTTATGTGCTAGTCACTGTGTTAGGGAAGCATTATTTTTAATTTCAGTCATTTCAGTTGCAGAAGTAATACATGCTTATGACAATTCAAACAAGAGCAGTGTTCAGGTAGAAGTCTCCTCCTCCTCCACTCCGGCCCCACCTATCTAATGAACCATATTGACAGTGGTAGGTACATCCTTCCATAACTCTTCCATTGTTCATATCTACCCCTAGGTACAGGGCTTACACTGAGCTGGCTACAAACTGGTAAGCAATCCAGCTGCTCAGAGCCAAGATCTCTTTTGCTAGGCTTGTATCTGTCCTTTATAAGTTGTTTAATAATTGCTTAATAATTGGATCAGTTCTGCTTAGTCAGATACTTACGACATTGCTTTTGTATTAACAACTGGACTCCACACGCAGTGGCATAACTTATTCAGCCATTCTTTTATGAGTGGATATTAAGGTTTATCCAATTTGTTGTAGTAAAAATCCTTACATATGTGGCTATATTTTAGCACCATATTTATGTCAGAAATATTCCCACAAATAGGATTACCAACTCAATGGGTATACACAGTTTTTAAACATTTCCTAAGAAAAGGAACTGGGATTTATGAATTTAGATCTATGGACGCCAAATAGCTTGAACAGACAAAGTGGAAACTGGATGGAATTTTGAGGAAAGGGCTAAGATAAAGTCATGGCGGCAAGAAACAACATGGTGTATCACGTGACAATCAGGGACTCAGATCCAGTAAGCCTGGTGGTAAAATCTGGGGGTACTTAGATGTGGGGGTGGGCTACTGAAGGCTGGGTAACATGGATCTTGATGTCAACTGGAAGAATTTAGATTTGCTACTCTAGGAAGCAAAGAACCATTTATAATTATTATTGTAACATTTGCAATAACAAGACAAATGATTAAGCAACCTTTCAGAATCAGAAGAAAAAAACCCCAGCAGTCTGCTGACCCACACATATTTGAGCTTGAGCGTGGTGTTCTCTTCCAGACCATATGGACTTTGGCAGTCTCAGTTTCCTCAGGAACTCCTTGAGTAACAGAATGAGAACAACTCACTGTTCAAATGCAAATGCTTTCTCATCAACTCAAAATTGCTCCTATTATCAAGTTTGAGAAATATAACAACAGCAAAAGCCCTCTAAGGACACAATCAATGACACGCCACAGGCAACTTCCTATTCCCAGTCCTTTCTTCTCTTGTCACAGACTGAGGCTGGAGAGGATGCTGGGGCAATCAGCTTTGACCCCTAATAAGTCCACTCTCCTCCCTGTCTAAATATATTTGTTTTCCGTTTTAGCAGATCCTCCTGGAGTGATCATGGTATTCTGTATCCTCAGTCAACCAATAGGTCCAACCAAGGGTGGTCTTACTGTAGCCTGAACGATCAAGGCTCTAAATATCTGTGGCACCTAGTATTTTACAAAGAAGCCCTTTGGTTTATATAGCTTCAGTTTTAAACAGCAATGACCTCATCAGAAAAAATGCAGAATCTGAAGTGGAAGCAAGATAATCCAACAATTCCACCATACAAAAAACCTAACCTAACCCCTCTCTCTAGACACACACACACACACACACACACACACACACACACACACACAGAGGAATATTACTCAGCCATCAAAAAGAAAGAAATCTTACCATTTACATTGACATGGATGGAAGTGGAGCAGATTATGCCAGCGAAATAAGTCAATCAGAGAAAGACAATTATCATATGACTTCACTCATGTGCAGAATATAAGGAATAGCACAGAGGATCTTAAGGGAAAGGAAGGAAAACTGAATGGGAAAAAATCAGAGAAGGAAACAAACCATGAGAGACTCTTAACTATGGGAAAGGAACTGAAGGTTGTTGGAGGGGAGGTGGGTGGGGTTTGGGGTAACTGGGTGATGGGCATTAGGGAGGGTGCATGATATGATGAGAACTGGTATTACATGCAACTGATGAATTACTAAACTCTACATCTGAAACTAATGATGTACAATATGCTGGCTAATTGAACTTAAAAAAAAAAATAACCACTCTGTCTTTGTCTTTTTTACTATTTTTACTTCTTTGTATCCTGAAATATTATTATACTTTATGGATCCATCATTTACCTTTTTCTTCAAATACTCTGTAGGTGATCTCATATACTACCAAAGCATCAACATGATCTTTGAGTCAAGGACTACTAGATTCCTGATCCAAATTCTCTTCTGAGTTCCAGACCCACAGTTACAATTCCCTATTGGATATTTTTACTGAACTGAAAGCAGTTTCAGCCAGTAATGCCACAGTATGATTGTTTCTGGCTGTTGTCCTTTCTAACTGGTTGGTATCGATATCATACAGTACAGTCCTACTGTACTGGTGGCTAAATATTTTTCATATTATGCTTATCACAGCACATCAAATTTAACCCATCCCAAGCTAAACTCCCCAATTATTCTGTTTCCAATCTGCTCTATGTCTTCTACTTCTCTCTCAGTTAATAGCACTACCATCAACTCTATTGCCTAAGCAAGAAACTTTGGAGTCATTTCTATTTTCTCCTTATTTAGCATCCATATCCAGTGATCATGTCCAGCTGTTCTCTCTCCAGACTTTTATGTATATCCATGCTCTCCTCCCCACTGCAAGCCACTGTCAATTTCTCAGTTTATACGCTGTCATCATTCACCTAGCATACTGCTTTAGCTGTTTCCTCTAATTCCACCATGCCCACTGCCTAAACCATTTCTCACATAGCATCTAAAGTTACCTTTATAAAGTACATATTTTATCACATAATTTCAAATTCCACAAAAATTTTTCCTAATTTCATCCAACAGAAATGTGTAGGAATACACGTTAGATAAGGAACAAGATAGAATAACGGTTCAGATTTTATTAAAATAAAATGTCCTATTATGAGCCACTCTCTGTGTTGGACACTGGACACCATGGAAGAAAGACCTGGTACCTCTCTAGCAGGAAGTGAAAACAATAAATTAACCCTAGTAGTTAGGTTTACTAGGTAGAATAGAAGATGCTCAGTTAAAGTTGAATTTCTGATAATGAATAGTTTTTTAGTATAAGTACACCACTAATACTTCATGGGATACACTTAACACTAAAAATATAGCTTACCTGAAACTCAAATTTTTATTTGCTAAATTTAGAAACCCTAATGCAATAAATGATGATGTATGCTAAAATAAAGGTATGCAAATTACAAAACTACTACAAAAGAGACAGATTAACTCTGTCTATATGGCCTAAAAAAATCTTCAGAAAGGAGTGACACCAATTAAAGTGATTAAGAGTAGTTAATTGGGTGAATAATGTGTGTGTGTGTGTGTGTGTGTGTGCATGTGTGTGCACATGCATGTGCAGTAGCAACATGAGAGACATTTCAGGCAGAGGAGAAGACATTTTCAAAGGCAGGAAAGAGAAAAAACTGAGTATTTGCAGTGCTGTGCTGATAAATGCACTATTATTTCTCTAAAACAGACAACAGCAAAAGTGTTGATTTATATAGTTTGCCAATTTCCATTGTACAAATACTCTGACCAGGGCAGATTTCAAACCAGAAATGTACTATCACTTTAACATGGAGTTGGTAAAAGATGTGGGACTGCAGTATTTCTATCACATAGTATTTCTAATGTGTAGACACAATGGATGTGAGTAACTCAAGTGCATAAATAGTCACATGTAGCAAAATAATTAGGAGGTGGTGATTCTTGAATATTTATTACCTTTGTTTTAATGTAGTTTTCCGAACTGTAAGTTTATACAATTTAATTTTTAATAGTAACACTGTTTAAGCAACCAGATGTAAGGTTTTTGAAAATTTATTTTTTAAAAGATTTTATTTATTTGTCAAAGAGAGAGAGAGAAACCGCACAAGCAGGGGGAGCAGCAGGCAGAGAGAGAAGCAGGCTCCTCTCTGAGCAGGGAGCCTGATATGGGGCTCGATCCCAGGACCCTGGGATCATGACCTCAGCCGAAGGCAGATGCTTAACCTATTGAGCCATCTAGATGTCCAGGTTTTTGAAAATTTAAGAGTTGGCTTTCATGAGTTAGTATAGGCCATCCTTTTTTTTTTTTTTTTAAAAAGATTTTATTTATTTATTTATTTATTTGAATGAGATCACAAGTAGGCAGAGAGGCAGGCAGAGAGAGGGGGGAAGAAGGCTCCCTACTGAGCAGAGAGCCTGATGCAGGGTTCGATCCCAGGACCCTTGGATCATGACCTGAGCCAAAGGCAGAGGTTTAACCCACTGAGCCACCCAGGCACCCCAGTATAGGCCATCCTTAAGTCCGTCACTGTGTGTTGGTGAACTACAAGTCTATACTGGTGAAGTATAAAGGGTTTGTGTGAAAGAGGACATGTGTGGGAACATGAATGAATAGGACAGGGGAATCTGGGCAGTGGCAGGTATTAGACGTCCCTTTTATACAACTCCCATCAGTCTACATATGGAAAGATGGATTATAGAGATAGATTAACAATAATAATGATAACGATACTAGTAATAATATATACACACACACATATTGAAGGTTTACCACTTTGACTTATAGGATTCAACTTACAAAGTGTCCTACTCATCCCTGTGCAATGAAACAAAAGGAGCAATTAGCATCAGAGGTCTGAGTAACAACTCCATCATCTACTGGTAACCAAAAAAGTAGAAACGAATGTATTCTTTTGGGGGAGAAAAGTAACTAAAGTTTAATGTGGCAAAGGGTTTGTATACCCAAAATTGCCAAATAAAATTCCCAGTTAGTGTCACGATGAATCCCAGGTATCTTTTCAGAAACATGTACATTTGCTGTTTCTGCACGAGGTAGAAACACCCTTATTTTTTAGGATATAACTCCAGTGTTACAAATTTTCTTTCTTTTTCTCTTCCTATTCTCTCAAAGATCACCCTGTTCACATTGGCTTTGATTCCTTCTGGGCATGTTTGTAAACATTACCTCCCATATTCCTTTTTCTGTCTCCCTCTATTTTATTCAAGAATTACTTAGAGTTTTATGGGGCGCCTGGGTGGCTCAGTGGGTTAAAGCCTCTGCCTTCGGCTCAGGTCATGGTCTCAGGGTCCTGGGATCGAGCCCCGCGTCGGGCTCTCTGCTCAGCGGAAGCCTGCTTCCTCCTCTCTCTCTGCCTGCCTCTCCGCCTACTTGGGCTCTCTGTCTGTCAAATAAATAAATAAAATCTTTAAAAAAAAAAAAAAAAAAAAAGAATTACTTAGAGTTTTAGAACAGAGATGTTTCTCAAGCCCTTTGCCTTCTTCTCTTTCGGAAATAAACATAATGCAGAAATCCAATGTCAGATTATAAATACAGTCTCCTTGCTTCTAATAAATTCTAATTATAGCTGTTAAAATGATCAACAATAGCAATTTATAATCAATCAACCAATAAGTAAAAGTTAACATCTTTTATGTGTTTTGACACGTTACTAAAAGCTTGCAGAAATCTGTGAGCAAGAGAGACATAATAGAAATGAATAAAGATGAGGAAATGCCAGGAAATCCAGACATTGGATTTGAGGCTTAACTGGAAAGGCAACAGCAAACCAAAATACATTTTAAATCAAAAAGTAATACGATGAAAATGGGATTTAAGAAAGAATATCTTAAGAATATACCCAGGATAGTTTGTATATAACCAGCAGCTTCAAACCTGTACTTATAATTTATATACAACTCAGTGCCCCCCAATTTTTTAAATTGATAAATATAAAATTTGTGCAAGAAAAACAAATAGTTCTTTTGGCCCACATGTCAACATTCAACAAAGAATCTAGGGGGAAAAAACCCACAAAAGACATGGCAAGTGGTCATTTTTCATGTGTATTTTGCAACATCACCCTTCTGATAATCACATATTTACTTTCAACTGAGAACTGATTAGACTAGCTTTAAAATTTATAATTTTATCAGAAGAAAAACGTCACAGTTCCTATGCCAATGTAGAAAGAAAAACTACAAAAGTTCTTTTGTTCTAATTATTCAATTACGAGACTTTCTGTGTCTGACATAACCCCCACATTTAATATTTTCATGAAAGAGACTGGGACAGCAACGGTATACCATGTGGGGTTTCATTTTGGTGCCTTATTCCACTTAAACACTCTTGACCATCTTATGCAAGAATTAGGAAAATAAAAAAGAACTAAAACAGAGTTCATAAACTCAGCAGATTTAAGACATGTGCATGAATGAAGAGGCGGGAAGTGGTATGTGCTCTAGGACAGAGAGGTGCCCCCCAAAGCTCAGAGGAAGTAGAAATCCTGGGAGGGTGATTGGCTGGGTAAGTTTCAGAGAAAATTACATGTGAGCAAGTCAGGTGTGGGTGACAAAATTACAAACTAAAATCAATAGGGGCAAAAAGAATGGAGAGCATTTTCAGTGAGCAGGGAATAACATAGTTTTGTAAAACATATGACAGAGAGAAGGTTTTGTAGGAGTGAAGACAGCCAGGCAGTAGACAGTTAGGGCAGGGTCTGTAATTCATTCATGGGCTCTTGGGCTTTGTGCCTCAGAAAGGGCAGCCGCTCTGACCACAGCTGGTAGGATGCTTTAGACTGGCCAAAGAACAGGAGGCAGAAAGGACAATTCGGTTTCCACCTCCAAGTCAAAGAGAAGGGGAATCTGAAATAAGACGATGGCAGTGAGAAGGGAAAGAAGGAACAGATGTGAGAGACGATTCAGAATTAGAGCTGACAGGACATAGTGACTGATTACATGTAGGGAACACAGGAAGGGAAGAGTTGCAAATGACTCAGGGGTTTCCCATCTGGAGGACAGGGAGAATGGAGACGGTGCATACAAGAGAGAGAAGGTGAAGAAGGATGCCGTGTGTGACTGTGTGTGTGCCGGGGAGTGGGATGTGCAAGAGGATACAGAATTCAGTTGTTTGACTCAGACCAAGCAACCTGAGTGCCTTTATGTATAAGGTATCGTGTTGGTCACTGGGAAGAGTCCAGTGGCAAATGAGATCCCATTTTGTTGAAAGTAAAACATTACATGCCTTCTGATCTTAATTGCAAAAAACCTAAATTTTATTTTCATGCACACACACATACACACACACACAAGAAATATAACTCAAAGCCATACTTCCTCCAAGCCTGAACTTTTCTCCAAGACTATCCCCTGAGCTACCATAGTAAATGACACTGCAAAAAAAACTAGCCCAAGTATTTTAACACTTTTCAATGCTCCAAAGGGTAACAGATGGTGGAAAAAGCTCTTTGGAACTGCATGGAAAGGCAGAGTGAGAAAAAGCAAAGGGACAAATGAAAGAGGAGGCTTTCATTCTCTTCCCTGATTCTCTATATTCTCTACTCCTTAATGTTTATCATCTCAGTATATTTACAATAAGAGGGATAACAAAATCCACCTTGGAGTCATTTGTCCGTTGGCACTCATTATTGAAATCAAATCATCGTGTGAATCAAAAGAAAGCCATTTGTATCAAGTTCGAGTGGTATAACATAATATTACATATTATAGTAGGCCAACAACTTTCATAAATTACTATCTCTACCTTCAAGAAGTAAACACTACAGGTAGAGAGACAAGATACAAAAAAATGTTTAAAGCCAATAAAATTTTTTTTAAATAACTAAGGCAACCAAATAAAACATGTTCCAAGACAGTACAAAATTTATGGACGAATGACTAGTGTATTTCTGAAGTATTGCAAGAGCTCATCCTTGAATTATTTATCAACCCCCACTTTCTGCAAGCAAAACAAATAAGAACCTGCATATTTCGTATGCAAGGAAACTTAAATGCAGAAAGCAATGCATGAAAGCAATTTTGTACATGTTTCTAGGTCTATCAAATTTTATACTCTTCTTGAATTTATACCAACTTGGGGTGAATATCATGGAGAATGTGATTTACTCACTAATTACGTATTATGCCCAACATACTCCCACGTAGAGTGAATTCTTTGAATCAAGAAACCTATGGCATTCTTATCGTCTTCTAACCTCTCTACAGCATAGCCCAGGATTGAGCAAGAAGAGAACTGATGGCCTGTGGATCCTCACTTAGCTCACTGAAAGGGATCATCAGACTGCCTCTGAAGAAGTCTGAAGTCCAGGCTCTGGAGTCAGACTGCCTGGCTTGCAATTCTGGCTTCACTTTAGTGGATGTAAGTACATAAGCAAGTAACTTACATCTCTATGCCTCAGTTTCCTCATTTGTAAAATGAAGGTAGTAATGGTAATTTATAGAGTTTTGTGAGAGTTAAATGCACATGAAGTACCTAAAACAGAATAGTATTTAATTACAGTTGTTTTTGTCATCTGAGTTTATACAGAACCAGCAATGGGCTAAAAACAGACACTCTTCCACCCTAACCTTATGCAAAACTCAGGTTGGTGAGTGGTTCTGAAAACCTAGATGTGTGTTCTATTCCTTTTTGATGTTCCAATATGAAATAGTTCTTTCCATTGTGCCAGAGTCTTCCTTCCTACGGATTTCCCCTAAGGAATCAGAAAAGAGGTACAAATTATAGGGAATGTAATTCTCTAAAGCCACATTCCTTTTCAATTTCCTTACTTTTTCATTAGCTTTCCTAAAGTAATTCACAACTCTAATTCTTTCCTCTTTTTACCGTCTTTGCTCTTCCTTGTTCCTTTCTCTGTTACATTTACTTGTCACCACAGCCTGCTGCTTTCTCCTTCCAAATGCCTCTCTCATCCATTTTTTCCATAACCATTATCATCACCCTTACTATTATTAACCATTTCTGGTCTATTTTAGTCATCTTCTAATTGGTCTCTTTCTCTCCAGGAATGCCCTATTATCATCCATTATGCATACTTCTGAAAGATTCATCATCCCAAAGCATTCCTTTCAATCTGGGTAGCTGAGCGTTCAGATACTTTCTTGTCTTCCTTCAGAGTAAAAACCAGTTCCCTGAGTCTGGACTTCAAGGTCCCAACCTTCCTTTAGAGGTTTATGGTCCTTGACTCTTTTGCTAAATAGACTTTGATCATTTACTTGCACTGTAATGTGTCTTTTATATCTGCATAGCCACAAACTTATCCATCCATCCTTCCTTCCTCCCTCTCTCCTTTCCTCCCTTCTTTCCTTCCTTCTGTCCATCCATCTCTTATCTTCCACAATTAAATTATAAAGTCCTTAAGAGCAGAACCCATAGCTAACATTATTTTTAGAGACTTTCTTTCATCCTCCAGTTTTACACAGTATTTAAAACATAGCTTGTGCTCAATAGGTTTTTTAAAAATTACAGTAAAATATCAGATAGCATATAATTGTTAACATAAATAGAATAAAATGCCAAGTATTACTGTCTCTACCAAGTTTTCCTGACCTCCAATTTTGAGTTGTATTTCTCTGTGCTTTCATGTCAATCTGTAAATTCTTTCATAGTTTATCATCATACTTTGTTGTAATCATCTGTTTGTTGGTTTAACTAAGTTCTAACTTATTAATAGTTTTATAAGTCTCTGTGTCAGTGAATGAGTAAAAATGAATAAATCCATGTAAAAATATATGCTACATATATGGGTCATTTGAAAATGATGGAAATCTTATTTAATATTACCCAGAGTTAAATAAGACTTAACGGGTCTGCTTTCAGCATGTCATATTCTGAATTTGTCTACCTAATGACCTCAATTATATATTACTAGTGATGCTATCTAAAGTCATTAAAGACAGTCTAGACACATTCACAATGTTGAATATTTGTTACATATACATAATAGATGAGTGCATTCATTTATCTACCAAAATCATTTTTTACTAAGTAAACATTAATTCACTGCATAGATTGCCCAAGGTCCTGGGCATGATCTTTTCTTTTTATTTAATACCTTTCTTTTAATACCAATGCAAAAGTAGCCAGTGGGTACAGATTTTCTTTTAGCTATAAGCTTGCTGTTTTTGCACAATAATCATCTATTTTCTTGGCATTGGCACACTGTTCTCAATCTGGACAAAAGACTCTGTAGAAGAGCAGAAGAAATAGCAGAGATTCACAGAGTAACCAGTTTGGACCCTGAGGCACAGCGACTTTCTAATAATAATATTGCCAAAATTTATTTCCCTTTGCATTCTCCAACATGAGTTTTGGGAGAGCCAATTCAGAGATAGCCGTATTAATTTTGATTTTTGGAATTATTACTCATCCCAACTAATCTTCATTTTCACTGAGCATCCCCATAGTACATATCAGTGGTTCTAAATCATGAGAGTATGTCAGGATAACTTGGGGAAGTTTTCTAAATACACATTTCCTGGCCCTCTCTACTCATGCACAGTAGGGAGCATTTGATACATAATGGGCTAGTGTGAGGTACAGTGTATCCCTATAAAAAGTGCCCCAATGTGTTTTTATACCACCACTCTCATTAAGAAACACTAATAGATAAGATACAGTCTATGTTTTAACTGAATTAGCCAAAAAGTTTTTTTTTCAAACTGTGTCAATATGAGCACACTCTAAGAGCTTCACTAATATTTGTTAAATGGACAAAATAATGAATAATGTAGAGATGTTCACTGCTACTTTAGTAGAATACATGAATAATATTTATACAATGCTTTATACACAACTCTTATGTACTTTATCTCATTTCATCCTCAAAACTTGCCAATGAGATAACTAGAAACAATTTTCTTCCTATTTTCAAGTTGAGAAAACTAAGATTCAAGAAGGCAAGCTCCTGGGCCAGTGTTACCCAGCAAGTGAGAATCAGAGCAAGGGCTAAAAATATTTGGATCAAAACCTGAATGCTAGGGTTTACCCTCTACTTCCTGAAGAACTCCAAAATTCTCCTTAATCATAATGTAAATCATCTGGATATTGTGAATCCATCCTGTGCTATGAATCCAGATACCTGGATTCTAGACCTAGATCTGTCCCTTTCCTGCTGAGTGACTATGGGACAGTTCACTATCAAAGTTCATGTCTTGTCTGCCATATTGCAGGCGAAGGGCACAAATCATCAAAGCTCAGCTGTTGCCCACAGCTTGTGACGTGAGTTAAGGCTGACGCTAAATGAACTCAATCAAAAGTCTGCTTAGGCTTCTACAACCTTAGTTTTTTAGGAAATTTTCTTAATTCTTTGTTTCTTTTTTTTAAAGATTTTATTTATTTATTTGACAGACAGAGATCACAAGTAGGCAGAGAGGCAGGCAGAGAGAGAGGAGAAAGCAGGCTCTCCACGGAGCAGAGAGCCCGATGTGGGGCTCGATCCCAGGACCCCGAGATCACGACCTGAGCTGAAGGCAGGGGCTGAACCCACTGAACGACCCAGGCACCCCTAATTCTTTGTTTCTATGGACAAATTTCATATGGCCTAAGATTGACCCCAAGAATGCTGAAGGGATGGAGATCCATTAAGCTAGCTGCTCGGGTCTGGTCCTAGGCCTAAGGAAAAGGTGACCTTTAGGCTTCCTGATAGAATCAACAAGGTAATAAAGAATAGGATTCTACTCAGACACTGCACAAGAGGGGAAAAATTGTTTTTAGCTAAAATAGCATATAAGAGGCAAGGTCCTCCAATGTCAGGATCACCAAAATAGAAACTGTTCAGGGCATCATCAACAGAGGACACAGTCAATGAGGGTGACTGGTGACAATAATTTATGATTAATTAAGGTTCATGAAACATAACTGTTACAAATAAAACTACTACGGACCTACTCTTACTGAATTAAATTTTTTTAATACCCAAGCAGTTGAAGGAGACATCTTCTTTCTGAGCATTCAAACAGAGATAAGAACAATATTATCTTAAAATAGTTACAGCAGAAAGAGGGGCTTTATAAGACTCTGTGAACTGACACGGAATGATTTGTGTGAACTAGAAAATCATATAAAGAGAATGAAGACTATAAAAGCCATATAATTTTTAAAAACTTCTGTCACTTCCTAATTTTAACCATAAACTGGAAATGTTAGCATTCCTAGTATTCTCTATTTCCAAGTTACTGGCTGTACTGACTATATTCTAAAAGACAAAAACATGTTTGTCTTTAGTTGGAACTTTTATTTTTCTAAGGTTATCTGCTCAATATGATCCCTGCTGCAGGCAGTAATAGAAGTATAGACTATAACACTGAACAGCTCTTATGGTATATGCAAAAAAAAGTTGACGGCAAAAATATAAAACTCATCACATTTTGATATAAACATGTGGCTAAAAATATTACCGAACAGGCTGCTTGTCTCTGAATAATACTTTTCATTCATGATAAAATATATAGCTAAAAGATCCTTTGCATATGGAAACATATTCTCTTTCTTCTTGGCTGAATTTTACTCAAAAAAGAGATATCTTTCAAAAAAGGAGCAATATTTTTATCTACTATATACATTAGAATATTTATTTCTTGTAGCATAGAACACCTGCAAAATTATTAAATCTTCCATCCCAACAGAATATCAAAATACAAAAAAATCACAAAAGAGCAAACATTTAAAATGGCAGTCTAATCATGTTTCAATTTGTACTTGATTTTACTTTTCATCATTTTTTACCTTTAATATTTGACATTCTATACAAATTTACCTTAAATAATACAATTGAGACTTCTAAATTTTTCATTTATATATGCCATTTAAGGTAAGTTTGTGTACATAACAGGGTGCTTAATATTTTGTGAGAAAACACGTTCCTACACATTATGCATTCAATGCATTCAACTATTACACAAATCAGAGATTATACATGTGACTTGCAGCCTCCTCCCCAGAATTCCTCTTCTCTTCCTTTTAAATCTTTTTTTTTTTTTAAGATTTTATTTATTTATTTTGAAAGAGAGTGTGCAGGAACGTGTTAGTGGGGGACATGGTGTATGGGCAGGGCAGAGGGAGAGAGAAAATCTCAAGCAGACTTCACACAGAGGACAGAGCCTTATGCAGGTCTTGATCTCATGACCTGAGATCATGACCTAAACCAAAATCAAAAGTTGGATGCACAACTAAATGAGCCACCCAGATGTCCCTCCCCTTCTCTTTCACTGCTTCCAAAACTTCATTAAATTACACTAAACTTCACTGAACATCACTAAATTCTACTTACTCCATCTCTACTGCTACCAGCAGAGTCCAATCCACCATTAAATTTTGCCTAAACCACTAAACTGCCTCCTAAGGTTCTTTTATCCTCATCCAACTCACTTGCCTACTTCACTGGATCATGATTCTCCCTTCTTTGAACTACTTCAAGGGATTCTCAATAGTCTTAAATAAAATCCAAAGATCGGAGCGGTCTCTAAGTTGGAGCCCTTGTTTATCCCATCAGTCTTATCCACTGCCCTCCTCCTGACATTTTTCTGCCTTCTTTTAGTTTCCCAACCATGCCACATTGGTTTCCATTTAAGATCCACTGCACATACCATCCTCTCTACCTAGAATTCCTTTCTGCTGACCCTTCACAGGGCTGACTCCTCATCTTTCAAGTCTCTCAAACATCCTCTTCTCTCAGAGCTTTCCCTGAACATGCTTTCTAAATAGATTCCCCTGTATAATTCTCAAACACAGCACTCAGTTTAAGCCTTGTTAAAAATGAAGTTTTATCATCTATGTTTGTTGTTTAGATCCTCTCCTCCCACACTCTAACTTCTACAAGGACAAGTACTCTGCTTTGCCCGTCATCGTATCTAGTGTCTGGAACTGGGCTCTGCACATAGTACAGACTACATAAATACTTGTTGAAGGAAGAATGAACAGCCTGACTCATTGGAAAGCAAGCAGTGAACTGCTTCTCCTACTGCACAATCTCTACCAGTTGAAGAAATCCACTTCTCCTCTCTTCAATGCTCCCTTCTCATCCAAATTTGATTTAACAGGTTTCCATTGAAGGAGCAGACCACATACCTGAGCTGAGATCAGAATTTAAGATATTTGGAAAAGACTGAGTATTAAATCTGCTAAACTTTGGGAGCAGAGACCACCACAGGGCTCAGGAAGTGCAGAGGGGGTAAGATCAGGAAAACTAGGGAAAAGCAGGCTAGATTCCAGTATTCACAGGGCCTCTCTCCCAGGTTTTTGAGAGGAATCATTGTACTCATGATGGAGTTTTATCTGAGGTGGTGATAGTCTGCCAGTGGGTTGCCCAATTTTCTGTTTTACTCATGGAACTTCTGCCATCCAATGCTACAGCAAGACAGAGTTCTGGGCATTTAGTATACACATCCTGAAATGGCTGATATGCACAGCTTAAAGGTACAGTGACATAGTAACAAGGGCTCTGTCCAACTGTTTACAATTTCAGAGACACACTTCCGTTTAATCTGTTATCTAGTATAAGATACAATGTTGATGTTAATGTGATTTCAAATGAGAAACCGTACAATCAACCATAAAGATATATGTATATTCCTCATACATTATAGGAAAAGTATATATATATATATTTTTTTCCTCAGTTAAATTTTTGGTTCTCAAGGCTGACTATTTTAAAATTAGGTTAAACATAAGCTATCACATTTACATGATTAAATTCATTCTGATCCCATACATGCTGGTCCTCAGAAGTCCCTGTGTTATAATTAATCTGAACAAAGACTGTTGTTGCTGAAAAAAGCCATGCCCTTGAGATCTGAAAAAGTATGCCTATTGAAAGAAACATTTGGATATAGCCTCTCTGTCAATTCAAGGCTGACTCATCTGAAGCTGTGAAGGAAAAAGAAAAGTATGTGTGACACACATGCCCATGTCAAAAGCTTCAATGCAGATGGTACTTAATGATCCAGTCCAAGATGTGAATTACCACTGCACAGAGAGATCATTTCTAGAAAAGAAGAAATAGAAAAGATAAAGACAGAATGGCAAAGTAAAATCTGGAGACTAATAATAATTTGCATTTTTACCTGGAACTAATCATTTTTTGTTAAATAAATGAAACTGATAATTAATTACAGGGCTTACAAACATATAACTAACAAAATATTTAAAAAGTAAAAATAAACACCGTATATCAAAATCAGTTTCTCATTTTTTTCCCAAAGGTAATCAGAGAAACCCAAATCAAAAAAATCTCAAAATTATTAAATAATTTGTATCTACACGGTCTTTTTTTCTGATTGGTTCTAACTATACTGAACCCAGACTCAGGTTACACAGATAATGTTTAAAGGATGAAATTGGTCACACATGTAAACACATACATGCACACACACAACACAGTTAAATTTATTTTCTAGGAACTATAAACCACAAGTGTCAATAACCCAAAATAATAAATGGTTCAAGAGTTATATGGAACTAACTTTTGGATATGAGCTTTTCTGAAGATGTGAGGATTTCACATACAGTACACTCACCTAAACATATATACACATTTATACAGAACCATTATAAATGTTCAAATAAAACAGAATTTAAGTGATCAAATAGCTTCCCACAAAGAAGCTGATGGCTTCATGGGTAAATTCTACCAAACATCTGAAAAAAAATTTACAGTATTCTTCCACAAATTTTTCCTAAATAGAATAGTAGGGAATACTTCCAAGTTCATTCTATGAGACCAATATTACCCTGATACTAAAATCAAAGAAATCACAGGAAAACCACAGACCAATACCACTTATAAATTTATATACACAAATCCTCAAAAATAATAGCAAATCAAATAAAGAAACATATAAAATGGATAACCAAGTGGGATTTGTCCCAGGATTGCAAGAGTGTTTTAACATATGAAAATCAATGAACGCAGTATACCATTTAATAAAATAAAGGACAGGGGCACCTGGGTGGCTCAGTGGGTTAAGCCTCTGCCTTTGGCTCAGGTCATGACCCAGAGTCTTGGGATTGAGCCCCTTGGGCTCTCTGCTCAGGAGGGAGCCTGCTCCCCACTCCTTTCTGCCTGCCTCTCTGCCTACTTGTGATCTCTGTCAAATAAATAAATAAAATCTTTTAAAAAAAAATTAAATAAAGGACAAAAAGGGCATTTACCATTTCAATAGATGCAGATAAAGCATTTGAGAAAATCCAACATACTACCATAATATGAACATTAAACATGCTGAAATGGAAAAAAAAGGTCCTAAACCTGATTAAAAAACAAAACAAAAACAACTACTAGAACTAATATCGTATTTAATGAAGAAAGACTGAAAGCCTCCTTCTAGGACATCTGCTGTTAATACTTTCTGACAACTAGATTCCAACATGCAAAAGAATGAATCTGGACTCCTACCTCACACCATACACACAAAGTAAACCAAAATGGATTAAAGACCTAAATATAAGAGATAAACCTATAAAACTCTTAGAAGAAAATCTAGGGGTAAATCCTTATGACCTTGGATTTCACAATAATTTCTTAGATACAACACCAAGAGCACAAGTAACCAAAGGAAAACTAGATCACTTGGACTTCATCAAAATTAAAAACTTGTGCTTCAAGGTACTATCAAGAAAATGAAAAGACAACTCACTATATAGGAGAAATATTTGTAAATCATTTATCTGACAAGGATATAGTATCCATTACATATAAAGAGCTCTTATAACTCAAAAATAAAGACAAATAACCTAATTAAAAATGGGGAAAAGATTTTGATCAATATTTCTCCAAAGAAGCCAAATATAAAAAATGAACACATGAAAAGATGCTCAACATCATTATTCATTAGAGAAATCAAATCAAAACCATAATAAGACAGCCATTCATACACTTCATACCCACAAGAATGGCTATAACAAAAAATACTAACAATCCCAAGTGTTGGTAAGGATGTAAAGAAATTGGAATCCTTTAACATTGCTGGTAGGAATGTAAAATGGTATAGCTGCTTTGAAAGACAGTTTGACAGTTCCTAAACAGTATAAACATACAGTTACTATAATGACCCAGCAATTACGTTCATAGGTTTATACTCAAAAGAACTGAAAACATATGTTCACTCAAAAAATATATATAAATGTTAAAAGCAGTTTTATACACAATAGCTCAAATATTGGAAACAATACAAATGTCCATTTAACTGATGGATGGATAAACAAAAAAGTGGTATATAAATACAAAAGAGTATTATTTGGCACTAAAAGGGATAAAGCGTTGATAATGTCAAACATGGATAAATCTTGAAATATTATGCTAAGTGATGAAACCAGACATAAATGGTCCATATATCGGGTGATTCCATTCATGTAAAATGTCTAGAAGAGGCAAGTCCATAGAGAAAAAGTAGTGGTTGCTAGGAACTGGGCTTGAGGAGAATAGAGGAATGACTGCTAATGGATAGCAGGTTTCCTTCTGGGGGAGATCAAAATGTCCTGAAGTTACAGAGCAGTGACAGTTGCACAATTTTGTGAGAAACACTTATCTGTACTCCTTAGGAGGTGAATTGTACATATGGCATATGAATTATATGTTCATTTTAAAAAGTAGGCAATTGTCAACAAAAACAAAGCAAAACAAGAGACTGAATAATGATACATGTACCTCTATGGATTCAATTTATTCCTGATAATGTCACCTTCCACAATAATACAAACACTGTATAAGCATATTTTTCCTTTGGCTCTACATTCATTTTCTGGATCTTTACTTTCAAATTCCAACTTCACCAGTTCTAGTGTGACCAGCCATCCCAATTTTCCATGGGCTGGGGGGTTGGGTTCCCAGGACATGGACTTTCAGTACTAAAGCGTGGATAGTTCCAGGAATACTGGGACACGTTTGTTCTTGCATGATCTTGCATAATTTATTTAATTCCTCTGCTCTTCGTTGCAGTATAGGTGATACCCTCCCACATTGCCTTTTCCAGTTTTTCCTTCTAACTCCATGCTATTTCATTTGTTTTAATGGTTTTTGTTTTAAAGTATTTGCTCACAAATTAGTATATCTCACTAACCCTCTACTGAGTTTGAGGTATGAATAGCGAGATATCTTCTGGATGTTCCCATGGGTGAATGGCCATTAATACATAAATCTAATGCTAAATCTAAACTTGTTTTTCTGCCTAAATTAACTCTCTTGATTTTATCAATTCACCTAATTTCTTGAGCTAAAGAGAGTTATCTCCCCTCATCTTTGCTTTATTACTATATCTAATGGATCACTACACTCTACTTATACTACCTGGGAAATTTTCTCAAATCTCCCCCACCTCCTACCTCTCCTATTTATCCCTGCTAACATGTAAGACTGATATTGATGAATATAAAAGAGTTTCTCACACTTTTTAAATCCATACTCACTTTGAAAAACTCAAAAACCCATAATGATATGTTAAATTTCAAAATACAGTATTCAAGATAAAACCTAAGTCAAGGTACAATTAATTATTTACTTTTTCCAAATTAGACAAATGTCCTGTTCTTCTGAGAGTCTGATGCAGCACTTCTTACCTCCTCTTTTACATACAATGCCCACACTGACCCCCACACACATGAACTCCTACCCATGCATGTGACTACACAACACACAAATACACATACACATGTTCTCAGGCTCCAGCAATGAGCATGTTTTAAATTACCCCAGCAGAAACTGATGTTTTGGGCCTCAGGGCAACTGTTCTCTTCTGGAAGACTGTACTCCAAAACTGCCCACCTGCTGAATGATTCCCGATTCGTCTTTCAAAACTCACGTTAAGTATTGCAGGCTCTGTAAATCTTTCTTTTGACCACATCAACCCAAACAGAATAAATCATTTTTAACACATTGCACTTATCATGAAGTATTATAATTTATTTGATAATGTAACTGCCACCTCCTACTTGAGAGAGAACTCTTAAGACAGGAATTCTGGGGGCACCTGGGTGGCTCGGTTGTTAAGCCTCTGCCTTCAGCTCAGGTCATGATCCCAGGGTCCAGGGATTGAGCTCCCTGCTCAGTGGAAAGCCTGCTTCTCCCTCTCCCACTCCCCCTGCTTGTGTTCCCTTTCTCACTGTGTCTTTCCCTGCCAAATAAATAAAATCTTTAAAAAAAAAAAAAGACAAGAATTCTGTCTCATTTATCTATGCACGTTGTACCTGAGGAATAGCAGGCATATGACTCAATTTGCTGAACTCCACCATTATTTTTGATGTATTTGTTACTTTGATTAAATGATGACAACTTATGCAGCATGTCAAAAATATGACTAAGTGACATTTTAATAATAACTGAAAAAGAATATTTGGATAGTTTACATACACAGTTATCAAAAATATAAAGTATATTGACATGTGTATCCCTCAATCTAGGCTTGCAAAATAGAATGTACCAAGTAACATAAGCGTAGTCACCCTACTTCCTGTCTACTTACCACTCTCTCTCTTTTCCACGCCCGCAAAAACCTTAAAAACCATTTTTAAAAAGTCATATACAATCACTGTTTCCTTTTCCTGATTCTCATTCCTCCCCACACCTATCAAAATAGAGTATCTCCACCCACTTATGTATTAAAACTTCTAGGACAAATGCTACCAGTGACTTCTATATGGCCAAATCCAAAGGACATTTTTTTATCTCTGAAGTTATTTTTTGATTTTCTGCTGAATTTGATGACTGGAGATTCCCCTTGAGCCCCTCTACTACCTTGGCTTCTGGTTCTTCTACTTTTTAAATTATTATTTCTCAGCTGAGTCAGGGGATCGTTTTCCTTTACCCATTCACTATGCATTGATTTTGCCTAGGACTCTCTCTGTTATCTTTTTCTAACTATATATCTTTTGGTGATGTCACCTACTTTCCCAGTTAACTTTAACTGAGTGTTTCAGGTTCATATACCCAACTATTTCTTGGACCCATATAATGGACAGGTACCACAAAATCTCTATGTCAAAATCCAAACTCCTCACTGCTTATCTACCTAGATCTAGTTTGCTTCTTTAACCCACTTTTCAGTCAGTGGTCCTTAATTAACAAAAAATTATATGATGGTCTCCCTAAACTCTTTCCTTAGAAATCATAGTCCATTGACAATCAAGCACTGCCAATGTGATTCCTTACTCAGCTTTTGAAATGTTTCCTTCCCACACCCTCTGCTACTCCTATAGGTCAAGATGGTATGTATCATCTTTCTTTGGACTATTATGATAGTCTATTAATTGATTTTCTTGTCCCTAGTTAAGCCCACATCACATTCTTATTCCATCTTCCCAACCTCTGTCAAAGTAATACATAAATGTTATATACCTACACACATATATATAATGCAAATCTAAGCCACTCTCCTAATTAAAACCCATTTGTACATCCTTATAACTAAACATAGAGTTTATTAAATTGTTTAATTTTACCCAGTTGCCATACACAGAAATTCATCCACAATATTAACCTGGGATACATTCTTGGATTTTCAGACCCACTGAAAGGTTGTGACTCACAAATTTAAAAATGCTGACCTACAGGCTAAAGCCCACCCTTAGCCTCCAGCTGCCAATTTATTATTGCCCTTATCTTATCAACCTAGAAAGGTACATATGTGGATATGGAGAACTTAAATTACAAAGACACTATAGAGAATCAGCAAGATAAGGAATGAATTGGAAACTTTAAATACTTCAATTCACCTAAAGAGGGTTTCACTATTTTAACTAAAAAAGTTTATGTGAGGAAAGAGGTGGTCAGAATAGAGGCTCCAAAGGAACTACAGTTGCTTTTCTTGGCCACCAGGAAAGTTCTACTAGGTGCAAGATAAATTACAACATATTTCTATAGCTCTTAAGTCTATGGAAAGTAAAAACAAAATAAAGGAAAAACAGTGATCTAAAGTCTTGTTGGGAAGGATGACAACGGCTGTTCCATATCTAAGAATTCCAATTTAAAATGGACATTAGAATGAGTGGGACCAATTAAAATAGAACCTCAACATGTGGAATATAACATTTTAAAATCAGTATTTATTCCTCAAGGAACTTTCCCAGAAACAGCTTGAATCCTAATATAACCCTAATATAAAATAAAGTGTTTTATAATGCTTAGAACATAAAATAGGAGGTGGGGATCATAAGTTTTCCATGAATTATGAAAGAAAGTTCAATTATCAGGAAAATGGTTTTAGAGCAGGAACACTTACAGAAAAAAAAAATATGGCAACATCATTAAGAGTACTTCTTCCAACTCTGTACTTTTTTCCAATGTAATTATAAGTCATTTTTTACTACATTTAAATCAAAATTATTTTTCCTCCTTGAAAAGTACTGATTAAATGTAGAAGATGATATTCAAGTATACTTATTGAGCTAAAATCTATAACCAATCTATTGAGCCTCTGAAAATTTATTTACCAAAATTTTGTTTCCTAAAATATAATTTTTAAATGATTTGTGACTATCATATATAAAATATAAGGATTTATAAGTTTTGTTTAATTTTGGTCTTTGCCAATAATTATAAAAACTTGTCATAGCAGAAGAATTATGAAAATTCATTTTTTCTCACTTTTTACAATTTTAACACTTTATTTTGGTTTACTTCAAAGACCTCTCAATTAAATAAATCTATAGGAAAATCACTCTTAGGACACATTTCTTCAAGGTCGTTTAATAAAAAGTTTAGGAGACATTTCCCAGTAGTAACTACTTGATTATAATGGGTATGCAGAGTACTGCTGCTGTTGAGACATTTTAAAGGAATGTTTAATTTTTCTTAATAAGAGCATAATTCTAGTCAGAAGATTGAGTATATCCTGTTACTCTGCAGAATTTTAAAGCTATTGACATTTTATCTCATCAAAATCCACATTCGCAACTCAGAATTTACTTATTTGGTTTCTTTTCTACTTCCTGCTTCCCATTTGTGTTGGTCATTTAACTCTTCACTAGGATATACACTGGAGGGTTACAAAAATAAAAATGAAACTACATGGGCAATTGGCTCTTTTGGATTATCCATACCTTTAAGTAATATGGTGAGGGTGGATAATGGGCTACCACTGCATTTCCCTTACTTGCACACTCCCCTCTCTGTACTTTACCTTCCTACTTCCCTCAAGTCTTGGGCTTCAGCCCACACACATTCCAGATTCAAAATGTACAGAATTTCTGCCTCCCTAGAGCCTTAAAAATGTGTCCCTTTCCTCTAATTAGTTTTAAGCTTCCAATATGGCATTAGAAACTTCATTTAACAAAGATACTTAATACAGAGTTCATGTTTCCAGATAATTTTATCTGATTCAATAGTAGTCTTGCTATTACACATACCCGAGCAGTCAGAGTACCTACTCCCACATGCAATGTGAATTAATAAATCTGTAACCAGTGATCTGTGTAAGAGACGACATTTTCAGTCAATAAAACTAATGCCATACTCACGGTGAAGGTTGGTGGGGCTGGTTTTCAGCATTTCTTGGTGTTTTGCAGGCAGCAGGCTTCGCCATGTCCCTGACAACACACCTGGGGCGCATGATAGACAGCACAACGCACTATTAATTATAAAAGGGTAGAACACATCTGGAAATTAAACATGGTACTGAAAACACAGTCTAATGGAAAATCTATGTAAGCCCCTTCAATCTTAACCTGGAGGCCCTGGAAAAGCCTTTAGAGTTGGATATTTTTTACTTAGAATTCCAAGAGCTCAATTATACCCAAGTAAAATCTGTACTAGCCTCTTTATTTGATTTTCCTTTTAGCAACAATAAAATGATGGTCAGCAGTCATCCCCACAGACGAAACGCTACTGAAAGCTTTGGCCTCGCCATGTGATGACATCTGAAAGCTCAAAAATACGAACACCTGTTGTGTTGACATGTTAAAAGATGGGCAGGATTTTCTGTGGCTTTGGCTATTTTATTAAAAGATATGGAATCTTGTTTCATGCCATTCACTACCACATGGGTTTTTTTCTTTATGCAGAAAGAGATCTAACAGGCCTTCAGACATTCTCCATATTCAAAATCCCCTTCAAGTTAAGAAAAGAGAAAGACTCAGAAAGAAATGTTTATATGTAAAGTGTGTGTGTGTGTGTGTGTATAAAATAGAGACAATATCTCTACAATGTGAAAAAAAAATAGTAAAAGGTCTTTGTGTCTTAAGTCCTCCATTACAGGTTACATAAATGCAGAGGATCGATAATACAACAGAGCTCCAAAGGGCAGCAGAAGATCCTCTCACCCTTGTGTCAACAGGGCATACAGAGCATTGAAGAGATTCACTGGCAGAAATTCAAAAACACCCCCCTTTAAGGCTGTACGTGGATGGCTTAGATATCCCTTCCCCTCAAAAGCTTTAAAAATATTGCTTTGAATAGGGAAGCCTCAGTTACAAAGCTAAGACCCCACATCTTAGCCTTTGCTAAATGGAAAAGCCCCTCAGGTCCCAGCATTCTTAACCATGAATCTGGTTCTTAACAATTCCCTTGGAGGCTTCTGGGAGGTTTGACTACACTAATAATATTTAAAGCCAGTCGTGTTATTCCAGAAGTGGATCACTGGTGAGGCAATGGCAGATAAACTGTTTTCCCAGAGCTAAAAGCTGCATGGCAAAATTCTCCACTTCTGAAAGAAACGATACAGGGAAACGTGGACACAACGCAAAGAAACGTGCACACACACATACTGCTCATTCCAAACAAGGTCAAGTGAGACTTAGAAATCAATATGTAACGTGACAAGAAAAGAAAATGGTACCATTTTAAAGCCTCGATATACTTCCCTCCTGGATAAAAGTAAAGTAAGGTGGCATTTGTCAAGAACTAATGCTAAACTCTTTTTTTTTTTTAAAGATTTTTATTTATTCATTTGTCAGAGAGAGTGAACATAGGCAGAGGCAGAGGGAGAAGCAGGCTCCCCGCTGAGCAAGGAGCCCGATGTGGGACTCGATCCCAAGACCCTGGGATCATGACCTGAGCCGAAGGCAGCTGCTTAACCAACTGAGCCACCCAGGCATCCCAATGCTAAACTCTTAATGGACTGGTCAAGAGACAGGAGTCAAAGACATCCACAGGAACCACAAAGCCTTCTGTTCTTGTTCTAGTTTCATGGAAGTAGAAAGCCACTTGGAGGCATCAGGGTTAAGGGAATAATCAAGAAAGCACTTGTTAGGGAGAAATAATGTCCTGGGATTTCTGAGCTCTGAAATGTTAGTCTAACTTAGACAAAGTACAATGCTCAAGAAGTTACATTTCATAGCACTGGAAAATCTGTAGCAATTCCCACTCAACTAAAAATAGTACATTTAGCATATTTAATCTACATGCATTGCTTCGTTAAACTATCGGAAATATCACCAACTTTGGAAAACATTTTGAAGAATGATATCTATGAGAAACCATATGCAACCTTCTGTCTTAGTTCATTTTTTTTCCCCTAAAGTTTCAGGAAGTTATACAAAGCTTTAAAATAAAATAATAAATCAGCCATTTTAATTACAGTTTTCCTTAGATATGCTTTTAAGTACCTCTTTTATAATTAATGTGGATTATCGGCCAGCACTAAAGGTAGGATCCTAAGCAAAACTTTTTTTTTCTGCCCTGAGTAAAAGACCACATCTATGGAGGAAAACCCTCATCTAATCTCAAGTACCCAGTGGTTCTGGTATAAAAGCACAACAGCTAACACACTGCCTCTGTCTGTACAACTATAGAATCTTTCAAATAAAAACTTCACTTGAATTTCTGAACTTTATATATTGGATAATGAAAAAAATTTACCAACAACCTAAAAATTTAATATTTACAATTAATTTAAATATAATTTTAGGTGCCTGGGTGGCTCTGTCGTTAAGCATCTGCCTTCAGCTCAGGTCATGATCCCAGGGTCCTGAGATTGAGCCCCACATCAGGCTCCCTGCTCAGCGGGGAGCCTGCTTCTCCCTGTCCCTTTGCCCCTACACTCCTGCTCTCTTTCTCACTCATGCTCGTTCTGTCTTAAGTAAATAAATAAAATCTTTAATAAAAGAATAAATATAATTTTAAATATACTTAATACATGTAATTCTTAAAAAGCAGGTAAGCAACATATTTTTTCATACTAACATATATTCTAACCACAAGACTACAGTGATAAAGCTAGCTACTGAATCCATGTTTTCTGGAGAAAATCTTTTTGTTTCAGATTGCTAGTTACTCAGCCAATTTTATGGGGCTCTAAACTATGGTAATATATACTCCTACATTTTCTAATTTGACTTCTTTTTAGCTGAAATTTTTCTAGATATAAGAAAGAAAAGATTTTTTAAAAACCCCTATGCTCAGATAGATACATTAAGATATATAAAAAATACATAATACACTTGAGATTTTTGTTAGCTTGTGTGGATTAACATTTCTTTAAAATCGTAACTGCATTGTGTTGTGTCTGACCTATCAGTTTGGAGGGGTAAGCTGTAATAGTTTTGACAGTTCTAATATGCAGAAATTGTTTAGCACGGGTACCCTCTATTATCTCCCATGTATTAAACTTGTATCATAAAGACCCTTCATACTTTAAGAAACATGACAATATTTTGTTATGTTGTAACTATTAAGTGTCTTCCTCTACATATGATTTATTCCTTCAGCCAGATGTAAGGAGGCCACAAACACTGCCAAAGTGCTGACTTCCCAGAATTACTGTGGATCAAGAGACTAAGAGTTCAAGGGGTTTCACCTCTATTCTTTGCAACGTCTTTAATTCCTCAGGGATTTATCAGATGTGGACTCTTAACAGTCTTCATACTGCAAATGAGCATTCCCTCATCACTCAAGCATCACTGCAGATTCATGCAAATGAGACATTCTGCAGCCACCTCAGGGGAATACTCCTCCTGACTCCGCCCTCAGCGCTGCTGGGTTTTATGAATGACTGCAATCAATGCGATGAATGCCTGCCAACTGCCCACTCAACCACTTCTACTCTTCTCTGCACGTACACACAGGAGAAACTCTAACTGCCACAAGCCTGTCGATGAGGTTATGGTAAGACTTTCATCTCTCCAAACAGGAACTAAAAGGGCTTCCAAAAAGAGTATGTGAGTGAAAAATCCTAAATACCTTCAAAAAACAAAATTTACAGAATTACTTTCTCTCTTTTGTGCTTGCATTTTGGTTCCTGTAATCACTACCCATACCCCTTGACCCACCTGCAAAAAAACAAAACAAAATACTATTTTGTGAAACTTTATCTCAATTTGAACTTTATCTGAATTGTTTTATTTTTCATGATTAATATCAGCAAATAGTTACTGTGCACAAAGTTGTCAAATAGATATGACATGTTTATGTTTCTGTTCTCAATTTCTTGGTTTTTGAATTTTATTGAGATTTCTCCTACCATCACCAGAGATAGGTACATTCAAACAGAGTCTCAGGAAAAAGTATATTTGTGTTTACTCCCCAAGTGCTATTGTACTAGTCTGCATTTGTCCTAAGAAAACTTAGAGACAGTTAAAATAACATAAGACTGAGAAAATGAAAAATTTTTAAAATACACAATCTTCTGATTTGCAGATCACCAGTTAACAAAATATAAAGGGGCACCTGGGTGGCTCAGTTGGTTGAGAATCCAACTCCTGAATTTGGCTCAGATTATGATCTCATGGTGGTTAAGATCGAGCCTCACACCAGGCTCCTTGCTCAGCTGAAGTCCCCTTAGCAATCTCCACGCTGTACCCCCCTCTTGTGCCCCACTCTGTGTCCCCCTCACATGTGCTCTCTCTTTCCCTCTTAAAAAAAAAAAAAAAAAAAAAAAAGATAGGTAGATAGACAGACAGGTACCTAGAAAGAAATAAAGATTCTCCTGCAACCATGCAACCATCTCCATCTTGGCTGATTGCAAATACGTCTCGCTAGCTGTTCAGGCCAACAACTTTAGACTTTACTCCTCTTTTCTCACACCTAGCATCCAATTCATAAAATTGGCCATAATCCCAAAATATGTTCAGAGTCCGACCATTTTTTACCTCCTCAATTATTGCCATCCTGTCTTGAGACATTATCACCATTTACCTGGATTCCCACAAGACCTTTAATGGTTGTCCAGCAATTTACCCTTGCCCTCCTCCTCTAGGCTATTCTCAACAGCCAGAGTGACTCTTCTGAAAGATAAATCAGGTCATGACTGCTGTGCTCAAAATTCTGGAGTGGTTCCCCAGTTTAATTACAAATAAATTGCCAGAGTCCTCAGAATATAATCTGGCCTCCCATAACTCTGGAGTTCATCACCTACTACTCCTAGTTCCCTACTCCCTCCCTCCTTGGTCATTCTGCTCCAGCCACACTGGCTTCCTTCCTGGTTTTCCTCAAATATACCAGGCATGATCTTACTTTGGGTCCCTTTTACCAACCAACTTTTCCTTCTGTCCAGAATGTTCTTTACTGATATCAGTGTAACTTTCAAGACTTTGCTCAAATGTCAGTTCTTGAAGGTTCCCATTTTGATTATTTTACTTACCACTATAATCTGTTTTCCCATAGCCACCAGACTTCTATATGTCCAATCCCCTTTACCTTGCTCTACTACTTATTAAAGTTTACTGCCTCTCACTGCTCAAATGTGAACGGCTCAAGAGGAGGGATCTCAGTCTCTTCAGTTCACTGACATATGCCAAGAACCTAGAATAGTGCCTGACATAATAGTCACTTAATATATATTTGTTAAATGAATGAATAAGTTAAAAAGGACAAAAGCTGTGGATTTCAAGCTTGAGTAATTTTAACATGCTAAAACACAGTGATTTAGAATAGATTCTAGGTAATACTCTGCAAGATTACAGCATACATCATTTTTTTAAAAATATTTACAAAATATAAATGGATCCATGGCCAATAAGTTTTATGACTTAAATAACTTCACTAAGTGTGTTTTTATATGGTTTGATTAAATTTCATTCTCTTTCTGAACAAGAAAAAAGATATTCCTCCGCATATGACTTATATAGTGGAAAAGACTCTCTAATGTCAAGTCATTGGTTGAATCAGTAAGATATATTTAACATACAGTGTACTGGTATTTTATCAAATAAAACTTGGAAATAATTCTATAGGAGGCAGTTCATTAAAGTAAAAAGAGCAAATCATTTTTTCTTCTGATTTTTCTAAACATATAGGAAAATAAGAAGTACTTTTGTTCATTTTACACCTATTATGTACTAAATGCACATAGCATATCTCTTATTCAAACTTGAAGACACTACCCTGAAAGGAGATGTGATTGTCCCATTTGACAGATGAAGAAACTACACATCTAAGAGATTATTTTTCCAATAGTAATGGCAAATACTGATATTTTAAGAAGTCAAGGTTTTTATCAAGGTCTCTTTGGCATCAAAGTTGATGTCCTTTCTATCACTTGCAAGCAGCCTCCTGAAATTTACACAAGGCTTCCGGTTGGTTAAATTGGAAATGCAGAGTGACCTTAAGACCAATGGCAGCACTCTGGAATGTGAAACACAAGACACGCCATCTGTATATAGTAAAAGCTGATATAAGAAAAAGAATCAAGAAAGCTAAACAGATTTTTTTTTAATACATGTTCAAGACAATACAATGGATAAAAATCTCTTCAAATATATTTTTCAAAGGAGGGCTTCAAAAGTGATTCATTCCTACTCACAAATACTAAAAGAGAAAAAGCAGAAAAATATTACTTTAAAAAGTGAGTTTAAAAAACTGCATATTCATGTCAATTTAACCGTGAACAAATGAGTATGATGACTATTACCCATAAGATGAAGATGGAATAGTAAAAATTCTACACCAGAAGGAGAGTGAATGTTGGTATTTTAAAAATCCAGATGTACTAATCACAAATCATCAGGGCCTGTTATACCTCTGGTGTGCATTCAGGGAACCCTCAGAAGCTACATTAGAGTAATTTTTATTTTAAAAAAGGTGTGGAGGACAGGCAAAGTAGGTTCCTGATGATATGAAAAGGGAAGCCAGCTGGCCATTTTTCACAATGACTGATGAGGGTCACTGAACCTCCCCTGAAGAGGCCAGGAAGTTACTCACAAAACCAGACAAAAAAAGGTACAGTATTCTAAAATAAAGATGATAACTAGACCAAGATTCACTTGAGATTAATAAGTGATTCTAAGTTTTAGAAAAACAGATTTTTCAAAGACTGATAAAAAAGAAAATGACAGGTAAAAAATCAAGTCCAGGTCTTCTGAATTATTCAAACCTACCCCATTTATTAGCCCTTAATGTCTCCAAAATGCTAACAGGCTAATTTTGTTTCCTAATATTATTTCCAACATTTGGCAATATGACCAATTAACCCCTTTTTATCTAAGCTACCGTCTTCTGTTGGCATAGTTCCTTTTTTCATCCACCAGTTCTTGAGATATTATACATATCTGTGAATTTATATCTGCTAATATCCCCCCCCCACACTGTCCCATTTACATTCTTCTATTTACTAGCTTGTGTACATTCTCCAAAAGCCACCTGCTGCCTGCAAAAAAACACAACTTTAGAAAACTCAAAAGCACCAGAAATATCCTACCACTAAACCTGCAAGAGACAATTTCTGTTCATTCCCCAGAGTGGAGAAATCCCATCTAGTAAGAAGTATAAGAAGTAAGGAATTTCCAGAGGGAGGAAGCTATTAATATGTCACTGTAGCAGAGGTATCAAGTATGAGCTCTGAAATCATGTTTTGAACTCTCCGGAAGTACAAAGAGATGGGGCACGAGTGGAATTATGGTGGGTTGATGGGACAAGGGGTGCTGTGAAAGTAGAGAGAATGCAGTCAATTAGTGCAAATGGAAACAAAAGCTGATTTGAAAAAGGAGGATTAATGAGGGAAGATGGTTTTTTCCATAATCATGGGCAAGATTCTAAGCAAAGGAATTAACAGGCCCTGGGAAAAGGGAGAAGTTCAAGGTACAGGGAGAGAGGTGTGGAAGCAAGGGTAGGGGAGGGAAGGGCAGAATCTGGTGTGAAAGTAATGTTGTTGGGAAGATAGTGAGGGATGACATGAAAAACACAGGTAGGGGATTTGTCCCCAAAATGTCACCTTTCATTTGACCCTGCCATTTCCATTTTTTCCAAAAAAGATTCTTGCAGGATAATGTTCAATGAGATTCATTTTGGAAAGGTTTTGGAGAGTGAAAATCCTCTTTCTACCTCTTCTATTTCTAATTCATCTCCTTAGAGGCAGAAAGTTCTGCTTAAAACTTCCCCACTCCTGCCTATGCCTGGAGTCGGGGGAACATCTGAGGGAGCTCCCTTCTCCCAACCATCAACCACTAAGAGTTTGTTTTCACTAGTGACAAGGATTATCAGGTCTCAAAAAGCAAAAATAAGTGGGTAGTTTCCTCTTTTGCTCGTTGAGTGCAAGCACAGAGGGACCTATTTTTGTTTCTGCTTGAGCACCCAGCGTCCCTCAGTAAGCACCCTGAGCAGATCTGGGTGGGGCAAAATCTGTGATGTTGCTAACGCTTCCTCTTTTTCTCACTAACCCAGCTCTGGGCAAGCTATTTAGGTAAATACATCTGAAGCCTACTCAGAGGTCTTAGTCTTTCAGATTTACAGTGAATTAAGAAAACAAAAATGAAACGACAGCAACAAAAACTCACCTGGGAATGATAACCCACAGCAAATAAGGAGAACTTCACAAAAAGTTAAGTAATATCTAATTTTCTTTAGTGAGAAAAGAAATAGTGTGGATCAGCAAATTCAGCCTGTTTTGTTCTTCTGGCACTCACGACAGTGCTTCTGTGTGGAACCATCCCCATGGGCTCCAGGTTCACAAACTAAAGTCTTAACCATTTCTTTTTTTTTTTCTTTTTAAGATTTTATTTATTTATTTGACAGACACAGAGATCACAAGTAGGCAGAGAGGAAGGCGGGGGGGGGGGGGGGGGGGAGCAGGCTTCCAGCTGAGCAGAGAGCGAGCCCGATGCGGGACTCAGTTCCAGGACACTGGGATCATGACCCAAGCGGAGGCAGCGGCTTAACCGACTGAGCCAACCAGGCGCCCCTTAACCATTTCTTTTCCATGAAAGAAAGCATATTGGTCTAAAACTGAGTGAGAATGATAGTATTGTGGGGGTAACCCTGGAACTATCGTAAAGTTATCCTAAAGAGGAAACTCTTTACAGGTCTTAGTTCAATTTCATTAATAAGTAGTTCCCAGTACCCCTAACAGCTAACTTCTGTGCCTGTCAGTCCAACCAAGAAACACTGGTCTGAACTCGTCTCTGCCCCAAGCCTGGCTGAGTGTGATCTCTCCATCTTAACAACCACAAACTTGAATGGGATGAGAGAGACTGTTTAGTCAGCAATAACACCAAGTTAAACAGGAATAGTAGCACTCTTAGAGAGAACATGTAACTAAAAATTGTCTTAAGTCAAAAAAGCAATTTAGCAAAACAAGATGAATGTAAAGATATTTAGATATGAAAACTATACAATCACAAAACAGAAAAATAACAGTAAATAATATCAGCTAAAATTTCTGAATGCTCACAGTGGACTAGGAGCTATGCTAAGAATTTCATATGCTATTAGTCATGACACCTGGCGCTACCCAAGTTACACATTTATTTGTGAAATACCAATTTCTTCTTAGGAGATTCAATTCATCTTTTCAAAAATCTATGGTATCTGTGAAGTACTTTGTTTTTAGCAAATAAATTGTTTCATAGTCATTAAAGCTTCAGCAAGAGATATACAATTATGATCAAGTATTTTAAGCATTAACCCCTCATACACATCTCCTTGCCACATTTCAGTGTTGTAGAAGAAACACAGATAGTTGTCAGGTAATGGTTATCTACAGTCTACATGTCCAGAGTAAAGAATGCAATTTGGTAGTAGAGAAAGATAAGTGGTATTTATAAAGATTATTGCCAGAGCTTGCTTACAATTCACAATTCTTCTGCTCTTTATTTGTAACACAAAACCATAGCTCTTTGGATAATGATTTTTGGGGATTGTTCAATGTATCTAAGTATGCCTTTTCTCCAAAAGCTTTCATTCTCCTTCCTCATCTGGGAGTCAGATAGCTAAATAAATATCTACTAAGAGGTCCATAATGGTTCCTTGGTGGTATTTAAGTGGATTTTAAATAGATAAAATAAAATGGGAAAATAAAACTTGGAAAAGGATTAATGAAGTATTTCAGGCATTGCTTTCAATTAATCGTAACTATCTTCTCAACAGATTCACCTGCCTAGAAATTCAGAGAGAAAATGGAGCCAGATATGAACATATGTTGTACATGGACTATTACTTGTGCATAATTATATACTATTCACTTTTTATTGTAAATATTATTTCTTTACTTTGTCAAGAGGCCACAATACTGATGGAAGGTAAGATATCTGGAACGATATTACAGTAAATATGACTTCTTACCCTTCACTGACAAGGGCAAACATTCTCTAAATGCTCTTCTTGGCTCTCTTGACTTGGTAGGACTGCCCTTCTCGCGGTTTCAAATTGGCTGATGGTTCATGAATTGTCATTTCCAGACTCGACCCCCATTATCTATCAGGTCTTAAATCCATATCTACTTAAATACTTTCCTAACAACTGAGCTTAAGCCAATTAAAATACTGAACTTAATATTCCCCCTTCTCTCAAACTGAAACACCTCCCAAATTCTGTATAGGAGTTAATCAAATCTTCCTACTACTGATGTTCATAATCTTGATGCCAGTATGACCTCTTACTCTCCCTAATGGACAATAAATGATTATTAAGTCCTCTGACTATTCCTTTGAAGGCTCTCTTGAAATTGCCCTTTCTTATTTTTGTATACTACTTCTAAATTCATTTTATCTCTTAAATGAAGTGCTAGAGTAGTTTTCCTTAAATTCCATTTTCTCCTATTCACAGGTTCTGTAAAACAGCTCACATCCTCTTCCCCCATCAAATACATACATGGCTATCCAGTTCTAGGGTATTTCTTTGACAAATGCCCTCATTCACTAATCTCTTCTTCTTAATTCCTAATACAGCCCACTTCCCAAGTCAGGTATATCTATTTCAAATTTTTAGAACATAATTTTGTCATTGTCATCTCCATTCCACATACCATTTTCTAATTCAAAATTATCTGCTTTCTTTTCCCTCTCCATTAATTTTAGCTCTTTCAAAATCAACTGATCTGTACTGAAACATACTAAAGTCCAGGAAAGCTTCTAGGCTAAGGACTCTTCATTAATCCTTCACCAGTATGTTCTGTGAAGGGTCCATATATAGGCAAGAGAGATTTTAATAGCTGTAGCTCAACTACTGGGAAGAAGTTCAATAAATGTCTGCTTTAGAAATAGGACATGAAATGGAGGCATGTTCCAAAGAGCCAGTTGGAAAGCCCTGATGATTATGTCATCTCTGGTATCAGTGAACAAATACCTGCAGGGCACTTACTCTGTGCCATACACCGTGACAAGTACTATGGTCACAACCTGAAATCAAGTCAGTCTGTTCATTAATAATGATAATAACTGATATTTATTGAACATTACATGGACTTTTTTCAGTTCTCTATATGCATTAACTCTTGTGATCCTCACAATTCCAGGTGCTAGGCAGAGAAAAGAACCATTAACACAGCATTGACAAAGCCCTGTTATATATAAGTTGCAACAGTATTATATTAGTTCAACAAACTGTACTCTTATTTGAATACCATTTTATTTCCTTGAAATTGCTTAAATTATCTCTTTTGTGATATAAAAATTATCTTCAAATGTAGGTAAAAACAAGATTAATGTTGAAATCTAGATTAATAATGCAAGAAAGGATGACTTTCCCCCTAAAATGCTAAATATAAATATTTTTATTTTGAAGAATAGTCTATTACCCACTACATGTAAAAGAATGAAATTGGATTGCTTTTTAACACCATACACAAAAATAAACTCAAAACAGATTAAAAACCTAAATGTAAGACCTGAAACCATAAACATCCTAGAAGAGAACACAGGCAGTCATTTCTCTGACATCAGCCATAGCAACATTTTTCTAGATACGTCTCCGAAGGCAAGGGGACCAAAAGCAAAAATAAAATATTGAGACTACATCAAAATAAAAAGCTTTTTCACAACAAAGGTAACCATCAACAGAACAAATAAACAACCTACCGAATGGGAGAAGATATTTGCAAATGATATATATGACAAGAGGTTAATATCCAAAATGCATAAAGAACTTATATAACTCAATGCCAAAAAACAAAATGAAACAAAACAAAACAACAACAACAACAGTCAAATTAGAAAATGGGCAGAGGATCTGAATGGACAGTTTCCCAAAGGAGATATATAGACCGTCAACAGACACATGAAAAATGCTCAACATCACTAATTATCAGGGAAACGCAAATCAAAACCACAATGAGATATCACCTCATGCATAAATGGTTAGAATCAAGAAGATAAGAAACAAGTGTTGGTGAGGATGTCAAAAAAAGAAACCCTTGTGCACCTTTGGAGGGAATGTAAATTGGTATGGCCACTGTGAAAAATAGTATGGAGGTTCCTCAAAAAATTAAAAATAGAAATACCATACCATCTAATCATTCCACTATTGGGTATTTAGCCAAGGAAAATGAAAACACTAACTCGAAGAGATATCTGCACTGCTATATTTATTATAGCATTATTTATAATAGCCAAGACATGGAAATAATCTAAGTGTCCATCAACAGATGAATGGATAAGGAAAATGTGGTGTGATTGATATATATATATACACACACACACATATGTATATATGTGTGTGTGTGTATATATATATATGTATACCTTATGCTGTGTTCACCACACATATAGCTACTCTCTGTCCCATTACATCATTATTACAATGCCATTGACTGTATTCCTTATGCTCTGCTTTTTATTCCCACGACTTATTCATTCCATAACTGGAGGCTTGTACCTCCCTCTTCTCTTCACCCATTTTGCCCAACCCCTCCTCCCTTCTGACAACCATCAGTTTGTTCTCTGTATTTATAGTTCTGGCTCTACTTTTTGTTTGCTTATTCATTTTTTAAAATTCCATTTATAAGTGGAATCATATGGTATTTGTTTTTCTCAGTCTGACTTATTTCACTTAGCATAATATCCCTCTAAGTTAATCCATGTTGTCTCAAATGGCACGATCTCATCCTTTAAATGGTTGTATAATATTCTATACCACGTGGAAGCCTCCAGTTATGGAATGAATAAGTCATGGGAATAAAAAGCAGAACATAAAGAATATAGTCAATGACACTGTAATAATGATGTAATGGGACAGAGGGTAGCTATACATGTGGTGAACATAACATAGTGCAAAAAACTTGTCAAATCACTGAGTTGTACACCTGAAACTAATGTAATATTGTGTGACTACATTCAAATAAAAAAATTTAAAAACCTAAAAGCCTACTATACTTTTAATGTACAGGTATTCTATTAATGTCACTTAGTGTTCTCAAAGATCATAAAATAATTTTAATTTTATTATCATATATAACTAATGCTCACCTTGCTCTTTAGCACCACTTCCAGGGTTTCAGCTAGTCACTCCTGGGATTTACTTGATATATACCTCTTACTTACAGATCCATGAATATTTAAAAAAAAAAAATAGAGGTTTTCAAACTCTAAGACTGAAATTTGTCACTCCTTCCTTCCAAATCATTAACTTCTTTTTTAAAAATTCATTAATTTATTCATTTTAGAGAGGAGGGGTAGAGGGGGAGGGAGAGAGTCAATCTCAAGCAGACTCCACACTGAGCGTGGAGCCTGATGCAGGGCTCAATCCCAGGATTCTGAAGTCATGACCTAGCTGAAATCAAAAGTCAGATGCTTAACTGACTGTGCCACCCAGGTGCCCCCATCAAGTCACTAAGTTCTATGGCATTAGTGCTTCTGCTATAGGAAACCTAAAGCCACAGATATTTCACTAGCCTTAGGGTAGCTATTTCTATTGTTAAGGATTTCTGACTATTGCAATATTCTTTTCTAAATGTCTACTGAAATTTACCCAGATGTGGCTACCTAACTCTGCCCTTGAAAAGCTAAAAGCTGAACAGAACAAGTTTGTTGCCTTTTACAGAGACTGTCTCATCTATTTGAATTGAGTCTTGCGTTCCCTCTACCCTCACTTCACTTCTCTTTCTCATTAGCCCCTCAATTGTCTCTCATTAGGCATGTGCTCTGTAGCTGCACTTCTTTCGCTTAACAGCTCTCTTAAAAGTTAACTCCATTTGTTGTTCAGTGTTATCACTCTAGATCCACAGGAAGGAACACAAACTCTAATGGCCTTTCTGATAGCCAGCTCATATAAAAAGGCCAACTGACCAAAGTGATATTCAAGGGAAATCATCAATGAGTGGCTTCCAAACATGGTCATGTATCAGAATTATCTAAAGAGTTTTTTAAAAGGAACAAAGTTGTAGGGTACTCGCCCAGACCCTCAGAGCTAGAGTTTGGCCATGGGGATTCTCAAATGATTAGCTCCCCAGGATGATTCTAATATGTTCACGCAGGTGTTTGGGAACTCCTAAAGAATGAGCCATTCATTTACTCCACAGGACAGCCTGAGTCCTTTCCTTTGAGGAAGCTAAACCATAAGAAATCTCAAATAACTTGGATCACATTATCATAATCCCTCATAGAATAGCTTTTCCTGACCGCATTTTAATGTCATGCCTCCAGTTTTTATGATCAACTGATACAAGAAATAGCTGTATGGAGTCGGTATTTGCCTTTAGTAGAAATTACTGGTGAGGTTACTGTCTATTACATCAGTTTGAGTCCTTTCTATAAGACTCCACATGCAGGGTGCCTGGGTGGCTCAATAGGTTAAATGTCCAACTCTTGATTTTGGCTCAGGTCATGATCTCAGGTTTGTGTGATCGAGCCCCAAAGTCCAACATCTTCCTGAGCATGGAGCCTGCTTAAGATTCTCTCTGCCCCTCCCCTGCGCTCATGCTCTCTTGCTGTCTCACACTCACCAGAAAACAAAAACAAAAAGCAAAAAACCCTTTCACATCCATTCCACAATTTTTGTTCTCAAAATTTAGCACCAAGAAAAATGTCATTCTTTGTTTATTACAAATACCTATCATGACTTCTTTTGGTCAAGGTTCTGAGAAAGTTCAGAGAAAAACTCAGAGTTTATCATAACAACACTTGACATGGTAACCATGTTTATAATCTCACATCTTTCTTGATTATAAGTTTAAATTTCTATTTTACTAATGTTTTATGTTGAAATCCTCTTGAGAAAAACAAAACAGAATCACAGAAAGAAAAGGTTAAAACTTTATCTCATAAGAAAAAGTTAAAAGAATCAATTTTTCTTAAGCTTAAAAAATCTAATGTGCTTTACAGAGTATAGTTTGGCATCTATAAATACATATATATACACACACACATATATGTATATATAATTATGATGATAATGACATCTCACTAAAATTGAAACGTTATATAAAATTAACATTTCAGAAAGAATGCTTCATGAAAACATTCCATAGGAATTAAGTAAGTGTTATCACACAGAAAGAAAATGGTTTCATGGTCAAATAAATCTGAGAAACAAGTTAAACAGGTTAAGTAGGCTTTTTTACTGAATAGATTTTCAGAATCTCCAAGATGATAGTGTTCATTGTTCACTTCTAAAACAGAAACATACTATGTAGCATTTCCCAAGGAATAGCATTCAGTTTCAGAAATGATGAATTGACACTTAGTAATTGCAACATCAGAAATATTCATTCTCCATGGGATATAATTGATGCTTGGTAAATTATTCCAAATGACAGCACAGAATAGCAAATATGGCACTTCACTTCAGTAGGAAATATTTTCAACTGGCCACTTCTTATTCTAAAAGCATAACCACATTTACTTGAACATAAGCAACGACCTCATATTTTTAGTCCATTGAACATATCACAGAACTCTTAGAAAGTGCATCTTCCAAGTGACAATACAGTTTCAGGGAACATCTTTTTTCCATTCCCATACATTAATTTCACAGAGAGATGACCCACACGAGGTACTTAATAATTCTTTCATGACTAAGCATCCAATATAAACTCATCAAAGGCATTAAACTAATTCTTTGTGTAAAGCCTAGAGTTTTTGTTTGTGGACTGGTTGTTTTTTCACACTGGTAGCTGTCAATATATTTATGTAAACTTAAAGGTAAATAACTAAAAAGGCATGGAAATCCTAATGTACTTCTTTGAAATACCCAAGTTAGATGTATGAGGAATAAAAATGTGATCAATGCAGTAGGTAAACTATATCTGTCATCCTAATAGTGAAGAGGAAATATAAGAAACTCTTAACCTTTTCATTGTTCATAAACACATTTTACATAGTCATTTTTCAAGCAAATAATTATATAGCTTATTTTGCCTGCAGAGAAATTTCAAGAGGCAATGAGACACTTTTTCTAAAACCGTGTAGTTACCTTACTGAAAAATTTTCTACTTTTTCTCTTATGTATAAAATTTAGTAAATCAACTAAAATGATGTGACGTTGACAAGATTGTCTTTGTCTACTCAAATTACGCATAATTTTATTGCTCTGTAACTGAAAATGACCCCCTTATTTTGGAAATAATATTTTAGGTTTTGTAACTTTGTAATTAAAACTCACTGATCCTTCACCAATGATAAAAATTTAAATATTTGACTTCAGCAAAATAGGAAATTTTGCACCCAAAGGACACTATTAAAATCATAAATATACAAGTCACACTGACAGAAAACATTTACATTATATATACTATAAATGCCATACATATACATATGTATATAGGGCTTATACCCAGAATATATAAAGAATTCTTTTTTTTTTAAGATTTTTAAAAATATATTTACTTGACAGACAGAGATCACAAGTAGGCAGAGAGGCAGGCAGAGAGAGAGAGAAGGGGTGTGGGGTGGGAAGCAGATTCCCTGCCAAGCAAAGAGCCCGATGCAGGGCTCGATCCCAGGACCCTGAGACCATGACCTGAGCCAAAGGCAGAGGCTTAAACCACTGAGCCACCCAGGCATCCAGAATATATAAAGAATTCTTATAAATGAATAAGAAAGCAGCCTATACTATGAATCAGAGATCTATTCCTAGGGATTTATTCAGAGAAATGAAAACTTATGTCTACAAAATGACTTTTACAAGAATATTCAGAGTACCCTTATTCATAATCTAAACTGGAAACCCAGGTGTTTGAAAAAAATCATTGCATATTCATACAATGGAGTGTACTTCTGATATGTACAACAGTTATTAGTTAATGAGTGAATCTTAAAAATATTCTGTTGATGGGGTGCCTGGGTGTCTCAGTTAGTTTTAAGCATCTGCCTTTAGCTCAGGTCATGATCCCAGGGTCCTGGGATCAAGTGCCTGCATCAGGCTCCCTGCTGAGTGGGGGGTCTGTGTCTCCCTCTGCCCCTCCCCCTGCTTGTGCTCTCTCTCACTCGCTCTTACTCATTCTCTCTCAAATAAATAAATAAAATCTTAAAAAAATTTTTGTTGTTGAGGAAAGAAACCAGGCATAGAGTTCTTACTGCATGATTCAATTTTTATGAAGTTCAATAAGAGATAAAAAGTAATCAATGGTGACAAAAATCAGAAAGTAGTTGCCTCTGGGTGTGGAGGCAGTTGGAGGGGGGATAATGGAAATGTTTTATACCTTGTTTTAAGATGTGGTGACATAGGTATATACAATTGCCAGTATGTTTCCAACTGAACTCTTCAGATCTGTACATTTTATTGTATATAAATTATATCTTTAAAAAAGTAAAAAATAAAAATAACTGATGGCTCAAAGAAGGAAGGCAAAAGTCTCATAATTTAAGGATATGTTCTCTCTTATGCAAGTTCTCTCTTATGCAATGATTCCACTAAACCACTGTGGAAGTCAATTAATACAGTTTTTCAAAGTGAACAATTTATTCCTTTATACCTTGTCAGAATCAGAAGGATAATATAAACACAGTTAAAGTTAAGAAATTTGTTTTGTGTAGGAATGTTTTTCATCAAGTTGAATTATTACATACACACAAAGAACTTAAAGGAGCTTTTAAAATATAGTTCAGGAAAAGGACAAACCATAGTACCGTATGCTTAAAACACTACCTATCATAAATTATATGTAGATTATTTAAAAAGTAAATTTGCTTCCACTATTTCACACAAAATATTACTTAAGAACAGGACCAGCATTTATGGATAGAAAAATATCCTAAAATTGGTATTTTGAAAGACTGTCTATATTTTATGTAGAACTGAAAATATATCTTATGCCATATGCCTTATGACATTTATTTTCTAAGAAATTCTGAACATTAGTTACAAATTCTAAGAGAAAAATTTTATACCAAAATGTTTTAAAAGTTATTTTTATTAGAAAAATACTGAAAAGTACAAAAAGTCATGAAAAGCACATCAATTGTTATTTCTTGAAAAAAATGCATAAGTAAGTGAAGGTCAGCCATCACTACTTCCCAAACCTCTTTAGTCTGTATCTTCTATAGGCATAAACAGTTTAAGACTTCAAAAGCAAAATGGTAAAAAGCATACTCCTGTCAGTCCATTTGGTTGAGGTTTGAGAATCTGAAAGAGTCAGCCCAAAGTCCCTAAAGTAAGCTATTTCAATGTATCTTTATTCTAGGAGGTAAGTATATTTTTATATTAAGGGGAAAAAAAACTACCTTTGAAAGGAAAAAGTAGTAATAGGAGGGTATGAAATAATGGAAAAAATAATGAGAAATAAGTTAGAAAGTTAACGTGCTTTCATAGACAATTTTCTATCAGTGGACCTTATCCTTTGTCTTTAAAGTCCTTTTCTGCTCTGTGGTTGATTAAATTACCATTCAAAAATATTCATTCTGTCACTCCTATACCACTTCCCCATTTCCTTTTACGGGGTTGAACTATGCTGCGTGCTTCAGCATCATGGTAACTAAAGTGTATTTCCTGCCCCTAGTTTTGGGCTTTGCAATAGGATGTTAACAGATTGAGAAGATGCAATGAGAAAGCTTGGAATGTGCTCATGCATTTGTACATTGAGGCTTGCCCTCTTGAATTGCCATTACCATGAGACATGTGAAGCAAATCTGGACCCAACCTATAGCTTGAAGCCAACCTCTTGCAAAGCCCAGCCTAGGTTACATTTACCTAGCCAACCTGAAGAAGCACCAGTAAACTCAGATGACATTAGCTGGATGCTCCAGCTATCCCACAGATATCTGAAAGAAGTCTAGATAATATTTAAGCTGATGTGTGCTGATGCACTGAGAGTTTTATGGCTAATTTTTCCTCTTACCTCCGGGATGACTGCTAGGCCCCATGGGAGATATCCATGTATTCAGTTTTTTTCTTTTCTTTTCTTTTTTTTTTTTTTTAAGATTTTTTTTTTTTAAATTTATTTGACGGACCGAGATCACAAGTAAGCAGAGAGGCAGGCAGAGAGAGAGGGGGAAGCAGGCTCCCCGCTGAGCAGAGAGCCCAATGCAGGACTCGATCCCAGGACCCTGGGATCATGACCTGAGCTGAAGGCAGAGGCTTTAACCCACTGAGCCACCCAGGCGCCCAATGTATTCAGTTTCAAGAAGGACTTCTTTTCCAACTACAGCAGGTCCAATCTCTGCCTAGCATGTTTTCATGATACCCAAGTTCCGGATGTTCATGTATTTCCTAGTATGCATTTATCCTAGTTCTGTTGTCTAAGGATAGGACACCATGTTCCCCCATCAACTGTTTATACACTATGATTTTCCAAGGTCTTCAAAAATTTCCAGATTTGAGCTGAAGCTAATTCATAATAATATCAATGAGAATGATTAAAATCTTTGTGAAGATCAGGACTTTGCTCATTTTATTCATTGCTGTACCTCTAGTTCCTGGTGTCTGGCACATGATAGTTGCTCAGTATACATTTGTTGAATAAATGTGTTGGACATTTTTTCAGTATAGATAATCACTATATTGCATAGGAACCTTTAGTATATTCACTAAAAGGACAGAGTTATTAGATTTCCCACCAACTCCACATAATAGTATGTAACACTATATATTATCACCACTCAGTTTAAGTCAGGGTCAAGCTTGGACATGAGGGAACTGCCATATGACCACCAGTCTGGACTTTCATCTGGAAAAACATAAGAGCTACATCCCGAAATCCAATTACCCATTACCCATTTTCATTTTACTAGGAAAGTATAAACTGTAAACCGTAAAATATAAAGTAAATCATGTCTTAGAATGATGGTAGAGTAGAACAGCAAGGCATAGAGTCAGAACTGAGTCTGAGGTTTGACTTTCCACTTACTGCCTAGAAAATGTTAGGTAAACAACCTTCTACTTCTTATTATGGTCCTACATAGTGAACTTAGTAACATTTCTGGACCTAGTAACTTAGTAACTTAGTAACATTTCTTAGTAACATATTTCTGGACCCTGAGAGAGCTCTTAGCCATAACAAATGAAGTAATGTGTATAAAATGCACTGAAGACACTCAAGCATTATCAAATTGTACAGTATTGTTTTAACAATGTATTCTTTTACTCCACCTTTAATATTACATTGGAAATAGAGGGATTCCAAAATTGTTTGTTGTATGTAAGAATGTAGTTGAATAAATGTCATCAGCATTACTAACATAGTTACGTGGTGATCAATGACAGGTGGTCCTGAGGGCAAGGAAACAACCAACCTTCTGCAATTAGGAGGTGAAATATACAATATAATAGTCAAGTTAAAGCTGGCTAAGACTTCAGCAGGAAAAAAGTCTCCATTCACCATATTATCAGCCCACTAAAGGAAATGATCTAAAGAATCCATCACAAATCAGGATAGGGAACAAAATACAAAAATTGCACCCTAATTTTCATGTATGCTTATTTTGATTTCTCATGTCTTCCAATCTTACCACAGTCACCCAACCGAGAGTATATTTGATTTTTGCATACTAATTTTAAGGAAAAAATTAAATGCCAAGTTTTACAGCTATTTACAGTATGTTTCTGCATTTTAAATATTATCTAGACTTCTGGCTTTCCTTGTAAAGGCAGTTCAATAAAATGTAAACATGAAAAACAAGCATGTATAAAAAGTATGCTTCAGGCATCTCTTACTTTTGAATTTTATTTCTTTTTTTTTTTAGAAGGAAGTTTGTGTTATTTCATCACTTTGGATAAAAATGCCTCAGACGATAGCACTTAAAACTGGCTTCAAAAGTAGAAGCTATCTTGGTAGGAAAAAAATGTTTTTGGAGGAAAGCTTAGATAGCAAGTTTTTTTTTTTAAATAAATCTTCAAACTCTTGGACAAATCATAGTTCTCAAACATTCATATACAAATTGTGGAAGAGGCTTCTAAAATTGTTCTAATAAACTTGCAACTGCAGGTTTTCTAAGAAGTTGTTTTTCCATTCACATTTTGACTTAATTCACTATCCTCAAAACTTAATGATAGATTCAAATGTCCAGGTGTCCTCTGTCAGAGAGGCTAAACATTCAAAATCCAAGTTACTGGTTTCTCCTTGCTTGAATGATTTTTTGGATTACAAAATCTTGACTAGTCTATGATGTTCTTCCTACCTAGAGGTTTCCATCATAACTACTTCCTTAAGTTTTTTTTTTTTTACATCGAGACACAGTGTAAATATAATAAAATTTGCTCGTTTAAAATATACACTAGAGGAGAGGTGGGGGGGATGGGTGAAATAGGTGAAGGGGATTAAGAGTACACTTTTCTTGATGAGAACTGCATAATATATAGAATTACTGAATCACTATATTGTACACCTGAAACTAATATAACACTGTATGTTACCTATACTAAAATTTTAAAAAGATCAAAATTAAAAATAAAATAAAATACAACTATGAATATGTGGCTTATACACTGTTTCATTTAAATGAAACATTTCAAAATAAAACACCCTTTTTTTTTAAGATTTTACTTATTTATTTCACAGACGGAGATCACAAGTAGGCAGAGAAGCAGGCAGAGAGAGAGCAGGAAGCAGGCCCCTGCTGAGAAGAGAGCCCCACATGGGGCTTGATCCCAGGACCCCAGGATCATGACCTGAGCCGAAGGCAGATTTAAAGATTTAAAAAAAAAAATTTTTTAATTTAAAGATTATTTATTTATTTATTTGACAGACAGAGATCACAAGTAGGCAGAGAGGCAGGCAGAGAGAGAGGGAAGCAGGCTCCCTGCTGAGCAGAGAGCCCGACGAGGGGCTCGATCCCAGGACCCTGGGATCAGGACCTGAGCCCAAAGCAGAGGCTTTAACCCACTGAGCCACCCAGGTGCCCCTCAAAATAAAACATCTTTAAAAGAAAAAATAAAGTGTACACTTACAGGTGCTTTAACAAGTGTTTTCTTGTAACCATCACCACAGTAAAACATTTCTATTACCCAAAAAGGTTCTCTCCTGTCTTCTATAGTCAATCTCTTTCCCTTTACCCCACTTCACCTATCCTACCCCATGACAACAATTGACATGTTTTTTTTTTTTTAATAATTTCTGGGGGTGCCTGGGTGGCTCAGTGGGTTAAAGCCTCTGCCTTCGGCTCAGGTCATGATCCCAGGGTCCTGGGATCGAGCCCCACATCGGGCTCTCTGCTCAGCAGGGAGCCTGCTTCCCTCTCTCTCTGCCTGCCTCTCTGCTTAATTGTGATCTCTGTCTGTCAAACAAATAAATAAAATCTTTTTTAAAATAATTTCTGTAATTTTGCCTCTTCTAGAATGTTAAATACATGGAATCAATAATTTGCAGTGTTTGACTTCTTTCACTTAGCATGGTGTTTTTGAGATTCATTTATATTGTTTCATGTATCGATAGTAGGGTCCTTTTTATAGCTGAGTAATACTCCATTTCTTGGATGTATTACTGTTTGTTTATTTACTCACCAGCTGATGATCATTTTATTGTGTCCAGTTTTTGCCTATATGGATAAAATTTCTGTTACTACAGAGGACAGGTCTTTGCAAAGTTATATTTCTTTACTTTACCTAGGAGTGGCACTGTTGGGTGATATGTTAAATGTATATTAGTTTTATAAGAAATGGCCAAACCACTCTCCAAAGTGACTAACCATTTTACATTCCCACTAGCAGTACAGGAGAGTTCCAATTACTCACTCCTTAACCGTTTGATGGAAACATTATAATTGATCATTTTATATAATAACAAATGATGACTTGACAATTCATAGCCATTTAAGTTAGGTTAATTTAACATTATGGAGATTATGAGTTGGACTATCTTATTTCATCCCTCCTGTATTCCTACAAAGATAGTATACTTAATATCTTCATTTTTTAGATGAGAACACCGGCAGCTTAGAGTGGCTAATTTGCCCACATGACAAGTGACAAATTTGGAACCTTATCTGAGGCAGTCTGATTCCCAAGGCCAATGCAATGTATAGGAAACAACTGGTGGCTCCCTACAAAAATATACTTAATGATACATGTAAAATATAGCATGCCATTGTTTTCTCTCATTCTTTTTTTCTCCCAATCTTCAGAGAAAGAAGAAAGCCTTAAGAGGCTTTTCTGTTAAATTTCTGAGCCCAGACCCAGGGATCTAGGAGGTGACATTCCCAAGTAAGCTTACATCCTAATATAGGATACTGAGATCAAAGTTGCAAGTCATGTCCATTCTTCTATTCCTATTCCATATATACTCTGAATGCACATTAAGATACTGCATATGTATCTTAAAATATGCCTATAAACACTTAGATGGACAAATTCTCATACTACAAAAATGTCTTCAGCACAGTTTGAAATGCACTTGTCTAACCACCAGGGGCAGGGCAGGTCACTAGGGACCATATGATGGGTGTACTCAGAGCCCAGCTAATTGTCCTTTGACTCTGCTTTGCAGGCCTGAATTAGCTTATGCCCTCACTCTATTTATAGGTTTGATAAGAAAACGTAGATTCTTCTAATGTACAAAGACTAAAAATACAAGGGGATATGATTTGGCAAGGTCAGTATTCTAGCAACTTTACACGTCCCCACGGTATCCCTGCTCTGATAGCCCAGAGGAGTTCCCAGGTCACCTCAACTGCAGTGTTATTATTTCCTACCTTCTCCTTTAGGTTGGCACTGTCCATCCCTACTGCCCAACTTGCCCTCATCTCCAACCATGAAAGTATTATGGACCCTATAATATTACTAGTAATCATGAAACTCACATGTTGAATACAACAAGTGCATCCAAAAATATCAGAGCATTTGTACTTTCTCTAATTTACAAAGGGGGGAAACTGAGTCTTAGACAGCTACACAGCATACCCAAGATGACGGAAGTAACAAAGTTGGGTTCAAATCCAAGTAATCTTCCTCCAGAGGCTATGCTGTCCACCACACTATACTGAGCCTGAGAGCTCTGGATCTGATCCAAGTGGGTGTGAATAAGTGTCTCCAGGTCAAGGCTTTTTTGTCATTCTGCAAACCTGCCATGAATCAGACTGTTCCTCATCTTAGAATGCTTTCTGCCTGAAGACCCTTTAAATTTTCTTCAAGGCCAAATTCTGGTGTGACCTCTTGAATCCTTCCTTAACCCATGTAGAAGTTTCATTTTCCATGTTCCTGTGGTCTCTGACCTCTCTCCCTAACACTCAAATGAATTGTTTTATAAAAATTTGCTTTGAGAGTATCTCCTTCATTAAATCATGAGATCTCTGAGAGACAAACTTAATCTCATACCTTGGCATCATTCCAGATCAGCTGGATTATGCTGCAAGATAAACAGCATCTAAACCTTAGTGGTTTAAAATAACAAAGATGTATTTCCCATTGATTTTGCAAGTTCATCTCAGGTAGATGGGGGCTCTGTCCCACATGTTCTCATTCCAAGAAGCTCTAACATTAATACCCTCATGAATTCCCCAGGCAGATGAAGAGAAAGGTAGCAAACTGAACACTGGCTCTTAAGTGCTTATACTCAGAAGTATTTAAATGTCATTTCTGTTCATATTTCATTGGCCAAAGCAAGCTTCATGACCATGACTAAATTAAGAGAGTAGAGAAGTATAATTTTAGCAAGTGCATGAAAGAAGGAAAACCAGAAATATCTGATGAACACTAATGATTATCTCAGTTGATATTCTCAGGATTTGGCAATACATATGTGGTCCATTTGATAAATGATGGATAAATAAACTAAGCAGATAATTTTAGCCAGACACTTTATTTATTTTTTTCACTTTCAAGTATTTATTTTAATGTGTTATCTTAATATTCACTGTGTTCTTTTTTTTATTATAGTAAGACTAACTAAATTATATTAAGACTAACTTAAAATAACACCTTTTTTATTATTATTTTTATTAACACATAATATATTATTTGCCCCAGGAGTACGGGCCTGTGAATCGTCAGGCTTACACACTTCACAACACTCACCATAGCACACACCCTTCCCAATGCCCACAACCCAACCATCCTTTCCACACACCCTCTCCCTCCAGCAACCCTCAGTTTGTTTTGTGAGATTAAGAGTCTTTTATGGTTTGTCTCCTTCCTGATCTTAACCTAATATCTTTAAAAAACACAAATTGTTGACAAGATGCTAATAATATTTATTTTAATTGATGTTTTGTGAAATTAATCCCATTATTTACTATAATATCTTGAATATGTTCATCTATCCATTTTAAACATATTAACTTAAAATCCTTTAACAACTTTTTAATGAGAACCTACTGTATAAAGATTAGTGTGTCAGGTACTATTTAGGCTCAAGCCATTATAAAATGTAATGCCTACATAATGTCTACTAAGAAATTTAGAGTAGTTATACAAACATATATACCATGCATATATAATTAAATTATTAAATTAAATATATATAATACATACATAATATATGTGCATATACACAAGAATACATGTGTTTGATACATGATCATTCCTTTATTCAATTAAATTACTGAGTACCTACCAACTGTAACATACTCTTGCAAGAACTAGATGAAAAGGGAGAACAAGATTGACAAGCAAGGTCCTTGCTCTCATGGAGAGAGAGAGAAGATAGAAAATAAGCATGAAATACATAAATGAATAAGATAATTCTTGTTAATAAGTGCTAAGAAAAAATAATAAAACTGGGTTTTGGGCAAGAGTTACTGGAGCAGTAGGGCTGTGTGCTGGACATCTTTTACCTGCTCCTTCCGATCCACTGTCTATCCCTGTCCACACTGCTCCAGGCCTGGGAGGCTCAGCTATTTGAACCAGATCAAAGGGATTCTTTCCGCTCTGATCTGGGCTGACTTAGCCATTGGAAGGCACCTGCAGCAGATCGGAAACTAGAGAGTGAACCTGGATGAGGTATTTATCTCCTCAACACATTCCCAGTCAGAGAACACCCCTGTATCCCTCTCGTGGGTGCCACAATCCCCCAAATCTGTCCCTTTACACATAGCTCTGGCCCTGGGTTTCTTCTTATTCCTTCAGGCCCAGAAAGGCATAGCCCCTCATTGTTAATGGTTATGAGTTACTTGGCCATCCCTTGCTGCCTGTCCTAAACATTGCCAACATCTTTGTAGTTAGTCCCTTTATTAGTCTATTTCTGAATTGACGGTATATCATGCCATCTGTTATAGGAGACAATTAGATGGAAGTCTTGAAAATTTACACACACTACATAAAGAAAAACATAGGTGTTAGTTTTTTCTGTAAGGGATCAAACTTCTGCAGGACTCCTCCCCTCTAGGTAGGAACAAGTCCCCATCTGGATAAATCACTAGAAGTCAGTGAAGCATCATTAAAAAGGAGCTTTATTTACGATCTGAGGACCTTAATTCCTGTTTAGACTTTGGAATATTTTAGCTGAATATCTCTAGGCCAGATAGCTCATGATTTCTATGTAAATTAAAAAGATAAAGTCCACATGCAATGTTAGATATAGTTTCTACTGCTATTTTACTGAAGCTTTAGCCTGTTTTTCAGAGACACTTCCCGGCCTTATTTTCCACTTTTTTCTCCACTTTAGAACCTTCACACTGGTCTCACTACTCTTCTGTCCCACACTCTTATACCACCTACTTCATGCCAAATCCACATTTTCTAAAACTATGAGGTCATGCAGAACATCTTCTTCAAATCTACCCTCCCTCACATCAAAAGAGAGCAAGGCTTCCCAGGACAGTTGAGATGGTAGTATGTGCCTGGCCTGAGATACTGGTCATGGAAGAGCTGGGGTAGGGGTGAAAGCTAATTTGCCCTCCACACCACACTGGGCATGAGCTGGCCAGGTGGGAGGCTGAGCCCATAGGAAAAAGGGGTGTCTCTTCTTATCTGCACACTTCTATACTTATATATCAATTTCCCAGCAACTTTTTCATTTTTTTAAAATTTTTTTTTAAATTATAAACATATGATGTAGTATTAGCCCCAGGGTACAGGTCTGTGAATTGCCAGGTTTACACACTTCACAGCATTCACCATAGCACATACCCTCCCCAATGTCCATAAAGCTTTTTCTTTTTAAAAAAAAATGTACACAGTATTCCCTTTAAAGTCTTAATGCAGAATTAGCACATACATATAACCTATTTAAAATATTAAATGTTTCAGTAAGTAAATTTTTGTAATAAGTCTTTTTGCAAATATGAAAATAAACTCATGCCTCTCCAAGTTTGTATTAATCACAATAATGTTTTACCAAGTAATATAAGTAATGACTAAAAGATTGACAGGCATCATTTATTTTATGCATTACATTTTACACAGGTTTGTGTTCCAAGAAAATTAAGAAAAACTTGTTAGTTAAAAATATCTTAAAGGAATTTGCTTTCTTTTATTGTACATTAAAACTAGTAACAAAATAATCCATTTATATGTGTTGAGTAATGTAAAATATATGAAGTCTAGCAGTTTGCAGTTTCCTATTACTTAGTAGGTTTAATCCATTTAAGAATCTGGATTGGCAATTTTACATTTGAGTACTGCAACTCGAAGAATGGATCAGAACCTTGGTGTTCAAAATACTCCATCAGAAAGCTGATATGCTCAAGCAATCTGGGAGGAAAATAACCATGACAGCTACAATTTTGACATTTACAATAATTAACTGCTGTTTTTGAGGAGGAAAAAGAGCTTATTGCCTATATTATATGGTACATGCTGAACAAAGTTGAACTGCCCTTAAGTAACCAGCTTTCATTATGCTGCATCGACATTAACAGCCAGCCTTTTGATGTATACAGAATTACTGCAAGATTAGAATTACTGATTATTACAGCAGTGCTGATTTGGAGCACAGGTAAAATTCAACAAATTAAAGATGAAGATTTGTCCCTATCAAGAATGGCTGGTTCCTAATCTTTGTGAAATATTCTTTTACAGAAAATGTCTTGGGATGATCCTGTAGGAAATGCATAAAATGATCCCTGCTACACGAACACAAATCAATGACATTGTTCCTAAGGGAATCTTATTCTGCTGGTCACAAATACCACAGCTTTCAAATAGCTAGGCATAGCCAGAAAATATAGCCAAATCCAAAATTTATAGTTAAAATTTGAAGGTGAAATTTCAATTATAAGTAGTTGAAACTATAAATGAAAAAATTATTTATAACTCAGCGGTCGGTAAAGTTTGGGTTTTTGTTGTTATTGTTGTTTAATATAGATGTCATTACTATTTTAGGAGTAACTACAGTATGTATGTGAGAACTTGTACAAGTAACGTAGATTTTACCTTGACTCTGTCAAATGCTGGTTTATTAATATTTTGAACCGAGATTTAAACACATCTCTGATCTTTATACACGTCTTTTCCTTTAGTACACATTTTCCATTTTTAACACATAAGTTTTTAAATACCTATGGTTAGTATTAATATTTACATAAGTTTATATTTGGTACTTGCACACATTTTTTATTTGAAAATAGTCCTCTAAATTAGTATAAGTACATTTAGTCATCCATGGATAATTATTAATATTCAAAGATTCAGTAAAAATTATAATTTGTAAGCAACTAATTTTTATATTTAGTATTGTTTCTACCTTTAATTCCATGATATACATCTTTTTCCTTTTTATTTCTCCTTAAAAAAAAACAAGCAATTTCTGATAATACTGGAATAGGTAATACAGGAATAGGTTTTTTTTTTTTAAATCCTTCCAGGGTTCTAAAAAAGCTACCCGTACTTGTTTGTTGTTTGATATACACTATAATTAAACGTAGCACTAAACTATATAAAATATATAACACTTAATAATACATGTTGCAGGAAAAAAACAAGTATTTTTATACAAGTTTGACATTAAAATAAAAAATCTTAACAGCCAGAATATACGTACAATGTATATAAAGTAAGGAAAGTTACATCTATTAACAATTATATGAAATCAAATTCAGAGTGATCAATTTAGGTGTCCTTTACAACCTGCTTATGGAGTCTAGCTAGTCATGGGAGGATTTGAGAGTTTATTTTTAATCCTCACATTAATAACAGAGCAATAAACAGACTACCGAGTTGCCTATCTTACTGAGCTTGGAACAGATATGGAGCTACCTGTGTTGGCCTTACATATAGGCAGAGTAGAATATTGCCATGTGCTATCATTACAGCCATGACAAGGAATGCTACGAAGACCTTCATCTTAGAACTCACCCACCCTGTCACCGTGGTGGTGTATTCTGTCACTCATTAGCCTAAAGCATTGTTCCAGAAAACATCTAAAGAAAGGAAGGTAAGATAACTTTACAAATCAGGGCCCACAAATAAATCTACCAAGGATACACTTTTCAAAGGTAAGGTGTCAACTGGTTGGAAGAATGGTCTTGTGGGACTGGAATCATATTTAGGAGCACAGTAATGGGAAGTGACTATGAATTTCCTCTCTGCACCTGGGGCTGTTCCAAACCAGGAACCCTGGCTTTGCTTCAGACTGGGGCAGCACCTGTTCAAGAGCTGTGAAGCACAAGATATGAAAAACAATGCAGGGGCACCTGGATGGCTCAGTTGGTTAACTGTCTGCCTTCAGCTCAGGTCATGATCCCAACCAAGGTCCTGGGATCGAGCCCCGCATCGGGCTCCCTTCTCTCTCTCTCCCTCTGCCTGCTGCTCTGCCTACTTGTGCTTTCCTCTCTATCTCTCTCTGTCAAACAAATAAATAAAACCTTAAAAAAAGAAAGATAAAAACAATGTAATATCCCCCAAAAACCAAGCAAGAAGTTCAACTCAAGTTGTAATCAGAATTGGTTGGGCATAGAAGCAGCAATTAGGTATGTAGCAAATGGACTCAGAACACACTTAACAATATGAGACAAAAAGGCTCAGATCCAGGGACAGGAGATATTGTGGAGGCAAATCAAGGGGCTGATTTTCTATGTAGCAAGAAACAGATCAATGAATGAGAGAGCTAAAAAAAGGACTTAAAAAACTCTGCAAATCACCCTCTCCTCCCCACAAAAATATTCACATTCTTTGTTCCTAACCTGAGCATGTTACCTTAAATTTGGAAGCCTGTGGCCCATAACCTATAGACTATGTGAATACTCTGTAATAAAACCACCAGATAGTATTTTGGAATGTCTCCAGAAAACTCTGCTGTATAAAATATCCTCCCCAACCCTATATAGATCAACAATAACAGTAGCTACTAACAACAGTTTTCTCCTTGACCAAACTCTACTCAGGCTCTTTTGAATCCTCTTCTCATTAGACCCTCTTGACTCATTAGACTTCTCATTTTGGACTTCCACGTTCATCTCTGCATTATCAAGTTTTAGCCAGAATCCTGTTAAGTCAGTTTAGCCAAAATACCCCATCCTCAATGTGTGATCACCCCTGATACCTAATTCTCTTCCCCATCTTCCATCATCCTCTACGTGGTGTCTGATTACCCTAGCAAACCATCAGCAAGAATCCTATTAGTTATCCATAACCTTCTTTACCCCTAATGTTTTCTCTTAGTAATTTTCCATCAACTGACCCCCATCCTGCTCCTTGGCTATAAATTCTCGCTTTCCCATGCTGTATTTGGAGTTTGAGTTCAATCTCTCTTTCCCACTGAAAGACCCCAATTACTGGTCCCTATACCTATCACAACACACTATCTGCCTTGAATGAGGTTGTTTTTATTGTACTTTCACAAATGTCATAAATAATTTTTTTCCCCCTTAACACTATTTACTAGGAATCTACTATGAACCAGACTCATAATCTCATCTAATGTAGAACATGCTACCATTAAAATGGTCAGAAAGCAGTTGAGGAAAAGTAGGAAAAAATGTATACTCATCAAATGCACAAATTTACATAAAATAATTTACTAAAAATGTTTTTAAAAATTTAAACTGATAAGTGATTATGAAGTCACTAAATGTTGACTGAATGCTTCCACTATTTGTAAGACACCTTGCTATATTAATAAGCAGAAATAATGTATAAGACAAGTAAATAAAATACAGAATGTGTAGTAATAATAAAACAATATTTGCAATATATAGTTATGCAAATAACAGGTAATGCTCTATGATTGCAATTTTATAAAAAAAACTATATAACTAGAAAAATAAGTGTGTATCTAGAAAAAGATGGGTAAGATATAACCAACAAAATGCAAGCAGTGGTAATCTCTGAGAAATGGCTAAATTTTATTTTGTCTTGCTTGTTTTAGGGGCAATATTTTTCTACAGTAAACATTACTTTTATAATTAGAAGAAGGCAAAAACATTTATTCAAAAAATATATAAATGAGCAGTTATGTAAGTTTATTCAGACAATAAAGCACTAGACTCAATCTGTTCTGGTGAAAAAAAAGTACATTGATAAATCATGTGAGGAAAAAGAATTAGGTTTGTTACAATCACAGACTTGACCAATTCACCCTCAATGTTCCTCTCAATTTGACTAAACCTTAGACAAATTTCTCCCTGAGTGGGCACTCTGACCTCCCTTTTCTTAGAGCATTTACTTTAGGGAACTTGCGTTATAAATTCTTTCTCTGCCCCTTTGAGATATATATCTTTTCCCAGCTTTCTGCCAGTTTTACAACCCAGGAATGTCTTCCTTGAGGACTTGAGAGTCAATCCTTTGAAATGTAATCACCAAAAAAAAAAAAAAAACCAAAACCCAAAACCAAAAAAACCCATAAAACAAATAAACAAACAAACAAAAACAGTCCCTGATTGATCTCCTAGTCTTTGTGGGAAGCTAGAGCCTAACTTTCATAAGAGCCAATCACCAAACAGTGATGGCCCAACTACATCCACCAATCTTTCTCCTAAAGTCCTCTAATATTTTGCATTCAGCTCACCCCAGTGTTTAAAATCCCCTTCTCCCTCTGTCTTCTGTTTCAATGGAGTTCAATTCAATCTCTCTCCCCTCCTGTGACAGTACTGAATTCTTAGTCTTGAATCAAGTCTTCCTTGTCTGTTTAACATCATGCAATTTTTCTTTTCTTTGACAGACCATACTTATTTTATGGGCCAGTTTACTCAGCTTTAAAAAGCACTCTCTTTAAAATAAAAAATAAATAATAAATTTAAAAAAATAAAAAGCACTCTCTTTGCCCCTACTCCATGAGGATAGGTGGTTCAGCCAATGCGGATCTTGTTACGCAACTCTCTTCTCCACTCTTCCCTTTACACTGCCAAACTGATGTAGTAAGATCCCAAAGTTTATATGTTTGCAGGGAGTTTAGATTTTTGTTGGTCTCTGTGTCCTAATACTGTGCTTACCAGAGTTCCCCTACAAGGTATTGAAAGTGGTCCCAAATGGTAATAAAGTGAGATTTTGCTTCATTCTTAGGTGGATGTGACCACGTAAATGTTTATGAAAGGAGCAGGGAAATGAGAAAAATGGAATTCCAGAATCTCAGTTATAATGGTATCCCATAGCTCTGAACACTACTGTACTTCCTATTAAAAATGAAAGCTATAACTTGAGTGTTTATTAAGGAGCAGACACCATACTTCATACAAATGGCCTTGTTTAATTTTCACAGTAACACAGTGAAATATATATATATATATATATATATATAGAATATATAGTGAATATAGTGATATCATCACAATATAATGATTATCATCATTAAGATGAGGAAACTAAAGATCAGATTAGTTTAGTAACTTGCCCAAGGTCAGTTAGTAGCAGAGATGGTATTTAAATCCAGGACCACTAGCTCCATTTGCCATTATATAGTTATTTTAAAGTCTGCTTATCACAGAAGGCCAAATTATAGTTAGTAGTATTGACCAGTCTGTTTTATTTGGTCTTGGTAAGTGCTTGCCTCCATTAAGCCTGGGCAGGTAAACTGAGACAGAGGAGCCAAGAACCATACTAGCTAACAGAAAAACACACTCAAGACTTCAATCTTCCCTGATATAAGTCATTGGACCTGGTATTGAGACTTATAATAAGAAATACGTATTTGATCCTTGACAGGATTTCTGACACAGAGCTCTGAAAACCCTTGGAATTTCCTATGATAAGAGCAATAAAGGTAACTCTTACTATGTTAATCAGGGGACTTCTGGAACACCTAAAAATGGGAGCTGTCTCAGAAGAACCAAGTAATGAGAGAGTTGGAACTTTCAAACCTACCCCTCCCACCCTCACGGAGAGGAAAAGGGGCAGGAAGTTGACTAAATCATGCTTATATAATGGAGCATCCATAATCCCCAGGACAGTGTTCAGAGAGCTTCTGGGTTGGTGAACAATGGAGATTTGGGAAGAGAAGTGTGCTCAGAAAGAACATGGAAGCTCTGTAACCCTTCCCCAGACCCTGTGCTATGTATCTTTTTCATCTGGCTGTTCCTGAGTATATCCTTTCATAACAAACCAGTGATCTAGTAAGTAAAATGTTTCTCTGAGTTCTGTGAACTGCTCTAGCAAATTAATCAAACCCGAGGAGGGGGACATGGGAACTTCTGATCTATAGCAGCTTGGTTAGAAACCTGGGTTAAATCCTGGACTTGGAATTATTGTCTCAAGTTGGGGAGGTGGGGGCAGTCTTGTGGGACTGAGCCCTTAATCTGTGGGATCTGACAGCTTCCCTAGGTAGACAGTGTCAGAATTGAGTTGAACTACAGGACAATCAGCTGGTGTCAGTGCTCTGCTTGGATGTGTATGGAAAACTCTCCCACACACTGGCATTGGGAGCAGAATACTTTAGGAGTCCATCATCATTCAGACAAAAATTAAGGGAACTGGAAAAGGGTTTAGGGAGTAACTTCTAATTCTGCTATACACTAATAGTTCCTCTTCACCAAAGGTGGGCTCTCAAGGGGTTCCTATTCTGAGTCAGTCTTGTGAAACAGACATAGCCCTGGATAGAAGAGTAGCCACTGGGAGGCATTTTATTCCCCAAAGTCAAAAACACAATTCCAGAATTTCTCTAATCTACCAGCTAATTCTCTAAATTTAGGTGTTCATGAGCTTCATCCCAACTACAAAATCTAGGTCAGGTTCTAGAGAGGAAACTTTACTTTTCTTCCCAAGATAATTCTGCTCATTGTACTAGCTTACTATTTCCAAAGGGAAGAACTGAACTGAATATCCTGCTCTGCGTGGGCATTTTATTGCCTTCTTTGTTGATTATTATTGCTTTAGGTGGTATAGGTAGGCAGATGGTTAATTTGCGTGTGCAGAAATCTACTACTCATACTTTGTAGTTTTTATTCCCTTATAACCATGCCTCACAATTTCCTTTCCTTCAAGCTTAGGACCGTGCTCCACTGGAGCCCAAAGGACACTGTCACTGGGATTTCTCAGTATTTTCTGAAATATGAACTGGAGGTGTTACCTGGTTGGTCTCCAACATAAACAGCCATGATTAATTTTACAACATTTCACACTTCACACTGTGATACCTTGATGCTCACAAAAAAGGATTACTTCAAGAAAATATTTAAGAGGGAAAGGGAAGGGCATGGAATCATGAGAAGGAGATTTCAACTTAGTGTTCATTGAATCTACTTCGAACTTTTAGAATCATGGCTTTAATAAACAGGGGAAAGTCCAGCCAGTTCCCGCAGCCCCAGGTCACAAGTGGTACTTTTTCACCTTTTGAAGGGTGTTTCAGGCTGGGCCATTCAGAAAGAATGGCTATAACAATAAACTCAGAGAGATGCACAACCATATGGGCCAGAGTATCAACCTGCATGCTGGGTTTTCTCTCTTCCCAGCAAGAGCAAGCATTTTGCCTCTTGTAGTTCACCCACCTATCATGTATTTTGTCTCAACCAAACCCTGTGCTTTTTTTTTTTTCAAGTTTTAATTTCAATTACAGCTAGTTGCTAGTTAACATATCTTGTTATATTAGTTTCAGGTGTACAATATAGTGATTCAACAGTTTCATACATTACCATGTGTTCATCACAAGTGCACTCCTTAATTCCCATCACCTATTTAACCCATACCCCACCTCCTTCCCCTTTGGTAACCATCAGATTGTTGAGAGAACCCTAGCCTTTTTAAAACAAAAGTTTTCCAGAAGGTAATTATGTGATTACATATTTTTCTTCATGTTTTTCTTGTCAAAATGATGACAGAAATATGTGAAAATACATGATATTAAAAAGTACATGATATGGAAAGTAATCCATAGCACTTAAATGGGGTAAAATTATGTTCTGACATTTTTAATTGGTATATAAACTATCTTTTCTGGTTTACAGAATAAGATGTGGAGAAGAAATCCATTTGACTTGATAAAATATTCATCTTTCACCTCTGCTTGAATTCAAGAGTTTTCAGGATAATACTAAATTAAGTATTTGTCTGAGAAGTGAGGGGAAAAAGAGAATGCTTTAGGTTATTCTCTTGTCTCATGCAGAACTGAAAGAAAACCACCAGGAAATCAACCCATCTGGCGAACTTCTGCTTCTTTCTCCCTGTATATCCCTCTCTTTCTTCTTCCCCCACACTAACTGTTGTTCCTTTGCCTTTTTATTCATTGTGTTTAGTTTATTATTGGCCTCAATGTTAACAGTGGTTTAATTTGCAGAGGTTTAATTTTGAGTTGCAACTCACCTCTTTTGTTAGCGGCAAACTAGTATACACATGCCCACACACATGCATTAATTCTGGAGGGAAAGGTGGTCTTTCCACAAATAAAGTTCAGGACCGTTGTGGATATAGATAACAATGCAAAGGTTTTTTAAACTCAAATAATCAGACAAGTGTGCTAGTAAAACAACACAATGTTTGGGATGTTTAATATTAAGCAGCAAGAATCTGGTGCCATTCAACAGCTCTCCCTAGGACTCAGAGTCCAGGATCAAAGTCTGCATTAATTTTTTTTTTCTCTCTTCAATTAGTAGTACTATTATAAACCAACTGGCATTGACTTCTCCACCTCCCCACAGTGACTAATCTATAAATCCCAGTAATGCTACCGATGCCCACCCATAATTAGTGTGATTAACAAGGTACTATATTTATCCCAGAAGACAAATATATGGCAATTAAAAGATAATTGGTAAGTAAAAAATACTGAAGAGTATTAACATTACAACCTAAAAAACAAACACACAACGTACTAGAAATTTTTAAAGTTAAACAGTTAGGGAAGGTGACTGAGTACAGTACAGTAATTTTAGGTAGATAATTGTCATACTTGAAAGCTAACAAACCAGGATTCATCACAAACTATGTTCAGTGTTGATATGTTCCTTTTTCATCTCTAGCTTTTATATTTGGCACCAATAGTTTTCAAGCCACTCTGACTATAAATTTGAAGCAAAGGACAACAGTTACATGTTTTAAATGATTTGCAAAACCAAATACCAGAGGTAATACTGGGTCAGGTTGATACAAAGTTGTTCTAGGGAACTCTTGAAATTTAATTTTAACTGTTTGAACTAAGCACACACTGATGCTCATCCTTTTACTCCCACATCTCAGATCTTCTGTACAGAGTTAGAGAGAACTTAAAACAGTACTTGTCATGGAAACCTGAAGAGGTGGGAGAGTTCTCCTGGCATTAATTTAAGTACATTTTCCCTTGCAATACGCTCAAAGGTATGGATTTCCCTTTAGTACATCTAATAAGGCTCACAAAATGAGAGGTCTGGGTTGGATGGGGTTTTGTTGTCATTTTTGTTTTGCAGATTGTGTTTTTATAAAATTATTAAGTAATTAAAAGAGATATTAAAGTATTCCTAAGATTTGAAAATACTTCCAGTATCTAAAATTTGATGGTAACAGCTCTGGAATGACTATATTCAATTGGAAATTTGCCTGGAAGATAGGCCTATGAAAATGTTTTGAAGTTAAATTCACATACTTTTATTTATTTTTTAAAAATCCAATTGTATTTATTTGCACTTGAGGAAGAACTGATAGACATTATCTGGAGGAAGTGGGGCAGCCAAAATCCTTTCCCTCACAGTACCTCTTTTCTCCTCCACTGGTATTTGGTCTTAAAAAATTCAAAAGTAGGGGCGCCTGGGTGGCTCAGTGGGTTAAAGCCTCTGCCTTCGGTCCAGGTCATGATCCCAGAGTCCTGGGATCGAGCCCCGCATCGGGCTCTCTGCTCAGCGGGGAGCCTGCTTCCTCCTCTTTCTCTGCCTGCCTCTCTGCCCACTTGTGATCTCTGTCAAGTAAATAAATAAATCTTTAAAAAAAAAATTCAAAAGTAAAGATATTTTCAACCATAATTTTTCAGTCAAAAAACTACACTTCAGTTTCTAATATAATCCAGATGGTCAAATACAGTTTTTCCATAACAACTGAATACTTTATCAGATAACTGCTATTAATAGTCATTAAACAAATACGGTAGAGCATCCATTGTGTACCAGACAACATGGTCGGTTGTGGGATACAAAGATTAATGACTCAAAGCACCTCAAAATCAAGTGGAGAGAAGAGACAAGAAAACATATGGGGACATAGAATGCATTGGTGAAAAAAGACAGATATAGTATGGTACCTGAGAGAGCACCTCACATGGCAGTTGAGTTGGAGAAGTTTCCAACTCAGTGGAGATAGCCCCAGAACTTGGTCTACTTCTCTTCCACAATTTTCTGCCATTCACCACTCTCTGTTCTAGTCCTCCTCCTTCCCTCCATCCTTCACCTCACCCACTACTATCCCATTCTTTGTAAGTATTTGGAGCACTGTTGATATACATTTGACAGTAAGAGGTATATATCACTGGAATATAAGTTCCTTGGGGAAAGGATTATTGTCCATTTGGATCATTGTTATATCTTCTAATGCATAGTACAATGCCTGCCACATAAGTATGTGCTCAATAAATATTTCTAAGAAAAAAAAAGGAACATTAGGACCTCAGTAAAGAATCTTTAATTTAGGTCCTTTTCCTCTTTTTCATAATTTTTCTAAATATGTAAGTTGTATCACAGTTATTCCCCCAAATTAACATACTTTCCAATTACACTCTATAAAATTTTATTCTAGAGAGCTTCCCATCCAGAAACGATTAAAAAAAAAAAAAAAACCCAGGCATGTTGTACAACACTTATAATGTCAAGATATGTATCCTAGAATGACATCCACTAATCATCACTACTGATAAATTATTCATTATTATTAGATGACAAATTACCTAATTTGCTAGTGAATGGTTATCCTTAAATTCCTTTATACATGGTAGAGCTTACTCACTGCAAAAAATGATTATGTATCTTCGGGTCAATCCTTAAGATATTCCTGCCAGACTTTTTTTCTGCTCTTTCTTTTATATTTCATAAGCATATGTAAATTAGACTTTTGATATAAATGCCCTGTATTTAAATATACAACATTAAGCAAGGATTTCTCCTGAGGTCTTACATGACCCTTTTAGATGTAAACATAGTAACCTTCTGATAAAATTATTCAGAAGTTCCTATTTTTGACTGGAGAGAATTATGTTCCTTAGGGTCCCTATATTTGAGTTTGGCATTTTGAACAGGACTTATACACAAATACATGAAACTATAAGTAAAAAATCTATCTAAAAGCCAAAAATATTGGTGACAACAGTAATTTATTACATAGAGATCTTTTTCTCTTTTTAGTAGCTTCATAATCAAAAAGAGTCACTGTGGCCAATCTTTGCTTTATATTTTTAGTGGGTTCCAGGCAGTGCTCACATGGGTTTTGCTTTTAATCCATTCTGACTTTTCCAATCCTGACCTTTACCTTAATATAATCTAAATACTTAAACCAGATATCTTGCAGTTTAGGCTGTGCTAACATCATTTCTATTTGACATCTTCAGGCAAGCTTTAAAGTGGGGGAGGATGATGATTTTTATTTTCAGAGTGAAAAAGAAATTCTGAGTTTGCTAATGGAAAGGGGGTTTGTAAGGGACAAATACTTGGACCTGATTCACTTAAAAATCAGTAAAAACATAACACAGAAGAGCATAAGACTAGAAATCAAGGGAGCTTCGATTTTACTCGTGGATCATAGCTCTCTAAATAACCACCTGTTGGCTTCAATTTTTCATTTGTAAAACAGGATAGTGGACTGACTGATCTCTAGGGTCTTTCTCCCAGCAATGTAATTCTGATTCTATAAAAGGTTCATATCTCCTAAAATCCAGGAGACTATCATACTGAACATACCAAGTTTCACTTGGTTTAGGTTTTATTATAGTAACTTCTCATGTGTTAATCAGAAGTTTATCTTAATTTACAAAACACTCTAAAATAAATTAAGATGGAAGATTTCACATTTAAGTGGTCTTGAAATTTATCTTTGTTATTTCATTTTTTAAAGATTTTATTTATTTATTTGAGAGAGACAGTGAGTGAGAGAGAGAGAGAGAGAGAACCAACAGGGGAAGGAGCAGAGGGAGAGGGATAGGGAGAGGGAGAAGCAGACTCCCCATGGAGCAGGGAGCCGGATGCAGGGCTCCATCCCAGGACTCCAGGATCATGACCTGAGCCAAAGGCAGATGCTTAACTGACAGATCCACCCAGCCACTCCTTGAAATATATCTTTAAACAGCAATTAGAAGTTTTCTTAATGCCATCACTTAACATTACTAAAATGCTACTCTTCTCTCCTTAGTAGGCACAGAATAAGAAATAGTATTACCAAATATGAAAATGCTACAAAATAATAAACTATATACATTTCAACAGACTACCTAGCTTATTTCTTTCTATTAAGAGAGTCACTTATAACAAATAGTGTTACCCTTAAATTCTGTTTTACATGTGTTGGCAAGGAAGTGGAGAAAGGGGAACCCTCCTGCACTGTTAGTGGGAATGCAAACGGGTGCAACCACTTTGGAGAACAGTATGGAGGTTCCTCAGAAAGTTGAAAATAGAGTTACCCACTGATCCAGCAATTGTGCTACTAGGTATTTACCCAAAGAATACAGAAATACTAATTCGAGGGGATACATACACCCAGTGCACTATCTACAATAGCCAAATTACGGAAAGAGCCCAAATGTTCACTGACTGATGAATGGATACAGAAGAAGTGGTGTATGTGTGATGAAATATTTCTTAGCCAACAAAAAGAATGAAATCATGCCATTTGCAATGATGTGGATGAAGCTAGAATATATTATGCTAAGCGAAGTAAGTCAGAAAAAGACAAATACCATATAATTTCACTCATAGGTAGAATTTAAGAAATAAAACAAAGCAGCAGGGGGGTAAAAGAGAGAGGGAGGGGCAAACCCAGAAAGAGACGCTTAACTATAGAGAATAAACTGATGGTTACCAGAGGGAGGTGGGTGGGGGATGAGTTAAATAGGTGATGGGTATTAAGGAGGGCACTTGCTGTGGTGAGTGCTGAATCGCTATATTGTACACCTGAAACTAGTATGACACTGTAGGCTAACTAGCTGGAATTTAAATAAAAACTTACAGGAAAAAAAAATTTTGTTTTAAAGTGACCATTGGAAACCACAAATGCTGATCCCTTTACCTGTGAGAAAGACATTCTTAGTGAGGCCTATATATATAACACCAGTCACGACTGAAAAAAAAATGATAACACAAGTACAACTGAAGATGTTTATAATAAAAAATAATAAACCAGAGAATAAAAACTGAACCGCATAAAAGTGACCTGGTTTTTGTGGGGAAAAAGGTCACAGTAAAATATAAAAATAGGCTCATTTTACCAGTACATTTTTTCCAATGACAAATTTGAAACTATTTTGGAAGTGTGGACATAAAAGCATAAGAAATAAATACAGGGAATAAATAACATATTGAAGATAATCATAACGGTAAACATGACAAAAATATACCTTCCTTTTCTATATCCATATCTTCATGTATTCACACCTTTATTCCCATACACTTGGGACTTTACTATTTCTGAATTTACAAACTCAAGTCCATCTTAATTGGACAATATTTGTCATCATCCACATAATGCCTTTGACCATTAAATTAATATTCATAATTTCCTCAAATATCAAATAAAAATTTATAAAGGTAGCTGAAATACTCTGCTATTTCTCCAAAAACTGAATTAGATATTTCATACCAAGGTTTTACAGAGTTCTGGAGCATATTAAAATCATCCTTTGCAGAGAAAGGGGAACCCTCCTACAGTGTTGGGGGGAATGCAAGCTGGGGCAACCACTCTGGAAAACAGCATGGAGGTTCCTCAAAAAGTTGAAAATTGAGCTACCCTATAACCCAGCAATTGCACTACTGGGTATTTACCCTAAAGATACAAACGTAGTGACCCGAAGGGACACGTGCACCTGAATGTTTATAGCAATGTCCACAATAGCCAAACAATGGAAAGAACCTAGATGTCCATCAACAGATGAATGGATAAAGAAGATGTGGTATATATACACAATGGAATACTATGCAGCCATCAAAAAAATGAAATCTTGCCATTTGCGACGACGTGGATGGAACTAGAGAGTATTATGCTTAGCGAAATAAGTCAATCGGAGAAAGACATCCATCATATGATCTCCCTGATATGAGGAAGTGGAGATGCAATGTGGGGGATTTGGGGGGTAGGAAAAGTATAAATGAAACAAGATGGGATCGGGAGGGAGACAAACCATAAGAGACTCTTAATCTCACAAAACAAACTGAGGGTTGCCAGGGGGAGGGAGGTAGGGAGTGGGTAGTGGGGTTATGGACATTGGGGAGGGTATGTGCTATGGTGAGTGCTGTGAAGTGTGTAAACCTGGAGATTTACAGACCTGTACCCCTGGGGCTAATAATACATTATATGTTTATAAAAAAATTTAAAAATTATTAAAAATAAATAAATAAAATAAAATAATCCTTATTCCTTTCCATGGCATGCCTGTTCTGTTAATTTTAATATTAGATATTAAACATAACTTTCATATCTTTAGCTGTCTCAACTGAACTTTTACAATGTTTTTCTTATAATTTTGTTTCAATACCTTCCTTCAGTGCTGTGCTAACCCTTCTAGATTTCTTTAGATCCCATCTTTGTTTCATGCCAAATCTTTTCCCTTCTGATGGGACCAAGTTTCTGCCAAATCATTTCATATTTAAACACAAGACAAGTTTTTAAGAAAAGTATATAATAGTTTTCTACTTTCCTGAAGAATGTACTCACTACCATGTTAAATAAAATGTCTTTTTTCTTCCCAATAATCTTCTTTATTATTGTCATTTTCTCACTTTCCCTCATTTGTGTATGATGTAAAATCACCTTATCCCAAAACATTTTTCTTAACTGAAAATCCACTTTTAAGTGAAATACAATCTGATATATCTTCAAGTAAAATGTACTCTGTTCTCAGTCTGGTATACAAGAATTTTAGAAGGGTAAAAACAAAAGCCATCTGCTCCCATGGCAGTCACCTCTATTCTCTGACTACCTTTTACTCTCCTTTGAAGTACCAGAGTGCTAGTCATCAATTCATGGAGCCAATACTGATCAAGTGCCAACTATGTCAACACTACGCTTGAATCTAGGAACACAGCCCTAAAATGAAACAGACTGAAACCCTGCTCTCAAGGAGAGTACCCTCTACCAGGGGAGAGAAGTATAAATTGAAGACTGATGACAATAAATAGAAAATATAAAATGTGACCCAGACAATTGCTATGAAGAAGTACTATGAGCACTTACAGCTGGCAATAGGACCGGTCCTGTGCATGGCAAATGCTGCAGTTTCTCTCTTTACTTCCACTAATCAAATTAAGCCAGAAGTGGAGACTTCCAGTCTCTTGCAAAAAATTAGCATGATGTGGACATGTTCTTCACATATATTAAATTCTTGATGACAGACTGATTCATTGGAATTTTTTTCTTGCCTCCTCTCTATTTCTCTCCAGGAAACATCTCATTCAAATCAAGCTACTTTTTAGAGTCAGTGGTTTTCAACATTGGTTGCAGACTGGGATCAACTGGAGGGCTTTACAACCCCTGGGTCCTGTCCCTAGAGATTCCAATTTAATTGGTGCATCCTGGGTATCAAGATTTCAAAAATCTAATAGAGATAGAGAAGCATTAAGCAGTGCTTTCTAGAAGTTCAAGTCCTTAATAAGGGAAATAAGTACATTGGCTGGTTTACTGTATATATGATTGGTTAATAAAGAATTATAGATATAAATGATATTCATGGGTGTAGTTTTAGTTTGTACATGTTCTTTCTCCTAGTTCTCTATAATTCAGTGACCCATAACAATTTTCACATATCCTCCACAGGAAAACAGATACAAGTTGGAGAAAACTCAAATTAAATCACTTTAGGGGGTATATGTTGAAAAGATGTTCTTGGAGCATTATTTAAAATGATGCAGAAAAGAAACTATCAATAAAGAACTGATCAAATAAACAGTTTTACATGCATAAAGTGGGATAAGATTAAGAATAATATGACTATTATGAAAAGATGCCCAGGATACACTGTTAAGTAGGGAGAAAGAAATCAAATTTCAGCACAGTTTGAATGAAATGAATCCTGTATTATAATTGTATATGTATAGAAGAATGCATATGTAAATATCTCTACATTTGTTTATATGTACCGAGAATGATAACCTGAAAAGCATCACACCCTGCAGACTGTGGCTGGGGTTAAAGAAAGAGTTTCCCTTTTCGTTGGACACTCACATACTGCTCAGTTTTTTAAAACAATGAGCATGCATTCTTTTACTTGAAAACTTAAGGATTCTGATTTTCTTAATTCCTACAGAACATGCTAACTTGCTAGCTCATGAAGCATATGAAGAACCTTCCATGACTTCAATCATAAAACAACTGTGAATTTTATATAGGGCTGCATCATTTGAGAAAGAAAACTGGCCACAAGGCAATTTATAAATGAACTTTACTTACCTGATAATTTTAATCTATGATTTTCAAATGCTACAAACTGGTCTCTAATTTTTCTTTTACTATATAAATTTTCATGATAATGATGCCAAGACATTTCACCATTAGCCCCCAAATAAGAAATAACCACTACTTGGCATATGGCCAGAATATCAGAGTGTAGATTTCTCAAGTAATTGAATCATATCTTTCAATACTTCAATTATCCTTCAATAATATATTTCCCTAACACGTAATCAGAGAAAAAACTTACTAGCTATTCACAAAGTTCACAGTCATACACTCCATATTACACACCCTTTAAAATTTCACTGAATTTTGGGATGCCTGGGTGGCTCAGTCAGTTAAGCATCTGCCTTTGGCACAGGTCATGATCCCAGGGTCCTGGGATCAAGTCCTGCATCAGGCTCCTCACTCAGCGAGGTGCCTGCTGCTCCTCCAGATTGTGTTCTCTCTCTGACAAGTAAATAAAAAATCTTTTGTTTTAAATTTCACTGAATTTTTGCCTAACCATTCACTAATAACATCTGCCTTTATTCAGTCAAAACTAGCCTTTCAATTCTAATTCACTGTGACTCCTTATTCATCACAGGATACACTAATACATATTCAACATTGTTTGAGTTTATTATGTTATGCAGTTAGCTGTAATAATTTTACAAACCATTGCACAGAACTGCACAATAACAAATAAGGAAATTGTGAGTCAGTGAGGTCTAAATACTGCAAATGTCTTTATCCAATAGAGCAACTCTGCTAGATTTATATATAAGTAGCCATGCTCTGACAGTTTAAAAGACGTGGTTGCTTGAAGGTAAGGGCAGAACAGTACACAGGTGATTGAGGGATAGTCTTGTCTTCTCCCCATTTCTCCATCTTAGAGTAAAAATATTTGAAAAAAGGAAATTACTAATTGCCACTCATTCATTTTTTTAATTTCTTCTGCCTTCTTTCCTCCTCACCTCTAATCAGTTCAGATAAAGTTCATCTTAGAATGGAAGCCATCAAAAAAAAAAAAAAAAAAAAAAAAGAATGGGAGCCATCTTGGAGTGGCAATATGGCAAAATAAACAGAACTGAATCTAAACAGATTTTGGGTATATCTTGGTTTGCCTCATTAGGTGTATGAGCTCCACACAGTTCTCTAATATGTGAAATGCATTTAATACCCTACTCAACATATCATTGCATCATACACCCAGGACAATGCTTATGATCTGTAATGGTCTACATGGCCATTAATGAATGTTAATATACTGCTTTTATAAAGTGATGCCATGGAATGGCATCTACATAGTTAAAGTTCATGTCATGGCTAATGTAAAAGTTATCAGGCTGATGTTAATAAGTAGAAGTGGCTGGGATACTATTATATTTTAAATGCTATAAAAGTTTACTCAATTTAGTTGAAAGATATCAACTATTCCCTCAACATGAAAGAACACTTGATCTTTGATTCTGCTGATGACATGAGAAAATGTTTCGGGTTTGTTTGTTCAATACTGAGTAGAGACTAATGTGAGCATCTAAAGACTGCATTAGCTTTATGTATGTGATTCCACAGTTGTGTTTTTAATGGTTGGTTATATCCTTTCATACCTGATAATATTGGATCTTTAAATTTATGTCTACATTATTGATGTGAAACAAAAATAGAAGATATTTGTATCAATATATATGGAAAAATTCCTTAGACAAGAAATCTATTTTGATTTGAACAATCCCAAGTTCATGTCTAAACTGGCTCAATTAACTGAACACTTTACCAATTCTCCCTAAACTGATTAAGCACAAAATGGAATCTTTAGTTGCTATAAAGAAACATCAGAAATATCAGCTTTAAAACCACAGAGATGAAACCTATAAAATAAGTAGTAGGTAAGACATGGTTGACCAAGGCATAACTACTCAGACTTACATTAATTCTTAGTTTTGAGTGCCTTTGCTAAGTCCTAACTTTATTTTGTTATCTAAATTTTTCCCCATTTCTTCAAATTAGAATATATAGGGAAAGGCAGTTATTATCTTAAAAAGCTGGACTGCTTTTTGCCTTTGCATCACTCACAAATTCTGTTGTAGAATGTTGTGATCTATAATACCAGCCAACATTGTCATTAAATATTTTATTTAAGTAGTCATTTTTCAAACATCACATCAGATAAATATTCCCACTTAATGGAATACCAATTGTGTATTAAATCATTTTTATCAATTGCATTTATACTTAATTTCCTGCTTCGTAGCCTTTTGACAATTCCCAATTCAAACAAAAGAAAAAGAAAATAACATTTAATTTATCAGATGTCTGACCCGTGTCCGATTTCTTTTCTTATGAAGACTCTGTGATGTCTTATTATCGTCATCTTACAAATAATAAATGGAGTTCTAACTTAGACATTACCACATTGATTTCACTACATTAGAGCTAGACAGACAAGGCAAAGGATGGATAAAGTAAAGCAGAGGGATAATTAGTTGTCGAAACTGACAAATTCAGTTGTTTAAAGGTACGGTAATCCAAAAATGAAAGATAACAGACAAACCCCAAAAGTAGAATTAGTAACCTTTCCAAATTATTCCCAACTAACCCATTAGCATTGTAGAAAACATACTGTATATTACAGTTCAAGCACTGATGCACATACTCAGGAGTGCTCATTAGGCACATGCTAGGTTCCCGCATTCCACACACCAAGAGCCCATATTCCTTTCATTGAGACTCTTACAGAACATTCTTCAAAGGGAGGAAATTTAACATATAAAAATAAGAGGTAGTGTGCCACTGATGAAGGCGATGTTTTCCAAGAGATTTCTAGCAATATTTTCTTGTGTATATAACAAAGGAAGAGGGAAATTCAGAGATAGGAGCAAGCCTTTCTATTTTATTGAGCTCAAATAAATAAATACTGAATGATAAGCTCATAAACTTTAAGTTCCTAAACCTCTTCATGGGAACTAACCTAAAAATAAATCCCAGAAGATGACATTATCAAAGTGGTTACTGGGTCAGCAAGGCCTGTTTCCCTCAAGGCAAAGACAGAAACTTAGCTTTCTTGATGATAAATGCTCTTTGAGCCCATCTACCAAATGTTTTTTAGAGGTGAGGACATCAGAAGTGTTTTGTATTCCTCATATTATAAGCCCTAATCTAGTTTCCCACTACCAACTACTTAGATGGTATAATTTACCCAACAGTAAAATAAAATTACTTCAAGTATGAAATGTCCAAATGTTTAACAGGACAAACCTAAACCCAACAATGTTTCAGAAAGCGAGGGAAAAAAGAATACAATGGTTTTCTTTTCTGTTCCATTAATCTATGTGTCTGATTTTATATCAGGACCACACCTCCTTGATCACTACAGATTCGTAATATAACTTGAAATGTAGAATTGTGATTCCTCCAGTTTGCTTTTTTATTTCGAGATTGCTTTGGCTATTCAGGGTCTTCTGTGGTTCCATACAAATTTAGGATTGTTTGTTCTAGCTACGTGAAAAATGCTGGTGGTATATCGATAGGGATTGCATTAAATGTTAGATTGCTTTGGGTAGTATAGACTGTTTTAACAATATTTGTTCTTTCAACCTATGAGCATGGAACATTTTCCCATTCTTTTGTGTCATATTCAATTTCTTTCATCAGCATTTTAGAGTTTTCAGACTACAAATGTCTTACCTCTTATTCCCAGGCAGCTTACGGTTTTTGCTGCAATTATAAATGGGATTGATTTCCTTGATTTATTTTTCTGCTACTTCACTGATGGTGTATAGAAATGCAACAGATTTCTGCATGTTGATTTTGTATCCTGCAACTTTATTAAATTTGTGTAACATTTCTAGCAACTTTTTTAGTGGAGTCTTTGGGTTTTCTATCAAATATTGTGTCATCTGCAAATAGTAAAGTTTGGTTTCTTCCTTGCTGATTTGGATGCATTTTATCTCTTTGTGTTGTGTGACTGTTGAAGCTAGGACTTCCAGTACTGTGTTAAATAATGGTCATGAGAGTGGACATCCCTGTCTTCTTCCTGACCATAGGGGAAAAGCTCTCAGTTTTTCCCTATTGAGGATGATATCAGATGTAGGTTTTTCATATATGGCCTTGATGATGTTGAGATATGTTCTCTCTAACCCTACTTTGTTGAGGGTTTTTATCATGAATGGATGTTATACTTTATCAAATTCTTTTTCTGCATCTGTTGAAAGAAACATATGGTTCTTATCCTTTTTTTTTTTTTTAATTAATGTGGTGCATCATGTTGATTGATTTGTGGATACTGAACCACCCTTGCAGCCCAGGAATAAATCCTACTTGATAATGTAAATGACATATCTGATAAAGGGTTAGTATCCAAAGTATATAAAGAACTTATAAAACTCAACACCAAAAAACAAAACAAAACAAAACAAAACAAAACAAAAAACAAATAATCCAGTTAAAAAGTGGCAAAAGAAGGGTGCCTGGGTGGCTCAGTTGGTTAAGCATCTGCCTTCGGCACAGGTAATGATCCCAGGGTCCAGGGACTGACTCCCACATCAGGCTCCCTGCTCTGTGGGAAGTCTGCTTCTCCTTCTCACTCTCCCTCTGTGCTCTCTTGCTCTCGCTCTTGAATAAATAAAATCTTTTTTAAAAAATGGGAGAAGACATGAATAGACATTTTTCCAAAGAAGACAGGCAGATGGTTAACAAACACATGAAACATGCTCAACATCACTCATCATCAGGGAAATACAAATCAAAACTACAGTGAGACATCACCCCATAGCAGTCAGAATGGCTAAAATTAACAGCGGAGGAAATAACAGGTGTTGGCAAGGATGCAGAGAAAGGGGAACCCTCTTACACTGCTGGTGGGAATGCAAACTGGTACAGCCACTCTGGAAAATAGCATGGAGGTTCCTCAAAAAATTAAAAATAGAGCTATGCTATGATGCAGCAGCTGAACTAGTAGGTATTTATCCAAAGGATACACAAATACCAGTTTGAAGGGATACATACACTCTGATAGCAGCATTGTCCACAATAGCCAAATTATGGAAAGAGCCCAAATGTCATCCATTAACTGACAAATGGATAAAAAAGATGTGATACATCATACATATATATTTATTTAATGAAATATTGCTCAGCCATTAAAAAGAATTAATTAAGTCTTGCTATCTGCAATGACATGGATAGAGCTGGAGTGTATTATGCTAAGCAGGATAAACCAGTCAAAGAAAGGTAAATACCATATGATTTCACTCATATGCGGAACTTAAGGAACAAAACAAAGGAGCAAAGGGTGAAGAGAGAGAGGCAAACCAGCAAATAGACTCAACTACAGAGCACAAACTAGGGCTGCTGGAGGGGAGGTAGGCAGGGGATGGATTAAATGTCACCCATTAAGGATGGGTGACATCCTTACAACACTTGTTGTAAGGAGTACCAGATGTTGTAGGTAAGTGGTGAATCACTAAATTCTACACCTAAAACTAATATTGCACTGCATGTTAACTAGCTGGGATTTAAATAAAAACTTGGGGGGAAAAGGAATTATTGATTTAAAAAAAAAGAAGAACACAGTGGCAAGAAAAGGCAGTTTAGGAAGAATATATACAGATGACAAGCTGAGTAAATATCAAAACTGAAGAGAAAAGTAGAAACAGTCCCCCTTTTCTATGTAGAACACACACATTTTCAGGTAGTTAGATGCCCCAAACCCCATTTTGAGCAGTTATAGAAAGAGGTGCAGAAGGTAGCAGCATGTCCTTAGTGTCCTATCCTGGAACTTGCCCTGTGACCATTACAGAACAGAGCTGTCTTTACCACAGGGTAGTAACATGGCTTGAGGAGATTAAGAAAGACTAAGCCCCTATTTTACCACCTTGTACCCTGAGGAAAATCATTACCACATTGGACAGCTGCGAAATCCCAATTCCAACATGAGAATTCTAATTCTTTTGAATTAAATAAAAATAAGAGTATTACATTAATTTTTTTCTTAGTTTTAGATTTATTATTAGCAGTAACGCCATTGCAAATATTTATCACATGGTAGCCTGTTAAGGATTACAGGAAGTTGAATCCTAAAGAAATGGTGGACAGTTCAGAAACAGACTTACAGGGCGCCTGGGTGGCTCAGTGGGTTAAAGCCTCTGCCTTCGGCTCAGGTCATGATCCCAGGGTCCTGGGATCGAGTCCCACATCAGGCTCTCTGCTCAGCAGCGAGCCTGCTTCCCTTCCTCTCTCTCTGCCTGTCTCTCTGCCTACCTGTGATCTCTGTCTGTAAAAAAAAAAAAAAAAAGAAACAGACTTACAGATGGGGCCCTGGTTGTGGAGACAGTGTGGGACAATACAAGTACAGCAGAGTGCCTTGAGATCTCAGAGGGTAAAGTGGAAGCTGCTGAGGAAGGCTGAGATGACCTGAGAGTGGAGGGAGAAAAGTCTTAAATATTAATTTCATTTATCTCACAATTTTCCCCAGGGGTAGCACTTAGTTGCTAACAAAGTAACATCAATATTTTTTCATGCTTTTATTTTTGTGGAGTATTTACTACATTGTGGGCATACTCCCATATTTTATTGCATTTAATTTTCTACCTTCTTCCTCCTCCTCCTCCTTTATTTAAAAAAAAAATTTTTTTAAAGACTTTTTACTTATTTGATAGAGAGAGAGACACAGTGAGAGAGGGAACACAAGCAGGGGAAGTGGAAGAGGGAGAAGCAGGCTTCCCGCTGAGCAGGGAGCATGACATGGGGGCCCTGGGATCATGACCTGAGCCAAAGGCAGACGCTTAACAACTGAGCCACCCAGATGGCCCTTCCTCCTTCGTTAAACGTTGCTTTTTTTCAAAAAGGATTTGAGGGATTATTATTCAGCTATTTTTTAAAAAACGGAATTTTGATATACACTACAACATGGATGGACCTTGAAAACATGATGTTAGTGAAATAAGCCAGACACAAAAGTATAAATAATATATGATTCTACTTACATGAATAGACATCTAAATGGGCAAATTCATAGACACAAAAAATAGCACAGAAGTTACCAGGGAATGAGAGGAGAGGAGAAGGGGTAATTATTATTTAACGGATAACAGAGTTTTTGTTAGGGATGAAAAAAAAGATTTGGATATGGATAGTGGTGAAAATCACATAACATTGTTAATGTATGTAATGCCGTTACTTACAAAGAGTTAAAATGATAAATATTAAGTTATGTATATACCACCATAAAATACATAAAATATATATACATATATAAAATATATATACATATATACCCTATGTATATACCACCATAAAAAAAGAATTGGAAAAAGGACTGAAATGCATAAGTGTGCACATATGTGGGTCTGTGTGTGTGTGTGTATGTGTGTGTGTGAGATAGAGGGGTGAGAGAAAGGGAACTGAAACTAAGTGACAAAAAGGATAGGAAAATAGGCTGAAATGAGGTAAGTATACATAATGTATGCTCTTAAGTCTGACATGGTGGTTAAAGCAAAGGCGCAAGTTTTGTTCTGATTTTCTCAGTAGCCAAAACAAAAATTTGCAATATTCATTAAATAACAAACAAAACAACTGTGGTAAGTACCGTTAGAGAAACTAGAGAAGACTATCACCAGGGATTCTCATAAAGGAAATACCGCAGAATGTGGTGGACAGTTTCTTCAAGTGCATTTGTATAATAAAGACCAAACCAGCTCCTTTTTTGTTCCTATATGTATAAAATGACTATTTTTTAAAATATGTGGTTCCCACTAGAGAAAGTATAATATGAAAGCAAATTTTAGACTTTGCATAATTCAATACTTGTACAAGAAAAAAGCCTTCAATAATTTGCCATCTCTTTTTCATAGGCAATTTTGGCTCCCATGCTTGTTAACACAGTAGGCAAACTTCTTACATGGCCACAATGCAAGTAAATGAATGTGATTCTACAAGAGCTCAAAATTGTAGACTCCATATTTGTAAATCACTATTTACACAAGTCATACCACAAAGAGGGGCATGAAGGTGGTTGAAATTATCTGGACATGTTAATAATATATGGGAGTTTGAAACTTTAACTTCCTTTGGCAAGAAAACTCGCTGAAGAATGGAATGTATTCAAGACCAGAATTTTTTTTTAACAACCTCACTGGCTTCAATGAGGACAGACTTAAGAGGTCATCCTGCCTGACTGCACGGATGTCCTTTTATCCAGAACTTCCGGAAGGATGGCTTTACTTTTGGTTAATGTGAATTATACATGCAAATCGTCACCCACTAGGCTGAAATATGTTCCAGCAAGTGAGTACTTTTTCTGTTGTTGTTACAACACTTTGTAAAAAAGGTTGTATGCCTTTCTCTGGCCTTAAATAATTAGCAAGAAAAAAACATAAATATGAATTATTTTTATGCAAAAAGGCAAAATACAAATGCAAAACTGCAGTCAATTTCATTGTGAAAACAGGTTCACTTGGAGCTGGCTATTTAGGTTATAGATCTAAAAAGTGGAGAAAATAGGAGACTCGAAGTTATTTTATTCAGTATCACTCTTTAGTCTCAGAACAATAAGGCCACATTTGTATAAAAACACGAGTGGAACCATTTAGTTTTCATAAAATTTTCATTAACTAAAACTTACCTACATAAGCACCAAGAATTTAAATAACTATTTGGGTTGAAAATTTACATTATATGTACCACTGGATTTGTTGGGTCATATTTTTTTTTTTTAAGACTTTATTTATTTATTTGACAGAGAGAGAGATCACAAGTAGGCAGAGCAGCAGGCAGAGAGAGAAGGGGAAGCAGGATCCCCGCTGAGTGGAGAGCCCGATGTGGGGCTCGATCCCAGGACCCCGAGATCATGACCTGAGCTGAAGGCAGAGACTTAACCTATTGAGCCACCCAGGCACCCCGGGTCATATTTTTTTTAAATAAACTTTTAATTTGACACAATTTTACATTTACAGAAAAGTTGCAAAATAACAAAGAATTTCCATTATTCTTTTCCCAGTCTCTTCTAGTTTTCCATCGTATATGAAATATTATACTAAAAAATTAACATTGGTACGTGACTACTAACTAAACTATATAACTTTATTTGTATCTCACCAGTTTTCCCCCTAACATTCTTCTGCTGCTCCAAGATCCAATTCGGGATAGCACAGTGCATTTAGTGTCACTGATTTTTTTAAACCAAGTATTTTTAATGTGAAGTGATCATTTCTTAAAACATGTTTTAATATTATAAATATCAATTAAATAATAATTCCCTGAATCTTTCAGGATTTGCCCAAATGAGTTGTACTTTTTGAATCTTATACTAACTGGCCCCAGTCAGCCATAAATTTGAGTACATTCTTATGTTTATGGTGTTTTTACTGTCTGTTTTTTTCCCCTGGTGGTAAAATACTGCTCTTGTATTGATCATAGTCAAAGTTGAAGAAGCTGTTATGGTGGTTGTTACTGTCACTGATGTTTTGCTATCATCCATCAATTGTGATTTCTTAGTTATTACAAAATCTAACAGCATATTTCAGTTCTTGTCCTTAACCTCTTTGGATCCTTTGGTATAATTAAATAGCTCTTTCATTTTTGTTTTTTTAAAACTGTTTTTTTTTCTTGGATTCAGTGACATTACAGTCTTGTATATTTGCTCTGTACCTGACTTCAATACCCCTTATCTGCCTCAGTCTCCGGTTATTTCGTCTCATTGTTCACCCTCAATAAATATGTGCCACAATGATGTATCATTGATATTATTTAGTTGTCTCTCTCTCTCTCTTTTTTTTAAGATTATTTATTTATTTATTTGTCAGAAAGAGAGAGAGCACACAAGCAGGCAGAGATGGAGAGAGAAGCAGGCTCCCTGCCGAGCAAGGAGCCCGATGCAGGACTCGATCCCAGGACCCTGGGATCATGACCTGAGCCGAACGCAGCAGCTTAAACCACTGAGCCACCCAGGCGTCCCTATTTACTTGTCTCTTATACCCACTCTTTCTTTGGCATTCTTACCTTGCCTTATGACTTCTACCATCACAGTCTACTGATGACTCCCAAGGGCCAGTCTTAGGTTTCTAACTACTTGCTAAATGCTAGTTGGCATCTCAAACTCAAAACTGAACTGATAATCTTCCCATTGATATTTGGTCCTTTTCTTCCTTTGTCCTTTATTTGTGATATCATGTTCCTTCACATCACCTAAAGTTAAAACGCTGTCATTTACTTGGCTTTCTTCTCTCCTCTTCTCAATACTATACCCAAATGTTGTCAACATGTATTGACTGAGTTGCTATTAGATTTTATTAATTTGTCCTTACCAATCCTTTCCAATGCCGCTATCAGTATTAGTACCAAGCACAGTCTGTGTTCATAAGTTGTAAAGCAAATATAAATTACTCCCTGCCTGTGTTATTAACTTGTTTCTTTTTCCTAGACTCTTCCTCCTCTGTCTGTTGGACATTGAGCTGCACCATTTCTTTTCCTGAAGCTCAAACTGGACCGTGTCATTCTTCTGCTCAAAAACTCTCAGTGTGCCTTTAGGTCTTGCTCTACTCCTTGCTAGGGAACAAAAGGCCTTTGTTTGGAATTATATCCCTTTTACCTGGTCCCAGTCATACTCCCCAGTTCTCCCTTCTTTAACCTGTTTATGCATCTTAGAAGCAAAAATGGCTGCTTCCCTGTAATTCCTTATTTCCAAGCCTTTGCTTACATTCTTCCCTGTGTGTGAAGTTCCCTCTTCCCTCTTGGTTCAAATCCTTTCCAGCCTTCAAAGTCTACCTGAAAGACACTTCTTACAAAAAGATTCCCTTGGAGTCCCCCATCTCAAAGTAGACTCTTCTGCTGAATCTCCTTTGTGTCAGCTGTACCTCCATTCTTTCTTGTATCACATTCTACCCTGCTTTTAAACTACTCCTGCAGTTTTCTCATCACCCCTACAGAATGACTTCAAACTCTTTAAGATGGCTATCTTTTGATCTAAGGTACCTGAATATCGCAGGTGCTAAAGTCTCTCCTCCCTAGAAAAGTCCCTAAAAAAGTCAAAGTACATGCCATGAACCTATATAACTAGCAATCTGCTTCTTCGCCTCCTAGAGACAAACTCCCAGGCACTAAAGATTTTTGCAGTGACTTACTGTCTTTCTCTTTACCACTATTTCTGTCAGCAGTTGCAAAGGACTGAATGTTTGTGCCTTTCCCCCAAATTCATATGCTGAAACCCTAATCCCCACGTGATGGTATTAGGAAGGTAATTAGGTCATGAGAGTGGAACCCTCATGAGGATCAGTGCTTGTAAAAAAAGGGAATCCTGAGAGCTCTCTTGTCCTTTCTGCCATGTGAAGATACAACAAAAAGATGGCAGTCCACAACCTAGAAGAGGGCTCTCACCAGAACCAGATTGAGCTGGCACTCTGAGCTTGTGTCCAGCCTTCAGAATTGTGAGAAATAAATTTATATTGTTAATAAGCCACCCAGTCCAGGCATACTTTGTTACAGCAGCCCAAACAGACTAAAACTTCAGTCAGCAATTTCAGTGCACATGTAAATGATTCAACCAACTACTGGACTCTTAGGTACTCGACCTCTCTTCCCTACTGATATGGCTCACTGCCACAACTCAGTGACCCACTGCCAAAGTCACATGTTGAACCTTGTTATTACCAATTTTCGACTTTAAACATTCCACTCTCTCAACATCACTTTCTCTTCTGTTCACTCAGACACTCTAGAAACCCCTCTTCACAATTTTTTAGCCAAGAAATACCTACAATTCGTGGGCTCTATCCCCTTAACCACTTAGATTTCATGAACCACGATTCACCATCATCACAGTGTAAAACACACCCTCAGCAGATCTGCCCTTTTACTGAGTGTTTATAGACACTGGGCAAAACTCTAAACCTGGTTAAATCTTACTCTCCACTCACCCCTTGCTTACAAATAAATAGGTGAACGTGGCCGGAGAAAAATCACACACTCTTGCTAACGGAATTCAAATTAGACTTATGACCTCAAACCCCAAATAAATCCTCAGTATCGCTGGCAATTCTCTATATTTTTGTGGCAAATTTATTCACCACCCTCTGAAGCCACTATTTTGCATATTCTCCTTTCTTCTCTAGCATCCCCTACCTTCTCATTGCTCCCAGTTGTTCACCGTGTCTCTCAGTAATCAAATGAGAATTTCCACATTTCCCCATCACTTTCACATCTACCACCTTCTGGGTTTGTGCCCATTTAATATATCTCTTCTCAGTTTTAATGGATCAACTGCTCTTGCTTGTAATTACAGCCTACTCCTCTTCCTTTCTGCTCATGCTCATCTTTTCTTGCCTATTCAAGGATTTCAATCCTATAATTATCCCTTCTGTCCTCGACACCATTAAGGTTTTTCTCTTAAACCTTGATGGCTCATTCTTAATAGCACACTGACTTGTAACAGTAACTCCCTTTAAAAAAGACAAACTTAACCCTGCATCCTCTCCAAATAACACCCCATTTCTCTGCCAATTCTGTATCAAAACTCTTCAAAGCAGTTATTCCATTTTGGAGTTTCCCATTCTCTCTTGAATCCACTTAACAAATTATGTCTTGGTCTTAAGTATTCCAAGGTGCTGTTTTTGACAAGGGTACTAGTGACCTCTACATTATCTATTCCAAAGGGCAACTCTCAGCCCTCACTGTTACTCTGTTCCTCACCAAGTAGGCATCAAGGCTTTTTCACTTTCCCCTTCTTAAAACTGTTTCTTCACTTGGCCTCTATAATTCCACACTTTCCTAGTCTTCTTCCTATCTCATCTGTCATCTCTTTTCTGTCTTCTTTACTGGCTCCACTCCCTCTTCTCCACATCTGAAATTAGCAGTTCCATAGCTCATTCTTCAGCCTTCTTCTCTTCTCCGTCTACTCTTGGTCTTGACAATCAAACCCAAGCTCCATGGCCTTCTACAAGATCTATAATCTGACCATTCCAAATTTATAGCACGAGCCCCCCACTTGCCTATATTCCAAACCTGAATATTCAACTACCCATTCAGTATTTTCAGCTGTATATCTAATCAGCATCTCAATGTTATCATGTCTCAAACTGAACACTTTGTCCAATTAGACCTCTTTTCTAAATGTGCATCATCTTAGTAAATGGTATCTCAATCATTTGGATGCTCAGGGAAAAAACTGGATCTTTCTTGACTCCTTTATTTTACTCACACCCAATCAAATCAAAGAAACTCTTGTCAACTCCACCTTTGGTGGTATATCTTGTACACAATACCTATTCACCAACCCCTCTTCACTACTACTCTAGTTCAAGCTATAATCATCTCTTACTTGAATGCCTACAATAGACTGCTGAATACTCTTCTTTACCCTGACCTCCTTTTATGTCCTTACTTGATACAATAAGCATTATATGTATATGAACTCATTTAATCTTTAAAACAATTCTATGAAGTAATTAGTTTTTATTATTCTTACTACACATATAGAGAAACAGAAGTACAGAGAGTTTAAAAAACTAGGCATGGTCACATAGTAAGTAGCAGGATGATAATGTAAGTCCTTACTCAACCACTGGAATACAGATGTTTCCAATTCCATCATATCATATATTTGCTACACTAGAATGTAAGCTCCATGAGGGTAAGGACTTTGCTTGTCACTGTATTGTAATATTCCCTGAACTGTAGGCACTTGGTAAATAAGTACTGAGTGAATGAATAAATGAATGTCTGCCTCCAGTTGCTCTTCTTCCCCTCCTAATTGGTAGTAAATGACTAATTAACTACCTTAATTGATTAATTAAGTCATGACCTAAAGAAGTTAGAATAAACATGCTCAGTGTGAGACCACAAAGGGATTGCCTATAAATTAAGTCCTTGAGATACAATTTGCTGAGTAACATCCATTTTGGATTCTCAAGACATTTTTTATTTTCATTTTTTTTCAAGACATTTTTTAAAAATGTAATCCCATTTCTTCATAAATGACTTGCCAGTCAGCAAATTAATAACATGCTCAGAAATCTAGAGCAATGATAATTTTATAAGGTTCATTTAAAAATCAGCTTATAATTACTCAAAGGCAATTTTAATTCTTACAAATACAAATACCAGTTGGTTCAGGTAATTCATTAACCATCAGAAGAAAAGCAGACTGAATTTTTAGAAGGAACATGGAAAAGTAAAATTTCATTGCTCAGTGGGCCAATGGGTGCAGCTAAAGGGTCTGTTAGAAAATGTTCTGTAACCTTGGAAGTGGTTTACAAATTCTTTCTCAAACATGCTAATCCCTGAAGTGATTTTTTTGAATGCTAGTTATTGTAGGTGGCTTTTACTGGAAATTACTTGATCTATCTGTTTGAAAGCTCTCCCTTGTGCTCATTCCAGCTTCTCCAAACACTAACTCAGAACTTCAAAACTCATAGCATTAAAAGTGAGGAATTCCTACTTTACTTCTCAAATACCACTTTTTCTCACCACTGATTTTTGTCCACATTTATTTTTATTTTTCCTGTAATGAGAGGAGATTGAAACACAGAGCAGTTAAGTGACTAACCCAAGCTTTGACATTCTCAGTAACTACACCCAGTTCTCATACATGAGGAAGAAGAAAAGGCATCTGTGGAGCAAAGGAGAGTGCATATTCTTGAGTGAGAAAGATACCCTGGTGCTCAGGGGGAAAAAAAAAAAAAGGCATGTGGACAACTAGAAAATAGCCTGGACCACCTCCACAGAGCAAACATATTCCATGACGCTGGTGTTTTACATTCACAATCGTTGTTTAAAGAAAGGCAAATTACCTCATATGTCACTAGACTGATTTTTTTTCTGGAGCAGCCTGGCCATAGTTGGAGAGAAAGTGAAGGCAAAGATGAAAAGCATATGTGACAGGATTGGGGAAAGATAAATAAGAGCTGGAAAGGGAACAAAAAAAAAAGTATGTGTGCATATATAACATTAGTCAGGATATCTTGTAAATAGAAAAGTTGTCCATATATAGGTGGACAGAGGTCTAGAGTGATAGGAAAACACATATAAGAATAGGAAGCCCTGCGTCTGTATATATAACTTAGCGATATTTTTGGCTGGTTGCAATTTGTATTGTCATTATAAAAATCAAGCTTCTCAAACAGGATTAAGTCAAAGTCATATAAGTTCTTATACACGTAAATTCAATTGGACAACAAAGATTTTCTATGGCTAATGTATTTAAGGTGTTCTTACAGTGTTGCAGGAAGCACAAAGGTTATCGACTTAGGCTGACCCTGACCCTCAGACAACCTAAATCCAGGAAAAGAGGTCCTAAATTTCTAGCATGTTTTATATTCCCTAATTTTTTATTTGTTTACATCTGAGAGGCTAGCAATCAGCGAGTTAGGTTAACTCCCTATAGAACAAATAATGAATTATGGTGCTTTAGATCTCAAAGCTGTCTAACAAAATGAGATGGAGACTCTTAACAATTTCTCACCTGATTTTGGTAGTTTCATAGAACAAGAATTCTGTATTTTATAGTCAGTAAATATTAGCTAGCAGTGGTATATGAACAAAGCTATTTAGTTCTTATTTTAAATATAACCATATAAGAATAAATTGACACCCTTATTATTAAAATTTCATATTTTAATTCATATCCCACCTTAGTTTTGAGAATTAATTTACCCTAACATTTTTAGTTAGGGTTAGAAATTTTTCACTGTGTTCTTTGCTCTAAAATCTCTGGCCAAGGCCCTTCTATGCATTCTTAAATGTTTTGTGGCCAACGAGATCTCTAACTTTCTGTATATCAAAAGAAATTTCTGGTTTGGCATTCAAAGTTCCCTCTTACAAACTCCTGAATATTTGCAACTGGCCAAAAAAAAAAAAAAAAGCAATGTTTATACTAGACATACTTCACCTGGTCTATGGCAAGCCCTAGAGTTCATATTTTTCCTAGTCACAAGTAATGTAAAAGTCGCTCTCACAAATGAAGGGAAAAAATATTACACATTCATCCTGAAACAACAGCAACAAAAAACAGAGCACCATGAAACAGGCCCTATGTTTCCTGAAACAGGCATGAAAGAACCATGCACAGTTGCCCAGCTAGTCTTACCCCTTCCCCTTCACCCAGAAACTGCCCTTACCTCCTCTTCTGAAGGAGTTGGTAAGCAGAGATATGGATCAAAACTTTAGTTATCATTTTTCTACCACACCTGAGTTCTAGTAAACAGAAGTATCCCTCTCACCCCAAACTCAGCTGTGTAAACTTATTTTCCTAGGGGAGTCTTCAGGAAAACAGGAGACCAGCATGCTAGAAGAAGGTTCAGGGCTCAATGGGAGGCCCAGAATTTCACAGATTGGGAAATGATTCCTACATCCTAAATACCAGAAACCACATGATACAAACCCATATGTCAAAATTCTTTCTATATATTTTTTCTTTAATTTTTCTCCTTTACTCCTTACAGAGAGATCTTGAGTCATTTCTAAGCTCCTATGAATAGTCCCTTAGCAACCATTTTAAATAGGATTAGATGCAACTGTTCTCTATTTAAGGGTGTTATATTACAAAAATCCCAGTATAGACAGAAACAGACTGGGGAAGGGAGTGTGGGATATATTCTTTAAGCAATTTTAAGAAGATTATAAAATTTATAAAAAGACACATTAATTCCCCCCAAATAATACTGAAGTCTAAAAAATCAGTGTTTGTCAAAATATGCTTGGTTGTTGACCAACTAGCCTCTCCTTTCAGCCTTCCAGCCTCTCCTGTGAACAACCACATCAATTTGTCCATCTGTCATACTGCTGGATTAGTTAAGCCTAACTATCTCCCAGGTACATTCTATCATAAGACCCTTGTTTACAAATATTTAGCAATATCAAATTAATTACTGATTTTTTAAATGACAAAATATTTCTCACATTTCAAATAAGTATAATAAGTCTTTTAACATAAAACCTACAACATACAGTTCAGAAACTTGTGGTTGTAGTAAGGCATTAGCACATAGATTTAATAATTGGATCAAAGTAACTTTTGTTTAAATAAAGATAAAGTAAGTCTCAGTCCATTTCCCTTAAAAAGTTCAAACCATATCTGATTGCAGTCAGTTGTTTTCAGAACAAAGGATAGCATGTGAAATTCAAGAAGGTTTCACGAGGTCTAGTTTTCACATTTGTTTTTACCTAGGATTTTGTAATAAAGGTATTTGTCTTTTGTTTGCAAAATAATACTGAAACATCAAATCCTTCTTTCCTATGCCACTGGGTTCACAGAAGACAGCAAATACTCTTCCCCTTTAAAGTTCTATTTATTTTACTAATAGATTTTTCTGTTGGGGAATATGATTCGGTACCTGACACATAATACTTACTCAATAAATATTTGTTCAATTAAATTGGATGTTTAAGCTTACGCTCATTTCTAAGGGCTAATATTTGCCAAATGTTTCATCAAGACCTCTTGAGCACCTTCTTTACCATTAAAGAGGTTCCTTGTCATTGCAACAAGTCATTGTTTGGGGAAGATTATGGGACCATCCCTGGAACAATGCTATAACATTTTAAACAAGTATGTCAGCATATGAAAGAAGACTCAGTGAGAACAAGAGTTATTAAAAATGTATTTATTGGGGGTGCCTGGGTGGCTCAGTGGGTTAAAGCCTCTGCCTTCGGCTCAGGTCATGATCCCAGAGTCCTGGGATCGAGCCCCGCATCGGGCTCTCTGCTCAGGAGGGAGCCTGCTTCTCTTCTTCTCTTTCTGCCTGCCTCTATGCCTACTTGTGATCTCTGTCTGTCAAATAAATAAATAAAATCTTTAAAAAATGTATTTATTGTAATTTAGTAGAAATTATGATAAGAGCAAGAAAAAGGTAGAATATTTAAATTCTTTTCCAATATTTTACACATTGCTGTTTTATGTTTGCTCTATTGGAGGCACAATGGTGCAAGACATAAAGAAGCTGAAGAAGGAAGGCATGATGAGATGTGAAGACCTCATTTCAGTATCAGAGATTTTGTTTTCAAATGTTTCAGTAAAACATATTTGGACTAAGCAAAAAAAAAAAAGTGTTACCTGAAACAGAATAACTGTCCCTGCCTCTTTGAAACATTCTTACATTCCCTCCTGATATAATTTCATATACTACAGAAAAGGCAAGGTTGAATGCCAGTTTTTAAGCCTACTTCATTTTCAGATTTTTCTATACCTAATTCCAAAATCTCGTCTGGACTCGAATGACTAGCTTCAGGATATGAACTTGAAGATTTAATAAAAAATCTTATATCTATCTATAGATCTTACAGAGAGAGAGCAGCAGAAATTTGAGAACATAAAGCTAGTCTTCTTAACACTGGATACAAGGGTTGTGGCACTGGTAAAGAAAAACGATTTCCTCCTTTCAGTTGAAGACCCACTGACAGGGGTCCACTCCCAAAGGTCTTAAAGGATATGTGATGAGGTCAAATTTAAGAGCTATAAAACGTAAAAGAAACAGCAGGGCCAAAATCAGGTGGAAGCCCTGTAAAGTCCTGGGACATGAATTCTTTACTATATACTGACTCACCAGGGCCAGATGGTGCCTTACACTTGACAAGTATCAACAGATTTCTGACAAATAAGCATCCTTTAATCCTCTACCTTTAGACTGAGGTGTATTAAGGAAGCCAAGTTTTCAATAGTTTTGTATGTTTCAAAGCTATGTTAAATAAGATTTTGTGAGAATGACTCTAGCCTATTTCTATAGATGTAATCCATCTCAAAGAGAGAAATCTTTACCAATGGATATTTTTATTTCCAGTGCTAAATCCATCAAGAAAGAGTATGAAGGGGGGGGGGGGAAGAGTATGAGGAACTAGGAGATGTCGGCTATTGCCGGCTGACCACAAAAATAGTGCATTTGCATCATACAAGCATTAAACTTACGAGAAGTTAACCATATGACAGAGAGAGAAATAAGAAAATTGTTTAAATAGTGGGCAGGAATCCATTCACCATTTCCAATTCTCTCCATAAGCGTTTACTCTGAGTGAGCAGGAGAATCTTTGATGCAAGGGCAGTCTCACTTCCTGTCTCTCATCCACAGAATACCTCTCCAGTTGAGTGAGACTATGGTATTCAGTGAATTCAATGACACACAGACACATATACTTTTTATCCAACACAGAACTGAAAGCACAACTACATAATCTCAATGGCGCTCAATGGCTTTATGCAATGCCAGAGGATAGAACAGAGATGATGGTTTGCCTTCCATGTGGATTCTTCCAAAAGGGTTTTTAAAAGTAAAATTTCAACAATCCTCAAATTTCACAGTACCTACTGCACTGCCTATAGAACCTAAATTAGATTTGATTCCACTGTTACCTTCACCCTTGCAGAGCTTTACTGGAAAATTCTCCCCCGGTCTTCTTTCTTTCTTCAATCCAGTCTTCCTTGTGGAGCCAGGCTGACTAATAGACTCATCATCCTATGTAGCTGCTAGTACTCCCCCAAGTTCTTCTTCACCACTTACTAGACAAAAGGATAGTAACAGATTATTTAATTTTTGGCTTGAGCCAAACTTCAAGCTATCAGAGGACACCTTTCACACACCTGAAAAATATCCAAATTTACTTAAAACTAACTTCTTTTGTTTTCTGCGTTTTACCTAAGGCACAGAGCATACAGGCAAAAGTACTCCAAAAAAATGATATTGCGTGTAGTACACATCATCAAAAATGTACATGAAGTATCTCTGAGAGCAATCCTAGATCACAAAAGATAAGGAACAGAGCAGAGGGGATAAGCATCTTGGTAAGACCGAGAAAACAAGCAGGAAATAAGTTCAAGTCATAAAACGTACACAATAATTCAGAACTCCAATAACAGGCATTTAGCTGAATTTTGCCAAGATGGCCTTAATAAATATAAATCTTTGCTTCACGGTCTTAAAACCAGTTTAAAAAAAAAAAAAACCCTCTAAGTACATAAAATAATTATAAGCACTGATAACTGCAGATTATCAATACAGAATATGAGACTTCATGTCCAGTTAAATTCTAATAGTGCAAGAGTTTGATAAGCATCACGTGGCCTGGTGTGTGTATTCATGGACTGGACATTGTGTACTGATGGGCCACCAGTAACTGACTGTGCCACACCCTGTTGTCAGCCCAGATACCTCACAGCCAGCATACAGACTAAAATATGGCCAGTCCAAAAATGCACAATATTTCCCTGCATTCCAAAGTTTCCACAGACAAATACACTGAAACCTTTGTTTTACTTTTCTCTCCATCCCTCTAAAATTACGTATTTTTGAAACATGAAATGTTTGTATTTCCCCTTAAACCTTGGACTATCAGCTTATCTGATAGTCTACCAAATGGGCAGTTATTTTTAATTTTCTCCTGATCAAGGAAAGAGCATGTGCAGAGAAATGCCTCTCTCTCTGATTTTCACAGCCTCCCACCATAGCCTTACTACTAAAAAGTTACTTCCCATCTGTAAATTAACTCTCCTTGGCTCCAGTTTACACCTGTAAGCAGAGGCTGAGACAGTCATGCTGAAATCCTTTGACCATCCAACATACAGAAAATCATCAGTGTTTGAAAGAGATGGGTTGACTCCTCATCTAGGCTGCACTTGTGTTCTATGAAAGAAAGGCAGAAAGCATAACATCTACAATATGCGGAGTGCCAGGAATTACATTTCAGAATCTAAATTGCACTTAATAAAAGGTTGAGTCTATACTAATTTTTTTCTGATCCAAACAGTATAAATTTTATTATCAGCATTACCAATAATTACAAACCACTTCAGATAAATTAAAAATTAGCTCTGACATGAACATAAAAAACAGAGCTTCCTGAAAGTTTAATAAGCTCTGCAGTAACTTACAGAATCACATAATTGTTGTTAATTTTAGTGTACCTCTGTATTTCCTGATGCAAGCCAGAGCCAAAACATTATTTTAATTAAGCAATTAATTAATTTAAACGAATGAACCATTCTTGAAAACTCAGAGACCCTAGAGGGTTAGATTACAGAAAGTAGAATCAAGACCAGAATCCACGAATTCCTGAGCGAATGTGTGATTAGGATGTCAGTTTGCCATTCAAATTTCACCAACTCAGAGTCAACTCTTCGTGGGTGTCAAAATGCACAGCATGAAAAGGAGGCCCCTGAATTCACTCAGTGGTTGTATCTGTCACTTAATGTGAGTAAAAGATGATTTCAGAAACATTTCCAAAGAATGGGAATTATAAAATAAACTGCCCAGACAGTAGGATTGAAATACTGATATGTGGGGAAATCAAGGAAGTTGGGATTAAACGACTTTTTAACTTTCTCACTTTACACTCTAATCATCTCTTACAGGTTTAAATACACACTCTTTGCAAAACAAACATTTTACTCATTGACTGTGGCTCTGGGTCTTAATTTTCTAAACAAAAATATATGGTGGTAGGAGAAACACTGTAAAAAAGTTAATTACCAGATGAAAAGGTTCATTTAGGCTTGAACAAAACATATTGTAACATCATGCTGAAGGGAAAATAATAGGGGGTGCTCAAACTTCACCAATGACTGTGCAGCCAACACAGCATCCTCTTCCTTTCGAAATGTGCTGTTCTGCCTCATCCGCAGTTTTGTTTTGTCTACAAGTAAATTAAATACCCTATATGCAGCCTCCATATAGTTAGAAATGCTGATTTCACCCTGAAGGGCTGACTCTCTGACAAGGAGAGGTCAAAGAGAAGAAGCTCATGGAAGTAGTGCCTCCCTCCTACCCACCCAGCTCCTCTCCTCCAGAAGGTCTCCCTTCTAGCAGCCCTGAGGGGATGGCACAGAGTTGGATTTACCCAGCAGGGGAGAGCCCAAGGGCCAAACAAGAAAAATCACTCCTCCCCGGAAATGACTGGCATAATAGAGGAATGAATGCTTCATGTCTCTTCTGGGAAAATTCCCCACTGAGGCTCTCATATTTCTGTCTCCTGTAATGAGGAAGAGTAGAGAGCAAAGGGAAGGAAGAAGATAAAGTGCCTAAATTTCTGCCCAAATGACCCATTATTTCTTCCCTAAAGAAATAAAAACAGAAACTAAAAGCCAGAGTGCCCTCTTTGGAGGCGGAGGGGAAAGAACACCAGTCCCACTAGAACCAAGAAACCAGAGGGTAAATGGAATTATAATTTCCCACCTTTCATATTACCAAACCCTCTTACCAACCATGTGGTGTGAAAGATTTAGTAATGCCTGCTATGACAAAGGCAAATACATCAGCCTCTTAATTTCAAACTTGAAGGGGGGAAAAAAAAAAAAGCCTAAGAACGAATTCTCAGAATTATACTGTTCCTTATAAATCATTGCCAACTTACATATAAAGAAAGCTCTGGAAGGAACTTTATCTTTTAGAAAATTTGCATTAAATGCTATGGCATATATACCCAAATTACCAGAGTTTCACCAAGAAAACACAGACCTTATTACATACACTTGTTTTTCTCATGAGTTTAAAGCAGACATTTTGGTATATATGGCATTAGGGAGCTACACAAGCTATGAGCTAGAACTTGGTAGTGCTGGTTAGATGTTTTTATTATACTATTATTTTTTTAGTATTTTCATTACATCTTAATCTCAGCAAAGGTACAGAGCTTTGATGTATATGTCCTTTTAAAATACTGGGAAATATCACCATCACCCCTAACTTTGTATGAAAACATCGGCATTATGCCAACTATTCACCAGTGTAAGTTCACACCAGCCTTACATTTAAAGAATATTTTTGAAGGTTATTTTTTACACCATATTCAGCATTTACTATGAGTATTTACTCAAGAATGCCACTGATTCAATGTGGTAATCTATTAACTTTTTAAGTTAAGCATTCCTGTGCAAAGAGTTAGCCTGACCAGTTGGAGGTACTCTTTCATGCCACACACTAAAGACACAGTAATCCTTTCCACTGAATACAGACCATACGAATTATGTATGTAAATCTGTATGCATTCATCTGAGATTATAAACTCAACAGGTGAGTCAAAATGCTTCTCGGGAAAACAACAAATGTGAAGAATTCAATCCGCAGACATAATCCAATGTAAGTCTATTCCAAAGTGCTGCTAAAATAAGGCATATTACCCTCGTTCGACATCAAAAAAAAAAAAAAAAAAAAAAAAGCACCCACCTTCTTCTGTGTGTTCCTAAAGCTCAGGTAACTGCATTGTGCTAAAATCACTACAATGAATAGGAGTATTCTGGCTTAGTACAATGGCAGAACCAAAGCTCCAATTGTGATTCAAAATTCCTTTATATAGTATCAACACAGCAAGTACTGTACTTTTGAGCTGGAACAGTGCTCATACAGCATAGCTGTACCTGTCTTTATATTCAAAGAGATGTGAATACTGGGTGCATAGTACTATCTAAATTCATACTATTATAACAATTATTATCGCCAACAGTTGCTAATGCTGCCCATGTATGAAGAGATATGCCAAGTATTTTATATAACCATTGTTATCTCGTTTACTTCTCCCACCCACCTGTGCTTCAGGGATGAGACAACTGTGGGATAAATGACTTAAGATCACATACTACTGGTAGAGCCCTGGAATCAAACCCAGGCCTCTTTGATTCTCGAATCCAGGTACCCATTCCCCTGCATCCCACAATAATTACTACTACTGGAGCTACCTGGGACATATAAAGTATAGGCTTGAGGAGGACAGGAACCCTGCACCTACAGCCTAAATCAGGACTGGCTACATAGGAAGGGCTCAAAAGTACTGGTTAAATGGATGAATAAACCACCATAACTATAAAAGAAGGGTATTGGCATAGATGAGTAGTTTTCAGATGTTTCCTTTTGCTGCAGAACTCTTTTTTTTTTTTCCAGTAAGATCCCCAAATCACAAAATATTAAACAGATAAAGGCAATGAGATGGAAATGAAGCAGCAATACACAGCATAGAGGCTTAGACCCTACCCAACAGTGCTTCTTCCTTGTCCAGTCAACGTTACTCCCCAACACTGAGGGACAGCCCTACCAGACACAGTGTGGAAACCACTGATTTGGATACTAAAGACCTTTTTGACTCAAATTCCATGAGTCTAAATATTGATTCTATCTTCAACAGGTTAATTACTTCTACATCAAAGAAACTAAAGTAGTTCCTAAATTTACTTTTAAATTATTCTAATTTGCTCACCAAATATCCCATGTGCTCGCCTACATTTTTCATTCATCTCTTACAGTTGCCTGGCCCTGGCCAATGGCCCATGAGCTGTAGTAAAGCATGTTAATTCTACCTCCTCCATCCCTCTCTATTTTTTTTTTAAAGATTTTATTTATTTATTTGACAGACAGAGATCACAAGTAGACAGAGAAGCAGGCAGAGAGAGAGGAGGAAGCAGGCTCCCGGCTGAGCAGAGAGCCGGATGTGGGGCTCGATCCCAGAACCCTGGGATCATGACCTGAGCCAAAGGCAGAGGCTTTAACCCACTGAGCCACCCAGGCGCCCAGCTCCTCCATCCCTCTCTTATCTGGATGTGGTCACATGTCCAAGATCAATACTTCCACATGGAAGAAGGCCACCCAATCCACATGGAACTGTGCAAATAAGAAATAAAATTTATTATGTTAAGATTTGAAAGTTGTTTATATTATTTTTTGATGAATATATATTTTAAATTTAAAGGAGATATGTAGAATGAGCACTGAATAGGTCTAAAATGTACTGCCCTATTTTCCTATATAAAAAAGAGCCCTCAGACTTTAATTCCTATGGAAGGCACACACCTCAAGAGATGAGGTAAGGACTGTTTGGGAACAAATACCTAGATGGGAAGAGGGGATTTTCCAAAAACCACATGCCAGAGTTGCCCCAAAACTTATATCATTGAATTAAAATCCCATCATTACATATTTCCACACTGTCTAAATTTCCAGGTAGATTGTCTTCTTTACAAAAAATTGGTGGGAGGAAAGAGAACCAAAGGTTTCATGAAAGCATACCTTTCCAATAAATGTAGAAAAAAACAAATAAATCAGTTCTGAAGTGAAGTCACTGCCCTCCACAAATCTTAGTCATTGCCTCGCAGGCATTTGCAAGTATTTCATAGGTATATTTATAATTTAGGATTTGGTGATATTGTCAATCCCCCAAACAGACTTACAATCTGGATGCTACTAAAAATTGATTTAAATACTCAATTTTGTTTATAAATCTTAGGTTTATCCTCATCCTATTAATTGACTTCATATTTAACCTGTGACTTCCTTTAATTTTTAGGCCGTTAAAGAGTATTTAACTTCCCCAAATTTCTTATTTTGAATTTCAGCTAAAATTAGGCAGATGCCATGCCAAGCTGTCCAGATGCACCTTTCAAGATGGGGAGACTCATTCCTCTACATGTTGAGGATGCTTTAGCTGTCAACCCTCCCTTCACATCTGAAGAGAGCCACCTCTCCCAAAGCCGGGTCCCATTCCCATGACAGCATGAAGCCAGTGACTCGCCAATGTAAGAATATTATAACCAGTTTCACAGCTCCCAAGGGTCTAACTGAGACCTTCCCACTGCAGCCCAACTTCTCCCAGCCTCTCTGCTTCCTTCCCATACAGATGTTAATCCTGAAGGCACTCCTTAATAAACTTCTTACACAATAATCTTCATCTCACTGTCTGCTTCTGGGGAACTTAACCTACAAGAAATCTAAATTACTCTCCAACCACAGGGATGGGAGGATGGGGAAAAAAAAAAACAAACTAGAGTGGTCAGGTCTTTTCCTATCACATTGTTTTTCCTAGACTGTCTCTCATGGTAAAGGATCTGAAGCAAATCTTGTCATTCTGGATTCTGTATCTTTCAAGTTAAAATAAACTGGGGCATTCTGGGAGACAGGGAAGAAACATGAACTGAAAAGATGTATACGGAAAAGAGGAAGTATAATTAACCTTGATAACAGTGCACTCCTTTATGGAGATTTCATGTGTTTTCATATGTATACACAAATGCACACACACGTACGTGTTTGTTATTGAATTGAAAAATCAAAAATATTCTCTCTCTCTGAACATGAAAACCTAAATACAGATTTGAGAATGTCTTTGTAATTTGTAGGAAAAAAAAAGGAACAATTACAAAATCCTAATCAGGGCTCTCTTTTGGTTGGGAGAAATAAAAACCTACTCAAATTAGCTCAGATCAAGGTTACACAGCAATCAAAAAGCAAACAAGCAAACAAAACCCCCAAAAAACAAAAACAAAAGACAAGAAAAAAAGATTACATAGCAAAGTGTTCAACCAGCCTCAGAGTGACTCAGTCTGGGAGGTCAGGATCAAAGACGCTTGGTGCCTCGTGCACCAAAAGGCCTCTCTTACCAGCATGCCTTCGTTAGTATCTCCTTCTCTGTTGACCCATCTTGCACATGGCCCAACTTGGCTCCTTCTGTAGACTAGCAATTGTCTGTTTTTCTGGTAAATCCACACTCCTGCTTTCCACCCCTGCTATTTCAGACTTTCTTCTACATCCTCAAATCTCCAGTTACCATCACTCTCAGAAGATAACTCAACTCCCACTTCACAGGAAACAGAAACTATCCGACATTAAGTCCCTTATCTTTCCAGTTACAAACTTAAACCCTTTCTCTTTTATTCAAACCATCTTGTTCACTGTATTCTCTCCATCAACTGTTAAAACATTCTTAAATTTACTCTATTTAAATTCCATTTTAAAAAGGCCCACATTGGACCTAACTCTCATTTCCAGGTATACCCTCTTTTCTCCCTTTCCAAATATCCCAAAAGATCTTCCTGGGTTAAGTATATGGGTTGATTCATGTCTCTCTCACTCCAATCACTACATTCATTCTAGTTCTGGCTCTCCCACTTTTTCCGAAGTCACCAGTGATCTCCTTGTTGAAGCCAACAACTGAATCCTATAGCTATTTATCAGTCCTCATTGTATTTGATGTCCCAGAATTTCCTTTTCATTAATTCAGATAAAATTTACATACCATGATAGGCACAGATCTTAAGTGTACAGCTTGATCAATTTCAACTAAGCATGCATATATGTAATATACAGCCCTACAAAATACAGAACATTTCTGTCCCTCCAGAAAATTGCTCCCTTCCCTTTCATGTCAACCCCTCAGCCCTGCTACCATAAAAGAGAGCACAAATCTGGTTTCTAACACCATGGATTAACTTTGCCTATTCTAGAGATTCATGTAAATAGAATCATACGGTCTGCACTATCTGTATCTGGCTTTTTTTATTCAGCATGATGTTTTTGAGATTTATCTTTGTTGTTCATGTAACAGCAATTTACTCTTGTTTATTGCCAGGCAATATTTCATTGGATGAATATACCACAGTTCTAAAATTCATTCTTCTGCTGATGGACACCTGAGCTATTTTTAGTTTAGGGCTATTATGAAGAAGGCTGCTATAAACATTCTCTCATAACCATTCTCTTACTGTGAATACATGTTTTCACTTTTCTTCTATAAATATCTATGAGTTGAACTACTGGGTCATAATATAGATGCGTGTTTAGCTTTTTAAAAAAGAACTACCAAACAATTTTCTCAACTGATTGTACTACACCATGCTCCCACAAGTGATGCATAAGAATTCTAGTTCCTCATTACCTTCACCAACACTGGATATTACAGTCTTTGTTTTGGTCATCCTAGTAAGAGTGCCTTTTCTTCCTTGAAATGCTCTCTTCCCCTTTATTTGCTGTATCAAGAGTCTCCTGGGTTTTATCCTACCTTTCTTTGTTTTCATGTCTTTTCCAGGTCATTGTCCCCTTTCAACTTTCAAAAGTGAGGTTTCCTTAAGACTCATATTTAGGCTTTCTCTTTTTTTTAATCTAATCACTCATTCCCACCTGTAACTTCATGGCTAGATGACTGATAAATTTATATTTCCAACCCATCCTGTCTTCTGAATTCTTAATCTATAGCCTGCAAAAGCTGAATGACCAAGACTAAACATAGGATCTCCATTCCGTCCCTCCAGATGCTCCCAAAATGTGGTGGCACAAGTCAGAAGTCAACTCGTATTCAATCCACTAAAAGAAAATAACTATGGCTTTTGCTTCCCAAATCTCTCTCAAATCTTAACACTTTGCCATCACCATCGAAGTCCTTGCTTCTAACATCTCTCACCACGACTTCTGCAATAGCCTCCCAGCTAGTTTATACAAAGACATGCCCTGGGCCTTCAACCAATCAGTTCTTGATACTGTAGCCAGAATATTTTAAAATACTAATAGGATATATCATATCTCTCTTCAAAATATTTGGGTTCCTTGGATAAAGATAACACTCAGTACCATGATCTGGAGGACTCCAAAGTGTGAAGCTTCTATCTATCTCTCCAAGAGCCTCTCAAGCCATGCCCCTCCTGGCTTTCTCTTGGCTCTCTCCTCTTCCACAACTGGCTTTCTTCTACTTCTTCAGGTGTACCATTCTGCCTTCTACCCGAGACCCTGTGTTCCTCCTGCCTGCTAGGTATTTCACTCCTTATTTGTCTAACTCCCACTCATCCTCAGATTAGCTCAGTCCTCACTGTCACTTCCATGGAGAGCCATTCCTGGCCAGCCTGATATTAATCGAAATTCCTGGTTTACATCATCTTACCAAAATATATCCAATATACACCAAAATATATCACATATTGTCCTGGGTTACATTTATCACAGACTTTAATTTTACATTTATTTTAATATTTCACTTATATAAAATGTACCTTCTCCTACAAAGGGTAGGGGATAGATGGTTCTATTAATTTTAGTACAATGCCTGGCATATCACAATTGCTCAATCCATTTTTGTTCTAAGAAAAAAAATAAATAGATATTATTCATCTTCTTGAACCTCTGATTTCTTTCTTGTTTTCCTTTTGAAAGAGAATCTCATTAGTTCTTGGCCAATGAATCATTTGGACTTGGATCAAGTGTCCATTTTTAGTTCAACCAGTCATAGCCAGGGTGGGATCATACTGATACAGAGCTGCTTCTTCCAAAATGCCCAACAGGGTAAAATATATAGTTATAAAAAATAATACAAGGCATGTCTAGATTACACAAATTATGTAAGTGAGATAGAATGAACTTCTTTCAAAAGGTTTTGTAGAAAGAATGTTTTTTAAGTTTTCAAGTTTGTGGGTATGAGAGTTTATATGTACAGGTGCATGGATGAGCTGGGTGGGAGTGTTTGTGGATGCATATGTGAGTTGCCATTTCCTTCCCATTCCTCTAATTCTTTCTTTGGGTCACTGACCAACAGTCTAGCTGAAGACAAACTTCCAAATGAGGGGGAACCAAGAAAAACTCCTTTCACAGCAAGTAAAAACCAACTGGCTTTTCTAAATGGAAAAAACAAAATATGATTTCAATATGTACATAATTCAAAAGTATAGTAGGAAAAGCTATTTGGAATCATAAATAAATTACTGCATATTGAAAACATTGTATCTTTCAGAGAAGTGTTAAAAATTAAAAATAAAGTTATCACAATTAAGAAGTATTGATAGCTTAAACATAAGTCCAACAAATATCATAGCAAAGGAGATCATTAAATAAAATATTTCTTAGTCCCTGGCAATGATCCACTTACTCTGAATAATACTCAATATGACAAAATTCAAAGTCAACAAAGTAATTAAATGTTCCCACGGAGTTTGCTCTTTCTCTTTCTTTCTTCCTTTCTTTCTTTCTTAAATTCTCTCTCTTTCTCTCTCTAAGTTCTCTTAAAGTTTCCTATAACAGCATAGACTCTTACTGAGCAGGCAAATCAAAGCAAAATTAGAAAAAAATAATTTTTTTGATTTGATGGTAGTTAAAATAAAATTATGTGGAGCGAGTATGACAGTAGAAAACACACTGGGTCAGAAGATACAAGACACAAAGTCTTATACCTAACTCTCTCACTAATTAATAATGAAAACCTGAAAGAATCTCTGGGCTTTAGTTTTCTCTTCTTAAAAGTGGAGTTGGAATATATCTTCAGCAGCTAAAATGTTTCATCTTGATTGCCAACTCTCATCAGTTGATGGCCTGGAGTACTACACTCAAAAATGTTCTGAGACATCTAACATTTATCATTGATGCTTTTTTAGGTTCAGGAAGTCATTTGTGCACCAAGTATTTGCCAGCCCTGGACTGGATGTTAAGCTCTCATCCATATCTCAACTCATTCCAGTTATATTATGTCAAAGACCAGTGTTTTTCTGCCCTGGGCATGCAGACTGAGCAATCCAGTTCAACAAGCACTTACTAAGGTTCAACCACATACCAGCCATAGCATTAAGCAATGGAAATGCCAATATGATTAGAAGAAGATACCAGCATTCAAGGAGTTTAAGTCTAGAAGATGATTTAAACAAGGGGAATTCTTAATTAAAAATATAATCCAGTACAATACTTTGCTTATGATCTAATTCTAAATACCAAATCAGAGAACATATACTGTGGTTTAAACTGTTACTGAAGTTAGTGATGTTTTAAATCGAAGGAAGTATTTCCATTAAACATGTCTGTTTAGAGAATTACTTTTTAAAATGTATTATTTACATCCTCCCACACTGACATGCAAACACTTTAAAAATGCTGTCCTTCAAAAAGCCATTCATGATAAATTAAGAGTACAACAGATCATCTCAAAACTATATTTCAATTTCACCTTGTAATATCCAACTTCCAGTACATTCTTCTCTAAGTTCTGGCCAACTGTGGCTTTCCCAACAGCCAAAAACATTCAGCTCATTTTTTGCTTTCAGAATTTGCTGATAGAATACCCATGGTTAGCATAACCTTCCCACTCCATCCACCTACTCATACCCTATTAATCCATCCAGCAGCCTTAGGTGACTCTTCTACTCCACATCCTCTGGATTTATTCATTCATACACACAGTTTAAAAAATTCAGGCACCTAGTACATGCCAGACACTGGCAAATAAGAATGATCCTGCTCTCGGGAACATATGCTGTACTGAGCTGGGACTGTCGCGTGAAAAATGTTATAAAAAAGATGGGCACAGAGAAAAAAATACAAAAATTAATCTGGGAAGATGCACCATATGAGATGTTACTTGAACTCATATGAAAGGCTATGTAAAAATTAGGTAGACTGAGAAGGAAATTCCTAACAGAGAGAAAAACACAAGTGGAGTTACCAAGTTGTGAAGCTGTGGTGATTACTTTGAGATCCTGTTCAGTAAGGCTATGGCAGGAAGGTGGGCCTGGGCCAGTGAAAGGAGACAGCAGGCACAGTACAGATTATGAAATTTAATCTTTACACTGAAAGCACAGGGGTTTTATGTATATGTTTTTAAATGAATGTTAAAACTATTCCTCTGCCACCAGTGTGAAGATGAGATGGGAGGGGGGTTCTGATCAGTGGCAGGAAAATGAATTAGGAGGTTATTGCAGGCAACCCAGTAAGTGGTGATGAGAGTCTACACTAAAGTCACAGCAACGCAATTGGAAAATAAAGGAGAAATTCAAAGGACTCTAAGAAGACTGAATTGGAAAGATCTGACAATGGATTGAATAAGGAGTTGCCCTGGAGATGCCATCCAGAAAGGCAGGGTCTATTTAAATTAAAAAAAAAAAAAAAAAAAGACTGTGTTTAGGCAGAAGGTCAAGACATTATTCCGGATCACAACTAGTTTGAAGTTCCCAAGGACATTCAGGTAGAGATCTTTAGCAGGTAGGTTAGGTGCATGGATTCAGAATTTGGTAGAAAATTCTAAGGTAGTAAGATATATTTGGAAATCATCAAAATATAAGTATGACTGAAGTCATGAATGTATTTGAAATTGACCAGAAACTGCATATAAAATGGTAGTAGAAGGTTGAGAGTAGGAGCCATGGTAAGAGCAACATTGTATTATCAGTGGAAGACTGATTAGGGACACATAGGAAAGGAGAAGACAAATCAGAAGGAAATGGAGTTACAGAAAGAAGGGCAAGAGAGAGCTTGAAAAAGTCCTCCAGCTCCTATTATAACCACCACTCATTTTGAACTATTTTGTATGGCTTATTTAGCATTTTCCCAAAGTACACATTGTATTTTTTAACATTTGTACTACTTTACCAGGTAAATTATCTGCTACTTGGCTTGAGATTGTAAATTCTTTGTTTTTTCTTTTTCTGCATATGGACCTCTAAGAACCTTAAACTATGTTGCCTTTATGGAAGACAGGGACTAGATAGATAGCCACCTGATAGATTATCAATCATAGATCTACTCAATAGTAACATTATAGCCTAGGCCTTTGGAGCTCTAAATACCAGCAGTCCCATTCAGTGCCTGTGTCTGGAACAAAACTCAGACAATAGTATACTTTTCAGACTAGTATTAAGTTTTTACTCCAGGTTGCTATAGATTAGGTCATTAGATTTGGCCTAGGGTATGGAGACATCTTTATATTGAAATATCTAGCCTAATTCATAAGAAGACTTTATTATATTTTATTTTTTCCAAATTATGTTTTTATGACAATTGTCATGATGGTCAAAGTAAAATTTCTTTACAATTTTTACTCTTACCAAAATTTTAATATCCCAAATATATAAGCCAGCTCATTTCAATTTCCCTTTATTTCAGTTACCAAGACATCAAGTTTTCTTCCTGAAAAAAGGGGTTAGTAAAGAAAACTTAAGCTCCAATATATTATAAGACAGGATAGCTAAGAAAGACAAATCTGCTAAGCTGTATGAAATATAAAAGGAAAAGCTATTTGGCTACTTTTGTTTTCATCTCTTTCTGCTAATACACTATGTAATCTTTCTGACCTGGATAAGATTACATCTATACATATATACTATCCTATAATAAAGAAACCTGATAAATTGATTTAAACATTCCCTAGATATTTCATATATCATCTGCCCAATGTTTCTAGAATGTAAAGCCCCATAAATTGAAAACAAAACAGCTAGCCACTCAAATGAAGAGCCTCTCATTGCATTTGTTAAGAGCTACATGTAAACATCAAGAACGATAATGTGGCACATGATGCTTTTGCACTGATTACTTACAACTTTAAAATAACCTGATATTCTTGAGAATATCAGTAACCTCCTAGAATACTGCTCAAAAATCGATCATATTTGAGCACAGGAATGCAACTGGGTAGCTAATCAAATAGACTACACAAAGTGTAGGAAATACAGCCAGAAAGCCCCATCAATAACTCCTACTATACTAGCTCCCACTTGTGAACATACATGAGTCTATTAAAAGAAGGTAAACTGGGCAAGAGAAATTCATACACAGTGCAGATACTTTCATTGGTTTTCAATTCATTTATATTCCCTATGTAAATATAATGGCATCTTCCAAACAATAATTACCTGTATAATGATAGGGAACACAAACAAAAAAGACTAAATCCTATATAAATCACTAGCAAGGTATTACCTGTTATATTACATAAAGATAACTATTTGGCTCATTATAGTTCTTTAAAATAGCTAATATCTAATTAAGCACATTAATTACTTTCAATTTGTATGAAATTACTTTCTATAACATTACCTTATTTAACATCTAAACTTGAGAAGAATTATTAAAATGTTGCATTCTAAAATCTACTTAAATGTCTTCTCTAAATAGAAGGCTGCTCCTTTGCAAGGCCCAAAGGATAACATTCATAAAGAAAGTCCTGCATGCAGTTGCAATTCATAGCCAGTGTTATATGAAAAATGTTTTGAAATTTTAATTCTATTTTGCCATAAAAAGTAGCATTCCACTGAAACTCCATAAAAGATAACACCTCCTTCTCAGCAAAAGCTCTTCCATTTACCCTGATTTTCAAAATAATATGTCTATAACTTGCTTGTATTATTTATTGGTAAGATATATTCTATGACTGTTAATTACTTGACTTTCCTAAATTTTAAAGGAATAATGGATCAGAGAAGCAAAACTTACAAAGAAGAAGAAATTATCATTTATTGTCCATGTTGAAACACAGACTTGAGAAAAAGAGGTACTTTCCATAATCATAGAGGAGATATAGGCATAAATAGATACTGTCCTGGGAAAACCAACATGTATAGTCACTTTCTTTTTAAACAATTCTATTTTTCTCTTTAAATAAACATTCACATGTACAGGAAGTTTTCACAAGATAGCAACAGAGGTAGAAAATCTAAAGTCAGTACAGTATATGCCCCTCTTGCCATTCACAGGAAACTCACCCAGATCAAAGTGGACACGAACTTGAGGAAAGAGTATGTATCAGAATATGCACACAGAAAACCCAAAGCATCCAGTAGAGAATCTTAAAAAAATCTGAAAAATGTATAATCTATTACATTACCCAACAATAAACTGACATGATAGAGAAACTACTACTTGACAAGTATACGGCTCCTTATTCAGCCAATTCTGAAAATGAATAATTTATAAAATCCAGTGGCACTAAAATCATAGGTCTTTTTCTAGTAAAAGATGAGGAAATTACCCTAAACTAATTTCTCTTCACATTTTTGAATTAGGGTTGCCTTTTAGCTATTTCAGACTTTATCATTTTGCCCACATTGCTTTTTGTGCTAAAGACATTTATGAGCTATTTAATGAAAAAAAGAACGTAAAAAGGTAAATACCACCTCAGACCAAGCCCTGGACTTATTTTACCTAGCACCTCCTTACCAAATTCTCCAACTGGTAGCTGCAGCCCTCGTCACACTACTGTTGGCATGACACAATGAGTGGACTGTTCTCTAAGAACTCATCTGCACAGGGCCCCTGGTAGCTGCATTAACCACAGGAAAAGATAATCTTGAGATTCTTCTGTAGTCTTTCGTACAGCAATTTCAAGTTTAAAGGTGTTTCCACTATCCACTACCTCCTAAGTTAGCAAGGCAGGCATTATCAATTCTATTTGACACACAAAGAAACTGAGACTCGGATGGGTTACACCTACAGAAAGTGGTAGTATTAAGAACAGCATTTAGTCCACTGCTCTAGCCAACTACCTGATGTTCACCTTCCCTTCTGACCATGGCAGTTACAAAATGGTAGTTAACACACCAACATCAGGCTCTCAACAAAGGACTCTCTTTATTCTACTTCAATAGCCCAATGCCTGAAATTAAAATAAAATAAAATAGCCCAATGCCCATTTTCAAAGCCTGAGAAAATGATCTTATTATTGAAGGTGACTATTGTACAACACTTTGTTCAAAATAGCCTACCTAACAAATAAAATTGAGAACAATCATGGGGAGAAGAAATAACCTCACGGTGGAATAGAATGGTTGGAAGATGCTAAGGTATTAACACTATGAGCAAAAGAGCCAACAGATCAGAAAAGCCCCTGGTGCAGAGGGTTAATGAAGAAGCTGTGGCCAGATCTAGAGATTAAAGAGAGATAGACTTGGAAACGGGCTGAAAATGCCATTGGCTGGAAGAAATTCTTCTCTTCCCCCTTTTAGGTTAATTTTCTGGACGCCAGAACCAAATGTCATAAGCAAAGGTAGGTATCTAGCTAGTGCTGGAAACTTCACTAATACTAGAACACAAACAGAATACTGACAGGATGACCTTCTTATCAAGAGTGAGCTCAGGACAAGTGAAATATGTAAAGTATCCTGCAAATGCCTGATGCATGGAAGGCACGCAATCAATGTTAGCCCTCCACCAAAGAGAAAAGAGAAACAGACCATAGTACCACAGTTTGACACACTTTTATTATTATTATTATTTGCCTGATGTACTTTTAAAAAGATTTACAAGAGGACTACCAACTTGGGAGTCAAGGCACATAGGTTCTGGGTTCTATAACTCTAGTTGTCATGTGCCCTAGGAAAATTTACTTCAACTTGCAGGACCAGCTCTGAAATATCCAACCCATATCACAGAATAAAATGTAAAAAGTGTTAAAAAATGTTTAAAAATTTAAAAAAATATAAAGTTGTCCATAAAGGTATATGAAATGTAATACAATGGACTTGATAATCCATGATACATCAGTCCCATCCACCTGCATGTTTCAGGTGCGGGATAATATTATTTCAGGACTTCTGATTTGGTATCTTTCCAGGAAGCTTACTGCACAGGTTTAAGATAAATCGTTTTCCTCATTTAACAAGTTGAGCAAATAACACTCCCAAGATGTTGTGTTTCTATTCAAGTCAGCAGTAGCACATATAGCCCACACTGGTTTCCATATTCTATTTCAAATTTGGTAATATACTTATTTAAATGATGGTGCCCCCTCACATCTGGTTAAGAAAGAACACATACAAGTTAAAAGAAAGTCAAGACATGTTAGTAAAAATGTGAACTAATGGCTATGTCTCTTTCCCTCCATTCTCTTTGACAGCTCCTCATGTCTTTCCTTTTTTAAGGCTTCCCTATTCTATATTTTCTCTGAAATATTTGGGAATTCAGTCCTGGGCACATTCACTTACTAAGATAAGTTTTGCTGAAAGAAGAAAACTTCAACAGAGTTCAGGATTAACCGTCTCTAAATGTAACCCTATCCATAAATGGCATAAAAGAAGCTAGAGTTCAAGTAAAATGGTGAGTTTTATCCTTCTTCTCTATTTAACACAACATCTCAAAAATGGCACACACCAGCTCGTGTTTTAGCAGCGGTCCCTCATTACTATTTGCGTTCTTGCTTTTCCTTCTTACCCTTCCTTGTCTCAGCAACAAGAGAGAATATTTTCAGGCGTAAGAGATGAAAATCTTTGCAAATCCCAATGAAAACATGATACTTGCATCCGTGGGGACTCCCTCTGCACTCCTCCCCAGCTGCCCTGTCTACTTTTCCTTCTTTTCCCACTTGCTAATTGTGGCCTTTCATACTGAGTCTTATGGATAAGTATGAGGTCATAATAGCATAATTGGTTAGAGGGAGAAAAAGGAGAAAGAAAAGCTGAAATTACAAAAGTTCTACTTCTACTTTCCTTCTCCTTTCATGAAGGAAGTAGATACTATGGATGTGTGAAAAGTCAGCATTAAGCTTCCTGTTAAGAAGAGAGTGAGAATAGGTTGGCTAACTGAACATAATAATGAAAAAAATAATTTAGAAGAAAAAGAAGAGAGGGAGAAGTCTAAAGTCAACATTTTCTATAAATTAATTTCACACCATGAATTGCAGAATTTGTAAGTAAAATAGAACCTCACAGAATCCCCTTTTAATTGTCTTGCCCACATTTACACAAAAAGTGCCAGACTTAGAACTAGAACCCCAAAATGCTTGGATCCAAAGTTATTGGCCTTTCCACTATACAATGACGCTTTCTATTTTCTTCAAATTTGGAGACAATTCGCTTCTCCTCATTCCACAGGAAAACTATTAAGAGTGTGAGTGAAGCTCCAGGCCCTCCTATAATCAGCACCTGATCTACTAAGTCAACCTAATCTTTTGCCAAACCACTTCTCTAAAACTGAGGAAAGAGCACAAACTAATTTAAGGAAAAGGTAGATGAAATGCAAGCTTTTTCTTGGTGGAAAGACAGTGTAGTGTGTGAGAAAATATTCAGACTTAGAATAAAAGGTCTGGGCTTGAATCCTGGTTGGGCCATGTAATGTGAGTCAGCTTAGGGTATTATGGGAATTCTCTGAGTTTAGGATGAAGATTTGAGGATTATGTGACCTGCTTTACCTTCTGCACAGGCTGTTGTGAGAATCCAAATATGCATGTATTAAAACTTGAGCATAGTTCAACTCTTTGGCATTTGATTCAATAACCACTTAGAATAATGGCCAGAATGAGGTAAATGCTCAATAAATGTTAGTAGTTTTATTAATTATTTCAATATGGTTCTCAATTCCCATCCTCAAATCCCTTTAACTCTCTACTTCTATTTTTTTCTCTTCCCTTACTCTTCTGTGGCTCCTTTCTCTATGAAGCTTTTATAAAAAAAAAAAAAAAAAGAAAAAGGAATAAGATTTTAGATCTAATAAGATCTTCTCTGATTTAGGTCCCAGATAATGCAGTTTTCAACTCATGTAATGTATTGGCTCACAGTGTCTGGTGACAGTTACTTGAAAGAGTATTCATTGAGGAAGCTGGGTTTCAAAAAGCCTTCAGAAAACACACACGCATGCACGCACACACCAAAAACCTACTGAGATTAAGAAAAGACCTCTGATTTGAAGATAATTAAATCAGTCATTAAGAATTATTTAAAGGGATTCAACTATTTCTAGTTAAATGGCAATGGTATTTAAAATTGGTGCACTTTGCCAACGAAATGAATTATTTTTATGACTAAGCACCTACAATTTTGAGTAAAATTTTTCTGAAATCTTGAGGTAAAAATTAGCTGGATTATTCTTTTCCATTTACACATATCTAAAGATAATTATCACGGCCAAATTCAAGTAGTAATTTATAATCAAGGCTGATGAAACTACACAAATATATTTTAATGTATATTTTTTAATCTTTCCCATATTCACACATCAGTTTTCTATCCTCTGTAAATGCCTTGCACATTTGTACACATTGTGAAGAGAGAGACAGTGTGCACAGTAGGTAGCTCAAGGTGATGGTTCTGCAGTGATGACAAAAGTGAACTTTAAGTCTAACTGCTATGACCAGAACTTTCGCTTTGTGGGGCCTGTTGTGAAAGTAATTTCTCAGATATGTGATATGATGGACCAATCATTACCATAAAAACTTATCTCTGATTTAACAAACACTTCAAAGCCCCGTGAAAAGTATCATGTTTTCCACTATTTTTATGCAAAGCTGAGAAAAGGCCACCACTTATGACTGTGTCATTAAGTTCTCACATGTACGTGTCATCTGAATAGCCTCTACAATGACCAGTTTTTAAGACATAAAGTGCCCTCTGGAAAAAAAGTACAACACTGTTTCACTAAGTGCAGACAATATGACACGCTTACACAGCAGCAAACCGGGATTCCAAAACACTCACCAATCTGCCACTGCACAAAAGGCCAAGACATTAACAGACGAAGCTGATTGATAAAGTTAATGCAGAGGTCTGGGATGATAAAGGGCTGTTGTATAACAGCGTCACATACTGCGATATTTTGTGAATCCTTGCAATAAAGGAACAATATTTGCAAGCTAGGGCAAAGCAGTCACAGGAACAGCAGTGGGAAAGATGTTTCAGACATGAGCAGTTGGACGGTGTTCTTCATTTTTATTTGTCCACAGGAGCCCATACAAGCTTATGCTATCCTTAGGCAGTTAACAGATTTGGAATTCTGTCCTAAAACTCACCCTCTCCCACTTAAAATCTCTCGCTCTCCAGCAGCCTGAAACAGCCAACGGAGAGGCGCGATGGCCACTACTTGCACTGTGCCTTTCCCTTCCTAGTCGGACCCTATCAGCAGCTCATGGGTTCCGCTGGCTGCTGGAGGCCTCCATCCACCTGCTGTCTGCAGTGAACACCAAAAGGAACAGGCACAACCTGTAAATCCCGACCAGCATAAAGCGTGTCCAGGACAGGTGGCAGGGACTGCAACCAGTGAGGACAGACGGACTGACAACCAGACAGACAGACAGTGGCACCATCAGACACAATCCATTACTTCCAGTCTCAGAAGAGGGGAAGCCTGCAGCACCAGGGATGTGAGTATTGCACTAGGGACAGGCAGCGGATTAACGAGGGTTCTGCCTCCCTCAAGCCGGCAGGCTTAAAGTATTTGTTTTTTGGATGAGAAGGAGCAGGGAATCCAGAAACCTGCTGCTCTTTATAGAACAAGGCCAGCTCTGGCCTTGTAAGTTAATGGACCCTTTCTGAGTCTAACAATGAAAGGGCAGGAGGAATGACTGTATTTCTACCCTTTTGCTGTGACCCAGCATCCACAGCAGTTGCCCGATATCCCCCTCTTCCATCTGGGTGGCAGCTACACGGGTGGGGACCTATCAGTCTGTGAATGCAGCCTCCCTCCTTTCCTCTCCTTTCAGGCACTGCTGCACTGAGAGGAAGCAGAAGAAAGCTTCAGTGGCAGCATCTTCTCTAGAGGAGGCAATCCTTCAGGGTTTGGGGAAGGCCCTGATGGGTGTGTTCCATGCGTGGGTGTCACCCCTGTTCCCTCCCTGCCCCTTCTTTGCTCTCAGCTAACTCCAGATGCAACAGGTTCCCTTTGGCTCTTCATGCCAATCCTCTGCCCCCAGATACACCTTCTGAGCTAAACTGGAGACACCAAGGAATTAGTTCCAACCAGGGTCTCCAAATTCCTTTACCCTCAAGTTGAAAACTTTCCTGAATACAAGAAGATCTCCCAAGGGAAAGTAGGGTCGAAGTCCCCTTCAGCTCCACTCTGTGGGTGATGCTAAGGAGTAAGGAAAACCCAGTCTGGATGCCAGTACCTTGTAAGCAGTTTTTTCTGAGAATATGATAAGCAGCAGCACAGGCAGTGTCACACACCCCTGCACCACCAGCAAGGAGCCCCATCCCCTCCACAGACACAGGAAAATGGGGCACTAAACAGAGAGCCTTTGAAGGGTTGATGGGCTTTAAGAGGGGATGTGTGCAAATATGTGATCCCCTATTGTATTGCTTCCACCAGGAACTGAGCAGGCCCCAGAGGTCTCTTGGAAACCAGTAAAGAGGAACCTCTATTTTATTCAGGCTGGAGTCCCCATCAGCTTCTCTCCTTATTAAAAACTTTGCATCGCCAATGGCATTGTATATGGGTAAGAGAATGTGTCTTCACACAGGAATTCTGTGTAGAAGACTGTGACTAAAAGCTTAAAGAGAAGCTGGGTAGGCAGGTTACCAAAGATGGCAACTGCCCAAAAAAAAAAAGACCCAACCTTGATCTGGAGATGAATGAGTACCAAAATGAACACTAACATAAGCATTTTTCTTACATAAATACTGGCACCCTTCACTGGGGTAACCCCAACCTCCTAAACAACTCCAAGAGAAGAGGAGCTGTTCTCAGCACCTCTTCATCCCACCTCCCCTTTCTCCCACTCATCCCCTCCCCTCAACCTCTTCCCAGCCCAGGGCCCTTCCACCTGGGTGGCCTCAGTTCTCCTCAGCTTCTGCATACCCCACCCTCAGGGTGGTCCCTGTCCACCCAATCTTCCTCTGCAACCCAGTCTCAAGCCATCCTCTCCTGGCTCCTGGGCTCCCGCTCGGTGGCATCCCCTCCTTCCCGCCGTCCCCCTAATCTCCCTCCGCCTCCACCCAGCGCCCCTGGCCCCAAGGCGGGAGCCTCCGCCCCCACCCCCAGCACCCTCGCCCGCCCCTCCCCCACACTCAGCCGAGAGGATTGGGTGAGTGAGTGGTGAATGGACCGATGGAGGCACGGAGGCACGGATGGCGCGGCTGGGGGTGGCTTACTTGAGCATGGCTTCTTCTTTTTCCTCCTCTTCCTTCTGCCGGTCCATCACTGCCATGATAATGTTCCTCTCTTCCTCGGTCAGGTGGCTCAGGTCGGGCAGCTCTTGCATGGGGGGAGGCACCGTGGGTGGGCGAGGACCGCGGGGCCCCACGGCCGAGGACATTTTCGTGGCCTGCCCGCCCCCTCTTCTGGCTCCCTGGCTCTCACCTTTCGGATTCACGCCCAGCAGCTGCGCCCCTGCTTCCCCTCACAGAGGAGCCCTCCTGGCGGCGGCGGGAGGAGGAGGAGCAGCGGCGGCAGCAGCAGAGCCGGGGAGAGAGAGAACCCAGTCTTTCATGGTTGTTTGCATCCACCCAGTCCCGGATGCTCCCTTTGTTTTGGTCGCCCTAGCTAGGCTCGGGGCCGCCCGGCCGCCTCCCGCAGCCCAGCCTCGGCCGGCGGGGGCGGGCAGGCGGAGGCGCGGCGGGCGCGGCGAGGGGGCGAGGGCTCGCGCCAGGCTCGGCCGATCCGGGCGTCGCGCGCTGGGCGCGCGGGGCGGGGGCGGGGCCGGGGCCGGGGCCGCCGCCGCTGGAGCCGCCGCCGCCGCCGCCGCTGTGGCTGCTCCCAGGCTCGCCTGCCTCCAGTTTGGGGCTGCAGGAGGGAGAGGGAGAGTTTTGGGTGTCAGTTAGGCGGAGTCTCGGAGGCTTCGCTCCCGGGTGATGCTGCTGCTCTCGCAGACATAGCTGCCAGCCACTCAGTCCCGGAGCCGCTCCGCCCACGGGCACCCACCCGCCCACTCCCCAGGTCGGAGCCACGCGTGCCCCAGCCTCTCCCCCCACGCTCGCCAACGTGCACGCCACATCGCTCTTTCCCCAGGTACCCCTCACCCGTGAGTCATCCTCCCTTTCCTGGTCTCTCGTCTGTGTCATCCTCCCCAGCCGTGTTTTTCCTTGGATTGCATTAATCATCATCATCCTCGCTACCATCTTCATCGTGGAGCGTTAATATTATTTGAGCACCCACGATGTTCTGAACAGCAGGATGGAACACCCTCTGGACGCATTTTTTTTTTCCTGCTACGATATATTTCACATTTACTAGTCAAGTGTTCATAGCAACAATAATGTGATTTTTTTTTTAAAAGATAATTTTGATAAACACACACACCTCTCCGACAGCCTGGATTTTCTGGGTCCATTGTATGCAGTGTCTTTCTTGACCCATTCCTCAATAGGACTGTTCTGCAATTTATCCTAATCCCACCCCCCTTAAGATTTAAGATGCCCCACAACCCAGCAACTATTTAATTTGTCATTTGGGGCTCTGGGTAGCCCCATCGCATCGCATAACCGCACTTCTCTGGTGCTTGCAAATGGATTATCTACTTGAATTCCTCTAATGATACTCACTATCATCACGTACTCACTTCTTAGCACTGTAGGTACTTCTCAAGAAATACTGATCCCAGATAAGAAAAACACCCAACCATATCGTATTGTAGGAAGCTTTTGCTCAATGCCTGACACAATGATAGGCATTAAGGATGAGTTTCTCTTGCTGATAAAGGCAAAAATAAACAGACAATCCCTTCAAAACAGGTATTGTTACAGGCTTTGAAACACGAAGACTGAATATTGTTAATATAATTATAAAGGAATCAATATAGAGAAGAGTTCAAATTGAACAACAGTTTCCTCATGAATATCTCTCTTAGAAATGGTGATGAGAGAATTGATATGTTTCTCCTGGAGAATTTTTTCTTTAGTTCCAGAAAGGATCTAGCACTAACATGTATTTTTTCCTCCAAGCCTTCATTTGTTAATGAAGAAAAAGATGGTGATATTTATGAATCCTAAAAATCCAAAATTTTCAAGTTTAAGGGTTTATATTTGACTACTTGATCTGTCATGAATGCATCTGTTTGCTTCTACATCGACACACCCATTTGAATACTCTCAGTAACGGAAGGCTCCCTACCTCTTAATTCTATTCCAATGTCTAAATCTCTCTTCTACTTGAAAAGCTTTCAACTATTGGAGATGGCTGTCATGTCATCTATAAATTTTTTTTCAGAGTAACTTTGCTAGTTTATCCAACCAGTAATCATGTAGTATAATTTCAAAATCTGATCATTCTGATTATCTTTCTTTGGGTACACTCATGTTTTTTCCCTAGCTTTCCTGAATAGCAGTATCAAGCATACATACAAAGAACCAAGAACAGAATCTGGTACTTAGTAAGTGCTTTATAATCATTATTTTTATTTGCACAACTTAATATTGGCCTACCTTGTAGGTAACCATATCAGTTATGATGATGTCACTGAAATAAACACAATCTACTAAAATTTCCAGGTTATTTTCACAAGTGCTGATGCCTAGCCAGATTTCCTCTTTCCTCTAATTAAGGAATTAATGAAAACATTCTAATCATCTTTTCATCATTGTAAAAAAAAATTTACTCATTTTCCTCAGGCTAGCATATATTCAAGGGGAAAATGAGTTTGATTTCTGGCTCTACTAGTATTTTATGATTTTGGTAAAATCACTTATCCTCTCTAAACCTTGGTTTTCTCATCTGAAAAGTGGAGCAAAGACATTTGCCTTAAAATAGAAGAGAAATAGTAAATGAAAAGACATATTTGAAGCATTTAGCTATGTGCCTAACACTTTGTAGTTCTTATTTCCTGCTCTCTCCAAGAGATGTATTTGGACATCCCTCAATTATTAATGTACAGAGAGGAGTTAGAGATGAGAATGATGCTCTAGAAGATGCCTATTAGTCAATGCAGAGATACAACAGACAAAGGCCTTGTCCTCAAGAGGTTTATAGTCAAATCAGTCCTCTTGAAATTCTTCTGAAATACAAATAGAGGAATTGTAAGTCCTCAGACATCAGAACTGGCTGAATAAAGTTCTGGAAGGCGGGTGCCAAATAAACAATTAATAATGGCTTTTTTTGTTTTCCAGGACTGCTGTAACGAAACACCACAGACTAGGGGCTTAAACAATAGAAATTTATTTTCTCACAGTTCTGGAGGCTAGAAATACAAGATCAAAATGCTGGCAGGATTGATTTTTCCTGAGGCCTCTTCTTAGCTTGTAGTTAGGCACTTCCTTACCATCTCCTCGCATGGCCTCTTCTCTGTGAAAGCCCATCCCTGGCTTCTCTCTCAATGCTTATAAGGACATCATTCTTACAGGATGGAGGCCCTACCTTTATAACCTCATTTCATTTTAATAACCTCTTTAAAGGCCTATCTCCAAGTATAGTTAGATTCCAAGGTCCTAGGGATTAGGACTTCAACATATGAATTTTAGGGGGACAATTCAGTACAATACCAGTGATTTTCATTTATTAGAATTACTTTGGGAAATAGTGATTGACGTGTATTACCTGGATGACTTAGTGAAAAGACATCTGGTCTGGATCATCTTTATGTTCATAGCTACTTCCTTGGGCTCCACAATTGTATGTGAAATCAGTGAGTAAATAAATGAGGAAAGGAGTAAATGTGTTGATGAATAAATTAGTAGATGCCATGGTGCAACCCATCAGTGTCTCTCCTTCTGTTGGGAATCTCATCCTTTGTGGAGAGGGGGGAGGTTCAAAACCAGTTTCTAGCAAACACCCAAAGTAGTTGTACAAAAGTGTGTGGCACAGATGATTAGTTCCTGAAGGTACTCTATACAAATGTCTAATAAGCTTAGAAAAATATGCACAGTACCTCCCTCTTAAGAATTCACAAGCCACCTTAACAAATAAAATGTGCGATGAAGCGATCATTTAGTACAGTAAAGAAATCTGTTTTACTTGGCTTTGCCTGGCATTTCCCAAATGTATTTGGACTGTAAGAGAACTGCATTTTCTCCCCACATGGGGAAAACATGCTTTAGACAAGCTTTGGGGAAAATCCTGACTTACAAGCATGGCATGCAAAGATGTTAACTAGAGAGACCATGAAAATTCCAATGTAATTCTCCTTGCTCAACCAATGATATCTTTGGAAGATGTCTTGAATCTCTATTCTTAGCGTCTTAAATCTCTGTGTATCAGATGTGTTGAAGGACAGCACTAACATTATGGTCAGAAATGATAACTTAGACAAAGCCCCTTTAAGGTAAATTTCTTAGCTCTGCTTTCCACTGAGGTTCTCAAATCATCATTTCTCAAAATAACTCTAAAATTGGATACCAACGTTAACTGTTCATTTAACTTAATAGCTGAGATTATAACCTCAAAGTGGAAAATCACCGAAATGGTATCAGGTTCAAATCCTTACTCTATCATTTGATAATTGTAATGGGTTTAATACTGTCTCCCCTGCCCCAAAATTCATGTTCATTCAGAACCTCATAATGTGCCCTTTTTTGGAAATGGGTCTTTACAGATGAAATTACCTAAAGAGTTCATACTGTATTGGGATGAGTCCTAAATCCAATGTCTAGTGTCCTTATGAGAGGAGAGAATGTGCACACGCACAAGGAAGGAGGCCACATGAAGACACAAAGGGACCCAGAGAGAGGAAGACCATGTGAAAACAGAAGCAGAGAATGGAGTGATGATGCTTCCCCAAACCAAGGAATGCCAGGAGCCACCAGCAGCTAGAAGAGGCGAAGAAGGATTCTCCTGTAGAGACTTCATAGAAAACATAGCTCTACTAATACCTTGGTTTTGGGTTTCTAGCCTCCACAACTATGGGAGAATAAATTTCTATTGTTTTAAGCCATGTGTGCTGTGGAATTTTGTTATTGCAGCCCCAGGAGAATAATAACAATATTTACCTGAGTTTAAGTGAATTAGTAAGCCTCACTGAGCTATATCTATAAGATGAAAATAACAATATGTACCTTCCAGGGTTTTGGTAAGGACAAAAGGTTGCGAATGTGTATACCTCCTCTGTGCTAGGTAGGCACTGAGGGTAAGAGAGGGAATAACGCGTATAAGGTGCTGGGCCTAGAGAGGATTGGCAACCCATGGCATGTGAACCAACACAGCCAAAAGTCTGTTTTCCAAATAAAGTTTTATTATAACACAGCCATAACCATTGATTAAATATTTTCCATAGCTGCCTTTATACAACAGGGGTAGAGTAGATGTAAAATGGAAGAGCATATGTCCTGCAAAGCCTGAAATATTTACTATCTGTCTCTTTACGGAAACATAAATTTGTTAATCTCTGCCCTAGATGCTTACAATGCAGTTTGAGGAGAGGGGAAGTCCTAGTAAAATACATAAGAACAATTGGATTATGATAATTGCTCTAGAAAATAATTTACCAGATAGAATAGAAAGTAAACTGTGGGAAGACAGGTAGTCATGGGAGTCCTAAGAAGGTGTCCCATGACCAGAGATTTGAAGGGTCAGAAGGCACCAGCCTAAGAAGAACTCAGCACAGACTGTTACAAGCTGAAGAAAGTATTAGAGACAGTGCCCTGAGTCAGGAAGGGTCAGAACTCTAGGGGAACACAAAGTAAGCCAGTGAGGTGGGATCATTGTAGGGGAGGAGAAAATGGCAGACGGTGAGCTCATCATATAGGGCCAGTCAACCACGACAGAAAGTGCTAGTTTATTCTTGTGCAATGGGAAGCCATTGAAGAGCTCCAACAGGGAGTTAAAAGATATGCTTTACATTTTTTTAGATTACTCTGCCTGTGGGTGGCAGAAAAATGGGTGGCAGCAAGGGCTAATGGCTCAGACTTGTGGTATAGTATCGGTGGAAAAAAGTGGACACACTCATGATGTGCATTGGGAGTAGCACCTAGAGACCTGCTGACAGATGAAATGTGAGGAATTTGTGAAGAGAAGATATCAGTTATGGTTCCTGTGTGGGGCGGAGCAGGAAGTGGGCAGGTGGTGGTTCCACACACAGAGGTGGAGAATGTGTGTGTGTGTGTGTGTGTGTGTGTGTGTGTTGTTGTTGTTGTTGTCGTTGCTGTTGTTGTTGGGGAGGGTTAGGTGGTATGGGAGAGATACAGAGAGTCTTCCATCATTGTTGTGGTCATCATTGTCATCATCAATGTCATCTAAACTCTCAGAAAGAGAAATATATTTACATTTAATTTGCTAATTGATCCCTCTGGCCAAAATGTTTGTTTGTTTTTTTTAACTAAAGTTTTAAAAAAGAGAAATCTTTGATAGAAGATTTTCTCTATCAAAGATTGGCCTGGACGCCTGGGTGGCTCAGTGGGTTAAGCCGCTGCCTTCGGCTCAGGTCATGATCTCAGGGTCCTGGGATCGAGTCCCGCATCGGGCTCTCTGCTCAGCGGGGAGCCTGCTTCCCTCTCTCTCTCTGCCTGTCTCTCTGCCTTCTTGTGATCTCTCTCTGTCAAATAAATAAATAAAATCTTTAAAAAAAAAAAAAAAAGATTGGCCTAAGGGCTGAAGGAGACTTTGTTGCTCTCTCCACTTTGACAAAAGTGAAAAATCTACTAGTGCAAAATCAGCAGAAGTGTGCATACAAATGCACATTCACATAAGAGCTAAGGACAAAGTACTAGTTAATTTAGACTCCAAGGAATAAGCAAGTAGCATAATTGTGATGTCAGGATTCTGTAACTCAAGTTACAATGATTTAAGTATTTTTAATTTTTAGAAAATGTTGAGATAAATTAGTTAGGGATATCTTCAACCCCTATTGAGATATAATTTTAGCTAACTTGGTGTACTATGATCCTAAAGTTTTGATTTCAGTTATCACCATATCCTCCTATATACTTTTCAGTACCATTTTTATGACCACCACCGTAATCTAATACATAAGAATGGCATACATACAAGATGATCATATGTCCTGGTTTGTCCAGAACCATCTAATTTTGTGTCTATTGTACTGGCATTATTATCAATAACATCTCCTTTCACTTATCATCCAGATTGGATGATAAATTATATGGTCATCCTATTTATACATAGTTATAGTAATTTGCAAAAATATAGAATTTCTGGCTTCAAAGAACATTTGGCTCTCAAGAGATTTCACTGAAAGTATTTGGCTGAAATGGGATATCAGATTTTGGCTCAAATTCAGTCAAATACCTATTTTAATTTGATTTTTGGTAAGGTTCCACTATTGTCATTTTTTCAGGAAGAATTCAGTGAATTGGAATGCCTGTCCTTGGACAAGAAGAAGGTACCTCATTCTGTTCCCTTTTGGAGAGTCATACCAGCCTTGGTCATACTTCTTCCAAGCAATTAATTCTTAGCCATTCTTTCTTTGAGTTATTTCCTTTCAATGGTTGTCTACTGATTAAAAATCAGAGTTCATGGCCTCTTTTACATTCTTCTGAGCCTGATCATCTTCTATTTTAGTAAAACTTAGAATGCTTAATTGGCAATGTTTGAGAATAATTTCTCCACGTTCTGTTCTCTTCCAATTTCCTTCTTTGCATTGAGTAACTTCTTGAGAATTATTCAGTTTTGATTTTATGTGATATGAAGAACTTCCATCTTAGATGCCTCAATTGTTTATTAGCTTTATTCTTTTGAGAGTGCCTTCTGTGAGTTATACTGGTTGGATTAAAGCATCAAAGTCTAAAATGCTATCCTCCCAGCTGTGTGTGTGTGAGATCGTCCTCTACTTACTATCAATCTCTTTCTTAAAGAGTATGACAAGTGGAACTGACTTAAAAAGAAATATCAACGTTTACTTACAAAGCCAAAAACATCCTAAGTGGAAAATGGATTTCGATAATAATTTCCAAGACTAGATTATTTTATAAGCACTAAAAATTTTAGTAAGTTGAAAAACAACTTTACTAGAGTTCGCATTTATTAACTGTATTTTTGTTAAAATGACATTTTATTAATTGGAGGGGGAGACGAAACACGAGAGACTATGGACTCTGAGAAACAAACTGAGGGTTTTAGAAGGGAGTGGGGTGGGGGCATGGGTTAGCCTGGTGGTGGTATTAAGGAAGGCACGTATTGCATGGAGCACTGGGTGTGGTGCATGAACAATGAATCCTGGAACACTGAAGAAGTTAATTAGTTAATTAATTAAAAAGTAATACTGATTCTCAACATGTCAAAAAAAATAGAACACACAAAAAAGAAACCTCGATAATCACATTTAAACAAGCATTCCTTCCTGGAATTCTTTGACTTGAACCCAACCCCTGAGACTGTTTACCAGCAGGTTCTTGCCTATTTTCCCATTTTTCACTCCCAGATTTGAGATGAACAACCCAATCCCACATAGGGCAGCCCTTCAGAAGGCAGTTGCTTCTATCCATTGTGCCACAGCCCCAGCAGGCAAGTGGGAAAACTGACTTGACTTCTTATTCTAGCGCTAATTAGCCCTACAGAACTGAGGAGGTAACTTAATCTTCCCGAGCTCTAATTTCTCCATCTGTTAAATGGAGACAATTATATCTCCTTTAAATATCCTAATTATTTTTATAATAGCAATGATATTTGGTGAGCATATTATATGTTCCTGACCCGTGCTAAATGTTCTATGGCATTATCATATTTACTCCTTTCAAAAGCGCGTAGGTACTATTAATATTCTTCGGGGCACTATTTAGCATGACCAGTGTAGATCATTGTCCTTCCTCAGCAGTTTGAACAACGGAAGTGGGTGAACCAAGTAGAGGGATTGACAAAATGCATCATATGTTTAGTGAAGCAGCAAACTGGACTCTGATGTGTATTACAGAATAGTCTATACTCGGATAATTTATCAACGTTTCCATTGTAGTCACTACTGTCTTCAGCAGCATTGACAATTTTTTAAATTTTTATTAACATATAATGTATTGTTTCAAGGGTACAGGTCTGTGAATTATCAGTCTTACACAATTCACAGCACTCCCCATAGCACATACTCTCCCCAATGTCCATCACCTAGCTACCCTATCCCTCCCTGCCAACCCCTCAGCAACCCTCAGTTTGTTTCCTGAGATTAAGAGTCTCTTACGGTTTGTCTCCCTCCCCAGTCCCATCTCGTTTCAATTTTTCTCTCTCTACCCCCTATGATCCCCCCTACTCTGCCTTCTCAAATTCCTCATATCAGAGAGATCAAGTGATAATTGTCTTTCTCTGACTGACTTATTTTGCTTAGCATAATACCCTCTAGTTCCGTCCATGTTGTTGCAAAGGGCAAGATTTTGGACTTTTTGATGGCTGCATAGTATATATATATATATATATATATATATATATATATACCACATCTTCTTTATCCATTCTTCTGTTGATGGACATCTAGGTTCTTTCCATAGTTTGGCTATTGTGGACATTGCTGCTATAAACATTCGGGTGCACATGCCCCTTCGGATCACTACATTTGGGTCTTTAGGGTAAATACTCAGTAGTGTGATTGCTGGGTCATAGGGTAGCTCTATTTTCAACTTTTTGAGGAACCTCCATACTGTTTTCCAGAATGGCTGCACCTGCTTGCATTGCCACCAACACTGTAGGAGGGTTCCACTTTGTATCCTCGCCAACATCTGTCGTTTCCTGACTTGTTAATTTTAGCCATTCTGACTGGTGCGAGGTGGTATCTCATTGTGGTTTTGATTTGTATTTTTCTGATGCCGAGTGATGTGGAGCATTTTTTCATGTGTCTGTTGGCCATTTGTATGTCTTCTTTGCAGAAATATCTGTTCATGTCTTCTAACCATTTCTTGATTGGATTATTTGTTCTTTGGATGTTGAGTTTGATAAGTTCTTTCTAGATTTTGGATATGTCCAAAATCTGATATCTGATTTTATCTTTATCATATCATATCTTTATCTGATATGTCATTTGCAAATATCTTCTCCCATTCTGTCAGTGTCTTTTGGTTTTATTGACTGTTTCCTTTCTGTGCAAAAGCTTTTGATCTTGATGAAGTCCCATCATCATGATGAAGGCCCCATTTTTGGCCTTGCCTCCCTTGCCTTTGGTGATATTTCTAGGAAGAAGTTGCTGCAGCTGAGGCTGAAGAGATTGCTGCCTGTGTTCTCCTCAGGGATTTTGATGGATTCCTGAGCATTGACAATTTCTGAAGTCTGCGATTGCTTTGCTTCTCTTGGGGAGCCTGCTTCTCCCTCTGCCTGCTGCTCCCCCTGTTTGTTCATGCTCTCTCTCTCTGACGATAAAGAAATATATCTTAAAAAAATTATCCCCTGAAGTTGAATTATACTTCAATTATAAAAATATATTTTATAGAATATTTACTTATATCAAGGAAAATTCTCAGACTATATGCCTAGAGTACTAAAGGCTATATATTATTATCTTGATCTTTTTAGACTCAGCAACTGGAAAAATATAGAAATTGCTTATGTATCATTATTTCTAAGAAAGAAACTAATGTATAGTTTTTTTTTAAATTTCTTGTATTTGTAATAATAAAATAGGTTGTTTTCCTCACACCAGGAGATAAACCTCCCTTGTTATGATCCATACATTTTCTAGGAACTATCAAGAAACTCATTTTAATACAAAGAAGAGTAGAAAGGTTTTTTTCCCTTACTTCTTTGGTCACTCTCACATAGGACTTGATCAAAGTAGAATCATGTGTTGCACACCAAATGTTAATAAATGTGACCATTTTTTTTTACAAAGGTCAAGTTGACCTAATCCAATGAAAATGAAAACAATAACTTGTCCTGGTCAGTTGTTCAAGAGGAGAAACCGGGGCCCAAAATAATGGTGCTATTTCTATGTTACCCTCATTCATCAATAGTCCTTGGCTCAATCTGACCAGCAGAGAGAGAGCCTATTGGGATCACTGCACAGATAATTCGTGGTGGCAGTCAATGGAAAGATTAAATTACACATGGACTTCCTTCCAGTTTCAGTTTTTCAACGTAAAGGACTTGAAAGTTGTCACTCCTATCCTCACAACAAGAAAAAGGAGAAAAACCAGAATGAGCTCAAAGGTAATGACCTTTCTTAGATCCATCAGAAAGTTGGAGCCACATAGTAAACTGCCACCCCGAAATCTGCAGAGTGAGGAAAATACAGAGAATCACAGCTGAGATCAGCTTACTGGGGGCAGACCAATAACTGGTAGGAACACTTAAATGGTAATCATTAAAGACAAAACTGTTAAAGACAAATTGCTGTAGGTTGACTGAGCACTAGTATGAGAATAAGAAAATCTTGGAAGCTGTAGTCTTAGCAGGACCTCCCATATATGCTTCATCAATTTTATCTTTAGGAACCCCACCAGGTTCTCACAGAAAAGAGCCAAGAAAAGTCCTTTTATGGCTCTCGAAGGGGGTGGAAGAAAGTAACCATTTTGAAATACACCCTGAATATTCTTTATTAGGGCAAAGACTTTACCATAGACTTATCCCACTTAGGGAGAAGGGTATTAATCCAAGGTAGAATCTTCTAGCCTTGCTGATCTCAGCTAAGGGAACGGGAGAAATCAAGAAGCACTTGTGAAGGTCACAACCTACAGGCTCAGTAAAAAAAGATTAGACATAAGATTGTAGAGCGTGCCCTTTCCCCCACAATTTACCACCAAATTAGTCATTCTAGTAGATGTAGAGTGGATGATAGCTGCAAGAGTTGCAAGAAAGATACATTATTTCCAAAGGAGTTCCTAGGGGCTCCCTGGTGGCTCAGTCAGTTAAGTGTCTGACTCTTGGTTTTGGCTCAGGTTGTGATTTCACAGTAGTGATATCAGGGTCGTGAGATGGAGCTGTGTCCATCCTTGCACTGGGCTCCACCCTCAGTGGGGACTGCTTGAGATTCTCCCTCTCCTTCTGCCCCTGCCCCCACTCACTCTCTCAAGATAAATATAGATCTTTTTTTAAGGAGTTTCTAGGGAAGCCCAAAAACAAAAGAGGAGACAAAAACAAGGACCCTAAAGGAATCTGAAGTCTCTGGTAGTTATAGCTACTGAAAATAATTAAACATAGCTCAACTCTTAGCTAAATTAACAAAATTTCGCACTGAAGTTCTTTTACATTGGTTCTTCTAACTCATATGTCACATTTCCTTTAACAAAAAGTTCCGAATCAAGGTAAGGTAAGAAAAAAAATATACCCGGAAGAGACGAGGAAAGCATCAAGACCAGATTCAGGTATGATACAGACCTTGGAATGTTCAATAGGAAATTGAAAATAGCATGATTAAGGAGTCTAGAGGAAAAAGTAGACAACATGCAAAAGCAGATGGGTAACATAAGCAGAGCAATGAAAACCCTAAGAAACAGTCATAAAGGAATGCTGGAAATTAAAAACACTATAATAGAAATAAAGAATGTCTTAGATAGGCTTAGCAGTGGACTAGACAGGGCCAATAAAAGAACCAAGGAGATTGAAGGTATGCCAATAGAAACTTTACAAAGTGAAATACAAAGATAGAAAGGGTGAAAGAAAATTAGAACAGAATGTTCAAGAACTATGGAATTATTTTAAAAGGTGAAACATATGCATAAATACCACAGGGAGAAGAAAGAGGGCACAGAAGAAATATTTGAGTAACAATGTCTGAGAACTTTCCAAAATTAATGACCAGATGTCAAATCACAGAAAATGATAAAAACTACATCTAGGCATATCATATTCAAACTATAGAAAACCAAAGACAGAAAGTCTTGAAAAATCCAGATTGGAGGGGAAAGGCCACTTTATAAAGGAACAAGGAAAAGAAGTTTAATATGTATATCAGAAACTATGTAAACAAGAAGAGAAAGAAGCAAAATATTTAAAGTATTGAAAGAAAATCCCACCAATTTAGTAATTCCATATCCAGATTAGAATTATCCTTTAACAGTGAAGGATATGATCCAGATATGAAATTATTCCTCAAAAATAAAGGAAAAATAAAAGACTTTCTCAGACAAAGAAAAATGGAGGAAATTAATTTCCAGTGGACCTGTTCTACGAGAAATGTTAAATGAAGCAATGTTAATGTTAAATGAATGTAATGTTAAATGAAGAAATGTTAAATGAAGGAAAGAAATATAAATAAAAAATTCAGAACTACATAAAGAAAGAAAATCAGGAATAAATACAAGTAAATAGATACAATACAATCAGGAATAAATACAAGTAAAACAAAATCATTTTTAATTATATTAGTTGATCTAAAAGATAACTGTTCGAAGTAATGACAGATGACTTATACATGCATATTGCAATTTCTAGTATAACCACTTACCAAATTGAAAAAAAAAACCATAATTAGTACTCCTAAAAAAAAAAAAAGACTGAAAATGAAATCATATAAAATTCTCAGTTAAATCCAGGAAAGGCAGGAAAAAGAAGGGAATAAGATAAAAGCAACATTGAACAAGTGCAACTAATAGACAATAGACACAGATATGGTAGGTATTAATCCAACTGTACACAATAATCATTTTAAATATGAATGGTCTCAATACACCAAATAAAGACAGAAGATGGTCAGAGTGAATAAAATTAAAAAACAACATCCAACCATGTTGTCTATAAGAAATTCACTTTGTTATTTTTTAAAAAGATTTTATTTATTTGAGAGAGAGCAAGAGAGTGAGAGAGCATGAGAGCAGGGGGGAGGGAAAGAAGCAGAGGGAGAACCAGATTCCCCACTGCACAGGTAGTCCAATGAGGGACTGGATCCCAGGACCCTGAGATCATGACCTGAGCCAAAGGCAGATGCTTAACTGACTGAGCCATCCAGGCACCCAAGAAACTCATTTTAAATACAGAGTCACATAAGTTAAAAGTAAAAACTGAAAAATATATAAAATGCTGACTATCAATATAACTAATAGAAAGAAGGCTGAAGTAGCCATGTTAATTTCAAACGAAGCTGACTTCAGAGCTGAGAAGTTTCTCAGAGATAAAGAAGGGCATTACATAATGATAAAGGGGTCAATTCTCCAAGCAGACATAACAATTCTGAGACTGCATAAATCTAACATCAGAGCATCAAAATATACTACAAAAAATCAATAGAACTTCAAGGATAAATAGACCAATCTACTATTATGGCTGAAGACTTCAACACCCTTCTTTTAGTAACTAATAGATAAAGGAGGCAGAAAATTAGTAAGGATATAGTTGACCTGAAACAGCGCTATCAATCAACTTGATCAAATTGGTGTTTATAGACTACATTCAACAACAGCAGAATGCACATTCATCGCAGGCTCATATGGAAGATTGAATAAAACAGACCATATTCCTGGGCATAAAGCACACTTAAAAATGTAAGTGAATGAAATTTGAATAAAATGAACTTAAGTGAATAGAAATAATATAAAGAATTAGACAATACTGGGACTAAATGAGAAATCAGTAATAGACAGAGAGCTGGAAAATCTCCAACTTCTTAATTGAATAACCACTTCTTAACAGCACATGGGTCCAAAAAGAAGTCTTAAAGGAAATTAAGAAATATTTTGTTGTCAATGAAAATGAAAATATAACTTAGAATTTGGGGGATGCAACAACACAATGCTTAGAGGAAAACTTACAGCATTAAATTTAAATATTGTAAAAGAAGAAAGATCTAAAATCAGTCATCTAAGCTTTACTCTATGAAGCTAGAGAAAGAAGAACAATTTAAGTTTAAATCAGGCAGAACAAAAGAAATTAAAAATTAGAACAAAATCAGTAAAATAGGAAACAGGAAGAATATCAACAAACTCTAAACCAACAAACTCTAAAAACTGATTCTTAGAAAAGATCATAAAGTTGATAAAATCTCTATGCAGGCTAATCAACAATAAGAAAGGAGAACAAAAAAATCAGAAATGAAAGAATGGTCACCACCACCTAGCTCATGAAGCTTAAAGGAGAGTGAGTACTATGAATAACTCTGTGCTTACAAATTCAATAACCTAAATGAAATGGGCCAATTCCTTGAAAGTCACAAATGACCAAAGCTCACACAAAGAAAAACAGATAATATGAAATGCCTATATCAATTAGATAAATTAAATCAATAATAACCTTCCAAAAAAGAAAGCACAAGGCCTGACTGGTTTCCCTGGGGAATTCTGTCAAACATTTAAAGAAGATATTATAAAAATATCAATTCTTCACAATCTGTTCCAGAAAATAAGATCTAAGGGAATACTTCCTAATTCAGTGAAGCCAGCATTACTCTAATACCAAAAATGGAAAAAGGCATCACTACAGAGGAAAACTGCAGACTAATATTTTGTCTGAACATAAAATGCAAAGATCCTTAAGTAAATATTTGTAAATCAAATACAATAATGTCTAAAAAATTATGCCAAGAGGCATTTATTTCAGGTGTGTAAACTGAATTAATATTCAAAAATCAGATAATAGAATATATCACATCAACAATATAAAGAAGAAAAATGACAGGACTGCATCCATTGATGCAGAAAAAGTATTTTACATCCTTTCGTCATTTTAAAAACACCAAAAACTTAGCCCATGAAAGAAATATTGATAACTAGAATTAAAAAAATATCTTATGATAAAAATTCTCAGCAAACAGGGAAAGAGGGAAACTTCTCAACTTGATAAAGAACATCTACAAAAACCCTACAGCTGACATTCTACTTAGAGAAGCAGGAAACCTTCCTCCCCCCTTAGTTTGGGAACAAGGTAAGGCTATCCCTTCCCTCCACCATCCAATCTCATATTGACTGTCCTAGCTAGTGAAATAGGCTAGAAAATAGAGTAAGATAAGTAAAATAAAATGAAATAAAATAAAAGGCATAAAGATAGGGAAGTAAGAAATAAGACTGTGTTTGCTCACAGATAACATGATTGACTATGCAGAGAATCCCAAACAGACAAAAAAAATCTCCTTCAACTAGTAAGTGATTATTGCAAACTGATGGGATCTAACTGATTTCCTATATACCAGCAATAAACAACTGCAATTTGAAATTTGAAACACAAATACTATTTACAATAGCACTGTAAAAAGTGAAATGTTTTGATACAAGCCTAACTAAATATGTACAGGATCTACATGCAGGAAACCACAAGATACTGGTGAAAGAAATCAATGAAGGTCTAAATAAAAGGAGAGATATTCTTTGTTCATTAGTAGACTTAATATTGTTAAGATATCAATTCTTCCCAAACTGATCTATAGATTTTATCCATTTCCAGTCAATAATCCAAGCTCTTTTAGATATCTATAAACTGATTCTAAAATTTATATGGAAAGAAAAAAGACCTAGAAAAGTCAAAACAATACTTGCTACAACGCTATAGTAATTGAGACAGCATGGTATTGACAAAAGAATAGAAACATAGATAAAACAGACCAGATTCACACTACAGTCTTTGACACAGGAGCAACATAAATCTTTGACAAAGGAGCAAAGGCAATTGAATAGATAAAGAATAGTCCTATAAGCAAATAGTGCTGGAACACTTGGGCATCATATCAAAAAAAGATAACTAGACATCAATCTAATACTTTTCACAATATAAATGATGACATTGGAAGAATGATTAACAGAAGAAAAAACTGAAGTTAGTCTTTTAAAATTAAAAACATGGTTTTTTGGGGGGCACCTGAGTGGTTCAGTGGGTTAAAGCCTCTGCCTTCAGCTCAGGTCATGATCCCAGGGTCCTGGGATCGAGCCCTGCATCGGGCTTTCTGCTCAGCGGGGACCCTGCTTCCTCCTCTCTCTCTGCCTGTTTCTCTGCCTACTTGTGATCTCTGTCTGTCAAATAAATGAATAAAATCTTTTAAAAAAAATTTTAAAAAACTTTTTTTTTTTGTTTTTTGGGTTTTTTTGTTTTTATGAAAGATACTGCTAAGGGGATGAAAGTGAAAGCCACAAGCTGGGAGAAAATGTCTGCAAAACACATAACTGATAAATGACTTGTATTCAAAATATACAAAGAAATCTTAACACCAAACAATAAGAAAACAACAGATCAATTTAAAAATGAGCAAGAGATTTGAACAAACATTGCACCAAAGAAGATATACAGATGACAAAAAAGCATATGAGAAACATGATTTATCATTGGAAAATTATAAAACAAAACAACGGTGGGGGCACCTGGGTGGCTCAGTGGGTTAAAGCCTCTGCTTTCAGCTCAGGTCATGATCCCAGGGTCCTGGGATCGAGCCCCACATCGGGCTCTCTGCTCGGTGGGGAGCCTGCTTCTCCCTCTCTCTCTCTCTGCCTGCCTCTCTGCCTACTTGTGATCTCTGTCTGTCAAATAAATAAATAAAATCTTAAAAAAAAACAACAATGAAATATACTACACAGCTATGAAAAGAACTAAAATAAAACACAAATTAAAAATTTAAAAACAAAAAATCCCATAAAACTGAAAATACTGACAAGGATGCAGAGCAAAAAGAATTCTTGTTCATTGCTGGTGGAAATACAAAAGGTACAGCCACTTTGAAAGATAGCTTCATAGTTCCTTCCAAAACTAAACATGATTTTACCTCATGATTTAGCATTTACCCTCCTAGATATTTACTTAATTCAGCTGAAAACTTATTTCAAACTTATGAAAAGTTAATATTTATAGCAGCTTATCTCATAATTACCAAAAACTGGGAATCACCAAGACATCCTTCAGTAAGTGAATGGATAATCAATCTGCACTACATATATACAATTGGATATTATTCTACGGTATAATGAAGTGAGCTATTAAGCCATGAGAAGACATGGATGAACTTTAAATATATATTGATAAGTGAAAAAAGCCAGCCTGACAACGTGATATAGGACATGATTACAATTATGATATTCTGCAAAAAGCAAAACTATAGAGACAGGAGAAGATCAGTGATGGCCAGTGAGAAAGGAGGAGGGGAGGATTGAGTTGGTAAAGCAACAAGGGAATTATAGTGCAGTGAAAACTATTCTGGATGATTCTGTAATCATGGAGACATGATATAATGCATTTATTATAATCCATAGAACTGTACAACATATAGCGAATCTTAATGTATTCTAGTTGAAAAAAAGTGAATTAGGAGGTTCAAGGAAGTTCCCAGAAAATAATGCAGATTGGGATAAGAGACTCCATAACAAATACGTGAAACAACCTCACTGGGGAGATTAGGGGTAAAACGTGCTGTCGTAAGTAACTCTCAAAATGAGTGGAGTCTGAAAGACTAAAGGCAAAAAGAACTATACATAAGCATTATCCTCTAGATGATAATATAGTTTCGCATGGGGTTACAAGTTAGCAATTCTGATACTGCCTTACATACATACTATAACTGAACAATTAAGAAATCAAATGGCAGAATATGAGAGCCAGGTTTCTCACTGTTGGAGTGAGGCTAGAATAATTCATGTGCTGATGGGTTAGAGTTGGATACCTCAGTTTAGCTTAATATAGATATAGGTGGTTGCATATAGAAATATTTAAAGAAATGTGTGTATGCATATCTATATGCAGGCTAATATGCACAGATATATTTCCTTGGTTTGTCAGCTGAGAAGGCCTAAAATAAGTGACTCTTGAATAGCAATGAACACACCAACACCAGGATCTTGGCTCCTAATTCCTTTCTCCAATAAAAGGAACCAGGGATCCCTGGAGGAAAGGCTAAATCCAGAACAGGAAATATATAAAATAGACTTGGAGCATCTTATAGTACCAGTACAGACAGAAGTGCTCAAAAACAACAACTATAACAAAAACTTACATTAAGAGGGATATATCTGAGGGACATAGTGGTCACCTAAAGAACTTCTAATGGTCAAAGCTAGAACAATTTGAGCAACAAAATCGTAACCCATATATAAATATGGGATTATAACCCAAAGAATAAAATAAATGGCTATGAGTCCATGCTGACATACATAAATGATTGAATCAATAAATAAATAGGGGAGAAAAACAAATATCTCATGCAGAAGAATTCCAAATAATTTATGTAGGCACTTCACTCTCAAGAAGGTGGAGCATAACTCCCTGCTCTTTAAGCGTGAGCTACATATGGTGTGACTTCCTCCAAGGAGCACAGAATGGAAAGGAGGGAAAAAGAGTAACTTCATAGAGAAGAAACCTGACAAACACTACCTTGGCCAGGTAATTAAGGTCAACTTCCACAGTCATAACTCGTGTTGATCTTATATATCCTTAGTATGATGTGATGAAAATGGTACTTCACCTTTGTGCCCTTCTTCCCCAAAATTCGTAATTCCTATTTAGTCATGAGGAAAACACCAGATAAACTCTGATAAAGGGGCATCCAAAATATACCTTCCCAGTATTTCCTCAAACTGTCCAGGTCATCAAAAACAAGAACAGGGGGCACCTGGGTGGCTCAGTGGGTTAAGCCTCTGCCTTCGGCTCAGGTCATGATCCCAGAGTCCTGGGATCAAGCCCCGCATGGGGCTCTCTGCTCAGCAGGGAGCCTGCTTCCTCCTCTCTCTCTCTGCCTGCCTCTCTGCCTACTTGTGATCTCTCCCTCTCTGTCAAATAAATAAATAAAATTAAAAAAAAAAAAAAAAAAAAAAAAAAAAAAAAAAACCAAGAACAGCCTGAGAAACAGGAGACTAAAGAAACATGACGACTAAATGAAATACATTATCTTGGATGGGATCCTGGAACAGGAAAAGGACATTAGGTTAAAATCTAAGAAAATTTGAATGAACTGTGGACTTTAGTTAATTACAGTGCATCAATACTGGTTCGTTAATTTTAACAAAAGAATGATACTAATGTGAGTTGCTAGTAATAGGAAAATTTGGATATAGGTATATGGGAATTCTTTACACTAGCTTCTCAATTTTCTTGTACATCTAAAATTGTTCCAAAGAAACAAAACCTCTTAAAAGAAATTGTCTGGCACTTACCATCTTATTGTGAAGTGGAGCATGGAGTAAACAAAGGCTGAAGGTGTGGGGCAGTATGTAGAGAGTGCTATGTCCATGGCAACCCTCTAAGGAACAGAAGGACTGGAAATGGTCAAGGAGAATTTCTAATTGGGAGGACCTGTGAATACATTGTAGAAGAGAAGAAGTTTGAACAAAATGTTGAAAAGTTAGAAGACTTCTGATAGAACTAAATGAAGGAAGGATCCTGAGCCATCCCAAATGAAAAACAGCATGAACAAAAGTATGGAACTTGAAAAATCCAATGAGTATTTGAAAAAAACAATTGCAAACTGGCCGGAGGACAAGCTGGCATCATCAAGAGTAGTTGAAGTTAAGTCAGTTTGGGATGGAATATAAGTATCCAAGACTAAGGACTAAGGGCTTTGTTTAAGGGGTTAAGATTTCTGAGTGAGGAAAGGATACTGAGTGGTCCTAAAAGAAGGATCTGGAGATGGCAGCATGAATAGAAAAAGGGGAGGGGTCGTTTATATGGCCATTGCCATATGTCCATGGGATGGCAAGAATATGAGAAAGAACGGTGCAGTGAGATGGCGATTGTGGAGGGAGATAAATGAGGAAAAGAAAAATCAAGATGTGCAGGTGAGGGAAAGATAACAGGCTGTGGCAGGCACTGCTTTTTGCTTACCTAATATTGATTCTCTCTCATCTTCCCTGCTAACTGCAAACCGCGATTTTGTTGAGGGTAACAATGTTTTTAGTTAAAAATACTGCTCAGATTCAAATTAAAACCACATTGAAATACCACCTTACACCAGTTAGAATGGCCAAAATTAACAAGACAGGAAACAACGTGTGTTGGAGAGGATGTGGAGAAAGGAGAACCCTCTTACACTGTTGGTGGGAATGCAAGTTAGTGCAGCCACTTTGGAAAACTGTGGAGATTCCTTAAGAAATTAAAAATAGAGCTTCCTTATGAACCTGTAATTGCACTACTGGGTATTTACCCCAAAGATACAGATGTAGTGAAAAGAAGGGCCATCTGTACCCCAGTGTTCATAGCAGCAATGGCTACAACAGCCAAACTGTGGAAAGAACCAAGAACGGACGAGTGGATAAGGAAGATGTGGTCCATATACACTATGGAGTATTATGCCTCCATCAGAAAGGATGAATACCCAACTTTTGTATCAACATGGACGGTACTGAAAGAGATTATGCTGAGTGAAATAAGTCAAGCAGAGAGAGTCAAGTATCATATGGTTTCACTTATTTGTGGAGCATAAGAGATAACATGGAGGACATGGGGAGATGAAGAGGAGAAGGGAGTTGAGGGAAATTGGAGGGGGAGATGAACCATGAGAGAATATGGACTCTGAAAAACAATCCGAGGGTTTTAAACAGGAGGGGGGTGGGAGGTTCGGGTAGCCTGGTGGTGGGTATTATGGAGGGCACATATTGCATGGAGCACTGGTTGTGGTGCATAAACAATGAAATCTGTTACACTGAAAAGAAATTAAATAAAAAATTATCTTAAAACAAAACAAAACAAAATACTGCTCAGACTCCTTTGCATTTGAGAGTGCCATGTGATCCAGTTTTAATGAATGAGATGTAAAAATAAGTCTAAGAGGAGAACATTTGGTTTCCTGATAAAACAAGACATTTGTAAAAACAAACAAACAAACAAACAAAAAAACCAAGACAGTCTGCTAGCACCTCCCTTTTGTCTCCACCTCCACCTCCCTTAATTCCTGAAAGGAACATAGATATAATGTCTAGAGTCACAGCAGCCGTCTTGTAGACAAGAGGAACAATGCTCCCTACTAAGAAAGGTACAATGATATATGTTCTCAATACAATCATACAGCTCTTTGGACCTCATTTTACATGACAGGAAAAGAAAATATTTAGTAGGCCAGCGTGGTTGGATTTCTTTTACTATCTTAAACAGTTAAAGATCACCCTAAGAGTTTTAGTCCTAACAAACTGGTAAATCATGTCTTGTTAATTCACAATCCAGGTGACTGGGGTAAGAAGTACAAGAGGGTTCTACTCCTTGGAGGGAGATCTTCAGGAATAGGTACATCCCAAGTGGAGTTGGAGACAGGACATTGTGCATCATTAGGCATATTTTCACTTAGGTTGGAAGAGCCTGAAAGTGCTTTGTACACTGACATGTTGGGTTCCCTCCTCTCTCTACTATAGAAGCTACCACTTCTCAAACCACTTCAAAATAAAATAAGCTGTCATTCATTCGTTTCCATACACTAGTGGTGAAGAAGAGGCAAGATTCCTCTCTAAGAAAGCTGGATCCTTCTGGTTATAAATGATGGGGGCCCATGAGAAAAGGAATGGTCTGCTTGCCTGACTGTTATATCACTTGGGCTTCACCTCTGCCTGTCACATATGCCATCAGTATGGATTTGCTCCAGGTGCAGACTTTTCAAGGCAAGGACACATAGGATGGCCTATATGAATCTAATTCACTCCATATTTTCTTACACCGGAGCTTCTGGAGCCCAGCAATAATCATTATTACTCAATTCCTGACTTCAGTCCTCAACATTCCTGGTAGAAAAAGGAGTATTTTCTGACATCAGCCACCAAGCTATCTCTTACACAAGCTGCAGTAAATGCACTGAAAGAGATTTTGACTAGTTTGCTGTATTACTTTCACCCATTGGGAAGCAAGCAACATACAAAATGCACCACAATCATTAATTACCTAATTCAGTAAATATTTATTGAATGTCTACAATTTCCCTGCACTATTTAAGGGGCTGGTGACACAGGAGTAAACAAAATATGCAAAAACCATGCCTTCATGAGTATATATATAGATAATGTGAGATGGAAAATAACCAATACATAGGTAAAATATATACTGTCTTAGAAATTATGTCTTTGAGAAAAATACTATGAAGAGTAGAGAGAGTGAATATTGAAAAAAGGAAGAATGGATAGTGCCATGTTAAATAAAGTGACTGTTTACATATCCCACATCTTTGAGAGAAAGAAAAGGGTGGAAGGAAGGAAGGAGGGAAAAGAGAGGGAAGGAGGGAAGAAGGAGGAAGGAAGGGAGGGAGGGAGGGACATGACAGCAAGGAAGTAGTAAAAAAGATACATGTAAAACTAAATCTGTCTGATAATACCAATCTCAATCACATATGAGAAGGCAAAGTAAAAACATAGGATGAAGGCACTTAAATTATATTTTATGTAAGGCATATACTGAAGGTAAACTGGAAGTAGCCATTTGGGGATAGTGTGTGTTTGAGGAAAAGAGAGCAGAGAGAAGGTAGGGTGTTTGAGTTTCCAAGCTTTGTAAAGAGGACTAGTGAGGCCCTGCCTCATTTTAGTTGCTAGAGCATGTTCCCAGGATTGTTTTCAGAAGCTGGCTTAGTTCAAGGTTGACCAGCTTCCCTCCCCTCCCTCACATATCCTTACCCAAGAGTAGGTCAAACTTCTGTCCCTGTCTCGTTATGGTAAGCCTCTATGTATTAGTTTTCTATTGCTGTTGTAACAAATTACCAAACACTTAGTGGCTCAAAACAGTATACATATATTCCATTATAGTGCTAAGGGTCAGAAATCCAAATGAGATGATGGCTAAAATTCCATGTCAGCAATCTGTGTTCCTTCTGGAGGCTCTAGTGGAAAGTCTGCTTCTTGCCTCTTCTAGTTTCTAGGGGTCGCCTGCATTCCTTGGTCCATGGTTCTCCATGACTCTGACATTTGCTTACATTGTCCTGTTGTTTTTTACTCTCCTGCCTCTTTCCTTGTCTTATAAGGACCCCTGTGATTATGTTGGATTTACCCAGATAATCCAGAATAATCTCCCAGTCTCAAGAGCCTTAACTTAATCACATCTGCCAAATTCATTCTGCCATGAAAGTCTGGAGATCAGGATGTTCACATCTTAAGAGGCCTTTATTCTGTCTACCACATTCTTCCTTAGCTATCTTCTTAGTTTTCATTTCTGGACATATTTGACATTTTATTTGAAATTGAGTAATACTTCCAAAAAATCATCCCTTCCCCAGACATCTTAGAATACATCCCGGACCATTCTCCTGTGTTCCCGCTCTTGGTTATGATGTTTTAGTCAAGTGTACTCCAATAAGTGGGCCTTTAAGTGCTCTTCACTGATGGCTTTTTAAAGGATGACTTCTCTAAAAAATGTTTGTGTCTCTTGATGTATTACCCTAGAAAAATCAAATCCATGTCTAATCACCAGCAAAATGCCTTTAGTTAGGTTAAAGTTGTAAGTCAAACAAATACATTTTGTGCCATGATCAATCATTTTTGGATTTAGCACAACCATATCATGACTGAAATACTCATCAAAAATAAAAATGCAAGAAGAAATCATGTGTATTTCAGCTGAAAAGAGCAGAGGAATTCTTCACCCTAAACTGCATCTGGATATTAAAATAAAGGTCACTAACCACACATTCTAGTGTGTAAGAGGTGTGTGGGCACTCAGCCAAGATCCGCCATCAACTCTGTACCTTTACAATGAGACACGTCAGAAGCTTCCTAGTCAAATTATCTGAAGATGCATGCATATTCTTGATAGGCAAAAGTTCAATGTTGGAAATGGACTTCGTGAGTCCAATGTGGAATGAAGTACTCTGATGTATGTGACAACATGGTTGAACCTCAGAATCATGCTTAGTGAAAGAAGTCGGTCACAAAAGAACACATATTGTATGATTCTGTTTCTATGAAATGTTTTAAGAAGGCAAATCTATTGAGATATAAAGTATATTAGTGTTTGCTAAGGCTAAGGGTGGGAATAGGGAATGAATGTAAATGAACACAGGAATTTTTCTTGAAATCACTTTTTGAAGTGATAGAAGTGTTGTAAAATTAGGTTGTGGTGATGGATGCTCCGCAGTATAAATGTACTAAAAATCATTGCATTGTATACTTAAAATGGGTAAATTTCATAATAAATAATTATACTTCAATAAAGCTGTTAAAACAGAAAAGTTCAATGTGTTGTCTACCCAACATTTATTTCTAAATGCATTTCATAGAAAAACAACATATAATGATGTTTGGTGTGATATATTTTATAATAGAGTTAGAGAGTTATAAGCAACTTCTTTGTTCAAAATTGGTATTAATTAAATTATGGTAAAATTATGTGATGGATTTGCTGTATAGAAGTTGATAAAATCATTTTTAGAAGACTAATGAAATGAGAAAATACTCATGCAATATTGTCAAATGAAAAAAGCAGATACCAAAATCTCTATGCTTTATGACCCCAAGTTTTTATTTATTTATTTATTTATTTATTTATCTTTCTTTCTTTTTTTTTTTTTTTTTGGTCTTTTTTTAATTTAAATTTTGTCAGTTAACATATAGTGCAATATTGGTTTTTGGAGTAGAATTGTGATTCATCACTTACATACAACACCCAGTGCTCTTCACAACAAGTGTCCTCTTTAATCCTCTCACCCGCCTAGCCCACCCCACCCATCCCCCCCCACTAACTCTGTTCTCTTTCCTTAATAGTCACTTATGGATTTTTCCATGTTTTTAAATGACATAATTACAATAAATGTGTGTCCACAAAAGAATGAATTGGTGTTAACCCCTTGGACTGTTCCCACTACTCCTCTCATTGATCTAGACGGTAGGAAGAGCCTGTTGTAGTCATTGTTACCACTATTTTAACTCTAAACGAATTAACAAAAGGGGTCAAAAGAAAACAAACATTCTGCCATTTCCTAGCACAAAGTCATCTAGGCGGCAATAGCAGTGAATAGAACAGATGAAAACATGTGGGTTATTAATTGCTAGGGTTATTGGCACTGGTTGAGATAAACCACAGGAGAAACAAATGCATGCCATACTGAGAAGTTCTCTTTCAGGCAGGTCTAGTTAAACCACTTTATACATGATGGAAATCTTCCCCCGCCCCAAATCTCTTACTCTGATTGTAGCACAGATTCTTTCCTGCTAGCCAAGATGTTGTCTGCTTCTACTATTTATTTCATTGCAACAGTTTGTTTTGTTTTATTTTTATTTTCTCATTAAACTTTTTTTTAAAAGATTTTATTTATTTATTTGACAGAGATCACAAGTAGGCAGAGAGGCAGACAGAGAGAGGAGGAAGCAGGCTCCCCACTGAGCAGAGAGCCCGATGGGGGGCTCGATCCCAGGACCCTAGGATCATGACCTGAGCCGAAGGCAGAGGCTTTAACTTACTGAGCCACCCAGGCACCCCCTCTCATTAAACATTTTTATAAGAAAACTAACTCCATTGTTTGAAGCACAGGAGTGGGACATGCAGGTTTTAGTCACTACAGACCCTTAATTCTACTCAATTCCTTCAAAGTATGATCTTGGCTCCTCTCTCCTTGTTTCTTGGTAAGTTCTCATTAACCTGTGCATTTCTACTTTAAAGTTACTTATTTCTCTCATGTTATTTCTACCAATTAACCTTCATAGCCTACCCTGCTCCAACGTAGCAGATTTCCCATCTAATTAATAGTACCAACTTATTTGCACAAAAATTACTAGAAATAAATTTTAAAATTTAATAGCGGTTACCTCTGGATGGCAGGACTACAAGTGATTTTTATTTTTATTTTTTATTTTTTTTTTTTTTTTAATTTTTTAAGATTTTATTTATTTATTTGACACAGAGAGAGAGATCACAAGTAGGCAGAGAGGCAGGCAGAGAAAGAGGGGGAAGCAGGCTCCCTGCTGAGCAGAGAGCCCGATGTGGGGCTCGATCCCAGGACCCTGGGATCATGACCCGAGCCGAAGGCAGAGGCTTAACCCACTGAGCCACCCAGGCGCCCCAAGTGATTTTTATTTTTTATTTACACTCCTTTGCATATGTCAAATAAATTTTCCATATTGTACAACTTCTAAAAGTGTTTTTCATTTTTAATTTAAAAGGTAATGCCAATTCATTTCTTACCCATATGTCTTTTTGTTTCTTAACATTCAAAAAAAATTTCAAAAGAAATCTACAGTCAATAATGGTCTAGTGCATAGTTTCTTAATCTCAATACTATTGAAATTTTGGGCTTTATAATTCTTTGTTGTGGGGTTTGTCCTGTGTATTGTAGACTGTTTAGCAGCTACTGTGTATTGTAGACTGTTTAGCTGGCTACTACTAAATGCCAGCAGCATCCTTCACTTGTGACAATTAAAAATATCTCCAGATATTGCCAAATATTCCCTAGGGTGGGACTGGAGAGGGAACAAAAATCACCTTTGGTTCAGAACTGTTGTTCTACTTGTTTCTTCCATGTTCCTTCTAACTGTTTTCATTGCATATTTTTCTTTTTTCAGTTTCACCGTGGATGTAGGATGTGGAATCCTCTGAGAAGAACCTGGAGTCCCTAGAATGTAAATGTCCTTATGGGCCCCTTGCTGTGCTCTTCCAGGAGCCTAGGAACCTGCAAACAACTATCTGGGTAAATACTTAGAGCACAGGAAACTTTTATAACTAAGTGTTTCCTGCAAATAAAGGAACCACACTTTGTCAGTGGTGAGTATTAAATCATATCAATAATGACAACAATCAGGAATGCAGTTCTTGTTGGAGATTACAATTCCCTACATACATTATCTGTGAAATATATTTATATATATATAATATATATAAAATATATATAATATATATGTAAATATATAAAACTACTATATACAGTAGATATATATATATCAGCTACTGTATATAGTAGTTTTATCAGTCAGTTTGGGCTGCTATACCAAAATACCATAAACTGGTTAGCTTATACACAGCAGAAATTTATTTCTCACAGTGCTGGGGGCTGGAAGTCTAAAATCAAGGTGCACAGATTTCATCATCTTCTTCCTGTGTCCTCACATGGTGGACAGGGTGAGGGAGCTCTCTGAGATTTTTTTTTTTTTAATAAGGGCACTAGTAATCCCACTAATTCCACCCATAAAAGTAGAGTTCTAATGGCCTAATCACCTTTCAAAGGCTCTATCTCCTGATACTATCACCTTGCGGGTTAGGATTTCAACATATGAATTTTGGAGGGACACACACATGTTCAGACTATAAGGCAGTGTCCTTGGCTTCTTTTACATAACTGTCTTTCCAATCTTTTTTCATAGCAAAAACTGTACCTTAAGGTTCTAAGGTTATTATGAACCCAAAGCAATTGTGGGATAACTTTCCTTTGTTATTTGAACATTTGATTAATAACAACAACATTTTTTTCTTCCAAATATAAATAACTGGTTTGTACACTCAGATGCATGAATCATAAAAAAAGCTTGTAAATTTAGTTTTAGCAGTTTAAAAACTCAATTTCTTGCTAAATCAATAATTCACAGTACATCTGTAATAATCATTGCATAATGAGCCACAAAAAAATCTGTCTTCAAGTTATGCACTGATTTTAAAAATACTTTCATCATCCAATAATACAAATGTTAGGCTAAATTCACTTCCTTTGTAAATACTGAAATACCAGATGCTTTCTTTAACTAAACAAAAGCACAAAACTTGAATAATTTATCACATGAAGCACCTAATTTTCATAGTTATATTTGAGTATTGCAAAATGATAACGATGACTTCAGATTTACTATTCTCCTTGCCCAACACATCCTTCCCCTTGTCTCTGCCTAACAAAATCTATTCTCTCTTCAAGACACAGCTTTGTTTCTTCTCTGCCTTTGTGAAATTCTCCATGACTCCCTGGAACAGAGTTAGTGGCTCCCTCTGAGTTCCTGTAGGTTTTTGAATCTACAATAACTCTTATTACATTGCATTTATATGGCTTCTTCTTATGTTGCTTTTCCTTCTTTGAACCTACAGTGTATCAGAGGACAGAGATCCTTAATATTTTCATCCTTTAATAAACACTTTTTAAAGACCCAATTTGGTATAGGTACCATGCTAGTGGCTAGAGATAGAGAAAAAAAAGTTTCCAGTTCTAAGTTGCTTACCATTCAGGAAAGAGATAGAAAAACAATTACAATACAACCAGAAAAGGTCCATGATACAGTGGACAACAGGATGTATGGGAGTATATACACTGAGCATCTCCTCCCAGACACGGATTTAGGGAAAGTTTACCGAAAGAAGTAGCATCTGAATTGTGTTTCTACAAAAAGGAGACATCATCTGAATTGAGGGAGAGTGGCTACTAAGAAAAATTAGGGTGGACTGAGGAACAAGGGCTAAGGGCAGATGCTTTAGGTATGGAGTGCTGGGTATGGGAAGCTATGCTTGTGGTTCTGGACCTCTCACTACTTCATCTGTGCCTCCTGATTACTTATATTCTTAAAATTTTTAGCCAGTTTTATAAGGGATAAGAGCTCTGATTCATGTGACTCTGTTCTGACAATGTGATTGTATTATCTCAGAGTTGAAGACAAGCAAGTAATAATTGGTTTAGAGATTTGGTGCATGCTGGAGGAAGTTCCCATTTGATAACAGAGGAGGTGAAGATAATTCTCAAAAGTAATTATGAGAGGAGAAAAGCCATGAAGTTATACAATAACTCTTGTGGGAATGGGAAATGTGTTGACTGGAAATATGGACAAGGTTCGGGAAAAGCCTGACTGAAGATACATACCATGAGGGTCTCGTGCTCCCAATGTGCACTGAGTTTTGTCCAACACTACTAAGCAGCCTGGATACAGGAACAGAAAAGGTAGATGACTGTGCTGCTCTAAGGCTAGAGATGCACTGTGTCAATGTAGTCTATCTGTATTCTGTAAAGGTAAGGGCCAGGAGAACAGTAGGTTTATTAAGAAACATTAAAAACCAAAAGCCAATTTATTCTTTTAACTTCCCACTCTCTCCACCTACCCCACTGATATGAAATAAAAACACAGATTGCTGCTTATAGACAAACAATTCTATCCTTAATATAAAATGATCTATCTTACTTTTTTTTTCTTTTTTTAAGGGGGAGAGAGAGGATGTGAGTGCACATGGAGTGGTGGGCTGGGAGGGTGGGGGTGTGGGGAGTGGTGCAGAGAGAGAGGGAAAGAAAATCTTTTTTTAAAATTATTATTTATTTATTTATTTATTTATTATTTTTTATAAACATAGAATGTATTTTTATCCCCAGGGGTACAGGTCTGCGAATCGCCAGGTTTACACACTTCACAGCAATCACCATAGCACATACCCTCCCCAATGTCCATAACCCCACCACCCTCTCCCAACCCCCCTCCCCCCAGCAACCCTCAGTTTGTTTTGTGAGATTAAGAGTCACTTATGGTTTGTCTCCTCCCAATCCCATCTTGTTTCATTTATTATTCTCTTACCCCCTTAACCCCCCATGTTACATCTCTACTTCCTCATATCAGGGAGATCATGTGATAGTAGTCTTTCTCCGATTGACTTATTTCACTAAGCATGATAACCACTAGTTCCATCCACGTTGTTGCAAATGGCAAGATTTCATTTCTTTTGATGGCTGCATAGTATTCCATGGTGTATATATACCACTTCTTCTTTATCCATTCATCTGTTGATGGACATCTAGGTTCTTTCCATAGTTTGGATATTGTAGACATTGCTGCTATAAACATTCGGGTGCACATGCCCCTTCGGATCACTACGTTTGTATCTTTAGGGTAAATACCCAGTAGTGCAATTGCTGGGTCATAGGGTAGTTCTATTTTCTACTTTTTGAGGAACCTCCATGCTGTTCTCCAGAGTGGTTGCACAAGCTTGCATTCCCACCAACAGTGTAGGAGGGTTCCCCTTTCTCCGCATCCTCGCCAGCATCTGTCATTTCCTGACTTGTTAATTTTAACCATTCTAACTGGTGTGAGGTGGTATCTCATTGTGGTTTTGATTTGTATTTCCCTGATGCCGAGTGATGTGGAGCACTTTTTCATGTGTCTGTTGGCCATCTGGATGTCTTCTTTGCAGAAGTGTCTGTTCATGTCTTCTGCCCATTTCTTGATTGGATTATTTGTTCTTTGGGTGTTGAGTTTGCTAAGTTCTTTATAGATTTTGGACACTAGCCCTTTATCTGATATGTCGTTTGCAAATATCTTCTCCCATTCTGTAAGTTGTCTTTTGGTTTTTTTAACTGTTCCCTTTGCTGTGCAAAAGCTTTTGATCTTGATGAAATCCCAATAGTTCATTTTTGCCCTTGCTTCTGTTGCCTTTGGCGATGTTCCTAGGAAGAAGTTGCTGCGGTTGAGGTCAAAGAGGTTGCTGCCTGCATTGTCCTCAAGGATTTTGATAGATTCCTTTTGCACTTTGAGGTCCTTCATCCATTTTGAGTCTATTTTCCTGTGTGGTGTAAGGAAATGGTCCACTTTCATTTTTCTGCATGTGGCTGTCCAATTTTCCCAACACCATTTATTGAAGAGGCTGTCTTTTTTCCGTTGGACATTCTTTCCTGCTTTGTCAAAGATTAGTTGACCATAGAGTTGAGGGTCTATTTCTGGGCTCTCTATTCTGTTCCATTGATCTATGTGTCTGTTTTTGTGCCAGTACCATGCTGTCTTGATGATGACAGCTTTGTAATAGAGCTTGAAGTCCGGAATTGTGATGCCACCAACTTTGTCTTTCTTTTTCAATATTCCTTTGGCTATTCGAGGTCTTTTCTGGTTCCATATAAATTTTAGGATTATTTGTTCCATTTCTTTGAAAAAAATGGCTGGGATTTTGATAGAGATTGCATTAAATGTGTAGATTGCTTTAGGTAGCATAGACATTTTCACAATATTTGTTCTTCCAATCCAGGAGCATGGAACATTTTTCCATTTCTTTGTGTCTTCCTCAATTTCTTTCATAAGTACTTTATAGTTTTCTGAGTATAGATTCTTAGCCTCTTTGGTTAGGTTTATTCCTAGGTATCTTATAGTTTTGGGTGCAATTGTAAATGGGATTGACTCCTTAATTTCTCTTTCTTCTGTCTTGTTGTTGGTGTAGAGAAATGCAACTGATTTCTGTGCATTGATTTTATATCTTGACACTTTACTAAATTCCTGTGCAAGTTCTAGCAGTTTTGGAGTGGAGTCTTTTGGGTTTTCCACATATAGTATCGTATCATCTGTGAAGAGTGATAGTTTGACTTCTTCTTTGCCGATCTGGATGCCTTTAATTTCTTTTTGTTGTCTGATTGCTGAGGCTAGGACTTCTAGTACTATGTTGAATAGCAATGGTGATAACGGACATCCCTGCTGTGTTCCTGACCTTAGCAGAAAAGTGAGTTTTCAGTTTTTCTCCATTGAGAATGATATTTGCAGTGGGTTTTTCATAGATGGCTTTGATAATATTGAGGTATGTGCCCTCTATCCCTACACTTTGAAGAGTTTTGATCAGGAAGGGATGCTGTACTTTTGTCAAATGCTTTTTCAGCATCTATTGGGAGTATCATATGGTTCTTGTTCTTTCTTTTATTAATGTGTTGTATCACATTGATTGATTTGCAGATGTTGAACCAACTTTGCAGCCCTGGAATAAATCCCACTTTGTCGTGGTGAATAATCCTTTTAATGTACTGTTGAATCCTATTGGCTAGTATTTTGGTGAGAATTTTCGCATCTGTGTTCATCAAGGATATTGGTCTGTAATTCTCTTTTTTGGTGGGATCCTTGTCTGGTTTTGGGATCAAGGTGATGCTGGCCTCATAAAATGAGTTTGCAAGTTTTCCTTCCATTTCTATTTTTTGGAACAGTTTCAGGAGAATAGGTATTAATTCTTCTTTAAATGTTTGGTAGAATTCCCCTGGGAAGCCGTCTGGCCCTGGACTTTTGTTTGTTTGGAGATTTTTAATGACTGTTTCAATCTCCTTACTGGTTATGGGTCTGTTCAGGGTTTTCTATTTCTTCCTGGTTCAGTTGTGGTAGTTTATATGTCTCTAGGAATGCATCCATTTCTTCCAGATTGTCAAATTTGTTGGTGTAGAGTTGCTCATAGTATGTTCTTATAATTGTTTGTATTTCTTTGGTGTTAGTTATGATCTCTCCTCTTTCATTCATGATTTTATTTATTTGGGTCCTTTCACTTTTCTTTTTGATAAGTCTGGCCAGGGGTTTATCAATCTTATTAATTCTTTCAAAGAACCAGCTCCTAGTTTCGTTGATTTGTTCTATTGTTTTTTTGGTTTCTATTTCATTGATTTCTGCTCTGATTTATTTATTATTTATGATTTCTCTTCTCCTGCTGGGTTTAGGCTTTCTCTGTTGTTCTTTCTCCAGCTCCTTTAGGTGTAGGGTTAGGTTGTGTATTTGAGACCTTTCCTGTTTCTTGAGAAAGGCTTGTACCGCTATATATTTTCCTCTCAGGACTGCCTTTGCTGTGTCCCACAGATTTTGAACTGTTGTGTTTTCATTATCATTTGTTTCCATGATTTTTTTCAATTCTTCTTTAATTTCCTGGTTGACCCATTCATTCTTTAGGAGGATGCTGTTTATAGTCTCCATGTATTTGTGTTCTTTCCAAATTTCCTCTTGTGATTGAGTTCTAGCTTCAGAGCATTGTGGTCTGAAAATATGCAGGGAATGATCCCAATCTTTTGATGCCAGTTGAGACCTGATTTATGACCCAGGATGTGATCTATTCTGGAGAATGTTCCATGTGCACTAGAGAAGAATGTGTATTCTGTTGCTTTGGGATGAAATGTTCTGAATATATCTGTGATGTCCACCTGGTCCAGTGTGTCATTTAAGGCCTTTATTTCCTTGTTGATCTTTTGCTTGGATGATCTGTCCATTTCAGTGAGGGGAGTGTTAAAGTCCCCTACTATTATTGTATTATTGTTGATGTGTTTCTTTGATTTTGTTATTAGTTGGTTTATATAGTTGGCTGCTCCCACGTCAGGGGCATAGATATTTAAAATTGTTAGATCTTCTTGCTGGGCAGACCCTTTGAGTATGATATAGTGTCCTTCCTCATCTCTTATTATAGTCTTTGGCTTAAAATCTAATTGATCTGATATAAGGATTGCCACCCCAGCTTTCTTCTGATGTCCATTAGCATGGTACATTGTTTTCCACCTCCTCACTTTAAATCTGGAGGTGTCTTTGGGTCTAAAATGAGTTTCTTGTAGGCAACATATTGATGGGTGTTGTTTTTTAATCCATTTTGATACCCTGTGTCTTTTGATTAGGGCATTTAGCCCATTAACATTCAGGGTAACTATTGAGAGATATGAATTTAGTGCCATTGCATTGCCTGTAAGGTGACTGTTACTGTATATTGTCTCTGTTTCTTTCTGATCTACTACTTTTAGGCTCTCTCTTTGCTTAGAGGACCCCTTTCAATATTTCCTGTAGGCTGGTTTGGTGTTTGCAAATTCTTTCAGTTTTTGTTTGTCCTGGAAGCTTTTTATCTCTCCTTCTATTTTCAATGATAGTCTAGCTGGATATGTATTCTTGGCTGCATGTTTTTCTTGTTTAGTGCTCTGAATATATCATCCCAGTTCTTTCTGGCCTGCCAGGTCTCTGTGGATAAGTCTGCTGCCAATCTAATATTTTCACCATTGTATATTACAGACTTCTTTTCCCAGGCTGCTTTCAGGATTTTCTCTTTGTCACTAAGACTTGTAAATTTTACTATTAGGTGACGGGGTGTGGATCTATTCTTTTTTTTTGAGGGGGGTTCTCTGCACCTACTGGATTTTGATGTTTGTTCCCTTTGCCATATTAGGGAAATTCTCTCCAATAATTCTCTCCAATATACCTTCTGCTCCCCTCTCTCTTTCTTCTTCTTCTGGAATCCCAATTATTCTAATGTTGTTTTGTCTTATGGTGTCACTTATCTCTCGAATTCTCCCCTCGTGGTCCAGTAGCTGTTTGTCCCTCTTTTGCTCAGCTTCTTTATTCTCTGTCATTTGGTCTTCTATATCACTAATTCTTTCTTCTGCCTCATTTATCCTAGCAGTAAGAGCCTCCATTTTTTATTGCACCTCATTAATAGCTTTTTTGATTTCTACTTGGTTAGACTTTAGTTCTTTTATTTCTCCAGAAAGGGCTTTTATCTTTCCAGAGAGGGTTTCTCTAATATCTTCCTTGCCTTTTTTGAGCCCGGCTAGAACCTTGAGAATCATCATTCTGAACTCTAGATCTGACATATTACCAATGTCTGTATTGATTAGGTCCCTAGCCTTCAGTACTGCCTCTTGTTCTTTTTTTTTGTGGTGAGTTTTTCTGCCTTGTCATTTTGTCCAGATAAGGGTATATGAAGGATCAAATAAAATACTAAAAGGGTGGCAAAGACCCCAGGAAAATGAGCTTTAACCAAATCAGAAGAAACCCCAAATCGTGGAGGGGAGAAAGGGGATAAAAAGAAGTTCAGAAAAAAAAATTAAAAAAAGAAAACACATAAAGAAAAAATATAAAAAAGAAAAAAATATATATATTAGATAAACTAGTTTAAAAACGTTACAAAAGAAAAGGATAAAAGTTAAAAAAAACTTAGCAAAGAAAAAAAATTAAAAAAAAATTAAATTAACTGCAAGAGTAAAGAATCATGGGAAGAAAGCCATGAGTTCCATGCTTTCTTTCTCCTCCTCTAGAATTCTGCTGCTCTCCTTGGTAGGTGAACTTGGTCTTGGCTGGATTTCTTATTGATCTTCTGGGGGAGGGGCCTGTTATAGTGATTATCAAGTGTCTTTGCCCGAGGCAGAATTGCACCGCCCTTACCAGAGGCCCGGCTAAGTAATCTGCTTCGGTTCGCTTTTGGGAGCTTTTGTCCTCTGAACGCTTTCCGTAGAGTTCCGGAGGACGGGAATGAAAATGGCGGCCTCCCAGTCTCTGGGCAGGAGGAGCCGAGAGCTTGGGGCCCCACTCCTCAGTGTGCCCTCAGAGAAAAGAGCCCAATCACTCCCATCTCCCTGGCCTCTGGCCACGCTCCGAGCTCACCCAGCCTGCGACCGGTTCAAGGTAACCCCGAGCTGAGAGCTCACTCCTCGGCTCTGTCTCTGTAGCCGGCTTCCTCAGTCTAGTATCTGCGAGCTCTGTGACACTCAGACACCCCCGATCCTTCCGTGACCCCGCGGGACCTGGGGCCACGCTGGCCCCACATGGGCTTCACACCGGTTTAGCCTCTGGAGTGATGTCCCTCAGTGGAGCAGACTTTTAAAAGTCCTGATTTAGCGCTCCGTTGCTCCGCCACTTGCCGGGACCCCGCCCCTCCCCCTGTGGTCTATCTTCCCATCGCTTTGGATTCACTTCTCCACCGGCCCTACCTTTCAGAAAGTGGTCGATTTTCTGTTTCTACAATTGCTTTTCTTCTTCTCTTCAATCTCCCATTGGATTTGTAGGTGTTTGCAATGGTTTGATAAGCTATCTAGCTGATCTCCTGCTACCTGATGTAGTCTCAGCCTGCTACTTCTCCACCATCTTGACTCCAGACTCCCAGGGACAGAAAATCTTAACCAGGATCCATGCCCAGCCCAGAGCCCAACTTGGAGCCTCTGAAATAATGAGCTGAGCTGAAATCAAGAGCCAGACACTTCACTGACCGAGCCACCCAGATGCCTCAAGAATGATCTTTATCACCTATGAGAATATTAGCCAATGACTTTCTGCACTGAAAGGAAACAATGACTCTTAAGGTCATAAATATGGGTGGACTTTCTCATAAATAATAGATGCAGCCCCCCCATCATGAGCAAACTTGGGTTTTTTTCAAGAAAACTCAAAACCCTTTAAAGAAAGGGTTTAAGAAACCATTTTAAGAAAGGCTTTAAGGGGGTTCCTGGGTAGCTCAGTGGGGTAAAGCCTCTGCCTTCAGCTCAGGTCATGATCCTGGGGTTCTGGGATCGAGCCCCACATCAGGCTCTCTGCTCAGCGGGGAGCCTGCTTTCCTCTCTTTCTCTGTCTGCCTCTCTGCCTACTTGTGATCTCTGTCTGTCAAATAAATAAATAAAATCTTTTTTTTAAAAATAAGAAAGGCTTTAAGAACCCTATAAAGAAAACCCTTTAATACATCAGAAAAGCCTACTGTTGAATACACTCCTATTTGAAAGTCTGAGCCAGAGGTTGGCAAGCATTTTCTGTAAAAATCCAGATAGTAAAGACTTAAGGCTTTCAGGCCCTATTATCTCTGTTGCAAGTACTTAACTCTGCCCTTGTATTAAAAAATAAAAATTAAAAAATTAAAAAATAAAACAAACAAACAAACAAACAAACAAAAACAGAGACAAAATATAAATGAGTGGATGTGGTTGTGTTCCAATAAAAGTTTATTTACAAAAACAGGTAGAAGGCTGAATTTAGTCTACAGATGATAGTTTACAAATCCCTGATCTGATAATTTTGTCTATTTCTTTTCTGTAAAATAGTCATGTTCTAATTTATTCTTAGATAAATCTTCATGTTGCTTTTTTAAATTAAAACTACCTATATTTTTAAGTAAGTATTTATCCAAAGTGATTATAAAATTAAAAGAGATGGCATAATTCAGTAAGACATTATGAACAGAAGTGTTCATAGTTAATCATTAGCAAAATGCTTTTTGGAATCCCTAAAATTATATCTGGAAGGCCTATACAATAACAATTAGCAGATATAATAAATTTGAAATGACTAAGTTTCCAGATGGAGTACTACTTCTTGGATCTATGGAGAAATGTTTTGTGGAAGCAGCATAATTACAGATATACAGCATAACAATCCCCCAATTTTTAGGGAAATGGTCCTTAGCATATAATGACAGCTTGAATATGTTCCTTTTCAGAAGAAACTGGAAGTTATTATGCCTTAGAGTTAACTGCCATAGTTTTTGCATCTGATGTGGGAATAATTTAAACAACAGTTCAGTAATAGTTATATTATTAAAGTTTATAAAAATTCATGTTTATTAGCATGCTTTGTCTTGATTTATTCCATGACATCTTATATTCACAAGAGTAACCAAATGTCAAGGCAGGAGAAGGGAATATTCCTTCAAGAAAAGACACAGCTCCAATCCTGCCAAGCCTAGTGCTGAAGATAGGTGTGAGGTCCTTAGAGAGTCTTCTCATAGAGGCAGTGAGAATCACAGATCCCTGGAAGCAAAACAGAAGCTCCCTGGGACTACTGCTATCATCAGCACCAGAGAAGATGAGGGCAAGAAAGGAGACTCCTTGGGGAAGGCTTTGAGAGGCAATATTCTCAGAAGAAATTGTACCCAGAGTCAAATGTCAAAACACATGCCCTGAAGTCCTAGCTGAGAGGTTAGTTGTTCTAAGGCACCCTGCTCAGAATTGCCTTAAGGCCAAACTATTTTCCATTAATTGTATTTTCATGGAATTTAATGTATTAAAATAATTTCATACTTCTTTCACATACTGAATTTTTAATCTCAATTATGATCTTTTTTTTTCTTATGTGTTATACCTATAAAAAGAGCAGACATATAGTCATCCTTTAAAAAGAGAAAAGAGATAAAGAGACACTAAGACCATGTCTTACATGACAGCTGTGTTTCCTCTCTTTTGCATCTTAGCCATTTATTTCTTTTATGTCGTGATATACCCATCATAGTCATGCTGGTTAAAAACAACAACAACCCACTCCTGTGACATCATCATGCAGGAACATTAGCAGGTAGTATGCAATACTGGCTTGAAATTATGAACTGGGTCAATGTATCTGACATCTACACTCTGCTTGTTTTCTGGTCTCTGCACCACTGCCAATATAGGTGAAGTGTTACTCTTTCCACAGAATGGTGCTATTTATGAGGAATCATTGTTTTAACATACTGCAAGCTTGTAAGCTTTGAGAAGCGGGGATACTCTAAAGAAATCATTATTGTGACAATTTGTTCTCAGGGAGATGGAGAGGGAGGTTAAGTCAATTATAAGAAACTAGAAGGTTAGGATAGACTTGTTGCAAAAGAAATCTTAATGTGTTTCCATGGGACAGCGAAGGGAAAGAAGACAGGTGGTGGCAAGGGTGGTAGAAATTTGATTTTTTAGTGGAAGACACACTTCAAAGTCCTTTGTAATACTACTGATTAGGCAAAAACAATCATAGGATAAAGAGAATAGTGTAAGAAAATTACAGGGTTTATTTTTAAAGATTGAAATGAATAATTTCAGATACCTAATGAGAACATCTACAAAAACCCTACAGCTAACATCATACTTAATGGTAAGAAACTAGAAGCTTTTCCACTAAGGTCAGGAACAAAGCAAGGATGTCTTATCTCACAACTATCTTTCAATATTGTACTATTAGCCCTACCTGATGCAATAAGATAAGAAAAGGAAGGAAAAGACATACACATCCGGAAGAAAGCTATAAAACTGTCTTTATTGGCAGATGACATGTTTGTGTAGAAAATTTGAAAGAATTTTTTTTAAAAAAACCCTCCTACAACTAATAACTAATGAATAAGCAATTATGGTAAAGTTCCAGAATACAGAATTAATATACAAAAGTCAATTAACTTTCCTATGTACTATCAATGAACAAGTGGAATTTGAAATTAAAAACACAATACTATTTACATTAGCACCTGAAAAAGTGAAATGTTTAGGTATAAATCTAACAAAATATGTGTAAGATACACATGAGGATAATTCATTTACCACTTGTAAGAATGCAAAATGGTATAGCCACTTTGGAACACTAAGTATACTCATTATACGATCTAGCGATTGTGCTTAGCAATTTTGCTTTACTCATAGTACTTGAAAATGTATGTCCTCACAGAAACAAGCATGTAAATGTTTTTAGGAACTTTATTCATAACTGCTAAAATTTGGAAGCAACTGGGCTCCTGGGTGACTTGGTCAGATGGGCATCTGCCTTTGACTCAGGTCATGATCCCAGAGTCCTGAGATCAAGTCCCGAATCTAGCTCTCTGCTTACTGGGGAGTCTGCTTCTCCCTCCTTCTCCCACCTAAGATGTCCTTCAGGAGGACAATGGACAAATAAACTATGCACATCCAAATAATCATATATTTAGTGCTAAAAGGAAATGAGATATCAAACCATGAAAATACATGGTTTACTCAATAAACTTAAAACATTTATTGAGTGAAAAAAAGCCAATCTGAAAAGGTTATATACTAGATGATTCCAACTACATGACATTCTGGAAAAGGCAAAACTATGGAGACAGTAAAAGTATCTGTGGTTGTTGGGGGAAGGGAAGAATGAATAGGCAAAGCACAGAGAACTTTCAGGGCAAATAAACTATTCTGTTTGATACTATAATGGTGGATAAATGTCATTATACATTTATCAAAATGCATAGAATGTACACCACCAAGCACGAGTCATAATGTAAACTGTGGACTTTGAGTGATGATGATGTGTCAGTGTAGCCTCATTGTTTGTATTATATGTACCACTCTGGTGTGAAATTTTGGTAGTGGGAGAGACTGTATATATGTTGGGGGAAGGAGTATCTGGAAAATCTCTGAACCTTCTCTTCAATTTTGCTGTAAACCTAAAACTGCTCTAAATAATAAAGTTTATATTTTTAAATGGGCAAAGGATTTAATAGACATTTCTCCAAAGAAGGTATGCAAATAGTTTTTAAGCACACGAAAAGATGCTCAACATCATTAGTCACTGGGAAAATGCAAATCAAAACCACTTCACACCTAACTAGAATGGCCTTAATAAAAACAAAACAAAACAAAACAAAAAGTGGAAAATAAATGTTGGCAAGGATGTGAGGAAATTGGAATCCTTATGTATTGCTGGCTGGAATGAAAATGGTGCAGATACTGTAGAAAATAGTTTGGCAGCTCCTCACAGAGTTCAACATAAATTAGCATATGATCCATCAATTCTGCTCTCTCAAAGAGTGGAGAGCAGGGACTCAAAACACATAGTTTTACATCAATATTCATTGCAGTATTATTCCCAGTAGGCAAAAGGTAGAAAAAAACCCAATTGTCTATGAAAAGACGAATGGAAAAAGAAAATGTAGTGTATATATAGAATGTAATGTTACTCATCTGTAAAAAGGAATGAAGTTCAGATACATGCAACAATATGGGTGAACATTGAAAACATTATTGCAAAGTGAAATAATCCAGTAATAACTGGACAAATGTATGATTCCACTTAAATGAAATATCTAAAATAACTAAATTCATAAAGACAGAAACATCAGAGGTTACCAGAGGCTGAGAGCAGAGGGATTATGGCTTTATGGTTACAGAGTTCTGTTTGGAGTGATAAAAAAACATTTTGGAAACAGTAGCCATGGTCTTATAACATCGTGGATATGCTTAAAACCACTGGATTGTATACTTAGAGTGGTTAAAGTCACAAATTTAGGTATATATATTCTATCACAGTAAAAATTCAAAAAAAGAAAAGAAAAGAAAAGAATTGTTAGTTATGGCCTTTTGAAAAGAAGGGAAACTACTTTTCTCCCTTTCCTAAAAAGGTACATCCTACTTGAAGAAAAGCGAATCCTGAGAAATGGCTCAAAGAAAAGTTTTTTGAGAGCTACAGAAAAAGACCTAAAAGATGTCACATCACTTGTCATCAAAACAAAATACAAATACAAATATAGATCAAAACCACAATGAGATATCACCTTACACCAGTTAGAATGGCCAAGATTAATAAGACAGGGAACAACAAATGTTGACAAGGATGTGGAGAAAGGGGCACCCTCTTACACTGTTGGTGGGAATGCAAGCTGGTACAGCCACTCTGGAGAACAGTATGGAGGTTCCTCAAGAAGTTAAAAATATATCTCCTTATGACCCAGCAGTTGGTTTTTTTTTTTTAAGATTTGTATTTATTTATTTGACAGCTAGAGATCACAAGTAGGCAGAGAAAGAGAGAGAGAGGAGGAAGCAGGCTCCCCACCAAGCAGAGAGCCCGATGCGGGGCTCGATCCCAGGACCCTGAGATCATGACCTGAGCCGAAGGCAGAGGCTTTACCCCACTGAGCCACCCAGGCACCCCATGACCCAGCAGTTGTACAACTGGGTATTTACCCCAAAGATACAATGTAGTGAAAAGAAGGGACACCTGCACCCCAATGTTCATAGGAGCAATGTCAATAATAGCCAAACTGAGGAAGAAGCCGAGATGTCCTTCAACAGATGAATAAAGATATGATTCCTATATACAATGGAATATTGCTCAGCTGTCATAAAGGATGAATACCTACCATTTACATCAACGTGGATGGAATGCAAGGGTATTATGCTAAGTGAAATAAATCAATCATAGTAAGACAGTTATATGGTTTCACTCATATATGGACTATAAGAAGAAACAGTGCAGAAGATCATAGGGGAAGGTAGAGAAAACTGAATGGGAAGAAATCAGAGAAGGAGACAAACCATGAGAGACTCGACTCTGGGAAACAAACTGAGGGTTGTGGAAGGGGAGATTTGTGGGGGATGGGGTAAGTGGTTGATAAGCATTAAGGAAGGCACATGATGTGATGAGCACTGGGAGTTATATGCAACTGATGAATCAATGAACACATCAAAAACTAATGATGTACGAAATGTTGGCTAATTGAATTTAAATTAAAAAAAAGACTTAAAAGGTGTTTTCAATAAAATAGGTAAAGGGGGAAATTTCCAGTATAGAAAAATATCCTAAATCTTTAAGTAGTTTTGACTCTGAATTGCCTTCCTCTATTTGTAGAACACTTCAGAGTAAACTTAATCTTAAATTATATGAAATTTATTTTTTAATATGGCTCTGGTTTTGTATGTCAATAAGGCTTTATTTATTTAGCCTTATTTATTTAGCACCACTAGAGATGCTATTTTTTTAGAGATCATATGATTGTGAAAATATTTATGAAATTAAAAAAATCATTAAAAAAATTTTTTTACTTTTTAAATTTCTTTTCAGTGTACCAGAATTCATTGTTTATGCACCACACCCAGTGCTGCATCCAATACATGCCCTCCATAATACCCACCACCAGGCTCACCCAACTTCCCACCCCCCGCCCCTTCAAAACCCTCAGATTGTTTTTCAGAGTCCATAGTCTCTCATGGTTCATCTCCCCCTCCAATTTCCCTCACCTCCCTTCTCCTCTCCATCTCCCCATGTCCTCCGTGTTATTTCTTATGCTCCACAAATAAGTGAAACCATATGATAATTGACTCTCTCTGCCTGACTTATTTCATTCAGTATAATCTCTTCCAGTCCCATCCATGTTGATACAAAAGTTGGGTATTCAAAATGAAACAAGATGGGATCGGGAGGGAGACAAACCATAAGAGACTCTTAATCTTGCAGAACAAACTGAGGGTTGCTGGGGGGAGGGTGGGTTGGGAGAGGGTGGTTGGGTTATGGACATTGGAGGGGAGGTATGTGCTGTGGTGAGTGCTGTGAAGTGTGTAAACCTGGCGATTCACAGACCTGTACCCCTGGGGCTAAAAATACATTATATGCTTATAAAAAAATAAAAAAAAATTTTTAAAAATCATTAAAAAAAAAGTTGGGTATTCATCCTTTCTGATGGAAGCATAATACTCCATAGTGTATATGGACCACATCTTCCTTATCCATTCGTCCGCTGAAAGGCATCTTGGTTCTTTCCACAGTTTGGTGATTGTGGCCATTGCTGCTATGAACATTGGGGTACAGATGGCCCTTCTTTTCACTAGATCTGTATCTTTGGGGTAAATACCCAGCAGTGCACCTGCAGGGTCATAGGGTAGCTCTATTTTTAATTTCTTAAGGAATCTCCACACTGTTTTCCAAAGTGGCTGCACTAACTTGCATTCCCACCAACAGTGTAAGAGGGTTCCCCTTTCTCCACATCCTCTCCAACACACGTTGTTTCCTGTCTTGTTAATTTTGGCCATTCTAACTGGTGTAAGGTGGTAAAATCACTTTTTAATTCCTGTCCAATTTATCTAAAAAGTCACATGTTTGGTACAAAATCACTTGGCAAAGAAAGCAGGAGGGCAACTTAATAACCACTCTGAGAAAAAGTCCTTCACCTGAGAAAAGGTAGTTTTAAAAATCAGTTTGGTATCATTTTAGATATTATTGTTTATATTTTTTCCTTTCCCACTTTCCCCCTTTTCTCTCCCAGAAGTAGCCAGCTGTTTATGTCTTCAGGAAGTTCTATGACAGGATGAAAAGCAGAAACAACCTGTAGTCATTGATTTTTGCTTTCCAGAAGTCTAAGCTCTGAAAAGAACTGAGAACATGTTAGGAGGATGAAAAAGGGAGAAAGGGACTTGCAGACATAGAAGGTTTAAAGAGATATGGAGAGAAAAGTTTTCAAAGATATTCTTCCAGTTTGATAGGGAGAGGTAAGAGAGAGGTCTATGGGTCTGAAGATGAAAACAAAGAACCCCTATCTCCCTTCCAAAGCTGTACTTTCAGTTATGGGAATCCTTGCAGGAGGTCCTTCCACCCCAGCAAATAGACAATCACTGGACCTGAAGAGGAGAGATGCATGCAGAGGCTAGAAGATTTACAGCCACCTGCTGGACCTGAGATGGAGGACTAGATACTGTCCCTCAGCCCACTCCCCATCAACATCTTGGTTCTATTATGAGACCTAGAACTATCCCCAGAGGGACAGATGTTCAATTTTCTACTAGTTCAGTAAAATGGTAGCTTTGGTTCAGATATGAATTTGAGTTTTGAAAAAATAAAAAGTGACTTCCACAGCTCAGTTGGTAGACAGTGATTTATGCCCACCTCAAAAGCAAGCACATACATGCCCTACTTAATTACAAAGCCGAGTAATTGCTTTGGTGGTGAGTCCAATATATTAAATGTCTGCCATGTGCACAGTCATCTTTTCCATAGAAATTTACAGCACATGGCAGGAATAATCAGAAATTTTTTACTGGATTTTAGGGTGGTCATGGACTTCATAATCGTGATGTCATAATCACAACTTATTTCAGAATCATTCAGGGTTTCTGGTAATAAAACATTCTTTCTTTCATTCATTCAGCCGATATTTACTGAGGACTGCTGTGTAACAAGTATTATTCTAGGTTTGGGAATTTCTAGTAAATAAAACAAATATCCCACTCAAGTAGAAGGAGAACAATAATGAACGATAAATGTAAAAAATAACAAGAAAAACATAGAATTAGATTGTGATGAGTGTTACAGAAATCAGAGCAGGGAGGCTGGGTAGACTGTAATGTTAAATAGGATGGCAAAGGAAGATTCATTGAGAAGCTGGTGAAGGAGTTAGTGAAGCATGAATGTGGCACAGAACATCCTTGGAAGAGGGAATAGCTGTAACGACAGCCCTAACTGAGTTGTGCTTGGAATATTTATGGAACAGTGTATGTCTTGGGCACAATGAGGTTAAAAAATAGTGTGGTAATCAGAATAATATCTCTCTCCCCAAGAGGTCCATGTCCTAATCCCTGGGAGCTATAAATATGTTATGTTATATGACAAAAGGGAATTAAAGTTGCAGATGGAATTAAGGTCGTTACTCAGCTGACCTTGAGATGAGAGTGTAAACGGGATGATCCAGGTGGGCCCAGTGTAATCACAAGGGTTCTTTAAAGTGGAAGAGGATACAGAAGGTCAGAGTACCATGATTCAAGAAGGACTCAGTGAAACCTGGCTTGATTTGAACACCAAAGAAAGGGACCATGAGCAGGGAGTGTGGGATACCATTAGCAGCTAGAAGAAGCAAAGAAATGGACTATCCTTTCCAGCTTCTAGAAAGAATGCAGCCCTGCTGATACCTTGATTTTAGCCCAGTGAGACCTATATCACACTTCTGACCTAAAGAATTCTTATAGTTCTTAGAGTATCTTACATAACGAATTTGTTATTTTAAACCACTAATTTTGTGGTAGTTTATCACGAAAGCAAATATACTAAGTGAAGGGGGGTCACTGAGGTTTTGAACAGAGGACTGATGTGACCTGACAGATTTTTAAAGGATCCTCATGGCTGCTGTGTTAAGACAAGATGTAAGAGGACAAAGTAAAAGCAGGGAGATCTGCCGGAGCTACTGCAATGATCTAAGGAAGATATGAAGGTTGACTCACACCAGGAGGGTAATTTTGAAGTGGTGGGAAATGTTTGGATTCTAGGTAAAGCCAGTGAGGTTTCCTGACAGGTGGGATGTGGGGAGTTGGGGTGGGGGTGGGAAAAGCCAAAGATAACTCCCAAGTGTTTGGTTTGAACCATTAGAAGGAAAGAGATATGAGATGGGGGAAGCTTCAAGTGGAGAAGTTCTAGGAGAATGATCAGGATTTCAATCTAGGACATACTCAGTTTGAGATACTTGTTAAGGACTCAGGTGGCAATGTTGAACAAACTGTTGGATACATGTGTAGTTAGAGTTCAGGAGAAAGGTTTACGCTAGGTATGTAAATGTGGGCATTATAGGCTTATAGATGTATTGAGAGTCAAGAGATCAGGTGATATTACCAAAGGACTGGTGTAGACAGAAAGGAGAAGAGGATCAAGGATTGGGGCTTTTGGTATTGTATCTATGACTAGGATTATGAATTTCCAGGATCCTACATGAGAAATTATCATGACAAATAATTCCCTTATCTTACTCACTCTGCACAGGAGTCTGCTCAGTCAAATTTGTGTCAATTAATCAGCTTGCTGGGTAGCAAAGGTGAAATGACCAGAGGAAACTAATATAGGCCTTGTCAAAAAGTACAGATTTTTCAGACCTCGCCTTCAAATCTGATAAAGATATGCAGACCAAGGTGTGCCTGGGGGGCTCAGATCCTGACCTCAGAGTCTTGGGATCCAGCCCCCAGTGGACCCCCACGTCGGCCTCCACGGTCAGTAAGGAGTCTGCTTCTCCCTCTGCTCCTCCTCCCCCTGCTTATGCATGTGCACTCTCTCTTGCAAATAGAGAAATAAAATCTTTTTAAAAAGATAGGGAGGTAGGGGCGCCTGGGTGGCTCAGTGGGTTAAGCCGCTGCCTTCGGCTCAGGTCATGATCTCAGGGTCCTGGGATCGAGTCCCGCATCGGGCTCTCTGCTCAGCAGGGAGCCTGCTTCCCTCTCTCTCTCTGCCTGCCTCTCTGCCTACTTGTGATCTCTCTCTGTCAAATAAATAAATAAAATCTTTAAAAAAAAAAAAAAAAAAAAAAAAAAAAAAAAAAAAAGATAGGGAGGTTAAGTTTTAGGCCTTTGAAAGAAACACTGCTACAAACAGCTAGTCTCAACATAATTATGTCAGGTTCCTGCCCTTTCCCTCACCTCTCTGTCTTTTCCTGTGCTCCTCTGGTGGTTCTCAATCCTATATTGATCTACGTGTAGTTTGTACCTGATACTTAACACTGACACAGTCCATTTCCCTAACACACATGTAGGGAAAGCTTACCTGGAGGAAAATGGCCAGGGATGGATAAATTTTCCAATTTTAAGCAAATAATTTCATCTTAATAATGAAATCTTAGCATTTGATGGTGAATTAAAATTAAATACAATGTATTTGTTTTAACCTGTGAGGAAGAGAATCAAGTTTTCTGACTGAAGGTTATTATTTTAGCTGCTGAAATATCAAAGATAGATAGAAAGTGTTTTTTTCTGATATTTTTGTATTATATCATTTATACAGCTTAGTAATTTTAAAGTTGATTAAATTCTTAAAAATACAATTCAAGTTGTTCTTTTTCTCTTTAATAGTTACATTTATAGTTATCATATGGACAAATTTTAATTTGTAAGATAAAATTTTTTTTAAGACTGTATTTATTTATTTGACAGACAGAGATCACAAGTAGGTAGAGAGGCAGGCAGAGAGAGGAGGAAGCAGTCTCCCCACTGAGCAGAGAGTCCGATGCGGGGCTCCATCCCAGGATCCCAGGACCCTGGAATCATGACCTGAGCCGAACGCAGAGGCTTTAACCCACTGAGCCATGCAGGCACCCCTATAAGATAAAATTTCAAAGTACATATAAACAACTGAGGATTTTTCACTTAAAATATTTTCCAAAATAAAAGCAATAGTTTATGATTAAAACATAAATTCTGGAATCACAAATTATTACAATTATACTGAACAAAATCTTAATGTTTTTAAGAAGTAGGACTTAAAGGAAATTTCTCTCTGTGCCCAGTTATTTTGATAGATATGTAAAGTTTGTTGTGTTAAAATGTGATTGTAGTACTGGTTTTTAAATGCATTAAAATTTAAAAAAACCCACAAGTATACCTTAATGAGGCTTTCATCAAATATGTTATACAAAAAGAGAATGCTCTAGAGTAATTCAGAGTGAAGTAGAAGAGTATTTAACGGCAAAGTGTGGTGAATGTATTCCAATAAAAATTTATTTACGGACACCTTAATTTGAATTTCATATAATTTTTAATTTCATGAAATATTATTCTTAGATTTTTTCCCCCTAATCATTTAAATATGTAAAAACCATTCTGAGCTCACCAGCCATACAAAAACAGGTGGTGGACTGGATTTGACCTGTGGGCTGGATTTTGCTGACCCTGACTTCAAACACTGGACCTCAGGACTTGAACAAATGTCCTATTTTTTAAACCATTTACCAACTCCTTTTCCAGCCACAGGCTGGGTCCCTTAATCAGCCTAAACCAGGCTGGCAGATTCCTGCCAAGCCAGCACCAATGTGCATTGTCACAAACATTGTTCCTTTCTAAAGAGCAATCCCTTAATATGGACAGACTTATTAGAAGAATAAGCAAAATGAAAAGAAAAAAAGCAATGTTCTCAGCCTGCTTGTCAGTGTGAACTTACGCAAAGAGCAGTGAGTACATAGTTTTTAAGCTCAAAATTAATTTAGGTCTATGCTCTGTGATTGATTTTTTTATTAGTTCAATGCAAAATTTTATGTTAGTTAGCTACCATTTTAATTCATTATTTCTATCGTGCTCTTTACAATTTTTTTTTTATTTTGCCACTTAGCATGTTAAATACCCTCCTAATTCTGTTGTGTCCAGAGGTACTAAGCATGTTGTGTTTATCTTCAATTAAGTTGTTGATGAAATAGTAAATATGCTGAGCCAAAGACAGAGTTATTTGAACCCTCTAATCAAGACCATGAATCAACTTCACAATTAATGTCCATATGCCCACAATGTATTTGTGGAGAATCTTCCAAATGCCCTTAAATGCACTGTATTTTTGGTATTTTTAAAAGGAAATAAAGTTAATTTGGTTAATATGACTTTCTCTTAGAAAATTTGTCATGTGTCCAGTGAACCCCTTTATCAGTATTCATAAACCATCTGCCTAATAAACAGTTCTAGTATTTTACTGAGCATTTATGTTAAACCCACATTCTTTCCAGCCAGAATCTATCTTCCTAAATTTTGAAAATTGAAAGTTTGTTCTTCTCTTATATTCTGCTGCCTTTTCCTTGATCCACAATTCCATATAATTACTAGAATTGATTATATAATCATATCTGCAAGTATTTTCAGTACCTTGGAATGAAATTCATCAAAGCCAGGACATCTGAATTTATTTAAAGCGCTAGGTACATTTTTGTTTTCAATAAAACCAGCTGATACAATCCAAAATTATTCCCTATCTGCCTTTAATTCCTCACTATTTCTTTTCGGTCTCTAGTCAGACTGCCTCTTCTCTTTCTAATCTCTGCAAAATTGTCTCCTCATTTCCCAGAGTGATTTCAAAATTCACAAGGTCAGAACCTTTAAAGTTTTCAAGAGATAACAAGTGTTGGTGAGGATATGGAGAAAAGAGAATCCGTGGGCACTGTTTGTAGGAATGTAAATTGCTGCAGCCATTAATGGAAAACAGTGTGGAGGGTTTTCAAAAAATTAAAAATAGAACTACCATATGATCCAGCAATTTCACTTCTGGTTATATACCCAAAGAAAATGAAATCATTGTATCTCAAAGAGGTATCTGCTCTTCTTCCCCCATGCTCACTGTACCATTATTCACAATAATAATGGCCAATAGCCATGATATGGAAATAACTGTCTGTCTGTCAAAGGATGAATGGATAAAGAAAATGTCACACAGACACACACACACACACACACACACACACACACACACACAGAGGAATATTATTCAACCACAAAAAAGAAGGGAATCTTGTCATTCGTGATAATATAGATGAACCTGAAGGACATTAAGCTGAGTAAAATAAGCCAAACACAGAAAGACAAAGGCTTTATGACCTTACTTATATATGGAATCTAAAAAGGTCAAACTCAGAGAACCAGAGAATGGAATGGTAACTGCAGAGGGCAAGGGGTGGGGGAAATGTTGGCTAAAGTGTACAAAGTTTCACTCACGCAAACTGAAAAATTTCTGGAGATCTAATTTACAGTATAGTGACTATGGTTAATGATCTGTATTGTCTTCTCGCAATTTGTAGGAAGTAAATCTTAAATGTTCTCATCAAAAAAATGGTATTCCTGTGAGGTGATAGACATGTTAATTAACTTGATTATGAAAATCATTTCACAATGTATACACACATTAAGTCAGTACACTGTACAACCTAAAAAAAAAAGGTAAAAGTAAATAATTAAAATGGCAACTTTCTTTCCTTCTATATACTGTGCCAAATATAAAACAGAAGCCATAAAGAAAATTTCTCATTTCTGTAGAATAATTTTATTAAGAACTGAACTTGGAGCAAAGTGAACATAGGAATCTCTGATTCATCTATGAGAGCTCTGTGATAATCTCTCTGAATCCCCTGATATGAAAACATCACTTCTGGGGAGTTTTAAACTCAAAATGTTGGCATGCATTACCTCCTGAAACATCAGCCTTTCTGTTTTTGGGCTACTGTGAGCCTCTGGAGTTCCTGATCTGGCTCCTGACAGACTGTGATTCAAGGAAGTGACCAAAATAGAAACAAGAAAACTTCATAAATTTAGACTAACCTCAATCAGCATAATCTCATAAAGATTTGTGATATTTAAGACCAAGAGGTAGGGTTTTAAATCCACACTTTTTGGGACAGGATCTGCTAAGCAAATTGTTAATATTATGCATAAACAATATTCAGGGAACCAATGTAAATGGCTTAGAACCAACTTTAAAAGCACTCTATAGGCATTCATTTAATTAGAAAAATATTAATGTTCTAATCAAAAACAATTCTTATTTAATAAGGTAGATCAGTTTGGCTCAATTTGATATACGCGCTTACAGTAATGAACTCTGTGTGTGTGTGTGTTTATTTATTTATTTCAGAGAGAGAAAACATGAGCAGGAGGGGCAGAGGGAGGGAGAAAGAATCTCAAGCAGGCTTCTGTGCTAAGCATGGAGCCAAACGTGGGGCTCAATCTTATGACCCTGAGATCACGACCTGAGCAGAAACCAAGAGTCAGATGCTTAACAGCCTGCACCACCCAGGTGCCCCAGTAATGAACTATATTTTGAAAAGGTATTTCAGGATTTTCCGCAAAAATCCCAACTCTTTTTTCCCCCCTAATTTACTCCAAATATTGTAAGCTCATCAGTTAGGAACAGCTTTTCAAACACCTGTCAAATGTATGAGACCTAAAAATTATCAATATTTTCTTTGTGCAACTTGCTTTCACCAATATTTATACGTCAACAATTTATCTTCCCTATTTTCAAAAGCACGTCACTTTGACAGATTAAACCACTGTATTCTTTCTACAAATACAGTCCAGGCTCATTGACGTGATGGTTTCCATTAGCCTTGCAGCCCTTCACTTACTATGCTCTGACCACCCAAAACACAGCTCCTTGGGTAATATAGGTTCAGCCATGTATCTACATATAGACTCAATTCTGATTATCTTATGCACAAGCCACTCTTACCCTGCTTCCTTATACTTCCTTTTCTTTCTTATTGAAACCTGCAGTTATCATCTGATTAAGTTTTATAGATTATCTGTTTTGTCCACAAGAATGTGAGCACAGAAAAGGCAAAAGTCTATCTTATCCACTATACTATCGTCAATGTGCAGAATAGAGCCTAGCACATAGTGGGCATCGAATAAATATTCATTCAGGAACCAAATGATTGAACTGAAGACATACCAGGAAGTCGAATTGGGCCCTCTGTTCTGGGTAAAAGATTTCCTGCAGCTAGTCTCTGTTTTAAGTGCTTTGGTTCAGACTATGTCAGGGCAGATAAGATACAGTAATGGATTTCTAAATCCTGGCCCGACTCATTTCCTCACCAAGTGTGCACTTCTGGAGTCTCACTTTAATCAGTCTGGATCCTGCCAGCGAAGCATACACTGAAACAATGCCCATCCCACGACATCCTTGAACAGCAAGACCTTAAAGATCCTCAGCTGTGTGAGTGCGGGCTTACAAGATGAGGAAGCCTGCCCTTAGGAAGCGGCTATTCGTGACTTAGATAAAGACACGCCGTCTCCAAGGCTTCCTGCTTAAAGAAGCATCCAGAATTCTGCTTTCACTTATGATATGGAAAACCTCAAGAAAACATTGCTCTTCATCTACCTGCAGAGGTATTGCCTCCTGCTTTGGCATTCTTGGTCTCTGCTGACTTAAAGAGTTTTATTTCTAAAGAAGAAACACTTCTTTCCAACAGCAGATACAAAACAAAAGTTCCCAGCAAAAGGAAACATATGTGAGACAGCATCAAAACACTTCATTGATGTAATATGATGGGCAAGGGCAATTTCATGTAAGTAAAATTTCTTCTTACTACATTTCATTTATTCTCTTGAAAATTAATGATTTAGGTTAATGGTCAACGAAGTCTGACCTGATGGCCACACTGGCTCCTCTGCATGTTTTTGTAAGGCCACAGCACCATAGACGAGGCTACGGTTATGAATGGCAAGAGACCACGCCAGGGAACTTTGCTCTGCGCCACGCCCCGCTTCATTCCTACCATCTGCTCCTTCAGAAGGCAGTCTGCTACGCCACCTCTGGCAAGTTCTGAGCTGTGGAATCAGTCCAGGAGTCTGCAACTCAGCTAGTCGGCTTGCTATCAGTCAATCGCCCAGGTTGAGATAGCTGGGCTCTCACTGTAAAGAGACCGTTTTTATATAAATTGTTAGTTAATTGATTAATTAATTAATTTTAGAAGATTTTATTTATTTATTTGACAGACAGAGATCACAAGCAGGCAGAGAGAAGGGGAAAGCAGGCTCCCCACTAAGCAGAGAGCCTGATGCAGGGCTCGATCCCAGGACCCTGAGATCATGACCTGAGCTGAAGGCAGAGGCTTAACCCACTGAGCCACTCAGGCACCCCTAAATTGTTAATTTAAATGTGTAACTTGATACTTTGAAATTTATATAAATAAATACATTTAAAGTTGGTGAATATAGTTCAAAATTAAGTGTTAACAGGTTTTGATTTTTCATTTAGAGTTTAATTTGAAATTTGTACTTATCCTTATATTGAATTTAAATAGTTATACTTACTCTTTCTTGTGGATAAAGCACAAATATACATACAGTATATAAACAGATAAACAGTGTGTCTGTGCTATTAAAATTTGATAGAGGGGGTGACTAGGAAAAGATGTCTGAAAAGGTTTCTTAGGGGAGCAATAATAAAAAAGCAGTCCAGAAACTGTTTTGAGGCAACTACTCACAGCAGTATCCATCTAATCAGGAGATGGGGCTTGCCTATTTATTTATCAGGTATTTCCTATTCCATTAGAGGCTGAGACAGTTTTTCTAAGACTAAAAACTCACTAAATAAGCCCCTGGGATTTTTGTATTATGGAGGTTTGGACACCTAAGTTAGGGGGGAAAGGGTTGTAGCTGAGAGGAAGATAAAAATTCTAAACTTTGAATAATTTTGAATTTTCATCTCAAACTTCTAGAGCTGGACATACTAGTGTCATGAAGTTCTGCTGCTTTTGATTCCATGATATTGCATACAGTCTCCCTCTCCTTCAGGATTCAGTGTTCTAACCCCACTCATCTCATAGGCGGGTTCACTTGATGTAGCCTGAATTTCTTCCATTCAAAATCACCCAACTCAGAAACAACTAAATATAGTTAACATAGGCTATCATCAAAGTCTTCCTCTTTGGAGTAACATTGACATTGCTGATCTCGTTATTAATTGCTTCTTGATATTGGAATCTTTTTACAGGAATATATTAATTTGAAGTTGGTTTTCAGTGGTCTAGATAGCTGGGTTGTCAAACATTGAAAACCAAATAGAAATTTTGGTTGACCTTATAATAGGACTTTAGATAATGGAGTAAAGTTCGTGAACCATATGTGTCCTCTGGGGAGACCAGAAGGCTCATCAGTACGTTGAGAGTCACATTACAAGAACTCAAGTGACACTGACTCATGCATACATGGGTTTTAAGACAGCTATTTTCTCTGCAAGTCATCTGTCTTTTTTTTAATTTGCTTCCAAATTCCTTGTTTCATCTGAATGTTTAAAACTGGAGTCTGACTCCTTGGTAATTGAATACATCACTACAAATAATTAAGTGTTAAACTGAATTTATGAACTAAAAAGTCTATAGCACTTTAGAGTAGAAAATGATCAATGAAAACTTCTTGTGGGGGGGGAATCTTTAACTCTGCCTTGAAAAACATGAAAAATTTGGATAAGGGGGAGGGAAGGAAGGCATTTTGTGTGAAAGGTGCAGCATGAACAAAGGCGAAAGGAGAGAAAGCAACAAATTCCAAGTAGTGGACATGAATTAGCCTAGGCTGCATATAGGGAAGGTTTGTTTTCGAAGGGAATGGTCTGAAACATAAATGTTAGAATGGGCGCAGAATATGACAGGTTTTGAATTCCTGCCAATTTCTTTACTGTTCATTTTTTACTTGCTTCTCCAAGATCACAACTGAAGGTATTTTATACTTTTCTCTCTCAATTCTTGATATTTCCTTTCTTTTTGTCATATTTCTTAACATGCTTCCCTCTGATGGCATAAGATTTCTACTAGTCTTTCCTCTTTAATCAGCTATTTACCTATAATCATATACTGTTGAGTTTTGCATCCTTAACTTTATATAGCGCTTATACTCTCTGAGTTGCTCTTTTAGCTCAACATTATGTTTGAGATTTGTCAGTGTTACTGCACATACCTGTAATTCATTAATCTTAAAGACTCTATAGTATATATTACATGCATACATGACAATTTGTCCATTTTACTTTCAATGTTATTCATGTTGTTTATGTATTTGTAAAATTTAATACCTTTTTATTATAAAAAGTACTTCTATGAAGATTTCTGCTCCTGTTTCCAGATGCACAGTCTCAATAGTTTCTGTATTATAGGTATGTAGGACTAGTACTGCTGGGTTGTAGGATGTTCATCTTCAACTATAGCAGTTATGTTAAGTTATATTCCAAGGTGGTATTCCACATTATACTTATACATGTAGTACATAAGTATACAAGTGCGTTAAGCATAGAACCATGTTCTCTTTGCTCTTTATTTTCAGGGAATTTTTTTCCACTTTTTGCCTTATGGATTCTCTCTATCGTGTATTAATTTCCTATTACGTTAACTTCTACATTTATCTGATTATTTCCTTTCTTCCTTTGGGTTTATTAAATTTTTCTTTATTAACTCCTTATATTAGGTGTTTAGTTCATTCATTTTTGTCATTTCTTCATTTTAATACATGTAATATAAATGTCTTTCTAAATATCACTTTAGTTGGACACAGGCATTTGTCCATTTAATAGTTTTAAAAGCACTTTAAGTATTTTCTAACTTTCACTAAGATTGCTTCTTTGACCTATGAGTTATTTAAAAGTATATTTTAGGGGACACCTGGGTGGCACAGTTGGTTGAGGTTCTCACTCTTGGTTTCGGTTCAGGTCATGACCTCAGAGTTGTGTGATCAACCCACACGGGGCCTCCTGTTGAGCTCTGTGTGGGGCTCACACTCAGCATGGGGTCTGCTTGAGATTCTCTCTCCTTCTCCCTCTGCCTCACCTGCTCGTGCTCTCTCTCTCTCTTTAAAATACATAAATAAATCTTAAAAAAAAAGTGTATTTCAGAATATCACACATATGATGTTTTTCTAGTTATATTTATCTGACTTATTACTATTATAATTATATTGTGGTCAGAGCACACGGTCTGTAAGATATCAATTCTCTGAAATTGGTTGTGACTTTCTTTGGAGCTCAGAAAGTGGAGTTTTCTTAAATAATTTATTTCTGTTGAAATGGGATATATATTATGCATTTGTTGAAGTCCAAGATTCCTTTATTCTCTTTCTCTCTCTTGGTCCATTTGAAGAAACTTTTTTTTTTTTAATATTTTATTTATTTATTTGACAGACAGAGATCGCAAGTAGACAGGCAGAGAGAGAGAGGGGGGAAAGCAGGCTTCCTGCCGAGCAGAGAGCCCAATGTGGGGCTCAATCCCAGGACCCTGGGATCATGACCCGAGCCGAAGGCAGAGGCTTAACCCACTGAGCCACCCAGGCGCCCCATTTGAAGAAACTTTTAAATGATGCTATTCAGGTCTTTAAATCTTATTTTTTTATTTAATTAGTCTATCAGTTCCTGAGATTATTATGTTAAAATCTCTACTGTGATTGTGGAATTGACTGTTTTTTTCTTGCTTTTCTGTAAATTTACTTCATGCATTTTGGAGCTTTTATTAGGTGCATATAAGTACACTTTTCTTATATTTTCTTCAAGAATTGAAGTCTTTATTATCATAAGTATTTTTTTTTTACTGTACTAATTCTTCTTTTTACTTTAAAGTCACTTTTTCCTGATCTTAACATAAATATACTATATTTCTTTTGTTAGTATATTCATTTTTTATCCTTTAAATTTTTTTTAAAGATTTTATTTATTGATTGATTTGAGAGATAGACACAGCGAGAAAAGGAACACAAACGGGGAGTGGGAGAGGGAGAAGCAGGCTTCCTGCTGGGCAGGAAGCCCAATGCTGGGCTTAATCCCAGGATGCTGGGATCATGACCTGAGCCGAAGGTAGACACCCAATGACTGAGCCACCCAGGCACCCCTCCTTAAAAATTTTTGATCTTTCGGTTTACATATGTAAAGATGTGGATATTCTAAACAATGTATAGTTGGATTTTGGGTTTTTTTTGGTTTGTTTGTTTGTTTGGTTTTTTTTTTGGATTTTGTTTTTTTGGTCTATGAAATCTTTTTAATCCACTGAGCCACCACAGGCACCCCCCCCCCTTTTTTTTTTAAAGATTTTATTTATTTATTTGACAAGAGAGAGATCACAGTAGACAGAGAGGCAGGCAGAGAGAGAGAGAGGGAGGGAAGCAGGCTCCCTGGTGAGCAGAAAGCCCGATGTGGGGCTGGATCCCAGGACCCTGAGATCATGACCTGAGCCAAAGGCAGCGGCTTAACCCACTGAGCCACCCAGGCACCCTCTATGAAATCTTTTTAAGTAAAGCATTTCTACTTTGTCTTTTTGTTCTTTTTTTTTTAGATTTTATTTATTTATTTGACAGAGAGAAATCACAAGTAGGCAGAGAGGCAGGCAGAGAGAGAGGGGGAAGCAGGCTCCCTGCTGAGGAGAGAGCTCGATCCCAGGATCCTGGTCGTGACCCGAGCCGAAGGCAGAGGCTTTAACCCACTGAGCCACCCAGGCACCCCTGTCTTTTTGTTCTTTTAATTTGGCCCTCCATATTTGTATTTTGTCTTTCATATCTTGCCTCCCTTTAAAATGTATCACTTCAAAAAATGGGCAGGAGACATGAGCAGACACTTCTCCAAAAAAGACATACAAATGGCTAAAAATGAAAAATGAAAAATGATGAAAAAATGTTCATCATCACTACCATCAGGGAGATTCAAATCAAAACCACATTGAGATACCACCTTACACCAATTAGAATGGCCAAAACTAACAAGACAGTAAACAACAAGTGTTGGAGAGGATGTGGAGAAAGAGGAACCCTCTTACACTGTTGGTGGGAATGCAAGTTGATGCAACCACTTTAGAAAACAGTGTGGAGATTCCTTAAGAAATTAAAAATAGAGGGGCTTCTGTGTGGCTCAGTGGGTTAAAGCCTCTGCCTTTGGCTCAGGTCATGATCTCAGGGTCCTGGGATCAAGCCCCACATTGGGCTTTCTGCTCAGCGGGGAGCCTGCTTCCTCCTCTATCTCTCTCTGCCTGCCTCTCTGTCCACTTGTGATCTCTGTCTGTCAAATAAAAATTTTTTTTTTCAAATTAAAAAAAAAAAAAAAAAGAAGGGGCACCTGGGTGGCTCAGTGGGTTAAAGCCTCTGCCTTCGACTCAGGTCATGATCCTAGGGTCCTGGGATCGAGCCCTGCATCAGGCTCTCTGCTCGGCGGGGAGCCTGCTTCCCCCTCTTTCTCTGTCTGCCTCTCTGCCTACTTGTGATCTCTGTCTGACTTGTGATCTCTGTCTGTGAAATAAATAAATAAAATCTTTAAAAAAAAAAGAAATTAAAAATAGAGCTTCCCTATGACCCTGCAATTGCACTACTGGATATTTACCCCAAAGATACAGAAGTAGTGAAAAGAAGGGACACTTTTACCCCAATGTTCATAGCAGCAATGGCCACAGTCGCCAAACTGTATAAAGAGCCAAGATGCCCTTCAACAGATGAATGGATAAAGAAGAAATAGTCCATATATATAATGGAGTATTATGTCTCCATCAGAAAGGATAAATACCCAACTTTAGTGTCAACATGGACAGGGCTGGAGGAAGTTATGCTGAGTGAAATAAGTTAAGCAGAGAGAGTCAAGTATCATATGGTTTCACTTACTTGTGGAGCATAAGGAATAACACGGAGGACATTGGGAGATGGAGAGGAGAAGTGAGATGGGGGAAATCGGAGGGGGAGATGAACCATGAGAGACTGTCGACTCTGAGAAACAAACTGAGGGTTTGGGAGGGGAGGGGCATGGGGGGTTGGGTGAGTCTAGTGGTGGGTATTATGGAGGACACGTATTGCATGGAGCACTGGGTGTGGTGCATAAACAATGAATCTTGGAACACTGAAAAAATAAAATAAAATTTTTTTAGAAAGTGAGTAAGAAACAACAAAACTGAGATCACTATCTTGTTGAGATTAGCTGCACATTTAAATGGTTATTGACTGAGCATTTGAACTAGGCCTTAGGTAAAAATGGGCCTTTGAAAATGTGGCTTGAAAACTGAATCCATGCCATTGATTAAAGAACACACTAGAAATAAAATTAAGGTTTTGCTTGGTCTACTGATTTTTGACCTTCACTTTGTGAGCCACTGATATTTCTGTCCTGAAGTTTTAGCAGGGAAATGGATACTCTCTTGCATGTTATTCCTTATTATATAAGAACTTCCAATAAAATGTACTTGTTTCCCATAGCAGAACTGGGAATGACTTTCATGTATTTACACAATAACATTACAGATACTGATACGTAATACTAGACAAAATTAGTCAAAAGCAGTTATTTTAAATGAGTTAATCTAATTTCAGGATGTTTCTTAATAAAAGTTATTATAGACTGTTTTTAAAAAGGTATCACTTTTCCTTATTCCAGTTCTTTGCTACTGTCATACAATTTTTTTCACTTTATTCTTTTTTCCAAAAAGTTTTTAAGATTTATACTTCTAAAAGACTAATATTTATTCACATTTTTACTCTTCTCCAAGTAAGACACTCACCTTCAATACAGTTAAAATATAATGACCATTTTCCAACTTGTTTAATATTGTTATTGTGTATTTTAATTTAATTTCTCTATCACAGTTTGAAATTGTAATTGTAATTATTGTTTATATAATCAGTGTTTCTTTAGATTTAACCATGTGTTACCATATCTTTGTTCATCATTCTTTCTTGCATCTCAGACTTGCTCTGTAGAATCCTTGTCTCTCTCAAATATATCCTTTAGAATTGATTTTAATGTGTGTCTCTTGATGGAAAATTTTGCAGTTTTATTTTGTCTGACATGTCTTCCTATTACCTATATTCCTGAAAGATATTCTAAGTATATAAATCTGATTGACAGTTCTACTGTTCTCTCAGCACATGATGCCATTGCCTTCTAACTCTGGATGTTGCTCTTAAGAAGTCAGATAACACTCTGTCTTTTTTGAAAAATAAGATAATCAGATTTTCCCTTCTGATTTTAAGATATCTTGTCTTTGGTGTTTGGGAGTTCCACAATAATGTTACTTGGTATAGTTTTCGTTTTTGTTTTTGTTTTCATTTAGCCTACTTCTAGACTTCTAGACTTCTAGCTTGGTTTTTCGTTTTTTCCACAATTGCTTACATAAATGCTCCTACTCCATTTTTCCTCTCTTCAGTTCTGGTTTTAATTAGATATATATTAGAACTTCATATTATTCTTTAAATCTTTACATCTTAGCTGTCTTCCATATTGTTCACCTTTCCTTTTTAGATTACACTCAGTATGGCTTTAGTATTTCAGTTTATTAATTCTCTCTTTAGCTCATTAATGGATATGAATTTTATTCAAATATGTTTGAACATTTTAATACTATGTTTTTCCTTGCAACTATTTTCAGTTATTCATTTTATTTATTTAAACATATTACATATACTTTCTATATTCTCTTCTTGTGCTTTCAAAATACTAAGATTTTGTTGGTTTTATTGTGCTGTCAATTCTGCTTGTTCTTGCTTATGTTTCCTTACTTGCTCTTCTTTCTTGTATTTTTGTTGTGAGCTTATCCTTTTTGGATTTGGGTCTGAGAAAATACTTTAAGTTCTTCTTTTAAGTGACTTAGTCTAAAGAAATTTAACATTCACTCTTGCCAATTGCCTAGAAGTCCTACCAACCAAGAATGGTTTTAAGCTGAATTCTGGACTTTTTTTTAAACATATGCAAGAAATATTAATTCAATCTTCAACCTTAACTAAGAAACAAATCATGGTTAAAAATCAAAGGAGTGTATTTTCCTCCATTGAATCACAAGACTTAGGTAATTTTCTTATAGTTTATAACAGGTGTTATTTCTACGTCACTCTTACACAGGGAACATTCTGGATCCCAGATTTTTATGAGAGTATTTTTTTAATTTAAATTCAATTAGCCAGGGGCGCCTGGGTGGCTCAGTCTTTAAGTGTCTGCTTCAGCTCAGGTCATGATCCTGGGGTCCTGGGATTGAGCCCTGCATTGGGCTCCCTGCTCAGTGGAAACCTGCTTCTCCCTTTCCCACTCCCCCTGCTTGTGTTCCCTCTCTCGCTGTGTCTCTCTCTGTCAAATAAATAAATAAGATCTTAAAAAAAATAAAAAATAAATAAATTTAATTAGCCAATGTATGGTACGATGATTCTTTAGTTGCCTATAACACCCAGTGTTATAGGCAGATATAACCCAGTGTTGTATCAGATCAGGTGCCCTCCTTATTCCCATTGCCGAGTTACCCTATACCCCACCCACTTCCCTTTTCGCAACCCTCAGTTTGTTTTCCAGAGTCAAGAGTCTCCCATGGTTTTTCTCCCTCTCTGATTTTCTCCCATCCAGTCTTCCCACCCTTCCCCTATGATCCTCTACACTATTCCTGGTATTCCACACATGAGTGAAACCGTATGCTAAGTGTCTTTCTCTGATTGACTTATTTCACTTAGCATGATACCCTCCAGTTCCATCCATGTTGATGTAAATGGTAGATATTCATCTTTTCTGATGGCTAATATTCCATTGTATATATGAACCATATCTTCTTTATCCATTCATCTGTTGAAGGACATCTCAGCTCCTTCCATAGTTTGGTTATTGTGGAAATTGCTGCTATAAACATTGGGGTGCAGGTGCAGGTTCTTTTCAGGTTCTTTTCACTACATCTGTATCTTTGGGGTAAATATCCAGTAGTGCAGTTGCTGGGTCATGGGGTAGCTCTGTTTTCAACTTCTTGAGGAACCTCCGTACTGTTTTCCAGAGTGGCTGTACCAGTTTGCATTCCTACCAACAGTGTAAGAGGGTTACCCTTTTTCCACATCCTCGCCAACATTTGTTGTTCCCTGTCTTGTTAATTTTAGCTATTCCAACTGGTATAAGGTGGCATCTCATTGTGGTTTTGATTTGTATTTCCCTGATGACAAGAGATGTGGAGCATTTTTCATGTGTCTGTTAGCCATTTGTATGTCTTCTTTGAAGAAGTGTCTGGATTATTTGTTTTTGGGGTGTTGAGTATGAGAAGTTCTTTATAGATCTTGGATACCAGCCCTTTATCTGTAATGTCACTTGCAAATATCTTCTCCCATTCCATAGGTTGCTTTTAGTTTTGTTGTTTCCTTTGCTGTGCAGAAGCTTTTTTATCTTGATGAAGTCCCATTAGTTCATTTTTGCTTTTGTTTCTCTTGCCTTTAGAGACATGTCTTGCAAGAACTCACTGTGTCCAAGGTCGAAGAGGTTGCTGCCTGTGTTCTCCTCTAGGATTTTGATGGATTCCTGTCTCAGGTTTAAGTCTTTCCCCAGCCCCATTTATTGAAGAGACTGTCTTTTTTCCACTGGATTTTCTTACCTGATTTGTCAAAGCTTAGTTAACCATAGAGTTGCAGGTCCGTATCTGGGTTCTCTACTCTGTTCCACTGGTCTATGTGTCTGTTTTTGTGCCAATACCATGCTGTCTTGACAATCACAGCTTTGTAATATAGGTTGAAGTCAAGCATTGTGATGTCCCAGGTTTGTTTTTTTGTTTGTTTTCCAACATTTCCCTGGTGATTTGAGGTCTTTTTTGGTTCCATTCAAATGTTAGGATTGTTTGTTCCAGCTCTGTGAAAAACGTCAATGGTATTTTGATAGGGATTGCATTGAATGTGTAGATTGCTCTGGGCAGCATAGACATTTTAGCAGTGTTTATTCTTCCAATCCATGAGCATGGAATGTTTTTCCCATCTCTTTGTGTCTTCCTCAGTTTCTTTCATAAGTGTTTTGTAGTTTCTAGAATACAGATGCTTTACCTCTTTAGTTAGGTTTATTCCTAGGTATCTTATGGGTTTGGGTGCAATTTTAAGTGGAATTGATTTCTTAATTTCTCTTTCTTTGGTCACATTGTTAGTGTATAGAAATGCAACTGATGTCTGTGCATTGATTTTGTATCCTGGCACATTGTTGAATTGCTGTATGAGTTCTAGTAATTTGGGGGTGGAGTTTTTTGGGTTTTCCACATACAGTGTCATATCATCTGTGAAGAGAGAGCGTTTTACTTCTTCTTTGCCAATTTGAATGCCTTTTATTTCTTTTTGTTGTCTGATTGCTGAGACTAGGACTTCTAGTACTATGTTGAACAACAGTGATGAGCGTGGGCATTCCTGTCATGTTCCTGATGTTAAGGGAAAAGTTTTCATGAGAGTATTTTTAGTACTTGCCCTGGCCTTTATCTCTCGACTTTGTGCCTCATGGGCCACAACAAATGAATCCTAAGTTTAGCCCCTGACCTGGCCTATTTATCAGTGACACTCAGTAAATGAGTTCCCTTTCTTTTCCTTCTAATAACAAGTTTTACTGTGTTTTCTGGAAGTATCTTCCTTTTAATTCAGAGTTCAGTAAGTGACTATTTCTTTGTAACTATATACTCAACCTATCACTATCCAGTATTGGTTCTGCCTGAAACAAGTGAGCTTAATAAATGTAGTTTTTTTGTTAGTCTGTCTGAAAAATCTCAATACAGAAAGTTTGGCAATGTCAATTCATACTTTTCAAGAATATGCTCAGTATTTCATGTTTAGAATTGAAAATCCATCAAACTGCTGTCATTTTACTTTCCCTCAATGGTATTCAGAAAAATATGTTTTGTTCAATATGTCACATAATTTTTACCTAGTTACTTTGTATAATATTATGGTATTATACTATTACAAACAAATACACTCATATTTTCAAAAGACCTACTGTTGGAAAACAAGCAAAACAAAACAAAACAAAACAAAAAAAACCAACCCACACACAATAAAATAAAAACCAATGTTATTAGCAAAAGTGACTGAGGTTAGGGAGTAAAAGGGATACAGCAGTAGAATGTTGAAATAATCAGAAAATAAGTCACCTCAAAGAAATATAGCTAAAAAGGTAACATCCTGTAGCTTTAGGGTCTTTCCAGGATTATGTTCACATAAGGTGACAAGTCTTTGGACCAGACTGTGCAGTGTTCTACTCACTTTTTCTGACCCAAATAGATGTTGAAGGCACTGGTATTGAATGGAATTTTTAAAAAGCTGACTACCCAGTCACCACAGTCACCTACATGTTGGAAATGACAAATTAAGTAAGCCTTACATAAAATGTTATCAAGTATAAAAGGAGAATTGAAGTAATAGTCACATGATATTTTCCTCTTATAGATTTCCTTACTGCAAAACATTCAGTAGTTGAGCCTTGTTGTGCCTTAGACATTAAGAGACACCAAAATTGAATACTATTTTTAATACTGTCAATAATAGTGCATTATATGAAATAAAGAAGTGATATACACACCTATCCGAATCACAAGCCTCATGATAATTCACTATAATCTGTGTATTGCTTCATAATTAATCAAAATTTTGTTTCACCCATATGAAACTCTGTTGAGTAAGTGTTATTATCCTCTTTTGTACAAATTAGAAAACGGAGGCATTACGGCAATATGTAAATGTCTCAAAGTCTCACAGCCAATAAGTGACAGCAAAAGAAGAATGTTATTTTTGCTTGGGTTTAGACTTGAATATATGGAGCCCATGAGTATGGAAGAATTAGCATAGTGGCATACGCCAAGACTGGGGAAGAGTGAGGTTCTGTGGCTCTGATATCAAAGATGATACAATTGTCGCCTAACAAATTCTGAAAGTGGTTATGATTGAAATATTCAATAAGGCAGGTAGAAACAAATCTGGTTAATAGGTAACAATTAAGAGGTATACATCCGAAGGAAATGAAAATGAGATACTGAAAAGATATCTGGACTCATGTTCATGACAGCATTATTCATAGTAGCCAAGATATAGAAACAACCTGAGTGATGAATGGATAAAGAAGATGTGATATATGTGTATATATACCATTCAGCCATGAGAAAGAAGAAAATCCTGTCATTTGCAACAACAGGGATGGAGCTTGAGGGCATTATGCTAAGTGAGATAAGTCAGACAGAAAAAAAACACTGTATGATATATATGTAGAATCTAAGAAGACAAATTTGTAGAAACAAGGAGTAGAATGCTAGTTACCATAGGCTAGGGGGTGAGAGAATTGGGGAGATGTTATTTAGGGTACAAACTTAAAACTAGTAGATAAATAAGTTCCAGAGATCTAATGTACAGCATAGTGAATAGGGTCAACATTACTGTATTGTAACTTCAGAGTTGTTGAAAGACCAGATCTTACTTGTTCTCACCACACATGAAAAGTGATAATTCTGTGACATGAGGGAAGCATTAGCTAATGCTACAGTGGTAATCATAATGCAATATATAAATTTATTGAACTCTACATGTTGAACACCTTAAGCTTAAAGAATGTTATATGTCTGTTTCTGCTTCTCTCTGTCTAAAAATGTTAGATATATACAACCTCAGATTTGACCTATTTCTTCATATAGCTGGGATCCATGCAAGGTGGTAGGAGATAGAAGAAATCAGCTTCTAGAAGGATATTAGAAACTATAAAGACAAATATCTGGGCTTCAGCTAAATGAACTTCAAGTTAACTATTGTTCCTGGCCCATAAAGATTTTTTATTAATTGGAAAGATGGTCAGGTAAGGAATCAGAACAGAATCTGAGACCTACAGCCTGACAGAAACCAAGGAATGTTGAAATACTGAGACTACACTCAGGTAAGAGGCTCACCTTGGTGCATTGGATCTTCATTTTTGTTGGTTAAAGGTGAGACTTGCTTGGGAGGAAGAAGAATCAAGTGGTTCTAGATCTATTCTCAAAACTGGGGTAGTGACTAAACTTCAACTGTTAATTGGGCATGCTCTCATCCCTTTATCCTACGTAAGGTCAGGATTTAAATAGTGTGTTGTTGATAAAAGATCTCCTTTGGTGATTCAGCTACACTTAATCTGATACCTCATAATTCTAAGAAGCATTCCAGTATTTACTAAGCATGAAGTGAATGTTATGGGATTGAGATTCAACAAGGGTTTCGTATATTTTGGCACAATAAATGGTGTCATTGTCATCTTACTTTACCTCACTGGTAAAATACTTCCTGAATCAGATAGGTGATTTTCTTCAGCCATAAAGTTTATTTTGTACCTGGATGTTTTTTACTCACTAAAGAGGTCATATGTTGGACCTAACATAAGAATGTCCAATCTTGAAGTCACAATTTATTAAAGACCTGGAGAGGAAATTGAAACTTGACTAACTGAAGGGATTTAGCAAAACATATGGATGGGACACAGTTATTTCCTAAATGTTATGTAGGTAATATTCAATATTAATGAATATGAACATAGTCACGGGACTATTGCTGAAGTGCTATATAATCTTTGTGAACCTGGTCAAATTCATGAACAGGGTATTTTCTTGGAAGTCCTGACCCATAACTGGAAGCTCTGTGAGGGCTTACCTCTGCCCAATCCTTACAACTGTTATGGATGGAGGTAGGATAGACATGGGCATCCCTCTCCCAACTATAGAAGTCAAGGAAGAATTTCAGAAAGAAGGGCATATACTATAGATGAAGACAATAAAAGGCTTACTACAATGTCTGTGTAATTCATTCCCAAGCCAGAACACTTTTGAGATCGAAACAGAATGCTATTCATCATTACCCTGAGATAACACGTGTACCCTGGGACTGTACCTGATATACCTGGAAATATGGTAATTTGAGGCATTCATGATCTTTGACAGAGCAAAATTCAGATAACGGGTTAGAAACGTTATAGACTAATACATTGACAATACCCAACACACAATAAGTACTGCTTATTGAAGTAAGTAAAGTATCTCATTTAATCTTCATAATAATCCTATGAGTTAGGTACAATCATTATAGCAATTTTACAAATGAAGATACTGTAGCTCATAAAAATGAAACAACTTAAGCAAAGTCAGAGAGCCAAGAACTGGAAGATTCAGGATTAGACCCCAGGCTGCCTGGCTTCAGAGCCCACATTCCTAACCACCATGCTATACGCAGCCTAGTTATCATAGGTTGGAGAAAAACGAGGTAGGCTGGAGGGCAGTGGAGGAGATATTATCCTATTGTTTTGTTTGTTTGCTTACGTTTTTCTTTTCTTTTTATAGGGGTTTTTCAGAGATGAAAGGAAATGAATAGAGTGAAACCTAGAATATCCTTAAGCTTAAAAGAAGAATATAGGGAGAGATGAGCATATTTATGTATTGAGGTTAAGGATACAGAAAAGAAGTAAAGTTATAAAATTTTAGAGTAAAAGAGATCAAGATCCGATTTCCACTGATATCTATGACATGGACTAAGTGCCCAGATGGGAGTATTCTTCATGGAACAGAGGATTTCTCACATGCCCTACACATGTAGAAACACTATCAGTAAGTCATTACTTAGGATCATGGTTACATTTATATTATAAGATGTCTTGCCTAGAAAATATGCTTGTCAAATGTTTGTTTAATGAATAAGCTAAAATTAACTTTATGAATTTTCAATAAGGGCTCAGGTTTTAGCCTTTTTTTCTTTTATACTTGGTTATTCTTAGTTAAAACACTGTTCTCTTTTACAATGGAGACACATAAAATAATCCCATTAAGTATTATTCTAATAGATATTCAGTTAATGAAGTACAGTCAAATATATTGAAAATAGATGTATATACCAAAACACAAAGCTATTTAAAAAAATATTGAAGGTATTTCTTGAGGGAAATTGGAAGGGGAGGTGAACCATGAGAGACTATAGACTCTGAAAAACAACCTGAGGGTTTTGAAGGGGCGGGGGGTGGGAGGTTGGGGGAACCAGGTGGTGGGTATTAGGGAAGGCACAGATTGCATGGAGCACTGGGTGTGGTGCATAAACAATGAATACTGTTACGCTGAAAATAAAAAATTTAAAAAAAATATTGAAGGTATTTCATATTTCAAAATTATCAGAAGACTCAATTATAACTCATTATTGCATGTAAGATTTTTTTTACTTATAAACTTTGTTTTCATACAAATTTAAAACTATTTGCTTACCTCAATTAACAATAATAGACATAATATGTTTAATAGTGAGATTCATTCATATATTCATTCAAAGAACATTTAATGACTACTGAGTTCCACGTTGAGCAATATGGCAATTAATCAAAGAGGCCAAGTCCCTGGTCCGCTGGAGCCTATGTTCTAGCAGGCAGTTAGCAGCAATAATAAAATTGGTAGATTTGCAAATATATATCTATACCATCCAGTATTTATTCAGTCATGCCTAGTAAAGGGGGAGAAGACTTCTCAATCAGATCACCCATGATATCATGACACAGGAACAGATAACATCTATAATATATTTTATTAAATGCTGTCTAGGCCCTGGTTAGGTTGGTCATTTTTCCTTCTTGATCAGCCAAATAAGTCCACAACTCCACCCACTCCCCTTATAGGGCTCTCACACTATAACACACTACGCATCCACTCCAATAGCCCAGAGCTAGGTACCAGAAAACCAAGGACAGTTGCCATATGCCTGCAGAAATTTTTTTTTTTTTAAAGACTTATTTATTTATCAGAGAGAGCAAGAGAGAGAGCACAGGCAGACAGAGTGAGAAGCAGGCTCCCTGCCGAGCAAGAAGCCCAATGTGGGACTCGATCCCAGGACGCTGGGATCATGACCTGAGCCGAAGGCAGCTGCTTAACCAACTGAGCCACCCAGGCGTCCCATGCCTGCAGACATTTTTTGAATGACCCATTGCTAAACCTGTTTACCCTGCTTCACACTTTACTTCTCACAGAAACTACAATAAAAAACACCTGCCCACGCTTCCCCCTCTCCCTCTGGCTGGTGACCAACATCAATGGCCTGCAATCTGACTGTCTGGCCATGTATGGCATACTGTGTTTTCCCCAGGGAACTGTGAGTAACAAAGCTATAACACTCTTTCTGACTTCCTTTTCTTAATATGCACCTGTCTCACCATACCTCATTCAAGGTAATATGGTTAAAATACCATCTCGTGCTGCATTTTCACATTGCATGGAAAGTCTTTTCCTCCATTCTATACTGCCCAGATGTAGTCCATATTTGATTGAAGACTATTAGCAACCCATGTAATTAGACTTAAAAATTAGTGCACGAAGAGTTGTGACTTAAAAGAATAGCTACTGGTGTTTAAAAATATGTTTAATTTCATTTTTGGCTCAGACACACACAAAAAAGGAGTTGGTTTCAATCAAAGCTTATGGCCTTAAAACAGAAAAGTATTTTGAAAAGAAAACAAACAATAAAACCAACAAACCCTGTGTGACTTTCCCCATGGAGTTATGTGAATAGAGACAGAATAACTTTCCATGTATCTTCCCTGCTAACCAGTGACCTCACTATACTTTTGGCCTCATGCTCCTGCAGATTCCAGTATCCCAAGGTTATTTTTGAGTAACCTTTGGAGATTTTGCCTCTTTTACAGTTTCTCTGTATTTACCACCTAGCATTGTCCATTTTCTATAAATTCTCCCTCTTCTTGTGTACCAAAATAAATATGGTATGATTGGCATTGTTTTGAAATGAATATTATTCAAATGCTGAAAACTAACTTTCTATATATCTGATTTTCAGAGCTCACTTCATCTTCAAGTGTTCCTTTTAATATTTTTCTTACATTCAATTATCCATCTGAAGGATTTATTCCAGGATTAGACTTAGAAACACTACAAATTCAAGGAATTATTGTAATCCAAGCCTATGTTGCTCTAATTTAGGAGCTTTAAATCAGTCTTGATATATGGGAAAGTGGTAAATTAGTGTTAGGACTTTAAGGTGAGTAATTCAGATAGAGATAAGATAAACTTTGAAATGAATTGAGTGGGATTCATGTTCAAATTTATGGAATATTAGACCTAGTATTCTTGGTGGTGGCTGTCCACAAAGAGCTAACCAACAGAACAAATTGAGGAAGAATTCACTGATGATCCCTAAAACTCCTTCTTCCAATCCACACATCTTTTTCTTTTTGCTTCTGGAAAACTTTCACATCGTGAACTGTGGACATAGATGGTCCACAAAGATGAAGGTAATGATGCTGGTGAACATCTCAGGGGTGGTTTGCCACATACTAAATAAAAATAATAAAATAAAGTAATAGTATTTTAAAAATAATAATAAGATAATAATTAAATAATTAAAATAATAAATAAAAATATTAACAAATACAAAATTCATGTTTACAATACATGAAATGCCAAGAATGTAGTGCTGGTTGCTATGGACGAGCTGCCCAGCTTTCCTCTGTATACTGCACGGACATAATTATTTTCCAATCTGTCAGAGCTATTCGAATGGAGGCCAGGACCCATGAGTTCCTTCTAAGATGAGATTCTCTGTTGTGGTCAACTCTTCAAAGGGGCTCAAAGGAGTTCTGCTTTACCATATTATAATACTAGCCATCAGGTGAATAGTTCCTGGCTTTTCCAAAAGAGGTTAAATAAATATATGTAGCACACACATTTTATCAATAAATCAATTGCTAGAGTAGTTCAGGTAATTTTTGTTCTTTTGTTGTAAACTTTCTTGGGTAAGGACTATGCCTTTCATTCTTCTGTAACTGTCTTATCTCAGCTTATTAGTACCTCTTAGCATCATGTTTTACACACATTAGGTTTTCAATATGCGTCGTTGAATAAATGATGGCTTCAGAAAATATACTGAATCATTTCAGTAGTGATATTATAGGATATTGAGCCTCTGCTTTGGATTAAAAATGGTTCAGTTTCTCAACAATTAGTTCTTCACCCTTCTGAAGTCAAATGGTTAAAAAAAAAAAAAAGACTACCTTACAATCAATTCCAGTTTTCAAATTTTAACAATTTAACCTATGAATTTCAGCTGACAGTTGGTTTATATTTTATATCCTGTTCATTGCTAGCTCTCTAAAAGGTGATATCCAAAAATACAAAATTCAATAAAAGATGTGTGAAAAATAAATGCCACTTGATTTCTGTATTTACTTTGTGATGGAATTCTCACTTTATATTTCTTGAAGCGAATTCCACTTTTCTAAATGCTGCATTCCCAAAATAAACATGTAAACAACAAAATGAAGATGACAAATGTGCAGGCTGAGAATTGGAGGAGGCTGAAAAAATGGGTACTCCAATTTAGACATGAAGAACTCAGTCTTGAGCTTATAGAAGCATGTGTTACTTCCAGGTCCTTGTTTGGAATGCAAGCGTCTTCTTACATTAAAGATTTGCATACGTTGCATACATTCTTTCAAAATGCTGACTTATTACAACTGTGTTAACAATTTGATTGTCTTCAGGTAAAAAACACAAAGCAAAACACACATTCTCTCAAGCTGTGCCCTTACAAGAAAGAGAGAGAGAGAGAGTGTGAGAATGCAGACTATTTCTGAGATGCACGAGGACAAGCTTGTGCAAAAAATATGCATCTCATCTCCTGGCTCTTTCTCTTCCACCTTTGGCTAAACAGAGTGCCTGCGTCAATATTTTACTTTAACACTGCCTTCTTAGAGTCCTACCCTATCTATCAAAATTATTCTTCATATCCACTTAAAATATTTGGAAAGAACATTCAAAGGTTTGGCCAGAATATGGGTGAGGTGGAAGTAGAGTTATATTTCAGTCTTTTGTAATTATCTAGAAGACTCACTTCAGACCCCATAATTTTTCAAAGTTCAAACTAGTATATAAAAACTTATCTGAAGTAAAACACATCTACAAGAGTGTCTAGAGCAGTGAGTACTACATAGTAGACAATAAATATTTGTTAAATGAGTAAATATTTGTGGAATAGACAAGTGAATAAAAAAATGTACTTGAATGGAAATGCTTCAGATGGCTTGGAATGATGGTGTTAATAGAAACAATGAAGCTCTAATTCCCAAGTTCTCAACACTTGGTGCATGAATTTCATCTCTCTTTTAGAAGCAAATTTTTATGGAATTTGTGACAAATGTCACTAATATTTCATGTGAAAATATTTGAGTCTTTTCCTCCTGATGAAAAACTTAGCATTCCAGAATTTTGCAGCTTAAAAGAACTTTATAAATCATTTTGTTCAAACCTTGTTTTATCCATCAGGAAACTGAGAACTAAGGACTCAGTGCTTAGTGCTAGAGCCAATACTAGTACGCAATTTTCCTAAGTGAAAGTCTTGAAATTTTTTAGTGTTACATTAGGTCAACATGAAAATACACCGGTCAGAATTCAAAGATATATTTAAAGGATAAAGAATACAAAAATGGAATTTTAGAGCTCACTAAGTACATTTTGTCACCTACTAAGTTTATTCAAGATTTGCAATGAAAATACAAGTCCAGGTTTTGATCGGCAGTAGATCCATTTTAGCAAAGTTGATAGTAAATTAATGCAATCCTGATTTTATATCTATGAATAAATAGCAAGGAAGAAAATATGTTAATCCAAAGGAATGATGGCATCAGTCGCTCACAAATTATACCACACAGTCACCATTAGATGATTTACTCCTAATGTCAATCTTATGCATTTGGGAGTTACAAACATTAAAACTCATTTTTTCAAGTCTGTTCAAATGTTCCCTTTGAACTGGATGCTGACATGCCCTTCCATCCTTGTATCTTATGAATGATGTAGACATCAGAGCTTATCTAGCCAACTGCCATAATAGATCCTCAGAAAAAGTTGTGTGAATAAACATAGATAGCAGTGTAAAAGCCAAAAGGATGATTGTTGAAATTTCCCCCTTGCCAGTCAGAACTTTCATATTCTATCAGACAGTTTGGAGGAGACAGAGTCCGTCTAATCCGCATGATTCTAAGAGCTTAGGCTTCACCAATTCTGGACTGGGATCATACTTTCAGTACTGGCTTCCTGAGAAAATGCATGATGCCTGCGTACAATTTGATAACACCAAAAGACACTAGTGAAAGAGCACGCGTCTGCTAGCTTAGTGTTTCAAGGTATCAGTAGCCTTACGGTACCCTACCCTCTTTAATCTGTTTTTCATATTGAATTTCCAAGTAAGCGTTTACTTAAACAATGAGTCTGTACCAAAAAATAAAAATAAAGGTAAAAAGCTTTATAGTAAATCTTCTCTCCAACAGACATCAATGAAGAGAAAAAATATAAATGTGATAAAAATTGCATTCACCTATCACATGCCTCCTTCGAAATATGACCTTGACTGTTGGATAGGACAAGTAGGATATTGATAGTCAGACTGCTTCAGGGAGATCCTTCCTGAGTTATGTTTGCCCCTACAAAGCAAAACACATTATTTAAATATCTGTTTTCATAAATAAATAGAAAATGGTGTGTTTTTGGAGTACATAAATACTCATAAGTTACATTTAAAAAATCTCTGCACCTGTATTAAAATTACAATTTATTATTGAGAAAATTGACTTTGTTACAACTTATTAAAAGTAAAATTCTAACTTGAAAAAATCACATCATATTTAGAAAATAATGGCCACTGTCATTTTTGACTAGTGCTCAGCATCTTTTTGTATTTTTTTTTTTTTAAATAGAGAGAGAAAGAGCATGCATGAGCCAGGGTGCGGGGGAAAAAGGGGAGAAAAAGAGAGGGAGAGAGAGAAAATCTTGAGCAGGCTTCATACTCAGCATGGAGCCTGACATAGGGCTTGACCAGGGGCTCAGTCTCACGACCCTGAGATTATGACCTGAGCCAAAATCAGGAGTAGGATGTTGAATCGACTGAGCCACCCAGGTGCCCCTTTGCATCTTTTTGATTCAGTGATATCGGCTTTAAGAAAAGTGAAAATAGGGACGCCTGGGTGGCTCAGTTGGTTGGATGACTGCCTTCGGCTCGGGTCATGATCTCGAAATTCCTGGATCGAGTCCCGCATCGGGCTCCCAGCTCCACGGGGAGTCTGCTTCTCCCTCTGACCTTCTCCTCGCTCATGCTCTCTCTCACTGTCTCTCTCTCAAATAAATAAATAAAATCTTTAAAAAAAAAAAGAAAAGAAAAGTGAAAATAAATAAATGCTACAATAGCGAGAAAAAGTTTGTGTAAAACTACAGTTGACTCTTGAACAATGCAAGGGCTAGGGGTACCCCATCCTACCAACATACATACACACACAGTCACAAATCTGCATATAATGTTTGACTCTCCAAAACTTAACTACTAATAGCCTACTGTTGACTGGAAGCCTTACTGATAATACAGTCAATTAACACATATTTTTGTATATTATATGTATTATATGCTCATTCTCACAATAAAGTAAGCTAGAGAAAATAAAATGTTATTAAGAAAATAAGGAAGAGAGAATACATTCATAGTACTGTATTGTATTTATTGAAAAAAAAAATCTGTGTGTAAGTGGTCCCATGCAGTTCAAACCATGTTGTTTAAGGGTCATCCCTACAAAAAAAGATTAGACAATTTAGAGACGTCCAAGGAAACTTCATGCCAAAATTATTATGGACACAAATACTGTTCTATGAATCAGAAAGCTATTTAACTAGTAAGTTTAAATACAAGGGTAGAGAGAAGTAACAAAAGAGTAAAGTCACACCAATATTTACAAAGCATAAATTGAAACTATTATGTGCTATAAAAACATGCCACAAGCTAAAATGATACACCAGAGCCAAGTGAGTAGGAGTGAAGAGTAAGTCTTCCTATTATTTAAAAACAAATTTTTAAAAATAAATGATTCAAGTCTTTCACTTATAGCTAACATAGAGTAAAAAGGGCTGGAGTTACTTTCCTATCTGAAGTGACCATAACACCAGCCGAAATATCTGAAAAACAGTTTTCTAGATACTAGATATCAACGATTCCTCAGAGATAGGAAGCAAATGAGGTGAGTCCTATAATTCCTTCAGCTCACTTCCTTGAGAGAGTTTTCAGGATATAGTGAAGGAAGATTAACCCAAGTGGAACATGACAGATACTCTAAGTCAAAGAGATAGAGAGTTGAGAGTTCAGGGTGAGCAATGCAGCTACAGTATGCAGGGTTACTGGAAAGGAGAGGACTGCACACAAAGAAAACTCTGAATATTTGCAGAGGGTCCCCTTAAATATTCATCTGAGTACTTATCAGTACAGGCAAGGAAACTACCTGAGTTTGCAAAAAGGACCATCCAAAAAACTCAATGGAAAGCATACCATGTTCACACAGTGCTGAGAATATTGCCTGTTTTCACCAGCAGAGTGGAAAGCTCCTTAATTCTAGGGGCATTAAGTCAAGTACTCAGAATGGTCTTGTATAGTAGTGGGGAATAATTTGCTGTAGATTAACCATTAAAATGTTCACATCTAACAATGTTAGATACACAACGTAAAAGGCTCCAGCTCTTTGCAAGTAAATTAACTGCATCCAAAAACAAAGTTGAAGAATATTTATAAGTTTACAAAAATGTCCAGAACCTGACAAAGTAGAAGTCACACTATTTGGCATTCAATCTAATTAGTAGACACACAAAGAAGCAGAAAAATATGACCCATAATAAGGGGAAAATGCAATCAATTGAAATTGACTCAGAACTGGTGTTGGTGTTAGAGATAACAGATAAGGACACTAAAAGACATTAAAACATATGTCATATGTTCAAGAAGTTAAGTAAAGACATGATGATACAAAATGCAAATCAAACATCTAGCTATGAGAAATACGGTGTCTAAGAGAAAACATATGCTGGTTTGGATTAATGGCAGATTAGACATAATCTGATAATTAATTAGAAATAATTCATATACTTAAAGACACAGCAATGGACACTATCCAAAAAGAAACATGAAGAGACCAAAAAAAAAAGAATTACAAAATAAAAAGAGCATCAGTGAGCTGCAGGACAATTTCAGGTAGGCTAATATATACATATAATTTGGAGTCTCCAAAGGGGAATAGAGTAAGAGGAAGGGACAGAAAAAATATTTGAAGAAATAATGAAGAAATATTGGCCAAAATTTTTCTAATGTTGATACAAGAAACATAGATACACAGAAAAAATATTTGAAGAAATAATGAAGAAATAATGGCCAAAATTTTTCTGATGTTGATACAAGAAACATAGATACGAGAAACAGAACAGATGAAAGATGAAAAAGACTATAACAATACCCATCTAATCAAATTGCTCAAAACCAGTAATAGAGAAGTAAGGTTGATAAGACAGTGGAGCAACATATTTAAAATACTGAAAGAAAAAAAACACTGTCAATTTAAAATTCTTGAGGCATCAAAAATATACTAAATATACTAAAATTTTTGAGGCATCAAAAATATACTAAAAAACAGAGGTGAAGACATAAAAACTGAAAAAAAAATTTATCTCCAGAAAGCCATCATTAAAAGAAGTTCTTCATAGGCAGAAGGAAAGTGATACTAGAAGAAAATCTGGATCCATGCAAAAAATGAAGATCACTGAAAATGGTAACTCTGTGGGCAAAAATTCTTATTTAAATATCTTTAAAAGACATCTGTTTGACAAAAAGACCAACAATTTATTGTGGTGTTTATAACATGTATAATTAAAATATATGATATGATATATATATATGTGTGTGTGTGTGTGTGTATATATATATATATATATGATAACAATATTATAAAATCTATTTGGGTCAAGTGGTATAATGGATGTACACTGTAAACCCAAAAGCAACAACTAAAGTGACAGAATGAAAAAATTATAGCCAATACGCCACAAAAGAGATACAATAAAAATCATTTTAAAAAACCCAAAGGAGGGAACCTGGGTGGCTCAGTGGGTTAAAGCCTCTGCTTTCAGCTCAGGTTGTGATCCCGGGGTCCTGGGATCGAGTCGCGCATCGGGCTCTCTGCTCAGCGGGGAGCCTGCTTCCTCCTCTCTCTCTCGGCCTGCCTCTCTGCCTACTTGTGATCTCTGTCTGTCAAATAAATAAATAAAATCTTAAAAAAAAAAAAACCCAAAGGAAGGCAAAAAAGGAGGAAAAGGAAACAGGGTACCAGGGACAAATAGAAAGCAAATAACAGGATAACAGATGAACATACAACAAAGCAATAAATCACATTAAATATAAAGGTTCTAAGCATCTCAATTAAAAGATTGGATTTCTTTAAAAGCAGGATTCATTTATATATTTCATAGAAGAAACACATTTTATTTTTTTAATTTAATTTAATTTAATTTTTTTTCAGTGTTCCAAAATTCATTATTTGAAGAAACACATTTTAAATATACACGCACAGGTGAATCAAAAGTAAAAGGTGAGAAAATATATACCATGCTTATAGTAATAAAAAATAAAGCTTCAGTGGTTATAGCAATTTCAGACAAAGTAGATTTCTGATCAAAAGATATTAAAAGGAATGAAGAAGATGATTTCATAATGATAAAGATGTTAATTTATCAAAAAGTCAATCCTAAACTTTTATGCAAATATTAACACAAAGGATCAAAGCCCATTCAAGAAGAAAGAGGCAACTTAAAAAACTCCTCTAAAGAAATTTAATTTTTTTAATTTAAAACCTTCCCACAAAGAAAATTCTAGGTTTAGATGATTCCAGTGGAAAATTCTACGAAGTATTTAAGGATGAAATAATACAAGTTCTACAAAAATTCATTTAAATAAGTGCAAAGGAGTTCCCTCTCATTCTTTAAGGCCAACATCATCCTGATGTCAGAACCACATAACCCTTGCGTAGGAGATAAAGCTAGAAAAATGTTGCTATGGCTGATGTCAGAGAAATTATTACCTGTGTTCTCTTCTAGGATTTTTATGGTTTCAAGTCTCACATTTAGGTCTTAAATCCATCTTGAGTTTATTTTCGCATATGGTGTTAGAAAGTAGCCCAGTTTCATTTTTTCGCATGTAGTTGTGCAGTTTTCCCAGTACCATTTATTAAAAAGGCTCTCTTTTCCCTGTTGTATATTCTGCCTCCTTTGTCGTAGATTAAGTGACTATATAAATGTAAGTTTCATTCTAGAGTGTCCTACTGATCTATGTGTCTACTGATCTTTTGTGCTGGTACCATACTGTTTTGATTACTATAGCTTGTACTATATCTTGAAGTCTGGGATTGTGATCGCTCTAGCTTTGTTCTCCTTTCTCAGGATTGCTTTCATTATTCAGGGTCTTCTGTGGTTCCATACAAACGTTAATATTATATGTTCTACTTTTGCAATTGTGCACATGTAATTAAATTATTTAACAACTAGGGTAAAAAATCAGAAAAGACAGAGATTGTATTGATTTCGCTTTAGGGATTGACTGGGTAAGTACAGTGGAAACACCAGAATTTTTTATGAATATGGAGATGATACCAGAAATTTATGGATAAAGTTTGAAGGAACAAGGTGGGGGAAGGGAGTGGGGTGGAAAATGCGTGTCACAAATGAACTGAGTTTTGTGAAAAGTTCCACACAGTCGGTGGTGGACCCACACACTGGCCAAATCTACTTTATCCCCTACAGTTTTCTCCCAGAGTCATCACAATCTGGCTTCTCTCTTACACCAAGACATTTCACCAACTGTTTCTTCAGGGTAACTGATGCTGTCTTTATTGCAGAAAGCTTTATCTTCTCTGACCTCAGAAAATCCAGATCCCTCTTGTAAGCCTGAGAGCCATATACAGATTTCATTAAGAACATTTCATCACAAATGTTGAGAACTATGTCAAATTCTGCCAAACTGGACCATTATCCTGTAATTTTAATTTTAGGAAACAGAACCACCATTAACCTGGGCCCACAAGCCAAAAATGTAGGAGATTTTTCGTTACCCTGCACATTCAGCCAGTCTGTTACAACTCCTAAATATCACTCAGTCTTGTTCTGAAACTGGTTGACATATCTTTAGTCTTAAATTGATTAGGCACTATTTTTTTTTAATTTAATTTAATATTATTTTTTTCAGTGTTCCAAAATTATAAATTGACTGGGCACTATTGACCATTATCCTTAAAAGCAAAATTATTCTTCACTTCCATTAAAAAAAAATACTCTACTGGTTTGCCTCCATTCTTGAGCACTTCTTTTCAGACCCTTTTTGAGAATACTTTTTTTTTTTTAAATCTGTCTCTTACATGATGATTCCTAGACATTTTGCTCATCTCATTTTTATACCTCCATGTCTTCCATTACAATTGGTTCCCAAACATTGATTTAAAAGTTACACTGGCTTTCTGAACTTCAGACCAACTTCCTGCTGGTCACGTTAGCTTTATCATAGGTCATGGAAATTCAGTATTTCCAAAACTGATATAATTGTCATGTTCTCCAAACTCATTTCTCTTTCATAATCCATCATTTTACCATCATCTCTTTCCTACTATCCTGCTACAACTTTTCAATTGGTTTCCCTGCCTCTAGTTTTTCCATACTGTAGCTAGAATCACTCTTCTAAAATGCAAATCTGATCTTGTCACTATTCTCCTTAAAAAAGACAAGGGAGGCTTCTTTTTGCATATGGGTTAAAAATCCTAAATTCTAATGTGGCCTAAGAGGTTATCCATGACCACCCCTGCAATTCACAGCAATATCATCTTTCTCCATTAACCCGACTCCATTCTGTGCTCTAGGCTGCAAAATCTCATTCAGTTGCTGGCTCTGTTTCATCTTGTGCCTCTGCACAGTTTGTTCTCTCTTTCCCTTGTCATTTCCTACTTACTCTCCATTGAGTCTCATACAACACATCATAGGATATAAAGGTACCTGTTGCACTTTGTAGAATGAATAAGTGTCTGCATGCTGACCATCTTAACTTGTAAGAGTTTATACTGAGGTAATCCTAGACAAAGCAGGCAGATTACATACATTTCTTTTTTTGTTGTTGTTTTTAAAGATTTTATTTCTTTATTTGAGAGAGAGAGAGAGAGAGAGAGAGATTGAATGGTGGAGAGGGCAGAGGGAAAGAGAAAGAGAGAAGCAGACTCCCTGCTGAGCAGGAAACCCAATGATGGCTCAATCTCAGGACCCAGAGATCATGACCCAATCTGAAGGCAGACGCTTAACCACCTGAGCAACCCAGGTGCTCCTACATTTATTTCTTTATCTCTTTTCGATAATGATCTCTTCTAAATTGTCACTAGAGGAATAAATAAAGTGCAAACCTGCAGAGAAATGATAATGGCAAATAAAACATCAGCAGATGAAAAACTTCCATCCCTTTTCAGAGGATGAAAAGCAGGCAGAGGAAAGTAAGTGACACAGAAGAGCAGAGAAGCTTGAACTTACAAGTGGAAAAAAAGGATACAAAAAGGAAAAAACAGAGCTATTCCCAGAACTCCAGATTGTCTTAGAAGTTCCACAGGCATTAAAACTGTGGCTGGTAGGAATGCCCAGAGAGCTGGAAATAAAAGAAACGATTGTAATAATGCCCAAGGAACGAGCAGACCACCAAACCCTTGCCGCAGACCAGTTAGATTTCTGCACCAACTCTATAGAAGTCTGGAGATTTATATCTTAATGTCTAGAGAAAATTGAACCAGTAAGATGCTGGACTTAGCATCTTAGTAAAAGAGCACAGAGTGGTTGTGAATCAACAAATAGGAGAATTGACTTAGAATAAGTATATGGCAAGACAAAATATCCTACTTCCCTTCCTCTACTTAACTCCCTCAATACGGGTAGCCAGGCTCATACCATCAAACAGAAAATGGTGGCACAGGGCACTTCTGTGGAGAATCTTAATGGCCTGAAACCTGCAGATTTAACATTTGAAATTCTGTCAGGAAAAAGCAGGTTTCTGTTGACTGTGCTACAGAGGAGCCTAACAACCAAAAGTGTGTTCCATGTTCATGGAGCTTCCTATAAGCTTTTACTGTCTCACTCTAGAAGGATCTGAAAGCCAAGAATCTCTTGTCATTGAGAAAAGCCAGAGATCAAAACACAAAAACCAGAAGAGCAAAAATGCACCTAGATTATACAGGAGCGATAATAGGTACCATGATATTTTCATTATTCTGAGGCTATTAAACACTATTGCAACCATGGAAAAGAATGAGATGCTACACAAAGAGAATAATGAAATCACAGGAAAACTTCCTGGAAATGGAATCATTCAAGGTATGTAACATTTTTTCTGTGGTAACAACATAGGAGGTCTTGAGGTTTAACACAACAAAAGTTCATTTCTTCCTTGTGCAGAGTCTGCTGTTGGCCTGAGTGACTCCAGCACAGTCATACCTGATACGGAGGCTTAGAATCTCTACCACGCTGTTCCAAACTTGTGAAACTCCTGTTGAAATATGAGGCTTTGGGATCCATCATAGCAGAGAAAGGGAGCACAGAGAATCACATAGCAGCAATTAAACATTTCTACCCCAAAGTCTGCATATTTCATTAGCTTAAGCAAGTCACATGGCTTCTTTGAAATATAAGGGCACAAGGAATTGTAATCATTTCACATATTCAGCAAGAGGAAGGGAACAATCAATGTTGATGAATTTTAGTAGTGCCTACCCTAGAAGTCTGATTAAGGCAAATCCCAGAAGTAGAACAAAAAGACAGAGATGGAGAGTAGATAGAAGAGAAAATGCAAGAAAATGTCAGGAGAATCCAAAAGATTTAGTCCCTGTATTAATCAGGGCTCTCCTGAGAAACAGAACATCTGAACCAACAGATTATGTGAGTGAGTGTGTGTGTGTGTGTGTGTGTGTGTGTGTGTGTGTGTGAAAAGAGAGAGAGAGTGTGTCATTATGAAGAACTGGCTCATGTGTTTATGGAGGCTGAGAAGTCCTGCTATCCACTGTCTGTAAGCTAGAGACCCAGAAATGCCAGTGGTATAAATCAGTCTAGTCCAAAGCTGAAAACCAGGGGAGTCATGATATGAATTCCAGTCTGAAGGCAGGAAGAGATGTCCCAGCTCAATCCATGCGGCAGGAAAAAAGGGTTAATTTCCCATTCCTCTGTTTTTTGTTCTGTTTAGGCCTTCAACAGATTGGATAATACCTAACCACACTGGGGAGGGCAATCTACTTTATAGAGTCCCCCAGTTCAAATGTTAATCTCATCCAGACAGCCAGAAACAATATTTAATCTGGGCATTCCATGACCAGTCAAGTTGACATACAAAATCAACTATCATAGAATATAACCAAAAGGACACCCCACAAAACAGAAACAGAGATGTGATCAAGAAATAATAATATAAGACATTTCCTGAACCTGAAAGCTATACATCAGTGGATTAAAATCATCCACCAAATCCAAGCATGATAAATGGAAAGGAAAGGAAAAGATACACCGAGACAATAGCCTCATGAATTTCAGAACACCAAGGATAAAGAGACAGTCTCAAAAATTTCCAGAATGGAAACACAGGTCATGTAAAAAGGAATAAAAATTAAAATGACTTCAGTTTTTCAACATCCATACTGAGAAGCACAAGGCAATAGAACAATGCTTTCACAATTCTTAGTAAAGTCATTTTCACTCTAGATTACTGTACACAATTAGACAATTAAAGAATGTGGTAGTAGAATGACAACATTTTTAGATTTGCAAGACCTCAAAATTTTATCTCCCATGAATCCTTTCTCAGGAATGAAGTCAAGGCTGTGAGTTACCAAAACAAGAAAGCTAACCAAGAAAGAGGAAGAAATGGGATTCAGGTACCAGGAAGTTCCACACAGAACACAAGCAAAGGGAATGCTCTGGATGAGAGTGGAGAGAAGTCCCAGGATAAAGCTGTGATCGTACCCGGACAGTCACCTATCCACACTGAACTGGAGAACCCAGACCTTCAAGAAGAAAGTCTCTAGAAAGAATTTGAAAACAGAACATTTGGCCTTATGGAAAATTATAATGAGAAGTTACGAGGCTGTGGAAAGAATAAGTGATCAGTACAAAGAAAACTAATCAAATCACAAGAGAAGGTAAGTATGAACTTCAATTAACAACAGTAACCAAAACTGGTACAAGGAAAGAAATCATAGTGCAATATTTGGCTGAGTAAAAAGAACATTTACATAGTTGTAATAATTTAAACACGAATATTGATTTACCCTTACTGGGACAGTGGCGATGCAGGGAAGCTGTTAGAAACCTAAATCCTCATCACTCTTCCCATAAGTAGGTGATAGCTAAGTTTCACTAATAAATGAACAAAAGAATAATAATGTAGTAAAAACATGAAGGTAAGTGCCAGAGAAACAACTAAGAAAGTTGAATATCATTGTTTCTGAGGATGAAAGTTAGGAAGTAAGTGCAGAGGGAGCACAAGACTGCTATTTAGAACACATTGGCTTTTTAAGCTATATGTAGGTATTAGCTTGGCAAACATAATATATATATATATATATATATATATAATGTATATATATATGTTATTTTAAAAAGAATAAAATGGAAAATGTGATGCTTAGAAGTAACAGTAAAAATGGAAAATGTGATGCTTAGAAGTAACAGTAAAAATGATAATGAATTCTTTGTTACAGCAACACTTACATCTGCAACTGAATTATTCAGGCCCTTCTCTGCAAGGAGGAATCTCCTTTGGGCCTTTCAATTTGCTTTGACAGCCTTTAAGGTCTTGTTCTGGAAAGAGTCTTTACTGAACCCTGTAAAAGCACTGAGCAGCTTACCAAGGTCAGAGGCATGCGTGGCAAGGGGCCTTCCAGATTCAGAGAGGGAAAAACCTTCCAGAACGAATTGGGGACACTAGAAAGGCTGTAGCTCAAAGAAATGAGAAATTGGATTAGAAATTCTTCATTGAATAAGTTAAACCTCTCAGCCATCACACTTTTGTGTCACCTGCTTTAATAAGATCACACTATGTGAGATCAGCCTTGCGAGTGGGAGTTCTGTGTGTGAGAGAAGGAGGCGGGGCAAAGGAGAGAAAGAAGAAAGAAGCAATTTCTCTGGGACAGATTTCTGTCCTCAGATAAGCCACCTCTTTTTGACTGTGCTCAATTAATTCTTTTTTTTTTTTTTCCCCATTTCAAAAATGTATTATAGGGTCCTCAGGGTTACTGAGAGTTTCATTTATGGGTATCCACTGATACTTGATTCAGAATTTTAATTTATTACAATTGGCAAATCAAAGAGCCCACTAGTTACAACCTCCCTGAAGACTTACTCTGAGCAAGATTGAAGGTCTTTGCTTTTCTAAATAAATAGCAACAAAGCTGCTTGTTTGAATTCTCTGTGGCACGTAATGTAATCCGCACAGGTAGTCTGCACAACAAAGTCAAGGTAAGCCTTCCAGGGACTGGGGTTCACTGGTATAAAGCATGTCCTAGTAACAAGTGTGTGTAAATGGAGAAACAGGGTTTGATTATGAATTATTTTGCTTCATAAGCAACCTTGACAGAGGTAGAAGGATACCATAAAGATCTTCTTATCATTATGCCAAGTAATGGAGAAACACAGGTTATGAGAGCAAGGGCACAGCGAGGAACTTCAGGATAACTGATATTATAACAGTAATCTTTTAGAGATAAAGAATTAACTATTTTGAGCCCTTTGCTTTTCTATTTGAAAAGACAATATTGGGGCACCTGGGTGGCACAGTCGGTTAAGCGTCCAGGTTTTGATTTTGGCTCAAGTCATGATCTCAGGGTTGTGGGATCGAGCCTGGCCTCCGGCTCTGCTCTGGGTATGGAGCCTGCTTAAGATTCTCTCCCTCCCTCTGCCCTTCCCTGCTCACTTGCCTGTGGGCGCATGTGCACTCTCTAAATAAATAAAAAAATAGAATATATATATATATATATTTTTTTTTTATATAGAGATTTTTTTTAAAGATTTTATTTATTTGACACACGGAGATCACAAGCAGGCAGAGAGAGAGGAGGAAGCAGGCTCCCCGCTGAGCAGAGAACCCGATGCGGGGCTCGATTGCAGCACCCTGGGATCAAGACCTGAGCTGAAGGCAGAGGCTTTAACCCACTGAGCCACCCAGGCGCTCCAAAAATAGAATATTTTTGAGTGTGCAAAACACTTGTCTCCTCTCTTTTAGAGTTGTCTGTCTGAATAGAAGGCCTTACAGAGAAGACGGCCATAGGGAGCTCTTAGTTGTTCCTGGAAGGTGACTGGAAAGCTCCTTTGTTTGGCTCAGGATGCATGTGGAAACCACAGGCTCAGTTCAGAATGCTGCCATTGCCATACAATGGCAGCATATTCTCTTCCTTATAAGCATTCTTCCTTTGCTCCAGACCCTTCGTTTCAAAATGCTGAGTCAACCTATCACATCCAAGTGTTAATGACAAAAGGTGTTGTCACCTTACTCAGAGGTTGAGTGTTTAATTTAGAACAAGACAGAGGGCCAAGGATTTGCCGCCCTGGTTTATGTGCGGGTTGTTTTGGGTCAGAAGGTTCCACCCAGTCCCACCAAATCTGAGATTTTTATAGCCTGAGAATGCATATAAATGTAGTTACAAAATTTATACCGTGATGCTTCTCTCATGGTAGACATTTAAAATGTCTTTAAAATTCAAACTTAGTAGAAAGTTTGAATTATAGGTATCCACTGATACTTGATTTCAAAGATAAAGGGTTATCTTTGAAAAACTAAGAATGCTTAATTGGTAGGGTGGTGTGGCTTTTCTCATCAGCACAGACAAGATTTCTTGAAGAATCAAGTCTAGAGTTTAGAATAAAGTTTAAACATAGCTAAAACTTACTGAAGGAATAGGGAGAAACAAATCTAAGCACAAGGAATATTTTGAGAAAAATTTCAGCAGCATAGGTGACCCATGTAATACAATGGCCATATAATACCCAGGGCCAGCATTTTACAACTTCAAAGATGTCATAAATACTGAGAAGTTGGCAGCAAGAGCAGCCCCAAGTGGCCTCTTCAAGGCTACGTGGCTTCACATCTCCCGCTCTGCTCACTTTCTGCCTCACCCATTCGATTTATAGGCTTCAATAAGTCATTCCTCACCCCTTTCCACCCCAAAGTAAGTAGCCCTATGACCTTCTTAGGGGTGGAAACCTAAGTCAGAGAAATGAATAAAAAAAATAACAGAATTAAGTGCATCTCGGTAAGTATCAGGTTGATAACTCTATACTCTTTAATTTGATTTACAGTCCTACAAAGACATTATCATAATTGCCCCCAAATAAAAGAGCACATGAAAGACAAGAAATTCTGTTCTTCAGCATGAGGTGAAAACAAAACAGATCTTGTGGTTGTACACGAAAGACTATGCAATAAAAATAAGTGATATGACCGTCCTGCAAGCAGCATTGAGACCAGGATCTTATTTAATATATGGATGTCAGTTTTGATGAAGAGGATCATAAAATGAAGACTGCAGATCAGTGTGAGGTGCGATGGGCAATGTATGTCTTTGTCACCAAGAACTTCTCTAATCACCTTTAGAACTAAAGGTAGGAACTGGGTAAAAATAAAATTGAAAGAAAATATAATCTCTATTATCCCTTCTAGAGCTAATACAAGCTCTCAGGGCCCACCTCACTGCGGCAGTCTGCTCCACCTCTTAGACAAAGCATGAAGCGACCTGCTTCCTGCCTTCTGCCAGTGGCAACGCCATGGAAAAAAAAGACTTGATCCGCAAAAGCCAGCCAGGTCATCTAAAACCTCCCCTTTCAAAAAGGACACATACAAAGGCTGTTTTATAGTTTCATATATTTTTATAAACAGCAGGATATTTAAACCTGACCCACTTTTTTTCCTGATATAATGGTCAGAAATAGCTATACTAGTAGAGACAAAGTTACTTTTATTCCTTGTGGCATAAGAAAAGAAATCAAATAATTCGGTCTTTCACTTTCCTTTTGCATTTCGACGCTTCAGGGGTTCACAGATTAGCAGTGTTATTAGTTCTGTTACACAAAATTGAGCCTATACAATACATATGTATTGACCTTTTTTTGAAGTCAGATTTATATTGGCTCCCAAGTAACAGAAGTTTTCTATTTCCTCAAAAGAAGAGATCATAGCCAAAAGAACATTCAATTCAGCTTCATGTGACCTGAATTCAGAGGCTTAGAATGAAGAGAGATCTTTGAGATAACTTGGTGCCAACAAAACCCCACATTTTACAAATAAGGAAAGTGGAAATCCAGAGATTAAAGTGGGAGAGATGGAGATAAACTCCTGCCTCTCAATTCAGTACTTCCGTCCATGAGCACCCTGTTTCCCTGGACCAGTCTGTCACCCCCCTTAGACACCTAGCTGTAAGTGGAGGGCTGGGGAGACTAGATTGAGATGCTAGAAGGGGATAAGACACAATGACTTGCATATTGTGTAATATACAAGGCTATGTAAGATCATGAAGAGAAGTGCCCAACCTAAAGAGAATATAATTCAAATTAAAGCAATGCGGCACAAACAATAAACCCATGCGTTGGCATTCTCCCAAACTTGTCCCTGCCACCCAATGAACATCCACAGACCAATCTTCCTCCTAGAGCCACAGTGCTTCATCCAGATTTTTCCAATGTACATTCAAGGTCGACACAAATAGCTGATAGGAAATCAGCCAGTTAGGAAAAATTTCCAGTTATGAAAAATGCTGTAATGTTATATTCCAAAAACACCCCTCTCTGGTTTACATTGTCCCATTTCATTCATTTGTGCTTCTCACTTCCCCCCCCTTTGGAGTAGAGCAGAAAAACAGAAAAGTAGACAATTTACCATTATAATGTTAAAAGTGAAAACCAAATTAACCAGGTTTTACTGACCTCCCACTCAGTGGCAGATACTATGTAAAACATATTTTACACATATGTTCTCAATAAAATCTCATAATAGCTGTGTAAAGTAGGTTCACTATGATGTTTCACGGATGAGTAAACTAAATCTCAGAATGACAGTGATTTCCTCAAATACACTTAGCTCAAAAATGAAAAAGCTCAACTACAAACCCAGATCTTCTGTTTTTCTAGCTCAATGTTTTCTCACTGAACCATAATTACAGTGTTTCTAGTAAGAGCAGATAAATAGTACAGCTATAGCAGTAAATGCAATGTAGTGAGTTCTCGACTATTGCTTATTTCCAGATTGTTGGACGTAGATGTAAGATTTAAATCGGGAGATCAAAAGTACTGGTATTTGTAGGTTTTCCATTCTGTCATCCTGAGTAATACGGATTTAGTAATTTCTTATTTGACAATAGGTATGCCAGATGTATTAGTTTCTGAAGTCATACATAATTATTTTTATAACATATTAAGAAATATTCTAAGAATGCTTTTAGTGATTCAGTTTCCTTCCTGATTGTTGACATGAGGGATTCCGACCAGGAAACTTGGGAAGGTTTCACTCAGGAAGTAAAAGTTGAGCTGGGAATGAAAGAATATTCAGTTACTTGCAGTTCCAGTCTGTTACATTAAATTTTCTGGCCCTTTCCCAGATAAAGCTTTGTAAACCATAATTTCACACCAAGACCAAAACCAAAACAAAAAACACCTTTAGTGGCATCAAATAATACATTATTTGCAATATTAAGATATTAAATATTTCTTTCACAATTAAAATACTTATTCTCATTTCCATCCTGAAAATACAAATCCTTGAACATTTGTTCTTCTTAAGAAAGTGGGGAAAAAAGTGGGCACATCTGTATTACTGGAGACTGTAAATATAAATAGGATATTCAGATAAGGAATGAGACACTGAAGCAGAATATTTTTTGTCTATATCGAAGCCATATAACAATTTTGAAGGTTCTTCCTTATAATGAGCGGAATATTTATTTAATTATATGTTTAGTTATTTTGTCCTCAAATCATAATTTAATTGAGATTCTTAATAAAAACTAGTTTGGGCACATGGATTATAGCCTGCAAAAAAGAAATAAAAGGGAACTAGTGGTAAAGAGGGATGATAATGTTAGATTTCACCAAATTTAAAGCCTCTGAAGGATTCTACCTTGATGGTCATCTGATTCTCTGGCCCATCTTGTTTCAATAAGGGCTGAAGCAAATTACCTCTGGTCCTCCACCTCACTCTGAATAAAGCATAAGTCAATTTTTTTCTTTTCTTTTCTTTTCTTTCACTCCAATTCTCCATCTTGATGTCTCTGAACCCAGGCTGCTAACATGATTTTGACAACGGGTTGCATCTTTTTAAAGATAATTTTGATTTCAAGAGTCTTCAATCTTAGCCTGTGCTTAGACGTATTAACTCAATTCCTATGATTCATTAGAAAATATACCTCTCTTTTCCTGATCGCTCCAACTCAGTTCACTATCATATTTCTAATCCTAGAAGCAGTCAGGCAAATCTTTACATATTTCCTTTCTTGGTTGAAATATGTATTGGGTTATGAATATGATATAAAGCATAATAGGTATTCAATAAAAACTGGTTAGGCTTCTTTTTCAGGAACTTGATGTTTCATTATCATGCAATAACCACTGTCATCACCATGATCACTATTTTGGCATTCAATTAAATTATTCTCTAAACATGTTTATTGAATATTGAGGGAAATTTTTTAAAAAATGTGTTTCATTAAATGCTGAACAGAAGGATAGATATAGATATAAAGTACATAGGACATGAATTCTGTCTTAAAAGAGTTTAGAGTTTGGTGAGGGTAACAGTTGTGAAAACAAATCAATTACAATGTAAAATTAAACAAAAAATGGTAAAAGAAGTGCATCAGAGTGTCATGACTAGGATGATGAAAACAGAATTAAGTTTAAGAGTTTATGAAGTGTTTAATTAAGGACACGGCATTTGAGTTCAAACTTTGAGAATGAAAATCATGTAACAGTAAGGCAGGAAGATGTTAAAATACAACGTGTGATTTGGTGAGGAGTCATTGGGACTGGAGCAGAGGGCTTTGGGGCTGTAGTAGGAAATGTGTCAGAATTGAATGTCACCTCTGTTCTGATTCTGGCAGACACAAAGCAACCAGAATGAATGGCCTGCTTTGTGGGGTATATGGCACGCCAGGGAGTATCTATTACAGTGAACCAAGCTTTGTCCTTTTCCTGGCATGCCATAAATTGTAGGCACTTGTAGAATGGGGTTGTAACCCAGGAACTCCTTTGAGGCCTCTTTCTTCTTTTTTCAAAAGTGCGTACTTTCCTGACAACAGGATCAGGACTTTGGTGTCAAGTCTTTGGCCTAGGATGTTCCTGGAACACTTTTGCCAGAGTTGTAGATCCTCCTACATAAGCTGGCTCCCCTGTGGGGGACTCTCCAGCATGGCATATAGCCCTTACCTAGAGCCATAGAGCATTTCCTGATCAACTCCCCAGCTCCCCCTAGGAACAGAAGACCAGAGAAGAAGGAATGGATGAGAAAATGTCTACCTTATTTTCACCATATCCTTTTGATCTCCATTAGATCAATACTCCAGCTGCACAATCACATATAAATATCCTTATTGGTGGGGTAGAAACATTTTAGAAAGGAATTTTGATATAATGAAAACTGAGGTGAACATTCTAGTTACTGTAGACTTTCCCTTAAATCTCAAATCCCAAACCTTTTGGAATAATATCAAACCAAGTGAGAAGTCTCAAGAGAACTCTTTAGGGAGGTTGAGAAAGGTGTTTGCAAAATGGGGAGAGTAGTACATTAGTCCTCAGCCTAGTGGCAAGCTCTGTATTTCACATCCAGAGTGGGTCATTTTTTTTTTTTAACATTCCACTTCCTCTATAATAATCATAATATGAAGCAAAAGTATAAGCCAAAAATAAATGCAGACTGTGGAAAATTTTTATTGAGCTTTATATGCATAATTACGCCAGTAAAAAAAAAATAAAAATAAAATATCATAGTACCAAAAAAAATGAAATGAATTAATACTTCTTAATTAATACATATTTTGAAATACATCTACATATTGGTCTATCACAATAATGACTAATGTTACTGTTTTACATTATTAAGTAACAAAAAGAAAGCAATTTTAAAAGAATAAATGTCAACTTTATAGGTATTAGAAGGCAATAAAGTATTTCATGTGTGAACTAAAATGTGTAGTTATCAAACAAAAAATACTACCTTCTGCAATTTGTACCTGTTTCACTGTTTTACATTTAAAATACAAATACAAACTCCAAATTGTCAAAATGAATGACACAACTGAAATAATGTGTGACGTTTCTTTGCCATTATGATCATTGTGCTATCATTGTGGTGGTGGTGGTTGTTGCTTTTAGAAGAGAGAGCTTGCACTGACAGGAGAGCAGTGGGGGGAGAGGGGCAGCGGGAGAGGGAGAGAGAGAATCTTAAGCAGGCTCCACACCCAGCATGGAGCCCTACATGGGGGTCGATCTTATTATCCTGAGATCCTAACCTGAGCCAAAATAGGAGCTGGACACTTAATGGACTGAGCCACCTGGGCGCTCCTATCATTGGCTTTTTCAATCTGCTATTTAAATGTAGTACCACAAAAGTTGGAGACACAAACCATATTTTAAGTGAGCTCAAAATTGTCCAAACTATTACGAAGTTACTCTCAAAATGAATCAATGTAGCTGACTCTATCTCTGGCAGGGGGCAGCTGTATAAATAGGAATTCCCTAAATTAATGTCCTTATACAATACAACATTTGCTAAGGGATAAGTCATAACAATGTGCTATTTTGAAGCCTACCCATGTATTATTAATTTTCAGAAAGAACTGCAGCAAATTATTTAGAACTTAGACAAAAGATTTTTTTCAAGAGGAAGATTTTATCACTGACATGTTTAGAATTGTCAGAGCCTGGTGATAATTGAGAATCGACTTTTGCCAGTTATATTATTGTTTTTAAGATGGCCTACACAAAGCACTCTTCCTTATTGTCTTACCCTCACTGCTACTGTCCTAGCTAAATGGTTGCTGAGCTGCAGAAATGTGAATGTTCTTTTGAGCTGGTCAGAGTAGAGCACAAGGGATATGGGGAGAACTTGAGATAAGCACCCAGGAATAATAAGCATAGGGAGGGCACGGATTGCATGGAGCACTGGGTGTGGTGTAAAAACAATGAATACTGTTACACTGAAAAGAAATAAAAAATTAAAAAAAATAAGCATATATGTGTAGATAGGGACTGAGTCTGCTTTTCACCTGGGGTGTATGAATTTTCTGGGGTTCAAGTAGATGCCACAACATTGAATTTGACTCAAGTCATTCGGAATGACTGCAGCCAGGAAAGTGTTTTGTGTGGGAGAGAGAACTCCAGGAGAAAAAGTCAAGATGTGTGGCAGATGCCGGAGATTAAGCAATTGGCTAGAGAGAATGTCATCCGTGTTGGAGAAGAATGCAGCGTGATGGTTTCAGGAAGTGATCTTTAGAGAGATAACCTATGGAAGAATCCATATTTGTTTATCGGCCATGATACGGCAGTGCCCAAGTTAAGAATTTCAAGGTGCAATGGTTAAATAAAATGATATTACTCCTTTCCTTCTTCTTTCTCTTCCTTCCTGGCCCTCCTTCTTCTGAAGAAGTCAGAGAAATGGAAGTGAAAGATGAAGGTTGAAATTATAACACATCCTCACCTCCTCTTCCTTGTTGCTGCTCCCCAATCCATAGATCAAGTTTGGGTTCTAAGGAGGAGATAATCTTAGAATGGATTTACAGTAGGCTGGATTTTATTGAAAAGGATCTTTTGTTTTCAGACCTGAAAGTGACCTACAAATCAGCCAAGTGCCCGTAGATCTGATGGAGCCTGCTTCGAGGCAATGGTAAGGAAAAATAAAGTGGCACGGTTGAGCTCAGCCCATCAACAAACTGGTGGCAGTAAAATCCTGTTCCTAAGCTATACCAGTCTGTTGATGATATAAGAGGTGGACAAGCCTTCGTTGTTCCTCTGGGACCATTATTACATCTTTGTGTTTATTCATAACAGCTGCAGATTTGGGAGGTCTTCCTCCTTTGAGTCTCTTGACTTCTGCTCCACCAACACAATCTTTTAAGTCTTTATTTGATGCTTAACTTCCAGTGGTCTTACAATCAGACTTGGGGGCAGGTAGATTTGCAGTCTTGTAGCTCTGTACTCACCTCCTTAGTTACTCTGAAAACCCCAGATGGCAGGCAGAGTGGCCTTTGTAGAGGGACAAAGGGAGAACTTAGTTCTCTCCTCTTCCTTGTCCTCCTTTCCCAGTCCACCCCACACATGGCTTCATGTGAAACCGACCATCATTTCAGCTTCCCTTTAAGATTAGTTCCCACAAGGAGTCCACACCTTCTGCTCTAGGAGCTTCTGTGCAGCGCGGGACTCTGCCCTATCAGGAGGCAGCAGCTAAGCATTCAGCGCGCTTTTTCCTCCCTGCTTACTAATGCTTTGCTTAAGCTCCTCTAATTCCCTTTTCTGCCTCTGCGACACCTGGAGTGTTTTCAATTATCTCAAGGAGTATCATGTAATTCTCAAAAAATTCTTTAGGCCAAATCAAATTTTAAAGCACTTTAATTTAAATAACAAATCTATGCTTTATGGCATTTTAATGAGGATAGTACACGGCAAAAATAGTTTGAGGGGTGTTATGACACAAGTGTGGATACTGATTTTTTTATATTGTTATCTCTTTCAAATTAAAAAAAAAAAAAAACAGCTCAAATGCTTTGATGAGTACCTGAATGTTGCAGGAAGGGGTCTGGATGACATTCCTGTGCAGGGATGAATGATAATGTAGTGAGTACATAATGGAGCCAGAAAGAAGGGAGGGACAGGTGAGACCTTTGTTAAATTATGGGAACTGTTTTGAGTTGAGATAGAAATTTGCTGCCCTACAACTTTTATCTGCTTTTTTTTTTTTTTTTTAAGATTTATTTATTTATTTTGAGAGCGAGAGAGCATGAGTGGGAGAGGCAGAAAGATTCCCAAACAGAATTGGTGCTGAGCAGGAAGCCTGAGGTAAGGTTTGATCTCACAACCCTGAGATCATGACCTGACTGGGAACCTACCGTCCATCCTTTAACCAACTTTGCCTCTGCCAGGTGCCTCTGCCACACACTTTTTAAAATTTAGTACATTATACTTGTGAAGTATTGTTCTAAGGACTTTGTGTATATTATTTTATTTAATATGTACAATAGCCTTATGATGCATACACAATCATTGTCCCTACTTTACAGATGAGGAAACCAAAGTTTAGTATGCTCATCTGAGGAACAGTTTGCAGATGCAAGCAATTCTGAATCCTTCTCCTCCTCCTCTGTGCTGCAAACTTACCCTAGAGTTCTTCCATAATACATCCCTGTTTATTTTTAATAGCGAAGTAAAAGTATTTCTGGTAAGCCCATGTTCCTTAGTCAGGGGGAGTGGAGGTAATGATGTAGGTTTTGCTACCCTTTATTTAGTACTTTCTATATATTAGTAACTTTTTTAAAAAAGATTTTATTTATTTATTTGACAGAGAGAGAGAAAGAGAAAGACAGGGAGAGGGGGACCCAAGCAGGGGAGTGAGAGAGGGAGAAGCAGGCTTCCCGCTGAGCAGGGAGCCTGAGGCAGGACTCAATCTCAGGACCCTGGGATCATGACCTGAGCTGCAGGCAGACGCTTAACGACTGAGCACCCAGGCACACCTATGTATCAGTAACTTCACTGACGTAATTTCTAAACATCTCAACTGTTCTGTAGTTAAAAGAAAGTGTGATGGAGCCAGCTCATACCAGCTCAGGAGAATAAATTGTTAGATTTTTCAGGACATTTTATGAGCCAGTTGATTAATATTATTATTATTACTAAAAGTTGAATTATGTAAATTTATATTACAAATAAATTATATTCAATACAAAGGTAATAAATATTAAAAACCCATGACTTTTAAATTATTTTAGTACACTGAACTATAAATTATACTCTTGAGGTTATTTATGTTCATTGTGTCTGTCTAGTGGAAACACTGTATAGTGGTAAGCCGCTGTGTTTCTCTTCTCTTTCCAACTCTCTGTTAATTGATATCACATAGAAAATTCCAAATTGTCCATGGTGGGAGTATAAATCAGGCTTATTATATACTTGTTGATCATCCAGATCTAATAGAGTGATACCATTAATGTAGATTAAACCTAAATGTTGAAAGTACTACTACAGGATATCCTTTACCTAATCTCCATTATAAGAGAAAACAGCCAACCATTTCTGGCTTCTGTGTATCTGTTATTGTGTGAATAGGGCAAGAAGTTTAGGAAACAGTCTTCCAATAGTTGAAAACTATCATTGGATGCAGTAAAGGACTTACTCATATCATTGACAAATGAGTGAAATTCTAACCTAAGTCTTCACTGTTTTGTTTTTTCTTGCTCATTAACATAAATGATATCAACTAACATTTATATTAGGATTACACTTGTTTGTCGAAGATATGAATGATTACTTTGATGAACTGGATAATAATAAAGAATTTATTCATATTTTGATATTGTGATACTGTTACTGATGATAAGATTATAAAAATAGTGGATTTTTAAACAAAGCAAGTCATATGGAAGTTATTATGGTTGTTTAAAGTTGGCAAAAGGAATATTGTATATCTTGTTATTTATTAGTTATCCATATCAAACATTTATAGTAAACTTATATGTATAAATCTGTAAGCATTTTCCCCAGAGAGCTCCTACTGAATATTCATCCACATACCCTGGTTGTGAGAATTGCTACCTGTGTTTTATAGATTAGAAGACTGAGATTTAGTTATCACTGGTCCACTTGTTAGTGATAGAGATCTGACCAACCAGAACTCAATATTACCCAACTTTCAAATACATACTCATTTCTTCAACATTCTCATTCCAGATTGATACTTAAATGTATTATACTGACTTTGCCTTCACCTTTAGTTTTGTATCTGCAAGGCCAGGTGAAATCCTTTTGTGTCTTTCCACATCCCGCCTGCAAGTCTTCAACTTCAGACGAAGGTGATCACCACCTCACACCCATGGGTTTGGCTGCTTCACCATCCTTCTGTGCCCTCTCCCCACTATCACTGCCAGAAGCCAAATGACTATGAAAAGAGAACAGGTGTTGAAATAAAGAGGGATCAACGTTCAGATCTTCACTGGATCACTTCCTAATGTGTGATTAACACTGAGCGAGTCACGTTGTAAGCTTTACTTTCCCACCTTTTAGGTTTTGGCCAAGATAAAGGAAAAGGAACCAGATTTAAACTCTCTCCTGAAACAATCAGAAAAAAAAAAAAAAAAAAAAAAAAAAGGACAAAATATTTGAAAAACCTGGATCAGAACCTGGACATCAGAAAGTGAAGGACTATGATCCCTAAAAGACAGGAAACAAATGAAATAAGCCTTAAATTTGTCTCAGTGTACTCTGTTGAGAGAGTCGGAAGGCAGGGTAATCCCAGGGATTCTCTGGGTTGGGGAGACGGAGGTAAATGTCTGGGGAGAACAACATGATCAGAGTTCACAGAATAGAGCACCAGAGCATATTACAAATAAAGAGAATACAAAATTTTAAAAATGATTCAATTTATAATGAGACCAAGAACATCAAACAACTAGGTATAAATCTAAAGAAAAATGTATACTTAATTATTCACTGTAAACTCATATGAACTATTGAGAAAATTTAAAGAATACCCAAATAAATGGGAAGATATACCATATTTATTAATTAGAAGACTCAATACTGTTAACACGTCAAGACAACTTCACTATCACCAGAATGACTAAAAAAAGAAAAATCATCACTTCCAAATGTTGGTGAGAGTGTGGAGCAATGAAAACTCATGCATCACTGGTGAGAGACAAATTATTAAATGACTTTGGAAAAGTGTTTGGAAAATCTGCTAAAGCTGACCATGTGCATGCCTATTATCCAGCAATTATGCTCCTAGATATTTAACTAAAAGGCATCCATATGTTCACCAGAAGATATGTATTGCAACATTCTAGGAACTATGCATAAAAACCCCAAACTCAAAACTACACAAATGGATAGCAACGGTAAAACATACAGATAAATTGGAGTATACTTCCATGCTGGAATACTGTACAGCAATAAGAATGACTCATCTAAAACTACATGCACCAATATGGGTGAGTCATAAACACATAAGGTTGGGGGGCCTGAGTGACTTAGTCAGTTAAACGTCTGAGTCTTGATTTTGGCTCAGGTCATAATCTCAACGTCCTGGGATCAAGCCCTATTTCAGATCCTGCACTCAGCAGGAGTGTGCTTGGGATTCTCTCTCTCCCTCTCCCTCTGCCCCCACCCCTAATAAATAAATAAATATTTTAAGAAAAAACACATGATGTTGAATGGCATAAAAGAAAATACAGTATATGATTTATATGATTTCACCTCTTTAAATATATTATTTAAAAATATTTTTTAAATTTTTACAAAATTATTCTGTGTAGTTACTTTGGGTGTAAGTGACTAGAGGAAACATTTAAAAAAAGTCTTCTGGGTGCTGATGTTCTGTTTCTTGATTGAAGGGCAGGCTAAGGCTACATGGGTACTTTTTGTTTGAGAAAATTAATGGACCTATATGCTTTAAATATGTGCACATTTCTGTGTGTAAGTTATACTTTAATAAAGTTTTTAAAATACTTGGCATCTAAAGTTTCAGCTTTATACCCCTCTGCAGAAAATGCTACATCTCTAAAACCCTAAAATTAGAAAATGTTTCATAACCAGAGAACAAAAATAAAGCTAGCATAGTTCTAAATAGCATATTTTAGATTATTTGCTACAATAGTTGGTACATTGACAAATACAATTTCACAAACCTACTTCAGTTTTTTGACAGCTCATTTTCTCTTTTAAAATTGCTTCTTTTCTAATTATAAACATAAAATAGTTATTGTAGAAAATTCTAAAAGGTATAGAAAGGTAAAGGGAAGATTATAGAAATAACTTGTAAATAACTTATACTGTACTAAGTGCAATATTTCAGCATCTACATCATTTCAAATATCTCTCTGTATAATTGTCTAAATTTATAAATATATACAGTTCTGGTTCTTTGCTCCAAATATTAGATGCATACTTTATATCCCATTTTGTGTGCTGCCTTTTCATACAAGTAATTATGGTGTGAGAATATAAATGTAATTCTAACATTTTCCTAAACACAATTTTAATGGATATATAATAATCCATCATATGAATACACTAAAATTTAGTTATCAATTTTAATATCTGGGAGCATTAATTTGATTTCAAGTGTTTTGTTATTATAAAGAACATTTCAGTGAACATCTCTGCACATAAATCTTTACTTATACTGTGTACTTAGAATAAATTTATCAAAGATAAATTATTAGGTGTGAGTTTTCAAAGCTTCTTCAATAAATACATAAGATTATTTCTGAAGATTCTGGACCAATACTAATTCTTAAAATTATGTAGAAGAATGGCAGTTTCTCTAAACCCTTGCCAAAAAAGAACATTTTAGTTTTTGTGGATTTTGATATTTGCAAAAATAATGATAGGTAAAAATAGTATCTCACTGTTTTAATTTTTCTTGATCATTGATGAAGGCAAATATATTTTACATGGCTATTAGCCCCTTGTGTTTCTTCTTTTAAGCATTGTGCCTTAAGGTGGGATAAATTGTTATAATGAGCAAAGAGGTTTCTTTTTCACCCTCACCAGCAGGTATTAAGTTGGTAGGTGGACATCCTCCACATGGTAATCCAGCAACCCAGGCTCCTTTTCTCTGATGGCTCTGCCATCCCTGGGAGCCTTATTGATGAGGCTGGGTCATGCCACACACAGGCTTCAACAGGCAGAATGGGGAGGTGAGTGGGGAGCAGGCATGCTGACTCTCTGAAAAGCCCTGGCCTTAAACTGGTATGTCATTTCTACTCCTATCACATCAGCAAGCACTTAAAAATGTGGCCATGAGGGAAACTGGGAATGAGTCTAGCCAAGTGCCAGACTAGAATTCTGTCAGTAGTGAAGAAAGGATGGATTTTTGTTGGTCAGCTGGCTGTCATGATTTGCTTTGTCCATCAGAATTAGAAGATTTAATGAGTATCTCTCACAAAATCTTTATACAAGAACAATTAAAAAAATTGTTGTACATGTCACAAACATGTTTTCCAATTTATCACATTTTTACCTTCGAGTTGTAGGAATGCACAGCACCCTTTATTTTTTATAATAATAATATAAATTATCTCCTTTGAGTGTCCTTGAATTGCTTTTACATGTAGCATTTAATTTCCTACCCTCAAGAGCTATAACAAGAGTTATCTCCAATGTCTCTTTTTTTCTAACAGCTTTAGTTCTCCCATTAATTTTTTAATATCTTGGAATTAATTTGGATGAAGAAGCACTGGTGAGGAGTGATCATTTAACTACATACGTATTTTCCCAGCAGAGTTTATTGAATAATCTTTCTTCAAATATTTTGTGACGCCATCATTATCATACACTAAATTACTATATATGACTTGTTTATTTCTGAGCTATCTAGTCTGCTCTCTGAGGTGTTAAGTCTTCTCTCAGAACCACATGTTTCTAAATAATGCATCTTTTTATTTTTATATTCATAACAAATTTTTCCCAAAATTTCTTGGCTATTTTGTCAGAACAAACTCGAATTCACCTTTTAAGTTTCCAAAACATATTAATATCTCTATCTATATATCATCTATTTTCTCGTTGAGATTCTTATTGAATTGCTTTCAAAATGTAAATTAATTTGAGAACAATAACATTAAGATATTCAATCTCTGCAACTCAGAAATAGAGGATATCTTTCATTCATTCAGGTGTTTAGTGTTTTGTTTTTGTTTTTTAAATATCCCTTGGTAAGGACTCAGTGTTTTTCCTTTTACTTGTATAGGAGGAGAGTTGTTTGCTTGTACCAAGAGTTAATAGCCACAAGTAGCTGGGTAACACAATGAACATGTATTGAGCTCCTATAATGTTTCTGGCACTGTGCTAGTTATTGAGATTACAAAAATTGAAAAGATGTAGTACTTTTCCTGAAAGGATTTACAGGTCCAGTGACTGAGGCAAAAATATAAATGTATTATTATTACGTATCAAACACAGGATCACAAAAAAGAAGATGTATTTAGAAAACATTTGTAGAATATCTCTTCATAAACTTTCCTTCCCACTTCTTCCCATACAAACAGAACACCTGCTGAGTGTTCACAGTGTTATATTCCCTCTTTGATCATCAATAGGAGAGCAGGGGTATCATGCAACTGACAAACGGACAAGATTAAGACATTGACGACAACACTAGCTCCTTTATAAATGGTATAAATATCTCACCATTGGATAATTACAAATCTATCACAAATATCAATTGGCAAATGTTGGATAATTCAAGAGAGAAGCTTAAGGTGATAATTATTCTATTTAGCCAATCTTGTTCTTAATCTCCACAGTTTTTTTTTAATTACTTTTCTGTATCTGATGATTTTTGAAATTTAATTCTTAAGTCTTATTCTTACCCAATCATTTCCCTATTTCCTATAAGCAAGTGCTGATTTTCCCAGTTTTGATAAACTTAAGAAACCGTGATAGAGAAAATAAAAGCAGATATTTGAGAAGAGTGTCAGGCTGTATTAAAACGATAATAAGAGGCAAAACCCAAAGCAGAGCCTCTTGCTGCTTTGCCCTGCCTGCAGCCTGCTGGGCAGCGCTTCCCGTCGCTCACCTGTGTTGATGCTTGCTCACGGGGGGGGGGGGGGGGGGGGGGGGGGGGGGACGTTTTACTCCCCTCCCAGGAGAACTCTTCCAGCTTCACATCTGAAATTGCGACTGAAAAGATGTGATTAGGTAAAGTCTCGAGAAACTGAGTTGCTTCCTTTCTGAGATTCCTTCATCATGAGCTTTTTTCAGAGCATGTATTGGTAGACCCTGGTCATTTCCATAAGTTGTCTCTAAAATGTTGCTGACGGCCTCAGAAAACTAGAGCTAATTATTTTATTCAAAGAAGCTGGCGACAGATGGTGACTACACGTATCATGGTGAGCAATGAGTAATGTATAGAGTTGTAAAAATCAGTATGTTGTACACCTGAAACTAATATAACATTTATGTCAACTATACTTTAATTAAAAAAAGAGGCTAACCTGGCTGAAACAAGTGTCATTAAAACCTGCACCTCTGTAGGAAAAATGAACAAAATTCTCCACATTTTAAAAGGAAATATCGTTCACAGCTTTTATTTATTTTTTTAACCTAAAATATTGGAAATATTTCCCCAAAACTCAGACTGATGCCCAATTTCTCAAATTAATATTATAGTTCTGACAGGGCAGGTCCTGTGCCTTAATAGATCTCTGATCTTGGCACACTAACTCAGGATCTGGGATGCAGTGAGTGCTCAGTAAATGTGGAGTTGCATTTAATTAAACCAAGCCCCTCTCAATCTCTCAAGCTAAAGTTTTCCCTTACAGTTGAAAGTTAACTCTAAACACTAGGGAATAAGGAAACATTTTCAACTTGGTTTCATATTTGTGCCTTTAAAATTCTTAATAGTCATACTAGAATTCTAAATTATAATTTTTGGAACTTTAATATAATACACTACCATTCCAGCAGTATCTGTATGATGACAAAAGGTCTGCAGATAATATATTCTCTAGAGTCTATGACATTAATGTAGTCTCTTTAGCCTCTCTCTGGGTACATTTAGAATTCCCTCCAGGGAAAAGATGTAGATGTTTTCTGTTTCCTACTCTGTCTTCCCAAGAACATGCTGGTGCATAATAATGCTGCTGTTAGTACTTGTGATACAGCCATCCGCTCTAAAGGTATTAGTAACCAGGGAAAAGGAGTCTCTAAATGAGTTGTAATGGAGATTACAAACAATAAATTAAAATAAAGGGACGCAAACAAACGGAAACCTTCCACAATAGTATCCAGATGTGGGTAAGTATGATAAACTAATTTTAATTCATTTTTCTGTTTAAATGTTCAGAGTTGGAAGAGAGTAATCAAAAGTGTAAAAAAAATTATAAAGAAATGAGATAGAAGGCAAGTTATGCTATGTTTGCAAATTTTAGATCTAAGATAGCATCTTAAGGTGAGGAGTAGAACATGTGTCCTTTAAAGGGTAGGGGGGATAAAGACAAAATTCATGAGGTTGCAGTAACACTTTCTCTTCTAAGCCAGCCTTCAGCTACTTGTCTATTTGCCATCACTCATTTTTGACTCCTGTACTCTACCTCTCTAGACATGACGTTTCCTTTCAGCCACTCTCTCATTGCACCGTAACTTTATCTCTTCCAACAAGCCACTGCTTTCATATGGACTATAGCTAACTCTTGGTCACTCTGTTTCCCTAGTTGGCACTTGAGCATTTTTCTGGTTTTGTCCTGACATGTCCCCTTGTCACCATGATGATACACAGATGACCCAGTTGTAATGAAGACACCATTTAAAGACTAGAGTATTTTGTATATAATCCTGCCTAAGAAATAAAGAAATACTCTTTATTGCTTTTTTAATGTCATTCCGCTGAGCAGGGAGCCTGAGGTGGGGCTCAGTCCTAGGACCCTGGGATCATGACCAGAGCCAAAGGCAGAGGCTTAAAAACTGAACAACATAGGTGCTCCAGGAAAGAAAATTTTATCATTGATGTTATTGGAATTGCCAGCTACCTTTATTGAATACTCCCAAGGCAGATCTTTCCCATCTGTTCTGTTCTTGGCACCTTACTATTGGGCGACAATTTTTTTTTTCTTTTTTGAGAGAGGAAGAGGAGGGAAAGAAGCACAGGGAGAGGGAGAGAGAGAATCTTAAGCAGGCTCCTTGTCTAGCACAGAGCACAACACAGAGTGATTTCATGATCCTGAGATCATGACCTGAGAGGAAATCAAGAGTGGGACGCTTAACTGACTGAGCCAGCCAGGAGCCCCATGGGAGATGATTTTTATGGGTGTCTTGTATTTTTTTGTTTTTGTTGTTGTTGTTGTTGTTTTGTAAGCTGATGCAGCTTATTTGTTCTTTTCTGGGGTGTGCATGTATGTTCTAGACTATCTGAGCCTCAAATCAGGCTCCCATCTTAGCAGGGAGTCTGCTTCTCCCTCTCCCACTCCCCTTGCTTGTGTTCCCGCTCTTGCTGTGTCTCTCTCTGTCAAATAAATAAATAAAACCTTTGAAAAAAAATTCTTTCCTAAAACAAAACAAAAACTTTTTTGCTCTAATCTTATATTTGCTGCCATCACAGCTGAGTGTTGTTTCAATAGTATATGTGCAATACTCAAATTAGCACATTATTATTTTTCTTTAAATAAAAATTGTATATATGTCAAAATTAATTAGGGGAACTTCCAATTAGACAATCAATCTTCCAACACACAGGGAAAAGAGTAATTTTGCAACAGTTCATAATAATTCAAGCTCATTTCGGGTGCAGTTTGGATTTCCAACTCATGAAGGACTATGTATTTCTTGTTTAAACAGTTAATAGCACAATTATTAAAGTTGAAGAAACAGAACTTGAGGTACTTCATTTCTGCCATTCTTTGTGACTATTTAAGTTTTTAATTGTGTCTAAAATGTTTTCCACTGCAGACATTTGAAAACTGCTAGAATTAATCCTGAGGAGGGAATGCCAAAAGTTCTGGAATTTATTGTGAAATGAGGATCACTATCCTTCACATGTAAGATTTTCCTAATAATTTGAGTAGCTGTTGCTTTATGAGAAAGAAATGTTTTCAAATTAAAATTAATAAAAAGTGTTCTTTAATGTAGGATAAGTGAAGATTGACAAGTCTATCAATACTGTTCGTTGAGAATGAATATGCAAAAAAGTCAATTGTCACAAAATTATTGGCAAATTTGTAAAAGGTGGGTTTTGAAATACACTTGATCTTAGCCAAAAAGCTGAGAAGTTAAAATAAGTCTTGAAATAAAAACTGTAATTTTATTATTAGTTGCTGTGACAGGTCATTATGTAGCTCAAGTCCTTATACCTTTTTCAAAAACAAAATTATTGTAATTAAACAATATAAACATTAGCATTGTCCATTTTCTGTTCTGTACTATTATCATTATTTTTAATTTTAAAATTTTATAGGCATGATTGTATGCATGAAGTAAAATAAAAGAAAAATGTCACTGTCTATACTTCTTTTCTGACCATCAGTATCATTTGTTTCACTTTACTGAACAGTTTTATTATACAGAGGAGACATATATATATACATATATGTATCTTCTCTGGATGTCAAATCACTTGGACCATCAACAGAAAGCCAGCATGGAGATAATGACCAACCATTTTTCTAAATAAAAAGAAATTATTCTTAAGGAACAAGACTGAAAGCGACTAAAATTCATAGGAGTTGGGTGGGACTGTTGTTAAGAAAGCCACGCTGCAGAGGGAAAGTGGAATTCTCTGGCACACGTGGGATACTGGAATGTTAAAATTGTTTTTTACAATAGCTCAAAATTAGTCAATGTTCCTCATGCTATTAGTTCCCTTCTATTTCCCCATCCAAGCTGTCATTTAGGAATACTTGAAACAATCTATAAAACCTAATAATTATCTATTAATAAGTCCTTATTGTATTCTATTTTATTAATATGTACCTTACTTGATTTAGTTGTCACAGATTCAATTATTATACCCATTTTACAGCCCAAATAATTTTATGAAACATCCTCTTTCTGAGTAATTGGAACTGTTATGAAGAGCCCCAGAAAAAATGCACTGCAGCCTCTAATCACACATTAAAAGAAATGAGGCAGGATTTGCAGAACTAGTGACTAAAACATGTAAATAATTAAATGGTACATACAACTGGAATATTGTCTGCTTTCACTGGACTTGTATTTATTGTTAGAAAAATGTATATTACAGAAGTAGTGAAATTGTACTTCCCATACAGATAGGTAAATTATACTTATTGTTATACATGTTAGATTTAGAGAAAAAAACAGGATCACACATGGAATAGATTTCTTCTCCAATTTTCCTAAGAATGATGTCATTTCATGTAATCTTCAGTTTAAAGATATTTTATTGTTTCTTTTGTCATATAAACATTCACATATAGACAACTAAATTTCCATAAGTATGACACTTTAAAGATTTTCGTAAATAAATTGAGTAATTATGCCATATCATAGTTAATGAAGCATTGCAATTGTCATCTCTTTGAGGTTGCATGAAATTTAGTCTAACATGGTAGAGATGAGAAGGTAAGTTGATTTATTGCCTCCTCCATCCCTTTCTAATAAAAGTAAAGATATAGGTATTTTTCTTTGAGTAACTGAAAATTATGGAATAAAACATAAGAAAACCTGCAAATATTGATAGGTCCTAAATCTCTCAATATAAATGAGAAAAGACCTCAATAGTGCAATATATCTTCCCAATGGGCAGAAAAATAAATAAATAAGAACAGAATGGTTCCAAATATTATTCCACCAGATTCCCCTCATATTTTATTTATAATTACATCACTTAAAATAGAAACAATGATAAAAATAAGATGGTAATACGAGGGAAGTAGAATTAGAAACCTTAATATGGGAGTAAACACTACTGGAACTCTTCAATAAACAAAGAACAGCTATAGATAGAATTGAGGCATTAAAGACATCCTCTGCTTTGTAAGGAATTTATCACTACATTTCAAAGTTCTTCTTGCCTTATTTAATGTGATTTTACCTCTTCCTAAGGGTATAAAAAATAAGGAATATTAAGAGAGAAGTAACTTATGGTCAGTCTTGGAGCTAGACAACCATCAACCCTACATTATCCAGGCATCTCCTAAAACCCTTTAAAAGTTTCTGATCCCTTAGGTAAAGATGTAGATCCCCAAAGGAACTAACCAGAAGAGAAGAAATATAATCAGTTTCTTACTCTCATTAACTCCTGCACAGACCAAGTCCTTGTTAGAATACTCCTAATAACCTGACTTATTTAGAACCTTCTTATTAACCATTTCTCTCCCTCTGGGACACATACATGCACACCCCAGAAAAGACCGATTTGGAGAAAGAAAAGAAGTTAGCTAGATCCATGAAAGTTCAGCCTAAAGAAAGAATGCAGGACTTGAAGTAATTTGTAGACAGTCCCAAGCCATCTCTCCAGACCATGGGAATGCAACCCCCTTTAAAGTGGCTGTTATGGGATGAGTTGTGTCTCCCCCACCAAAAATAATTCAAATGTTGAAGTCCTAACCCCCAGATTCTCTAAATATGACCATAGTTGGGAATGGGTCTCTAAAATGGTGACAGAGTTTAAAATGAGGCCATCAGGGTGGCCTTAATCCAGAATGACTGATAATCTTATAAGAATAGGAGGTTAAGACATAGATGTGTATATAGAGAGAAGACCACGAAAAGGCACAGGGAAAAGATGGCCATCTACAAGCCAAGGGAGAAAGGTTTTAGAAGAAACCAACTCTGCTAACACCTCAATCTTTCATTCAACAAATGTTTTTTGAGGCTCTGACACGAACTATGCTGAGTTTCCAGGTTAAATATATGACTATGATAATGAGCCCTTCAGCAATGTCAACTTTCTAAGATTTCATGGGTGAAACATGATATATGCAGATATCAAAAAATCTAGGACTCTGCTTCCAAATAACTAATTCTCCCGGAACTCTGCCTTCCTTCTCCTATATATTTTAGAGTTTCTTCCCCTAATCCCTTATTTGAATTATCTATAAACCACACTGGCAATCCTGAAAGCCTTCTGACCTTTAAAGAAACACCTGCACAGATGTCCCCCCCACTAATAAATAAGGAAATGCAAATTTAAAAAATAGTGAAAAGTAATTTTTTAACCCTTCAGATTTTCACAGTATAGAAGGTATTATGTCTAAATTATCTATAGAACTATTTTCAAAATGCATTAACATTATAGTAGTATTCCTTGAGATATTATAAGTGATGCACAAACAATGAGATATTTTATTTTGCAAACTGTAGATTAAAGAGAAAAAACAAGTATTTTTACTGCATTAAATTATGGGGGATCTTTAATCTCCTAATGTACTTCAAGAATCTCTAAAGCAGTGGGTATCAGTGTTAGCTACACATTAAAATCACCAGGGGATTTTTTAGAAATTCTGATGCCTGGGTCTGACCCAGAGATTCTAACTCAATTGGTATGATGTGTGGCATGGACATCGGGATTTTTAAAACTCCCCAGGTGACTTTACTATGCAGCCGAAGTTGAGAACCTTTGTACTCTGCATAGGGAAAGAAATAGAAGACGTAGCATTTCCCAAAAGTAGATAGCATAGAGCTAGTATTGTTATTGTTGTTGTTGATGATGATGAATATATTACTGATCACCTAGTAGCAACTTTTAAAATACCACTATTGAGGCACTTGGGTGGCTCAGTGGGCCTCTGCCTTTAGCTCAGGTCATGACCTCTGGGTCCTGGGATTGAGCCCCGCATGGGGCTCTGCTCGGTGGGAGCCTGCTTCCCCCTCTCTCTCTGCCTGCCTCTCTGACTACTTGTGATCTTTCTTGCTGTCAAATAAATAAATAAAATCTTAAAATAAAATAAAATAAAATACCACTATTTTCATGACATGGGTTAGAAAAAGGTATCTGGTTTGGAGAGATCACTGTTATTTTAAGAGTTGATGACACTCTTTCTAGTGGTCCCCATTGGATACTACTTCTGTCACATTTAGACTTATCTGATGCATTTAATATTGCTGATAATAGGATTTTGATAGTTTCATTGTGATCCCTGCATGTCTAAAGCAAAGTAACACTCAAAATCTGCAGATGGTCTGGGATTTTTATTGCTTAAGTGACCAAAATGCTTGAGTGTAAACCCATTGCACTACTATAAAAGACAGACTGAATTAGCAGCAGGTATCCCCTGACCAGTGAAGCTCAAATATATAAGTTTACAGAAATAGTAACACGTGGTCATTCCATTATGCACCTCTGTAGCAAATCCAGTGAAATTAAAGAACCCTACTCCCTCTATTCCTTCATCCAATGTTCCAACATTTTTTGATAACCAGGCAGACCACTAAAGAATAAGGATTTATAAATTCTGCTTAAGAAGACCTTCATGCTAATAAATAAATAAATAAATAAAGGAATAGGAAAAAAAAAAAAAAAAGAAGTCCTTCATGTTCAAGTTTATTTTCTCAAGTCTTGAAATTCCAAGTGTTTTGTGAGAACAAAAACAGAGGTACCGCTTCCCTATCCTTTTATGTTGATAAGGATATCTTTTCCAGTGACATCTACATATTCCAAACTTTTTCTTCCATACATCTTCCCCATCCCTGTTGATAATGCCAATATCTTTTCAGTTTCTCCGGCCAAAGTCATCCTCTGCTTCTCTCTATATATATAATTCCAACATCCAATTTATCTCCAAGTGCTCCATTCTCCAATATAACTAAAATGAGCCAAGTTCTCTTTTTCTTCACCACTATAGCTTTAATCTATGCCACCAGCTTCTCTCAGTTGGACCATGCTCCAGTCTCACAATACTCATTTTGCCTTGAGGTTTTCATACTGCTCACCTACATTGCAGCCATTTTTACTTTTATCTTTCCACTTAATACATATTTACTTTGCGTGTTCTATGTGATAGCAATAAGCACTCTTCTAGGTACCAGGGATTTAGTAATGATCAAAACAAAACAAAACATTAAGAGAACAAAACAAATATATTCTGCCCTTGAGAGGCTTAAATGCTAGTAGCAGAGCTAGACAATATGCTAGGCAAAAAAGTAATACATACTGTACATTAGTGATAAATATAAGAAAAAATAATGCAAAAAAAAGGGATATGAAATGTTGGAAAATGTGGAGGGAGGTTAAGAGTGAAATCTTTGTTAGGGTCTCAAGAAAGTCTCTTTTACGAAGATCACTAGTATAATCTTTTTGAGAAATAATTCACTTCCTATTATTCCTCTGTTTAAAATCTTTTATTGGCTTTCATTGAATATAAAATAAAAGCCAAACACGTCAACTATGGTCTACAAGGTTTTTTATAATCTGACTTCTCCCAACTGTCCTAACATCCTTTCATACTCATCCAAGCAAATTAACCTGTTCCTAGTATTCAAATATGCCTAACTTTTCCTATCTCAGTCCCATCATTCAGGTTGTAGTTCAAAAAATCAGTTCTTCATATTAGATAAATTTCCTTATCTACCATCGACTATCATATTTCTACCATAAACTATTCTATTTCAGTATCTTATTATTTATCATTTTCCAAAATTATTTTATTTGGTTGTTTGTTTACATGTTTATTATCTTTAATATTAGAACCAATTATAGAACTAATTATATTATTAGAACCAATTATAAACTTTGTGAATTTACTGAATTCAGGTCCCAACAGACTGTGAAACTCTGAAATTTGCATGCAGAGAGTTAATTGGGGAGTGCTCTTTGGAACATGTATGAGGGACCAAGGAAAGCACAATTTGGCAGGTGGAAAATCTGAACTATAATGCCAATGCAAAAGCAAACTCAGATACCAACAATAACTTGCAAGTTGGGGTGACCTTTTAAAGATGCCTCAAATCAAGATAAGGAGACCAAATGTTATATCTGCATTGATCTTTGATGGGATGAATGCTGTCTCCAGGGGAACACAAACCCTTAGGTGAGGCCACGGGCAATTCTCATAAAGGAACACAGCCGTGGAGAGCCAGTTCAAGATGGCAGCATAGGTCTTAAAACCACCTCCTCCCTTGAACACAACAAATCTATAGTGATATGTGTAACTGTTGGGTCCGTTATCAAAGGAACGAGACTGAGACAAAGTGAAAGTTATGCAAAGCCTTATTCTGTGTCAAGCATTAGAAGTAAGACTGACTGGCCAGGGCCGCCTCCGAAGAGAGCAACCCCCCCTTGGTCTTACAGGCTAGTTTTATAGGGCACAACCACAGACATCTACATATGTGGCTTTGGCTCATTGGATGTCTCCTACCTGTGTGTTTTAGTAACGGTCACCCGGAACCGATTCTAGTAACTGCTGAGGTGTTTATTAAACAACAAAATGGCCTCGTTTTAGGTATGTGTTTAGCAATGGTTACCCGGAACCGGTATCAGTAACTGCTGAGGCATTTATTAAACAACAAAATGTCTACCTAAGCAACATGGAGTCACTATGGCTAAGTAGGCCCAGGCAGGCCCTAGGGGTTTAACAGGTTTTAACGTGGAATCGGCCCCAACAGTGACAACTCCTTATGACTTGTTAAATAAATAAATAAATAAAGAGGCCACCTCCAGACAGAGAGGAGAGGCAGAACCACCCTGGGAACCAGGTGGCAACCACCCTGGGGAGGAGTCAGGAGGGATCTTACAAATATCATGTTTCTTCCTTAGCAGCCAGGGGTTTGTGCCCAACTCAGGCACCTCAACCCTTGGGACATGCAAGGGAGATGGGCCCTCAAAACATCTGGGTTCAAAAACCAACAGTGCTTATATCTAGGAGAAACACAGGACTGTAGGGAATAGAGATTCTACTCTTAGAGGGCTCACATGCAGACATCTACTCTGGGTCCCCACGCAAAAGCAGCAGATTATAAAGTGCCTAGACCACAGGTGAAGGAAATTTATTTGTTAACTTAAGTCATCTGCTAGTAGGCAGAAGTCTGTCAGGCTCTCTTCCCTTGAACACAGGTGCTGTCAGGAGTCATTTTTGGCATTCTCCCTCTACCCTGCTGGTGCCAGCGTGGGTAGGTGCCATCTTTCCATTCCCACTAGCCAGCTTGTGCAGAGAGCCAGAGCTCTGCCCCTCCTTCCCCTCTGGTGGCCCTGCCTGACCCTCAGCAGCAACTCACCCCGCCATGCTGTTCTTGCATGCTTGGGAATTAGAAGAATCAATATTGTAAAAATGTCCATGTTACACAAAGCAATTTATATTTTCAGTGCAATTCCTAACAAAATCTCAATGGCATTTTTTCACAGAAATAGAAAAAATTCTAAAATTTTTAAGGAACTACAAAAGATTATACAATTCAGTACAAAAAATAAAAAATCCAGTTAAAAAATGGGCAGAGGATATGAATAGGTATTTTTCCAAAGAAGACATGTAGATGGCCAATAGGCACATAAAAAGATGTTCAATGTCATTAAGGAAATGCAAATCAAAACCACAATGAGATTATCATTTCACACCTGAGAGAATGGTTATTACCAAAAAGACCAGAAAAAAAACAAGTGTTGGTGAGGATGTGGATGAAAAGGAACCTTCAGGTACTGTTGGTGGGAATGTAAATTGGTGCAACCATTATGGAAAGCAGTGTGAGATACCACAAAAAATTAAAAATAGAATTACTATATAATCCACCTATTCTATTTATAGGTATTTATCAAAGGAAATGAAAACAGTAACTCAAACAGATATATGCATTCCTAAGTTCATTATGGTATTGTTTTCAATAGCCAAGATACAAAAACAACCTAAATGTCATTGATACATAAATGAATAAGGAAGATATGGTTTATACACACACACACACACACACACACATATGTATATTTATGTATAAATTTAGAAATATATATTATATATATAATGGAATACTACTCAGCCATAAAAAAGAATGAAATCTTGCCATTTGTGACAACATGGGTGGACCTTCAGGGTATTAAGCTAAATGAAATAAGTCAAACAGAGAAAGACAAACATTATATAATTTCACCTACATGTGGAATCTAAAAACCAAAACAAATGAACAAGCAAAACAAAATAAAATTTAGAGAGAACAGATTGGTGGTTGCCAGAAGGGAAGGAGGGTGAGGATGCACAAAATGGGTGGAGGGAGCAAGAAGTACAAACTTCCAGTTGTAAAATAAATTAAGTCATGAGTATGTAATATATAACATAATGACTACAGTTAACTATTATATTGCCTATTTGAGAGTTAAGAGAATGGATCTTGAAAGTTTTTATCAGATGGGATAAAAGTTTGTAACTCTGTATGAGATGGATGGCACCTAGCCTTATTGTGCTGATCACAATGCATACAAACATGGAATCATTATGCCATACATCTGACACTAATATAATTTTATATGTCAGTTCCATATCAATAAAAAAAAATAACAGAAGAACAAAACAACAACAACAAAAGGGAACACAGCTGTGAAGCCTCAGCAGCCAATAGTCCCAGAAGTTAGGGGATGACTTCCTCCATCCCAAAAAGGATCTAGATCATGCACTCCAGCATGCACTACAGTTCACCCCTTATAGTACTCAAATTCATTGCTTCATGTATTATGTTTACTCCACTTGAAAACAAATCTTCCAGGGGCGCCTGGGTGGCTCTGTGGGTTAAAGCCTCTGCCTTTGGCTCAGGTCATGATCCCAGGGTTTGGGGATTAGGTCCCGCATCCGGCTTTCTGCTCAGCAGGAAGCCTGCTTCTCCTTCTCCAACTCCCCCTGCTTGTGTTCCTTCTCTTGCTGTCTCTCTTTCTGTCAAATAAATAAAGCAAATCTTTGAAGGAAAAAAAAAAAAGAAAACAAGTCTTCCAGATACTGATTGATATCTTCCTGTAGAAACTTATAAGAAAGTAAGTAAAACAAGCTACAGTCTATGCCACTACAGTGGGCCTCTTTGTTATAACTAATGTTCATCAGGTACCTTCTTTAATGTCTATTCTAGGTTCTGTTTGACTTTGGCTACTACCATTGCTGCTCTACATGGCTTATCTTGTAAGGTAATCCAGACCTCACCCCAAGGAGTCAGAAGTCAACATGCACTTCATAGGTTCTGGTTGCTACATTTCTCCATTTATCTCTAAAACTGGCCGGAGCTTCATCAGTGAAACACCTGAGTGTCAAACACATCATTCTTTCTCCTCATTGTGAAATAGCGGCCTTAGTTCATCCTAACTATTAAGGTTTATTACCCCTAGCATGATGATAATTCCTTGATCCGACTGCTAGTTTGTTGGTGCAAGGAAACTGATGAGATTGAGTGGCACAGATTACCCAACTTGATTATTAAGAGTAATGGCAAGTGTGGCCATTCCGAGTTCTAGTCCTTGGATCCCAGACCCATGTATTCTACCCACTGGGGACATAGCACCATTAAATGTTTAATGATTTAGAGTATGTATTCCATCTTAGAGGATGGAGCCCCATTTTTGCATGTTATTATAATCATTAGGCTGAAACTTCAGCCACACCTTCAAAAGACATTACTCTCTTAGACCAGCAGCTTCTGCAAAAACTAGCTGAGTCACTCTTTTTTGAGATTGTTTCTGGTATTAATATGTAATACAAAGGTCTTCACACTTGTACTCTCTTGTTTATGTCCAATAATAGATACAATACTTCTGCATTATGAATGATTGCTGCTAGACCCACCCAGGCTTACAGAACTCATGAGGAGGAGTTATGGCCACCTGATCACTTGTCCTATGCTCAGGCACTCTGTTTCTGTCAGGATGCAACAGCCATGATGCTAAAAGATATTTTTTGAATGGTTTTAAATTTTCTGCTGGAAATGGCAATAGCCTTGCTCCAAAACTCTAGGGGTCTATCTTATGATTTTGCTCTGTGGGGCTTACCATCTTTCCCCACTACAGTTACTTCTAATACCACAGGGCCTGCTAGGTCACATGACCCAAGTGACAGGGACACCTAGACTGCAGCCTGTAACTCCTAGAGAATCCTTTCTTCCTCTGGTCCCACTCAAAGTTGTCAACCTTCCATGTCACTCAATAAATGGATCTAAGCACTATTTCTAAGTAAAAATATGCTCAGTCCAGAATTTGAGAACCCAAGGAGCCCTACTGGACATTATGCTACCACTTTAGGTATGGGAAGTGAGAGATATAATAATATGTTCCTTAATTGTAGGGAGATGGATCTGCATGTCACTGAAGACTATAAATTTCACTGCTATCACAGACCCATGACACTTTGAAGACTTCACCTCCAATCCTCTGGAGCAATTAGTCTTACCAAAGCCTTCAGGATGCTTGCCAGTTCTGGTTCATCTGTTCTGATTAACACGAAGTCATCAATATGGTAGACTGGCACAACATTCAATAAAATATCCAGATGTTCCAGGTGCCACTGAACTATATCACAACAGAAGATGGGTGGAGTAACATAGACCTAGGGCAGGACTGTAGGCATGTACTCTTTTTATCTCATGTGAACTGCTTCTGGACTTCTCTGTTGATAAAGAAGGGAAAAAATACATTCAGTAAGTCAGGGTTTCTAATATCAGCATTATTGACATTTTAGACAAGATATTCTTTATTGTGAGCATCTGTCCTGTGCCTTGCATGATGTTTAGCAGCATCTCTTTCTTCTACCAACTAGATGCCCATAACTCTATACTGGTCATGACAATAAAATATGTCACTCCCAGTTGAGAACCACTACACTAACTCAACAGCCATATTTAAAACAAAAGCTGTGTTAATATGCTCTAGAAAAGATGTCATAACTGGAACAGCAGGAGTAAATGGGCTTCTATTTACTTGGTTAAGTTTAAAGTAGTCCACTCCTGGCCTCCAGAATTTGTGTGGTTTATACAGGGGCAACCAGATGGTGAATTAAAGGAGGATATGATGGCAACTGCCCCAGCAGCCTGCATTTTACAGTCCTTAAGGGTAGCAAAAATCCCTGTCATTTCCCCAGGATAAAATATTGTTTTTAATTTATTATCTTAACTAGGGAGTAAGGTGAGATGGTGCATCTGGTGATCAGAAGTTTCTACTTGGGTTCTATGATAGCTCTCACTCTGCAAATCAAGGAACCCAATCTGGGTTTCTGGCAACTACAGTATATGGCCATTCCAATTATCAAACAAAAGAAGTGATCCATGGATGGGTGAGTGTACATAGCCTACCAAGCCAAGATTCCATTCATTACCTATTGCCCATGTACCTCCTACTTTAATAGGAGAACCAGGATGGCAAAATTTGGGTAGGTCTCTGAGAATAAGTGTCAACTCAATTCTGGTGTTCAGTAGCCCTTAAAATGTCTAACAGTATCTTATAATCACTGTGTGGAAACTTGAGTACACGGTAGTAGGTGTTTTTGGGAGATGGAAAGCAGGAATAATTACTGTATACAGTTGTCTTGGAGTTGCAGGGTACTTCCTTCTAGAAACACAGTCTCTCCTTCAGTTGTGGTTTCTGTAGTCAGAAACTAACTGGCTCAAGTTCAAAAACTGGTCAAGGGATATTGTGATTTTTTTTATTTAAAGATTTTTATTTGTTTATTTATTTGACAGACAGAGATCATAAGTAGGCAGAGAGGCACTCAGAGAGAGAGAGAGAGGGAAGCAGGCTTCCCGCCGAGCAGAGAGCCCAATGTGGGGCTCGATCCCAGGACCCTGGGATCATGACCTGAGCCGAAGGCAGAGACTTTAACCCACTGAGCCACCCAGGTTCCCCAATATTGGAATATTTTATTGGGTAGCTGACTTGGCCCCTTAAAAACGCATTCTTATTTTCTTTTCATTGTATAAGTCAACCAAAACCTTTACTGGGTTCTCATCTATTTTATTTATGGGATTATTGTATTTTATTAAATATTCCCGTAGCTTTATGCAAGTCATACTTTCTTGGCCAGCATTCTGTCCTTGATGTTTATGACAGTAATTATTACAATAATTGTGCCAACCTTGTTTTTGAATGATAGGAGCCACCGCCTAGACTAGTATTTAGGATACTATTCTTCCCATTGCTATCCGGGAGCCCAGTTCTTCAAAAGCATTTCCTACTGTTGGCCTACAGAAAACAGGAAACCTTGAACTCTTAATGATGCCTCTGCCCCCTCATTAATACTTTATTTCCTAGGTGAACAGAGTCATCTGAGCCTTCCTGTACTGTATAATCAACTTACAGAGTTTTAGCTCATACAAGATATTTTTTTTTCTAAATATGCCCACTTCAATGAGCCTTTTGACTTCTGCCATGGCAATTCTGATTTTTCTACCTCAGTCAGCATAGGTCCTTGCTTTCTTTAAGCCTTGTAGATTTCCATCCTAGCAATATGTTAAAACCAACTTTAAGACCTTTGTTAGAGTGTTAAACTCTGTCTAATGGGAGACTGTCTCCAGGAAACTCTCCCTCATCCACCTTTCTTTTCTGTCTCTTTTAATCTAGGACACTCAGAATCCAGGCCCTATGTACTCTCCAGTTTCTTGCCAATATATGTTGGTTAAGTCCTGGAGTTAATTCAGGATATAATCCCTTCCCTCTCTTAACAGACTCAGCACTTAACCCAGCTAAGTATATGTTGTAACCTAGTTATCATTCTGGTAGCTAGTAAGGGAAGTGGGAGAATCCTGAGAAAGCATGGATATCGTGCAAGGCAGGGATCTTTGTATTGTCAAGAAAAGAAGGAACACTACCTATTAAAAGGGAGGTGTGGACCACCACCAGAGAATTCAGGAAAATCCCAATGGTTTCAGGGATTTAATATTTTCAAGTGCATCAAGTCAAATGTCCCTTCCATGTCTTAGATCCCCACCTCATTCTAATCAGAGTCTTAATTTGGGTGTAATAGATTTGTCAGATTTGACAGTTCAGCATCTTTTTGACAATTATTATTCTTATAATTAAGCTCTGGGCTTGGTCTCAATTAGCTTTCGTCTGCTTCCAGTCTGCAGCTAGATGAAAATCTCTATAGACTGCCAAAGAGGCCCTTAGGTTTCACACTTTGCATTAAATTGATCATACTTATCCTTTCATTGTCTTTCTCCAGTATATTTGTTGAACACTAGCAATATATACTTAATTCCATAGTCCTTATAATTGCTATTTTCCCTTTACCTCTTAAACATTTGATAGATTGCCCCTGCCAAATCAGTCCCATCCACTGATATCTTGTCTCAGTTTACCTCTGGAAAACTGCATGCAGGAACTATCCATATGTTATCATGAGTGACGAGATCTTCATTTCCAGTCAGACTATTGGTTATCCAATTCCAAATTCTGCCTCCTAGATAACTCCTGATACCAACTGAGAACATTTCTTAAGTCTCCAGGAGACCAAATCTGACATTTCAAGATATTTGTTCAGGAGGAGTTTATTGTGTGCTTTATGGAACAATGTTTGGAGGGAGCAAGGGAAGGAGAACTGGGCGGGGTAAGAATTTGGGCTATGATACAGTTATAACACGGTCACAGTTGATCCTACTTGAAACTCTAGGATTGAATAATTGGTCACAGATGTCCCAAATCAAGGCAAGGAACTCATGCCTTTGCATCTCTTCGTGCCCTTGTACTTACCAGTCATTGGGTGTGGAATGCCTTTAGGGAGCAGATGCAACTGTAGGTAAAGCTGCTTCAGCTGAGGGAAAGTTCTAAAGGATACAGTTATGAGGGGTCTATAGCTAACATTCCCAGCAGCTAGAGAAATAAGTTTTCCAGTCCTGAAAAGAATGAACACACAGTTAATACAAACAGAAGATGTCAAAAGACATGAAGATGTGTGGGCAGACAACACAACATTCCCATTCACTATAGGAATTTCTCATATCCACTATTGTATCTCCAACAAGAATAAAAGATGTTATGGTAGAAAGGTCCAAGTAGAAGTCCCTACAAATGCTCCTTCCTACTAGTATATTACACCAAAAATATCATGTCTCTGGGAAAACTGCAAATTAGTGTCACCATCAAAGACTCAAAAAATGCAAGAGTAGTGACATTCCTTTAACTCCCTGTTTGGCCCCCGCAGGTGGGTGAATTTTGGAGAGTGACTGCTGGTTATCTATCTATCTATCTATCTATCATCCATCTATCTTTCTATCTACTATTTATTTATTCTATTTAGAGGGGGAAGGGTAGAAGGATAGGGAGAGACAGAATCTTGAGCAGGCTCCAGACTCATGCTGGGCATGGAGCCTGACATGGGGCTTGCTCTCATGACCCCACGATCATGACCTGAGTCGAAATGAAGAGTCAGATGCTTTACTGACTGAGCTACCCAGATGCCTCAATGACTGTGGATTATTATAAAATTAATCACTTGGTCACTACAATTGCAGTTGGTGTCCAGATGTAGTGTCTTTTCCAGAGCAAATCAACACACACCATGGCATATATATATGCAGGTAAGACCTAGAAAATGCTTTTTCCTCCATGCAAATGTTTGGGGAAGATCAGAAGCAGTTTGCTTTACCTGAAAGGCCCGATGTAAGCCATGACAGTCTCATATCAGAACCAACACAGTTCACATAAAATAGTTCAAAGAAGTCTTGATCATCTTGATATTCTAGCCAACATTTCACTAGCTCTCTCCATATTAAATTATGCCAATGGACTATATTAGTTGATGTAACAAGTATGTGAGATGTTTTTGTATGATATATTTGAACTAGAATATTGGAGAGAGACCACACAAAGATTCAGGTGTGCCACCTTGACCCATCTCTGAAGTAACCCATAAATCTTCCAATTTGGAGTAAAAAGCAGAGCAAGAGAAATTTGCAATAAGTCTCAAATGCAATGTAAGCAGTGCCCATGTGCCTAATGACCTAGCAGATCAAGTGATATTAAAAATGGAAGACTGTTTTGCTGGATGGTCCTCTGGCAAGCTATAAAAGAATCAGACTACTAAGGATTTTTGATCAAAACCTTGCTCTTTTCTACATATAACCATTTTCTCCCTGAGAAACAGCTTTTACATTATTATTTAGTTCTGGTAGAGACTGAACACCCAATAATGTGACATTGATTGACCAACATAAACTGAATGGTATCTGCCCCAATAAGCCTAATGTTGACTATATATAGCTGCAATGTATCAAGAAATGGAAATGGTGTATATAAGAGGTCAAGCTTGAGCAGGTCCAGAAGACATAAGTACATTGCATAAGCACAAAATTCAGGCTCTTTGGCACTGACTCCTGCTGCATTGAGTCCCCTCCCTTGATCCACATTTATGTTCCTTTGGGGAAGTTTCTTATGACCATTTAACAGAAGAGGAAAAATACTGGGCCTGGTTTCCAGATGGTTCCGTAGGAACTCCTGGCACCAAATAAGAATGGATTGTCAGTATCATTAAAACCCCCTTATAGATGGCCTGAGAGAGCATAGTGGAGGGAAACGTCTCTTTGGTTTTCCACTGTGTCTGGAAATAAATAGTCAGAAGTACATATCTTCATTGATTAATAGGTAGTAACTAATGATTTGACTGGATGGCCAGGGATTTGCAAAGAACAGTGTTGAAAGCATGGTGAGGTAATTTGAGAGACAGGTATATAGATCGACATCTCAGTATAGGCACAGAATGTGAAGGAGGATTTTCATGTTCTATATGAAAACCCACCAAAGGGCATCCACTCCAGAAAAGGCTTTCAGTGACAATGTAGACAAATAACACATTTTTGTGTCAGACTATTTCCTCAAATATGTAATACTTGCCCAATGGGCCCATGTATAAAGTGACCCTCACTAAGTCTGATCTAACTCCCGCTGCTGCAGAATACTTTGCCAACCAACAACAGAAATGAACATCAAAATCCTAATATGCCACCATGGCCATATGGTACACACCAGCTACTTGATGGCAGGCTGATTACATTGGGCCTCTTTCACCATGGTGGGGGACATGGTCCTTACTGAAATAGTTGTCTATGTTAGATATGGTTCTGCCTACCTGTCCATCCTGCATATGCCAGCACCCACAGTCTGTAGATTTATAGAATGCCTTATTTACCATTATGGCATTTCATACATTACTTCTGATCAAGAAACCAGTACAGGTGCCTGGTGCCCCTTTTTCAAAGGTCTGGGTCTCAGCCTCACAGAGTTACTCTCTAAGATCAAAGGTACCAGCATCAGGCAAGCAGCAACTCCTCCCCAGAGATACAAGTTTCAGCTTTGTGGGACCTTCTTCCGAATTTCTACATTTTTGTTATTCGAATCTTTTCCCTTGTTCCTTCAGCCCCAGGGGTTGCTTCCTATACTGCTATTACCGTGGTACTTGACAATTCTGCTTTTACCCTTTCAGGTACCTACTTAGTAACTGGATACCTGGTTAATGATTCTTACATCAAATTCTCTCTGTTCCCATAACTGATAAGGTTTCTACCTCTTGACTGGGATCTGGTTGACAGACAGTAAATATTTGTTGAATGGATTGGTAACTACATTCCTATTGGGACTCTGCCACAATTCTTTCAGGGAAAATACCTGCACAACCCTTGGTTTGGAAATTCTTATCACCTAGAGTCTCAATTTCATTTTCAGATATAGCTCAATGACCATAATTTCACGGTTCCACTTGCCCATTGTTCTTTTGTTATTGCCTCTATCTTGAAATTTTATGTTATCCTCTTAACTATAGCTGCTCACCTAAACTAAATGGGAGCTTCTGTTCCACATGAAATCAGCATCCAGAAGCTAAAACTGAAAACAAAAATATAATTCTCATCACTACGGCACCACTGCTACACACTGATAGCCTCAATAGTTCTCTGTATCAGTGTCCACAAATATAGTAAAAAATATGTTACTTAGTAGAAATCAAATAGCCTGCTGATATATAAATTAACTGAGGGAATTTAGTGGTGAAGATGTTCAGAATCCTCCACACATCTAAGCATCAGTTCTTCCTCCCTTTTTGTAATCCTCCATTAAGTTATAATGTTGAGAGTAATCCAAGGCCAGCTCTGAACATAAATGTTAATATTACCCAAATGATTTCATTTATATTCAAGAAAAAAACATGGGTTCCTAACAATCTGACAACACATAGCCGAATTAAATGTGGCATCTCCTTGGCATATTTACCAGTTTTTAAGTCACAAACTAGAACAAACTGGAATTTAAAGCAACACAATACAAATGAAGAGAGTGCCCTACATCCTTCTGATTTCTAACCTGTAAAAAGAGATTAAATAGATGGTGGCATTTATGTAAAACTTAATTGAACTTTAAATTGTCTTCTAAACATCAGATGTAGTCTTTGATATGGGAAATCTAAGACAGAGGATCAGAGTTAATGCTTCTTAATCCAGGACAAATTGTTCAAAGATGCGGAGGTAGAAAAGTAGCCTGTGATGAAAATACTACTTCTCCCTCTTTGGAGGTATACAATTTCTTCTAAATAAATGTATCAGTCATCTTAAAGACATCTCCCTGCTTATCTTTCACATAAAACTAATTTTCCTTCACTTTGTAGTGTATTTTGCACCAACAGTGAATTGAGACTGGGCTTCTCAATATCATTGACACTTCCTTGATCAGATCTAATGATCAATGTGGAATTGGAGAGAAAACAAATAATTGATGGGTGATTTTAAATAGGGAACCCAGCTCAAAATAATATTATTCCCTCTAAATGCTTCTTATGCTGCTCCATTTTCCATGTCCTATTGCCTAGTGATAAATTTTGCTATATTTGTAAGTAGGGGTAAGGTGACATCAAGAGCGTTAGCTATTTAGATGAGTTTGTGTAACTCAAAAGAGGATGCTCATCTCAGAACAGATAACAGGGTAAAAATTTAGGGAGAACGCCATCATCACTTGATTACAATGATCATCTTTTCAGAACTTTATTTTTCATCTATTTTGACTCTTCTTGCTCGCTCTTAGGTTTAATCACTCCCCATGGGCTTGTACCGTAATCTCAGTGGCTTCATACTCATATTTTCTCCTTTCAGCTCTGAGATTAAAGGACAATCTTGGCTTAGAGAAATAACCCAGGACACTCATTCATAGCTGCAGTATGATGCCAACCCACTGGTGGGCTCCAGTCTTAATATTGCTCAAAGGAAGGGGAACTGCAACATTATTTCTCTTGGCTTTTTAGAATTTATTATAGAACAAGAGGTATAATATTGGTTAAACAGGTCATTTGAAATGATTCTCTAGAGAAAAAGCAGGTGTTTTTGCAGGCCCGTTTCAAAGTTAATGATATAAAAAGCAAGAAATGTTCAAAAATAACAGTGAGGTTTGGGTTCTGCTCAATAAAAACAAGTTAATCCAAATTTAGGTTCTTGCCACGTCATTAGCCAAGCTCAGTTGTTCCTAGGTGTCGCATCACATATGGCCTGCAAGATCACCCACGGCCTTCAGACCCCCTATTAGATGACCAGATGGACTGGCTGAAATCCCAGGGAGCAGGGAGCACTACACAAACATTCCACTGCCCGGCAGTGTAAAGCTTCTTTGCTTCGTGCATTTACCAAGGTGTATTTTCTCTAATTATAGTTTTTTTAACCTATAATTTTATATATTATTTAAAACATTTTAATTTTCAAAATACATTTAAGCTCTTTCCCAGTGCCATTTCTTTGAATGGCAATAATAACAACATCCAGTTAACTGAACACTAGAATAAAGTCTTATAATTTTAGCACTATTGATTTAAGAATTTTAGGCTTGAATAAACTGTATATTTGTCCAGATTTAAATGTTCAATCAGATTCTTTGTAAGAATCATTTAAAATTATTTTGCATCTATTAAAAAAATCCAACATAAAATTACTCAAAAATTTTATTTTTAGTCTTTATAGTACTGACAAAATTATATATATATTACACAAAGGTATATTTATATATTATACAAAGAGGAGATGTATGTACATACATATTTATACGCATGTATATATACATACATATACAGGTATATGTGTATATTCTGAGTTTATAGGGGAAGAAAGCAGTAAAATGATTTAAGATACTAATGTGTGCCAGGCCTGTGTTTTGCAGTTTTGATATATCATCTCATTTAATCCCTGCAAGATACCAGAATCAAACACAGGGCAATAAGCACTCAGAGAGTTTAGACTGTATTGCTATCCATTACATTTTGATTTGCTTTTTCATCCTTCAAATAATAAATGAGGCTACAAATAATATATGAGGCTCTATAATATATCATGAATTTTATAGTGGTCAAATTGATCTTCAAACAGATCCAATTATAGGGAAAGATTGAAGAATGGAAAGAACAGCGGCATTTAAGTCAGATCAGACCAGGGTTCTAATCTTGTTGTGCAATCTTGAACAAATTACTTAATCTTTCTCATCAATAAAATGAATATTAATATCAACCTGATCGGGTTGTCTTTAGGATACTTCAAAGCATTCATGAGAAGCTTGTGACTCATGATAAGCATTTGCCCATGATGTACAGGTCCCTTCCTCTTACTAGTTGTAATGCAATTTACATATGCTTTTGGAGAATCAGTTTCTCTCAAGTATGGGATAATTCCTATCCTCAGAGAATCAGAAAATACATGTGTAAACTAAATTTAATATAATATTCACTACAGTACACAATAAATTATTTCTTCTGCTGCACAGGAAAAAATAGTACAAGCATTCTGATATGTTATTGATTCAAAGTCATTGTTATGAATATTCTAGAGTGAACTGGAAACAGTCATTACCTTCCTACAGTGCAACCTAGAATGACAAATCTCAGAAGCCTTAGGAAAGGTGAGGCTCTCTTATCAGTAACATTTTTTGATTAAAGAATTGCAAGCACACTGCTGCAAATGGCTATTTAGAGAAACCTCGCACTGTACTAATACCACCTGATCATTGACAAGTTGAAATAACCTCTTCTGTCCCCAGATTCTAGCAAACAACTGCTGCTCTCATAATAGGGTTTGGAGCATTTAATGACAATTTGGATGTGCAGGCAAACGGTAACATTCTTATCCATATACGATTAGATATTCTTCCAAAGTGCACACCTACTGGTTGTCAAGTTTAGTCACGTAATCTCAAGAGATCATGTGTCTTACTCATCTGCTTGTTGCTTGTGGTCTTTCATGGCTGGTGGAATTTGTGACTGGTAGAAATCAAGTCAAGTGTAGCTTTGGCTTAAGCAGAGCTGGGTGGAGCTGCCCTGGGTGACTAAGTGCCTTAGTCAACTCTACTGTTTGAGATTCTTGAGTCTGTACACTTCCTTTATTCAGTGTCCTGGCCTGGCCATTTACCTTCAGTCTCACTGTTTCCACAAAGGACCTGATAGTTGGCTCTCTACAGCTCAACTCAGCAACCATATCCCATGGGAAAATTGAAACAACTTATGCTTTTTAATTGCTCACTGTGCCTTCAAGTTGATATTGCCATGCCCCAGATTGCTTAAGAGAAGGTAAAGAGAGTAAGTCTTTCCAGAGTCCAAAACTAAAAGTGCAGGCAAGAGTTACTCCCCACCGCTGCCTATCATGAAACTCTTGCCAACCTTTAGTGAGCTAAACCTGCAGAAAGGAAAACTCGGATATACACAACTGATTAGTTTTCTCCTCTCTGTGCCTTTTCTACTTGTGTCATAATCTCTAGGCTCTTGGAAGAGCCTGAGTTTCCTCGTACTTTACCTGTGTCAAATCTTTCTTCTGTCTGGCTCTAAAGCTAACTTAAACCTTTGATATGTTAAGTGGGAGTGGAAGGAATTTGGAAAATTCCTTTAAGGAAAAATAGCATGGCTTGAAATGATATTGTCCTACTTTGAGTGTCCCAAACTGCGTATTACCTATATTTTCTCTTTATATTCATCTTATCTTTATTTCTCAATCTCATCTCTTTCCCCTAAAAGATGGCTCTGGGCCAATTGGGGTGACATTCATAGTCATGAAAGCAGAGTAAAAGAGACATATTACTAATGTCTTGTAGATATTATCACTAGTAAACATGGTAGATGGGGGCTAAATGAGAACCCAGCTTGGAAGCTTTCTTTATTATTATTTTAATCTGGTAAGCAAGATAGAGTTAATAGATCAGACTCCACAGAAATGTATTTATTTTAGCTATCATTTCTCTTCCTATTATGAAACAAGAGCAATCATTTTCTCTATAAACACTCTCAAGTATCTACTATGTTCCTGGCACTGTGCTACCTGTTGGTAAGAGATATGCAAGATCCTACCCTCATATTCCAGGAACTTACAGTCTACGAGGGAGGAGAAACAACACAATTATAATAAATATAAGTGCTCTTGCAGAATTTCTATGCCAGTGTCCTGTGAGGCATGCTCAGGAAGCATATAGTACATGCTCTTCCTTAACTTTCGTGTCCTCTGCTATACTTACTAAAGTGCTTCAAATTCACTTCTGTTGAAGTTATTTGAATTTTCTCAAGTGTGACCAAGCCAAGAAAGAAAATTTCTCAGAATTGAAAAACAGATTACCAGGAACTTCTCTTACAATTCCCAAGAGTTTGAAGTTCTATCTGTGACAATATGAACAATGTTTCCTTAGGTTTTTCTCTTCACTGGATCATATTAACAAAGTATCCCTACCCTATTTAAAACATTCAGATAAATTCCTTTTAAAAAATATATGGTTCCCGAATATGTTCACAACCACCTTTCTAAAATTTTTAGATTATAATGATATGTTTTTGTTTGTCTTCTACTGAACACACTTGAAGAAAAGGGGATTGGAAGAAATATTTATCTAGAACGAAACTATAAGGTCATCAAAGGGTCTCAGGAAACAAAGCCACAGTAAGGAGAATTTACTTTCCAGCCAGTAAGTGAAAAACCTACCCTATGATATTAGAAATACACACCCATATTGAAAACAAGCAGAAATCAATTGCTTCCCAATTCTTCTCTATTAGAAAGAGTTTTATAAATTAAGGCATGTTTTTGCAAATTTTCAGCCTCAGAGTCACAAGAATGTTCCCAAATAAGAAATTTGCTTAGGATTCCATTTGTTTTCACACTTTACTAATTGAAAACCTGTCCATGTACTGCAGCTAAATTTAGATAACAAACACTAATCAGGGGTATTTTAAAGTTTTAATTTTCAGTCTGAGGCTTTTGGATTTTGGTTTTGATATATGAGGAAGTTCTTTGGGGGGGGTTTATAGAATACAATATCAAAACATTTTTCTTATATCAGGGAAGGTAAAAAACAATAGGCAGCAGCAGGTTCATGTGCAGAAAAGCAAGTCACTGTTGCAAATCTTTTTACTCCCAAATCTTCTGATACAGAGTTTTCATAAGGAATAAAAATGAATCAAAATTGGCAGAACATAAAGTACATAATCATGGAACCTAGGCAGCTCCAGAGGCACGTGACACTTCATGAAAAAATGTAATGAGAGTTCGGCATTTCACACTGCTGCTCCTCTGAGAAGAAAAATGAACAAGCTCAAATGAATCAACTTGAACTAAAACCAGGTGACAAATCTTTGCGTCTGAAGATACATAAGTATAAACAAATATGCTCTCCTTTAAGCTATTAAGTAAATTTGGAACTCCATAACTGACACTTAAAAGAAGAAAAATAATTAACTTGTTACTGGATAGGACTTGCTTTCCTGAGGTTTTTTATCTTTGCACCACAGACTTTGTAGTATTTTAATAATTCAACTTCTCAAACCTCATCTACCTTTTATTCATAAATATAAAACTTAATTTTAAATTCCCTTTTAATATTTTATTGAATTGTTTTGGCCACTAGGTATCCTCTTAAGTATGACTGAATTTGTCCACAGTTCTCACATAGAAATTCCTTTAAAGATTTCATTTTTAGAATTTCTTGACATCATCCTTTTAGTAATAGATAAATATAGGCTCTAAAAAATTGGAAAGACAGCTATGTTACAAGAAGAGTCTCATGTATGTTCCCCTCCAAAAGGAATTCGATCAATAAACTATTTTTTTTAAAGTTTTACTTATTTAAGGTACCTCTGTACCCAATTTGGGGCCTGAACTCATGACCCTGAGATCAACAGTCTTATACTCCTCAAACTAAGCCAGTCAAGGGCGTTACAACTGGTTATTGCTACAACTGGTCACTACAGACTGATGAGTCTATGAAATGATTGACTGACTAAATCTCAAAATGATTTTAAAAATCGAATTCATTATAACACATTTATTTGTTAGTTCAGTTTCTTTAAAGGATCTACTATTTCTTTAAGCAATTCATTTTTGCACCCTCATTCTAGAATCATGAACAATACTGAGACAGAGAAATACATCAGTTTGTCCAGTCACCTAAAAATCAAGGACTTGGTAAGTTTAAGATTCAAAATATCTGCCACCTCAGGCCACTCTAGCATCTTCTGTAATTGTCACTACCTTTCACAGGTTGTGCACATGAAGGAATCTCTCCTGTTCTAAGCTTGTCTCTGGAGATGCCACAGTTTCCCTCCCCCTCATCTCTGATGTCATCTCCAATGCCTCCAGGGTATGAGAGAGGAATATGAGCTACCCAAGACTTCTGAATAGAAACCAAAGTCACAAAAGCCACAAAGAAAAGAGGCAGCAGAACTTGGAGTTTCTCCCAACTAGGTTGGGGGGAATGTCTGAGAGAAAGAGTCACACTTTTTTTCTCATAGAGCTCATTCTCTCACTTCCTGATTTTTGTGTTATTAACTCTCCCAGGATGTTAGTGTTATGGAAAGAGTTGGCCGTTTTGCTTTTGAGTCTTACCTCTGGCACACAGGAGAACCTTGACAAACTGATTGATTTTTCTGATTTTCCTTTTTCATATAGTATGTTGATAAAAATCACTGTTTGCTTGATCTCACTGGGTTTGTATCCAGAAACAATAAGCTTATGTCAAGGTCCAAGTATTTTACAAGTGGAAAGTCCTGGTAGTGGTCCTTAGCTTAACTGAAGCCCATTACCTTGCAGGGCATTTCCCTCTGCTAGGCAAGGTTAGTGAAGTTAACAAATTCAAGATCAGAAAATCACTAAATACAACAGCATCAAAGTAGGAAAGGATGGTTACAAAATGCCAGAGAAATGACCCACCTTACTTAGCAGGGATGTTTCTCTTTAACTCAAGAATGGTAAGTGGGTTTCTAGAATCAGAACATTCTATTCCTGAATACGGGTGAGTAAGAATTACCAATTCTTATCTTTTGGCAGCAGCTTCTCCTTCTTCTTCCTCTTCTCCTTCTTTTTCTCCTCCTCCTTCTTCTATTACTTCTTCTCCTTTCTTCTCCTTCTCTTCTTCTTGTAGACTCCATATAGATCACTAACTTCCTGGTAGCAAATTACTAACCCAATCCTCTGATTATTATCTGTGACCCAGTTACTATCAGATACTACTAGTAGTCCTCATTAGATACGTAATACTAGTCACATAGTCCAATACAGTTGTAGATAAGTTTCATTGTATCTGTTCAATGAACCTGAAAAATGCATTTAGGTCTGTTAAATAGAGACTTAGAAAAGGTTGCTACCACCACCTGATAGAATGAGTCCCTTCTGCAAAAGGGTAACCTCATCTATTATGGCCTCCAATTTTGGAGTCACCTTTTTCTGACATTGTTCCCAGCTTATTGTGCCCACATGTGCTGATTATTAAAAAGGAAGGTCTTTTTTTAGGCCAATAGAAATGCTAGGATGGTTGAGGATCCCATGACTTTTGCCACTGCACAAAACAAAGGAATATATGATAGATGCTGCTAATAAAACCCATGTGAGTAAGGCAAAGCCCCACATCCTTGACTATAGGGAATATAAAAGGCATGAGATATTTGAGGTGACATTAATTAGTAAGCTTCCCAGTACATTTACTGGTAGTTATGTCCTCTTGTAGACCAAAATCGCACATGGCCATTAGCATGGCCACTGTACAGCAGCACTCTAGGAGCTGCTCTGCAATTTTCAAGTTATTTCATAGTTCCCATCTGGTGTCCCCTCTCTTCCACGTCTCAACATAGGGGCACTTTCTGGGGTGTGGGAAGGGGCAGAAAAATATAGAGAGGCACTCAGTGCCAGTAAAACTCTTTGAGTCTGTCCAATCCCCTGTAGATTCACCTGGAGCCAGAGACACAGGATGGTTATGCTGCACTGTTGAGCACTACTCTCCATTTTTGATGTACTGTTTCTCCTCCCAACAATGGCTCCTTTCTACTAGTGTAATGGTTAAACCTCAGCTGAAGCCATGCTTCTTCCCTGAAATCTTTTCCACCTGCTCTGGGTCATCCTGATTAGGCTCTTTCCTTAAATCCTTGAGGATATATGATTATATCTTAATTTAAACCATAATCTCTCTATCTGGAAACTTTCTCAGATTATCTATATGCTTCTTCAACTAGACCAAAATAATTTAAATGAGACATAATCTAATCCATGGTTTTTCAACTGTGGCACTATTGACATTTGGGGCTAGATAATTCTTTGTTGGGAGGGCATCCTGCACGTTGTAGGAGATTTAGGAGCATTCTTGGCTTCTACTCAAGAGATGCCAGTAGCATCCCCCAGTTGTGACAGTCAAAAATGTCTCCAGACATTGCCAAATATCCTGAGAGGGTGGGAGGGGCAAAATTGCCCAATCTATCCTGATATTGGAATACTTTTCTTTTATTGAAGTATAACTGACATACAATATCTTATTAGTTTCAGGTGTACATCATAGTGACTTGATATTATTATATATTATAAAATGAACCCCCCTGATAATTATACTTGTTATTAAAAACTAAATTTTAGTTTGACACTTTTTTATTGAAGTATAGTTGACACACAGTAATACATATTTTCAGGTGTACAACATAGTGATTTGATAACTCTGTACACTATTCTATGCTCACCACAAGTATAGCTACCATCTGTCACCATACAATGCTATTATAATACCATTGACTATATTCCTTATGTTGTACCTTTCATTCCTGTCACTTACTTGTTCCATAAATAGATGGGACTATTGTCATAAATAGTGGGACTATGTCACTTACTTGTTCCATAAATAGATGGGACACTTGATACTTTCCATTCTGAAATAGTACAAGCTGGTTATTTGCTCATGTCTGTAGATGACTACAGCCTTCTTGGGCCCTACAGCCTACAGCCTCTGGGAAAGACAACCCAATTTGGGTTGTGCCCAAATTTCTGGGTCGTGTTCAGTTTCTTCCTTCAGATCATCTCCCAGGTAGAAGACTCTTAACACTAAAGAAGGCCAGCCAGAGATGATAAATGACCCTCTTGAAATCCGGAGTAAATGGCTGAGCAGCTTGGCTAATGTTGCCTTGGCTTGCAAGTCAAATTAAACCTTTGAAACTGTTGGTGCTACAAGCTTCTCCTGCATGTTACTACTGCCGGCCCCGAGGATTCTGTTCTATCATTCTCCTGCTGCAATCCTGTAGACATCTCCTCCTCCCATCCATTAATTCAGAGTACAGCCTCAGCCTTGATCGTCAGTGATACAGGGCCCTGGAGCACAAGGCCTTGGTGCTGTTGATTTCAGGACTCAGGTGGCTGAACCCTCCAGTTCTAAAATCCAGAATTGAATCAACACAAAACTCAATACTAACTTAAATGGCGTTATCGCTCACTGATGAGTTGGTTAATGGCTGAGGCCCAGGAAATTTGTTAGACCTTTTGTGACTACCATATGTCCCTAGTCGATCATTAAGGTCAGAGTCAGCAGGCTGTTTGCTTTATCCCACTCATAAGCTGCAGGCTCTTGGAGTCCCAGAATTTCTTTCCAGATTCTATTCATAGTACCCTTCTGTCTGGACACTTAAAACCAAAGACATATCTGTTCATTCCTATTCCTGAACACCCTTAAGAAAGTAGGTCGGCTTGCTGTGTTTTAATTGTAAGGCATCTTTTGAGCCTTTGAAAAAGAAGCCAAGTAAATGCTTGTTGTTGTTAGGATAATTATTTCCTAAAGAATGCACACACTTTGGCTTTGCCAACCAAATCACTCCACAAGACACGTAATTTAAACCTCCATTTTATCTTATTTGTTGAAATTAAGTAACAGGAGGAGAGCTTATTTTAACTGCTTCTTTAAAACAGGCTGGAAAAGAAAGTCCAGAGCTCTTACATATAATTTCTACAAAGGAAAGTTTGCTTTATAGTTATATTCATTTCGGAATATTGTTATCATATTAAAATAGATGCATACATGAATATAGAATGCTGCATGATAATATAGAGCACAGTTAGAATATATTTCTTTTAATGTGTTTTGCTCATTTACTTTTTAGTGATGACCTTGTCTTCTCATAATAAGAAAAAAAGAGATATCAAAAACTAGACTCAAGGAAAAAACACTTCCCAACTCTGGCTTAACCATATACTTTCACTGCTCACTTCTCTGCGGTCATACATGTCCAAGTCAGGAATCATACAGAGCATTCCTATAAAATAATAGATTGTTTTCCCATGTGGCCTGCTTTAAGTGGATTCCTTCCAGTGGAGAGTGAATCAGGTGGTGTATTTTATGACATTAGAGGTCGCCATAAAGAACATTGAACGAATGACAAGGAAAAAGAAAAAGAAGACTGTATCAATTAACTTGATACAAATTATCTGGAGAAAGTTGCTGCCTGGATAGCAATCCACCAAGAAATTGAAAACAGCAGTTAACAGCTTTTAATTTTATGGAAAATTTTGGACTTGTGGACAAATGTGCTAAGAAAAGATCTTTAAGAACTACCCATCAAGATTTTCTGTTTTTCTTTTAGAAGTGTCTTTTAGGACTTCACATAGCCCAAACTCTAGCTGGCCTAGTCCTGACTTGTGCACACTTGCTCCTTTTTCTGATGTTCAGCCACCCTGAATGTCAATTGCTTCTTGCCTAGAAAGTTTCAGGGCAAGTCCTGTTGATTGCCCCTTCCATATTGCTCCCACTGTGCGCCTAGAAAGTGAGCAGATATCCTGTGGCTGGATTGGAAAGAAGCAATTTGGGGGCACCTGGGTGGCTCAGTCAGTTAAGCATCTGCCTTTGGCTCACGTCATGATTCCAGGGTCCTGGGATTGAGCAGTGTCCAGCTTCCTGCTCAGTGGGGAGTCAGCTTTTCCCTCTCCCTCTGCTTGTCCATTTTCCTCTGCTTTTCCCTCTCCCTCTGTCTCTCCCCTGGCTTGTGCTCTCTCTCACTTTCTCACGTTCTCTCTCTCAAATAAATAAATAAATAAATTTTTTTTAAAAGTAGCACTTTGTTAAACATGCGAGTCTGGGGTTAATATTCCCCATAAGTCCATTCCAGTCAATGGGAAGGAATCTCAAATAGCATTTCGACTATTTCACAATCATCCAGGCTTAGAGGGGAAGCAAACATTTTGCTTTTCATTTCATAAGTATCCTCTCTTACAAAATCAAGCAATATGATTTTGCTTGACCGGAAGAATTAGTAACTGACTTTTGAGGTTTTCCTTTTTAAGAGTAAAGATACAAAGATTTGTGGTTTTTCTATTTATTAACAGGTATCAGCAAGTGTGATTACTTTTCACTTAATATAACTTCTTTTACAAAAAGATAAGACTGTGCCATCATATGTAATGTTTATGTGCTAGAATCTGTTAAGAGTTTCAAGTAAGTATATTAAAACTAGAAGCTGTGTTGAAAGAGATCTCTCTTGAATTGCCAACTAAAACACAGAATGACCAGTGACATTTGGATTTTTGATGAACAATGGATACTTATTAGATATATCCTATCATGTACTATTGTATATGACACATACTAATACTTAAAAATATTGTTGTTTATCTGAAATTCAAACTTAACTGGATTTTTTATGTATTTATTTGTTAAATCTGGCAATTTTAATATTAGACCTTATAGGATAAATTCACAGTGTGGTGGAATTGGGTCCACAGCCTTTTGGAGACAGACACCAGACTTTCTAAGGAAAACAGATATTGGACCTACAGTTCAACCATATTAACCAAGTTCATAAAAGTCTTATAGTAAAAAAGCAAATAACACATCAATGGATACCCGTGTTAGGATGATAAGTCTATATAATCTCTATAAGCACACTGATACCCCATGTGGTCAAGTAAAATTGTTTTTTAGGCACAAGATCTTCACTGGAATAGTATGAATGCTTTATGCTTTAAGACTAAGATAGGATGAAGGATCAATCCCCCAATTGTGGGGTTGACAATGGAACATTAGTATTTTAAAAACTCTGCTAGCCTAAATTCCCTGTTTCCTGAAAGTGCCCAGATGGGTACTGCTGATATTTGTCTCTGTGGCTCCTTTTCTAAGCTCCCATGGGTTGCCTAACCCCCTACCTCAGAATGACACATCCTTCCGTTAGCTGTATTAATAGCTCCAGTCATATTACGTCAACTCCTGCTGCTAGAAGAAGAAATTGTTTTTATCCATTACGTGCTGATTGTGAAGTTTAACTCTCAAAAGGCAATCATATTTCTTTGCTTCCAAATTCTTAAAGAACATCTTACTGTACTACTCATATATTTACTGAACTTACTAGACAGGTAGAATTGCTATAATAGTATTCTCTCTGAATAAGGTCAATGCTGATAATATTTTGCTTCAGGCTGAGTTTTTGTTGGTATAATCTCATTTAATGCTCCCTAAAATCTCGGAGGAAGATAGCTCAGTTATATAGTAAGTTATGTAGTAAGTGAACAAATATCTAAATCTAGGTCTGTCTGATGGACTTTACCACACCACCATAGCACTAAGTCTCACTTCCAAGGGGATGTTCACTATTTAAAGCTATATGAATTCAGCTTCTCCCATGGCTAATGACCACACCAATTACTATAAAGAAATGAGCAAAGGCTTTGGAATAATAAAGACTGATTAGAACCACACTTCCTTCACTGGGGCAGGGAAGACAATTTAGACATTTTATGGGATGAATTGTGTGCCCCTCCCAAGTTCATATGTTGGGGTCCTAACCTTCAGTACCTTTGAATGGGACTGTATTTGAAGCTAGGGTTCTTAAAGAGGTAATCAAGTAAAAATGAGGTCATTCAGTGACCCTAATCCACGAAGACGGGTGTCCTTATAAGAAGAGGAAATTAGGACACAGACACACACAAAAGGAAGACTAAGTAAAGACAGAGGGGAAAAACAGCCACCTGCGAGCCTCAGAAGAAACCAATTGTGCTGACACCTTGATGTCAGACTCGTAGCCTCCAGAGCTATGAGAAAATGAAGTTCTGTTGTTTGAGCTACCTAGTCTGTGGTCCTTTGTTATGAAAGCTCTAGCAAACTAATACAGACCTGTTTCTTAACAGCTTAGATCCTGATTTTTCATTTTTTAAAAAAAAGCAAAATTCCCATGGGTTTGATGTAATCATTAAATAATGAAGCGTCTAACATGATGCTTTGAAAAATGAAGTAGCTCGATAAATATAAAAACTATCTCTTTCACTTAGATTCACAATGTGAAATAGCTTATTCATTAATTATCCTTGGCAAATTCATTAAGGATCTGTTAGGTGCAAACACACAATCAATATCACATTCCCACAGTTTTTCCTCTGACTAAAAATGGGAGGAAAGTATTTTGTTAGCCCCAATTGATGTTTTATACATTGTGTTTTGCTGATTGTATACTGCACATTTTAGGATCAACTTTTTAATGTTGTAACAGCTTTATATTTACAGAAAAATCATAAAGTAGTACAGAGAGTTCCCATAGATCTCACACCCTGTTGCCTATTAGTAACATCTTACATTAGTGTGGGACATCAGTTACAATTAATAAACCTATGTTGATTCATTGTTATTAAGTAAAGTTCATAATTTACTCAAATTTCCTTTTTAACTAATATCATTTTTCTTTTCCAGGATCCCGTATAGTATACCATATTATATCTTGTCATCATGTCTCCTTCGACTCCTCTTGACTGGTAATTTCTCAGACTTTCTTTGTTTTTCATGACCTTGAGAATTTTGAGGAGTACTGGTCAGGTTATTGCATGATGCCTTCTATTGAGATTTGTATGATATTTTCCTCATGATTAGACCAGCCTTATGGGTCTTAGGAAAGAAGGCCACAGAGGTAAAGCACCATTTTTATTGCATCACGTTAAGGGTACAAACTATCACCATGTTGTTGACATTGATCTCCAGGGTGAGGTAGTGCTTGTCAGAATTTCTCCACTACAAAGATATATACATATATACATACAAGTATACACACACACACACACACATATACACATACAAGAATATATATGCATACATTTATGTGTATATGCATGTACATAAAACATACATATATGTATATATGTGTGTACATACATATATATATACACACACACACATATATATAATTTTATTACCCCTTTCACATAGTGCCTTTTAGAAGGAAGTCACTATGCACAACCCACACTTAAGAAGTGGGAAGTTATGTTCCATCTCCTTAAGGGTGGAATATCTACATAAATTATTTGGAATTTTCCTATATGGGAGATTTGTCCATTCCCCCATTTATTTAGTCAATCATTTATATCAGTATAGACTCATGAATTTTTATATTATGCTTTGAGCTATATAACACCACTTTTCTTACTTTTTTGCTCAAATTGTTTTGACTTTGGCTTTTGGGAGTTCTTCAGACGGTTCCTATGTCCCTTTAACATATTCCCATGATCACGGGTTTGTTTGTTTGTTTTCTGAGCAGTTGTCAATCGTATGCGGCATTGATTGACAGCATCTCACAGAGCAGAGACAAATTTCAGTCTATAAGTGATTTTTGAACACCAAAGATTAGTATGAGTTTACATTTCTTTTGGTGTAGGTCTCATATTGGTTTTTATTCTGTTTGCTTAAGGAAATTCTCAAAATTAAAGACATACCTGAGACAGTTTTTATAAATAATATATACTTCCAGAGAGAAATCTGGATTAATTATTCAACACAACTATTTATACACAATCTCCTCTCCCTGTATCTATTTAAGATAGTACATTTTAAAATTGCTCTAATAAGCATTTTGGTAATATAGAACAAGTTATTATTAGATGTGAAGACATATTGTCTGTGAATGTTTGTATTTCTGTCTTTGGAGGAACAGGCTTTAAATTAGGGAAAAGTACAGATAATAGAATTCTGTACGTGGATTATAACTGACTTGATATAGACAGCAAATGTTACCTTAGAAGAAAAAAATCCCATTTCATCCTATATTTTACAATTATTAGCTAAGAGTTTGGCTCTATGGATGAACCACCAGAGGCATTAGGCAGGAGTTTTCAAACTATTCAGTACCTAAAAATCACCTAGGATGCTTGTCAAAACATCAGATTTAAAAGCAAATTCATATAGCCACTCTGGAAAACAATTTGTCGGTTTCTTATGAAATTAGACAATATATTTCCATATTACCCAACCAGACCCATACTTAGATATTTATGCTGTGGAAGTGAAAACTTCTGTTCTTACAAAAATTGTACACAAGTGTTCATAGCAGCTTTATTCATAACTGTCAAAATCTGAAAACAACCCAAATATCCTGAATAGGTGAACAGATAAACTAACCCTGGAACATCAGCCCAGTGGAATACTACTCAACCATAAAAAAGGGAAGAACTGTGGATACATGCAAGAACTTGTATGAATCTCAAAGGCATTATGAGGAAATAAAGGAGATAATCTCAGAATATAGCATACCATATATTTGCATTTATTTATAATCCTGAGGAAAAAACCCTAAAACTATAGTAATGGAAAACAGACCAGTGATTGTGGGAGATAGCGGTGGAGATGTAACTGCAAAAGGATGACTTGAGGGACATTTCTGGGGATTATGGAACTGTTCTGTAGCCTGTTGTACTTGTGATTACATGAGTCTCTACATGTGCTGAAGTCCATAGAACCAGAAACCAAAAAAAGAAAGAAAGAAAGAAAAAACCAATGCTATTGCACATTAAAAAATTAAATTCCAGGCTCTCACCCTCAAAGTATCTCACTCAGGTCTCAGGTGGGGCCTAGGAATCTGCATTTAACACATACATACATTCAAGTAGTTCTGGCAAAAGTAATGCAGAGTTTAAGAAGCATCACTGTAGCAGAAAATGTAATAGACCAACAGACTGGAGTACAGAATCCTTCCAACTGATAACTGTGACTTTGGATGCTGTTATAAGTTGAATAGTGTCCCCCACAAAACCCCTTCCCCCAAAATTATCTTGTAGTCCAAACCCCCAGTAACTCAGAATGTGATCTTATTTGGAAATTGCGTCTTTATAGAGATGAACAAGTTAGAATGAAGTCATTAGGTTGGGTCCTAATCCAAAATGACCCGTGGTTTTTGTTTTGTTTTGTTTTGTTATTGAAGACTTTGCTTTTAAGAGAAATCTTAGGCTAACAACAAAATTGAGAGGGAGATCCATAAGTTTCCCATATACCCCCTGCCCCCACACATGCACAGCCTCTCCCATTATCAAAATCATTCAGCAGAATGGTACATTTTTACCCAGGATGAACCTACACTATAATCTCCCAGAGGAAACAGTTATCTTGGAGTTCACACTAAGTGTTGCACATTCTGTGGATTTAAAAAAATGTATAATGACAAACACTCATCATATAATGACAAATACTCATCAGAGTCACCATACAGACCCTGAAAGGGTCTCACGGATTCTCAGGGATCCCCAGGGCACACTTTGAGAATGACTGTTTTAAATACATCATTCATATTTACTTGAAGTTTAAATTGCTGTAATTCTGCAACTAATAAAATTTTAGACATGGAAAAAGCCTAAGTAATGATATCACCTCAAATATCAGGACATTGGGAATTCATTCATTCGCGTATTTATGAAGTACCGACATGTGCAAAGCTAGGAAGAGAAAGCAATTCCTCATCTGGTACCCTTCCCCGTAGTGCATGTGCCCTGCTGTTTACCAATGGGACCTCCCATCTACTTTATCATTTATTAGTATGTTTTTATTTATTTCCTTGTGGTGGAGCTTTTTAAAAAATAACTGATATCCAATTGTTTATGAAGCCAACCAATTTGGTACCATATGACAAAGAGGCACAACTTACAGTGGTTGTCCTTAAACTACTAGTAGAAATATCTTCTGCCATATGAGCTTTGCTGTGAAACTGGATATTAGGACTTGGGGAACTGTGGCAGAGACATTTACTTTTTATTGACTATTCATGTGAGCCTCCTAGTTTCCCAGTTCCCATGAAGTTAGGAAGTGCATGTAATGAGTGCCACTTCAAACCAAAGCATTTTAGAAGTCAGTGCGCTGGAATAAGCCAGCTCTCCCTTCTGCCTAGGCACACATGGAAGCCTCAAAATGGGGTATCGGGACACACCTTATAACAAATGTGCATATCTCAGGGTGGCTGAGGGGTCACAGTCGGCTAAGCATCTGACTCTTGGTTTTGGCTCAGGTCGTGATCTCAAGGTTGTGAGATGGAGACCTGCGTGGAGCCCTCATGGGGCTCTGTGCTCAGCATGGAGTCTGCTTAAGACTTTCTCTCCTTCTCCTTCTGCCACTCTGCCCTCGGCTCACATGTGCACGCTCGCTCTCTCTAGTAAGTCAGTCAGTAAATAAGTAAGTAAGTAAATAAATACACAAATCTGCATTTTTGACTTAATACATTTGGGAACCTGATTACAGAAGGCTGCAGCCATTGAATGAGAAATGGACTTTCCTGGTGTTTAGCCTCTGAGAATTTATTTATTACTACAGCAGAGACTGGCCTTTCCTGACTAATACAAGGGTAAATTAAGAAGATTAATTCAATATGATTAGAAGTAACCAAATGTATTGTTTAATTAAATGTTTTGAGCCTGATAACAGTTCTAATTCCCAGTACAACTGCCTTTTCTTCTCTTCTGGGGGAAGGAGGGTAGCAAGATGAATCATAAAGCAGGAGACTAACTTCTGTAATGAATGAGGTAAAACAATAACCCCCACATTGTCTGAAAATAAATAAAAAATTAACTAAAAGGAAACAGAGTGTATTTAAAACTCCTGTTTCACCTTTTAATAGTCTAAGAATTCTCAATTTTCTTTAACGCTCCCAAATTCATGATAAAGAAATAACCAATCATATCAGGACCAAACAAAAGAGACAAATAAGCAAAACCTGCTGATTACCATCAGAGACACAATTTCTCTCAAGAAATTTTTTCCATCACCATCTGACAGAGGAAAAATAAATCCTAAGTTCTTTTGGTGAAAGAGGTGTTAATGTTACTTAACCAAATTACAAATTTGTCCCTGAAACGAGCAGAGAGCCAACAAGTATTCATTGAATGAATATGTTTATATTCATGAGGGAATAGTTAAGGTAGAGAAGTCATTGAAACTTTTCAATCCGAGTTACTGAAATACACAATATTTTGAGGCTTTCTTTGTGAAGTTCAAACACCAGCTCAAAATTCTAATTTTGTGAGGTATTAGTTTTTTATTGCTGCCATAGCAAATTGCCATATTTTTACTAGCTTAAAAAAAACACAAATATATTATCTTATGGGCCTGAAGTCTGCCATAGATCTCACTAGGTTGAAATCAAGGTGTCTGTAGGGCTGCATTCCTTCTTGAAGGCTCCAGGGGATGATCCGTTCCCTTGCCTTTTTCAGCTTCTAGAGGCCACTGGCATTCCTTGGCTCTTGACCCACTTCCTCCATCTTCAAAGCCAGCAATATTGCTGTCTCTCACCCTTCTTCCCACCTCCCTCTGACTGCAACTGGGAAAGGTTCTCTGCTTTTAAAGATTCATGTGAGGAGTGCCTGGGTGGTGCAGTCAGTTGGGCCTCTGACTCTTGCTTTCAGCTCAGGTCATAATTTCAGGGTCATGGGATTAAGATCGGCAGGAGTCTGCTTAAAATTCTCTCTCTCCCTATGCCCTTCCTGCTCCTGCTCTCACTCTCTATAGAATAAATAAATAATTTTTTTTTTTTTAAGCTTCATGTGATGAGCCTGGGCCCACTAGATAATCCAGAAAAATCTTCCTGTTTCAAGGTTCTTAACTTTCATCACGTCTAAAAAGATCCTTTTGTCATGTAAGGTAACATAGTCACAGGTTCCAGGAATTAGGACATGGACATACTGGTGGTGGAGGTGGGGGCACGTATGCTTACTATGTCTTACAAAGAACCTGGTGCACTCCCAGAAACACTTCATTTGGAACTCAGACATCTCTACTCCAGACACGCTCCTCCCTTCAGGCCAATTGTAAGCAAATGGCTAATTTTTGGGGCCTTGACTAGGCAAAATGTAATAAATACCTCCCCTGGGTAAAGCAAAAATAGGAATAGCATAACTAATTTAATGTGGGTTTCTTCTTGATACAAAACCTGCAATCACATTATTTTAATATGGGGACCCGAGTCTATATCTGGAATATATATATATGCATATGTGTGCATATATATAAAATTAATAATTATATAATTAAATAAATAAATGATTAAATGGAATCTATATATATATCCCATTTAATCATTTATATATCCCATTTAATCATTTATTTATTTCCTTTTTAAATTTCTCAGTGCCTCCTTCTACTTAAGCCTCTAAATTGTGTCCTATAAGCCATACCACTTATCAAACTCTATCTTCCCATGTGCCCTTCTCTTAGGGTAACATTCTGCATCAACTGAGAGGGGGCAGTGTTAAATTAGGTAACTGAACTAATTTAGCTAATAGCTTAAAAGCACATGTATTATGCCTTAATTATGCAAATAAGAGACCTTGGGAAGTTATCTGTATGGTAGGAATCCTAACAGAATGCGGGCCAGTGGTTTAACTCATCAATGACATATTCTTTAGATCTCAGCAGTTGCTCTGTGGAAGCCTGGCTACATGAGGCATTAGGAGTACAAAGGATGAAGTCAGACCAAAGTTTAAATCCCTTCTTTTCCACTTACCAGTTATACTTGGGACAAATTCCTTAACTTTAACCTCTCAGCATTTCAGCTGTATCATCTGTAATAATGCTTTACAATACCTAATTCACGAGGCCGTTGTAAAAATTACATGAGATAATGTATACAAAGTGATTAAATCATACCTAGCATAAAACTACACTCAGTAAATAATGACTGTTGTGGATATGTATCTTGCTCCTGTTTTACTGTATCGACAAGACTTCTCAGTGGACTGATGCACTCAGGTTTATCAATTCTTCCATCTTCATTCACCAAGAGCATTGCCCGTCACCACTGAGCATCTATTTATTCTGTGCAAGTCACTGAGAACATGCAGATCAAGTGTCATGGAAGTTTTCTAAGTAGGAGTGACAATCAATCCCCTCCCCCCCAAGTTTGTGTGCCTTCCTTTTCCTGCCGGTAGCATCCGGGGTATACCTCTGTCACCTATCACCTGGTCCTGTAAGGATTGCCTCAATTACTCAGGCCCCATTAGCCTGTGTGAGCTTCTTGAGAACATCTTTGTATCACTAAGCGAGACTCAATGCCTGCCTAAAGTAATAGCCCCTCATGTTCTCTGAATGCATGCTCTCTGTACTTTGCTTATCCTTTCTGTATCTGAAGGTTTCATTCCCTATTAGAAAAATGTCTTCTATGAAGATAACGAGGGTCTTCTCCATGTCCCTAATGATTTATTGTTGATTCCTTCCATCCTTTCATGAATATAATCAACGTTAACAGTAATTTTATCAACAAATAAAAAATTCTAATTCAATAATGCAAAGTACAACTATTCCCCCTTGGCCCAGGAGGGAGATGATTGAATAGAGTGAAAGGCAGTAAGGAAAAATAAATTTTCCGCTTGGTACATGAAATTGGATGGGATGCTGTGCTTCCTCAGGCTGGGAAATGTGGCCCTTATGGTGGAAGAGTAGGGATGACCCTTCTAATGAATGGTCTTAGAATTCCCATTAATACATTCCTCTGAATATTAACTGAGAAGAGAAAAGGCTCCTTGGAATAAGGGATTCGTGGTAAAATCAGGACAGAAAACTTTGCCTGCATGTAGTCCCTTTTACAGAGATTTGCAATGCCTATTAATGGCTCTGGGAAATCTCAAAGACTCCTGTTTAACTCTGATTGACACACAATTCCCCAGATTTATTTGATCCCACAATACTTTTAATTTTAAATGACACTTTCTAAAGTACCTTAGAACTGGTGTTTTTCGAACATGCGTAGCTGTCACAACAGTGTCAGTGATTGATGAATATGCAGACTCAGGCCAAGACTACATGCAATTTAATGAAAGTAGAGGCTGTAACAGATATCGCCACACAACAAGGACACAGCAGCACCGACTTCACAAACATAAAAAGGATCGGGTGTCAATATTTCCACCTGATTGGAATGAGGATTCCATTAAGCCCTGAGAAGCTCCCTCCTCAACGCTCCGGACACCAGTTCCATGCCTGCCTGCTTATCAGGTGAGGTGCACAGGACTGGAAACATCTGCAGCTCAGCCCTGAAGGCTCCAGCCCCAGATGCACATTTCTTCTGCCATGCCTGCGGCCTACTTTTGCAACCCAGCCACTGTGTGCCGATCAATATCTCACAGTATTCATTCAGCAGCCTCATCTTTCTTTATCGTTGCAAGACACTTCTTACATCTCACCCAGAGTACAACCAATGCTCCTCACTAATGCCCAAGTTACTCATTGGAAGAACAGTATTTCTCTAATTAAACAAATCAAAGTAGTCCACTTTCCTTTAAATAGGATGACTTAACCCCGCCTTTCATCTGGGAGAAACCAGCTCTCTATTAAATTAACTCATAATAATGAGTCTATAATCTGGCATTCTATAATCTGGAAGGGGGTTTTAGCTCTATTAAATTAACTCATAATAATGGTCTTCTTGCAACTTATGTCATTTATTCTTTTTCAGCATTATTATGGACTCAACACTTCCCAAGCTCAACTGGTTCCAATTAACTATATTCACTGTTTTTCTTTAGATACTCAAAGGATTGGCAATAGGAGATTAGCAGCATTCACTCCTTGGACATAATTTTGTGTGATCTAACATGGCCACAACCTTTCCCTTCATTCCTCTGAAAGCTTCCTGCTTTCTGCTAATAAGACACTAGAGCTCATCTGGACTTCTCTTGTCCCAAGACACAGAATCTCTATGAGCCTTGATTTTAAGAAGAGAATGAGATTCTAGACCAAAATCTTCAGCTAGAGGTGAACAAGTAAGCATGTTCACATGAGCTGGGGGACAGGGTACAGAGGGGCTGTCAGAACTTCCATGACAAACCACAGAAGTGACCATTTTCTAAAAAGTCATGGCATGTTGGTGCTTCTGCCATCTCTTTTAGTTCTTTCAGTTTTTATATACTTACAAAAGTATGGCATATGTGTAAGGTATGAAGAATATGTCCATTTTTAAGCAATAGAACATTCCAGTGCCTTAAAATCTTGTGGGTGCTTTTTTGATCTCAGCCCACTCCCTCCAACAACATCTGAGGCAGTCACTATCCTGACGATTGTGTTTTTCATACCACTACTTTTTAAAAATAGTTTTATATCCCTTGCAATGTATTTCTAAACAATAGATTGTTCAGCTTTGTCTATTTATAAGTTGTATAGAATATATTCGTTTTCTGAAGTTTATTTTTTTGCTTAGTATTGTTCTTGAGATTTATCCTCATTGACATGTACAGGTGAAGGTCATTCATTCTCACTGATATGTAGATTTGTTATTGTCTGACAATACAATGGTTGTTCTCTGCTGGATGGAAATTTTGGTTCTTAGCAATGTTTTATTTTTACAAAAGTTGCTGTTATGAACATTGTTGTACTTATCTCTGGATATACATATCAAATGTCTTCTTTAGGGCATATGTCTCAAAAATGCAATTTCTGCCATGAAAATATATGCCCATTTTAAACTTTTTTGAATATAACCAAATGCTTTAGAACGTGTTTTTAAATTTTACATTCTCACCAGCAAGGTACAAAATGTCTACTTGCCTCCTATTTATAGCAATACTTGTCCATCTTTACCATTTTTACCAACTAGATAAATGGGAAATGATATTCTGAATACGGGTGAGATTGAGCATCTTTTCCTATCCTTCTGACCATTCAGATTTCCTCTTCTGTGAAGCTTTGAAGTCTTGTCAGCCAAGTGCCCCAATCTTGTTCTTAATTCTTCAGGAATGGCTTTGCTCTTCTATGTGAGTTTTAAAATCAGCTGGTCAAGTTCCACTGCAATGACTTGTTACAATTTTGAGTGGAGTAATGCTCAACTTGCTATATTTTATAATAATGTATTTTCATCTATAAACACTCATTAGATCTTCTTTGGTATCTTTAAATAAAATGTAAAATGTATAATTTTCTCTGTAAATGCTTTGAATGTTTTAGTTGAATTTTTCTAGGTACCTAATATCTTATTTTTCATTATATGGTTTTATACATTTTATATATACATATATACACACACACATATATACACACATATAAATATATACATATATACATATGTGTGTGTGTATATATATGTGTATATATATACATATATACGTATATATACATATATATGTGTGTGTGTGTGTATATATATATTTGCAATTATCTTCGATTTTATAACCAGGAACATTGTTAAACCATATTGATACTTCTACTGGATTCTTTTAATTTTTCTACATAGACAATTGTGTTAACTGTGAAAGATGACAGTTTTGTTTCTTCTTTCACAATCCTTTTACTTTCGACCTCTTTTCATGTCTTACTTCGCTAGTCAGGACATCCAATTCAATGCTGAATAAAAAGAGTGATAGCAGTCATTCTTTTATTGTTTCTAATCTAAAATGAAATACTTTAAACACTTCTTTATTAATTTGATGTGTCTGTAGATTTATTTAGAGGTACAGTTTATCTGGTTATAGAAATTTCTTATGCATAAAAAGACAGTTTAGAATAGAAAGATTTTCCAATGGCCTTTAGACTTAGAAAAAGATGTTCAACCTTGCTCACGATTAGGGAAATGAAAATTAAAATATTTCTTATCTATCAGACTCATGAATATTAAAAATATGACAACATGATTTGTGCTGAGACTCTTGGGCAACAGGAACTGTCATATATGATGAGCTGCTGGGTATGTGAACACTTTTTGAAGGTGCAATGGGCTGAATGTTTGTGTCTCCCCCAAATTCACATGTTTAAAGGCTAACCTATAATGAGACAGGGCCTTTGGAAGGTGATTAGGCCATGAAGGCCTCATGAATGGTATTGATGCCTTTATCGGAAACACCCTGGAGGACTCCCTCACTCTCTTATCTGCATGTGAAAAGGACATGAAAAGCTGACAGTCTATAATCTGGAAGAGGGTTTTCTTTTATTTTTATTTATTTATTTATTTTTTGCTGTTTGTATTTTCTTTTTTTTTTTATTTAATTTAATTTTATTTTTTATATTCAGCGTAACAGTATTCATTTTTTTTGCACCACACCCAGTGCTCCATGCAATACATGCCCTCCCTAATACCCACCACCTGGTTCCCCCAACCTCCACCCCCCCCCCCCCGCCCGCCCCTTCAAAACCCTCAGGTTGTTTTTCAGAGTCCATAGTCTCTCATGAGAGACTATGGAAGAGGGTTTTCACTAGAACCTGCTGGTGCTGGCACCTTGGTCTCAGACTTCCAGCCTCGAGAACTGTGAGAAATGTTTGTTGTTTAAGCCACCCAGTTTATGGGAATTTGTTATTGCAACCTGAACTAACTAAGGCAGAAGAGAATTTGGGAATACCACCAACACTATATGCACACTTACCTTTTGACCCAGCTATCTTAATTTGAGGAATACCCCGAGGACATACTTTCAACAATACAAAAATAGATAGGCAGCACTGTTTGAAGTGACAAATTATTAGTAATAATCAAAACATCCATATATATAAGAATGAGTGAATAAACTATAGCATATCCACAAAGTAGAGTTCTATGAACCTGTAAAAAATGAAATGGTCTCTGAATGGATACAGATCTATTTCTAGGACAGTGTTAATTGAAAAAAAAAGTGCAAAAGATATCTATCATTTGCTACCTTTCATGTAAAAAAGGAAATAAGAAAATATACATATATCTGTTCATTTGGGAAAAAAAAAATCACAGAAAAGATAAGTTGGAAACTAGTGAGAAGGGTTACTGTGGTGGGCTGCTATTGGCTCCGAAGGATTTGTCCGTTAGAAAAGGGGTATTTGTTTATGTGACTAAGAATCTTGAGGTGAAGAGATTATCCTGGATTTTTCAGGTGGGCACCAAGTGCAATGACAAGTGTGCTCCTAAGAGAGAGACAGAGGGAAATTTCATACAGACACACAGAGGACAAGACAATGTGAAAACAGGCAAAGACAGGAGTGACATAGCTACAAGCCAAGCAACACTAAGAATGCCAGACAGACATCAAAAGCTGGAAGCAGCAAGAAACAGAGTCTCACCCAGAGCCTTCAGAAGGAGAACAGTCTTGCCCTCACCTTGATTTTGGATGACTGGTCTCCAGAGCTATGAAGGAATAAGCTTAGTCTGTGAATGTTGTGGTTATTTCTTATAGTAGCACCAGAAAACAAATGGCAGTTACCTACAGAGGTGGGCTGGAATAAGTTGGGAAAGGATAGAAAATGGAAATGCGGTAGAGGGGATGAGGGAAAGTGGTATGTCTGTGGGTACCTCTTTTTTTGATTTTTACAAACATGTTAATGTTTCACAGACTAAAAAAATAAATATATAATTAGAATCAAGCAGAATGCAGGAGGAACCCCAAATGAAAAATAAACATTTACAAATTGAATCTAACTCCATTACAAATGAGTAACAAACCATGCTAAAAGGGTGGGAAGAAGAGACCTAATCTAAGCGACTCTGGGAGAGTATTTTGACAATATATTTTAAGGCTAACAAAAGGACTATACAGGAATATTGTGCTCTGTCTGGTAAATGTGCTAGCAATTCTGTAACTAATTGCTACATATCCTAGTGTTTAGTAATAAGTAAATACATGGCACTAATGAGAACTAGGCTTCTCTGTCAGAGAAAGGAATTTACAAATAAGGAAAGAGGGAGGCTAAAATGAATAATGAGTGGTGTTAAAATAGATGGTATCAGTATGAATTCATTATTTTCATATATACTTAAATATTTATAAATAGATACATATATGTGTTATTAATATATTAATATTTATATTTTCTAGCTCTGTTTGCTAATGGGAATCTAAAGGAAATAATATCCCAGTGCACTGAGATCTTCATTTTTAAGTAATCATTCAGCAGTGAAAGAAAACAGAGCTCCTTGGAGACATGGCTGATTCTGGGACTAGCACAGGGCAAGTACAAGATGAGCATGAAACATCTTCTCAGTTCAGAAAATAAGAAAACTCTCAAAAAAAAAAGAAAATGATGCGGACATTTCAAAAGGACATAGAAACAATTCAAAGTGACTCCCAAAGGTCACAGCTAGGACAATTTGAGCAACAGGAAAAATAATGAGAGTAACAGAGTAAAACAAATATTCACAAGCTTATAATGATATAAATAAACAACTGAATAAGTAAAGGGGGGAAGAGTGATTTTACTCACAGTACAATTTCAGTTATCAAATATAGGAAGAATCATGGAATTAGATGATCACCATTTTAGCAAACAACACAGTAATATATTTTGCAGTCAAATGTCATCAGTGGGTATTAAAATCAGTGGGCAAAAGGATAATGAGAACTAGGATATTTATATAACCCCAAAGGATCTCTAAGATACCTATTTAGTTACAAAGGGGGAAAAAAACCTATCTTTTCAATGGAAAACCCTAGCAGACACTACCTTAACCAGCAGATTAAAGATAGCATCCCCATTAATGAGCATATCAACATTACATTTGCTTTGATATAAAGCACAGACATGGCACCATCACTTCAGTGGTATTGTGGCCAAAAGCACAAAACCTAGATTTAATCTCTGTGAGTCATAAAATAGGCACAAATTAAGGAGCATGCTCTAAAATAACTGGCTAGTAGTCTTCAAGTGTATCAGTGTCATGGAAGTCAAAACAAACAAAAAAAGTGAAACACTGTCTAAAATTAAAAGAAACTAAGAAAGACATGACCATTAAACCAACGTCTGATCCTGGATTGAATTTTGGTTTCAGAAAAAGTAAGTTAGTGGGACAATTGATGAAATTTGAATAAATTCTGTAGATTAGTTAATAATGTTATGTTAATGTTAATTTTTTGGCTTTGATAGCTGCACTCTTGTTACGTAAGATTTTAACATTTGGGTAGGCTGAGAATGGTATGCAGAAATCCTTTGTACTATTTTTGCAAGTTTTTGGTTAAGTCTGGACTTGCTTCAGTATAAAAAAACAGTTCTTAATTAGAAATTTCCTCTTATTCTTTGTTTGCTAAAAATTTTTATTAAAATACTGAATTTTATTCAATGATTCTCTGCATCTATTAAGCTGAGAATAGTTTTTTCTTTCATCAAATAATATATTGATCTACATCATTTGATTTTTCTAGTGTGAAATAAAACTTGCACTCAGGATAAAATAGCTTTATCATTAAATATCATCTTTTTTAAACATTGCTGAATTGGTTTTTTTGTCTTGTTTGGAATTTTTGCATCTGTATTCATTAGTAAGTTTGGCTGTCATTTTCTTTTTCACCTGTTCCTGCTTGTTTTTCAGCTCTAATTTTGTAGTATCTTCATAAAATGAGTTAGAAGTTTTCACTTTTCTTAGAATAGAAGTTTGTGTAAATGTTGGGATTTACTATATATAGTAACTATATATGGTTTATTGTTTTATTGACAAATATCTATCACCTCCCAAGCCCTATACTTTCTGGAAGTAGTACACTTTATGATCCCATTGATTTTTGGCTTGGTTGTGTGACTTGATCTGTCTAATGGAATGTGAGTGGATGCCATATCCAAGCAGAAGCCACAGTGTAACTGAATGTTTATGCAGGGTCTTTCTTGCTTCTGTGTCCCCTATGGTGGGGAAGATACGCAGAATAGGGTCAGCTGCTTCAGTCTGAGTCCTGGAATTAAAAGTCGTATGTAGAAGACATGATCTTAATGCACAGCTGGAGAAGAGCTACAGAAAAGTTGCAGCAAGAAAAAGAACATAATGTGAACAAGAAATATATATATGCTGTGTACGACATTTCTCCTTTAAGATTGCCTGTACATAGTATAACCTTTCAAAATTTCCTAATATTCTATTCCTTAAATATTTTGTAGAACTAACTGATAAAACCAGTTCAGATAACTTTTTCGTGGCAAGATATTCAACTACTGATTGAATTTCCTTAATGGTATAAGACTATTCAGATTTTCTATCTTTTTATAAGTCAGTTTGATAAGTGATGGAATTCTTGGAATTTCACCTATATTTTCAAGTTTATTGGTATAACTCTTTTCATACTATCTTCTTATCTTTTTAATGTCAGTGGAACTTACACCTTTTTTTCTGTTTCTTCATATTACTGATTTGAGCCATCTTTCTTTAATTTTTTTTTTCCTTTTTCAGGGAGAGAGGGGTAAATTTACCTAGATATTTGCAAATATTATTAATTTTTCAAAAAAATCCCGTGTTTTAGCTTTATTGATTTTATTAGGTAGGGCTAGTTTTAGATGACAGAAATAGGGAAACTTCAAATAATAGTGGCTTAATAAATAAAGACGTTTATCTTTATCTCACATAAAAGTTTGGAGAGGACTCTCCAGAGGCAGCATAGAAGTTTTATTCATGAGGATTATAAGGAATCAAGGTCTTCATTCATAATTTCAACTTTGTCCTTATAGTCCAGAGCAGGGGAAATAATAATCAAGATAAGAGCAAACAGCATCTAGTAGCTCTCTTTTAAGGAAGATACTCTAAAGCTGCCACAAAGCACATACACTGACTTACCATTGAACAAAACCTAGTCCCATAACTACACCTGCTTGTAACTGTAGTTATTATTCTGGACCACCATGTGCCCGCATGAATAAATTCAGTATATTACTAAGGATAAAGTGACAATTGATAATGGAGGGACATGAATAGTCTCTGCAACACTGATCTTTACTATCACACATGAGTTTTCTGATTCTGCTCTTATTCTCGTTATCTTTCTTTCTACAAAAATTGAGGTTATTCTTCTTCCTCGCCTCTTTAGTTATATAAGTATCTAATTAATATTCAAAATTGGAACATCAATATGAGTTTTTATTTGCACATTATAGTCAAATATATATAATACTCTGACTTTTCTCAGATGTGAAAATGAAATAAATGCATAACAACAGCCAAACTCATCCTTCATTTTTTTCAGGTATTATGGTATGATAATTTGCTAAGCACAGGACAAAAGACTGGTCATTTCTGGAATTTAAGGAATTCTTATTTTCATTCTCCTGCCTTTCTTTTTCATTTTCCAACTTTCAAATCAATTGCATTTTAACCAAGAAAAAAAAATTTAACCAGGAAATAATGAAAATCAGAGATAATTAAAAGGACCAAAGCAGAACAAATAAAATGAACAGGCCAACCAAATAAACATGAGCAATATATTAGAAAAACAAGACAAAAATTATTGATAAATACTAGAAAATGTCATGATTAGCTTCAAATAAAAATATACTCAATTCAAAATTCAAAATATCTTGATGCATTAATAAGTAAAGGAAATCAAAATAATAATGATATTACTGACTATCAGACATCAGAACATGTTGAATTGTCTAACATGCCCCTGTTGCTTCCTGATGACCCTGAATTGTGCCACATATATCCTATGAAAAGAGACCAGTGTGGGGCCACACAGCATTTGGAAGTCTATGAGTCATAGCCAAATCAGTATGTCTTAGTCACATGGCTAACAGAAATCCAGAATAACAGCCACCTCTGAGAGTCTCCTTAATGTGTTTACTCAGACAGAAAATTAGCAAATCTCATTTACCAAAGTCATTAATACACACTCATCCAACACCTAATCAATGACCATTCTCTCTTCCTATATGAGGTACTACATCTCTTAAGTTAGAATTCTATTTCCTAAAGTACTCTACAACCTTTGTCATTATTGACCAATGTAAACATTTGGTTTTATAGCCTGCAGAACATCCTGGGATCTGCACACAAAAACTTCTAAGAATTTATAAAGAGTTGATGTATTTTCTAGGGAATATTAATCAAATAGCAACTGATTTTTAGAAAAAGTAAAGAGAATCAAACCTGGAAATTATAAAAAGTGTGAATTTAATTATACATCTTGGTAATACTAGGGGAACACTATTAAAATTTGTGAGAGAAGATACTGTAAAAATTAGCCTATTTTTTTAAAAGATTCTATTTATTTATTATTTATTCTAGTTATTTATTCTATTATTTATTTATTTATTTGAGAGGGCAAGAGCAGGGAGGAGAGAGCGAAACAGGCTCTCTGCTGAGCCAGAGCCCAAAGTGGGACTTGGTCTTAGGATCCTGGAATCACAACCTGGACTGAAGGCAGACTCTCAACTGACTGAGCCACCCTGGAGCCCCAAAAGTAGGCTAAATTTATAGAGACCATTTCTCATCATATCAGGAAAAATTCTTTCTCAGGACATTGGACCTGTACGCCTTGATTTGTATTTTTCATACAGACACATGAACTAGAAAAATAAATTCTTGCTGGGGCACCTGGGTGGCTCAGTGGGTTAAAGCCTCTGCCTTTGGCTCAGGTCATGATCCCAGCGTCCTGGGATCGAGCCCTGCATCGGGCTCTCTGTTCTGCGGGGAGCCTGCTTCCCCATCTCTCTCTGCCTGCCTCTCTGCCTACTTGTGATCTCTGTCAAATAAATAAATAAAAAACTTTAAAAAAATACACATTCTTGTCAACCCCCATTACCTCATGGGGGCCCACATTGCTGTGGCTGTGCCTCCCTGTCATTTCAGCACATGGTTTTACTGCTAACATCCTCAATTTCCTTTGTGATATCTCATTTAAACTTCCTGAGATAGTCCAGGGGTCACATAGCCTCAAAGCTCCTTGCCCACCTATATACTGTACTTTCCTTACACCAATATCCATATCCAGTTGGTCACCTGTGAGCAGACCTGAGGTCATGCAGTACCTTTGAGGCAAATTATGAATAAGGACTGGCCCAGAGATGATCCCCTCATTAGAAAATGTGTTGATGGCCTCAGAAGGAAATTGTGAGCATGGTGACCATTTTGAGGCTGGATCTGCATAATGTGTGCATGTGACCAAAGGTCAAGATTCTTTAACGGAGAAGTCATTACGTGATGCAAAGGAAAGTCAAGATGGCAGTTTTCCTGTGCAGAGAGCCTCATAAATAGGCATGACTCACTTGAGATAAAAGGACACATATTATTCTGGCCCATAGCTTTTAGGCCTATGTACTAAGAAGAGGGAGTTTTTAGGGAATTCTGACAAAAGAGTCATACGTGCTTTCTTTCTCTGTCCACAGACAGATAATTTTTACTCTCAAAATGTGTTGATAAGTGTAATGATGAAATATAACAGTTCCTAACATCCATGTTTTTTCTCCTCTGCAGCATTGGAATAGCTTGTGGAGGAGACAAAGCTAATATCAATGAAATAGGATCAAATTTTCTTTCAATTATCTTCTATATCTAGAATAACAATATATACGTATGTCATATCTTAGACAAGAATAATTGTTTGATAGTGACTGTCTAATGTCCTGAGCAGAGAAGAACCTTGAGGCCTTAATCAGGTTTAGTGGGTAAAGAGGTGATGATTTTTAGCAAGAATGCTAAACATGCTTAGCATGTTACATGGAGAGAGTGGCAGCATACATGTTTGATTTGACATCCCTGATCTAGGTAGTTCTTAGTTATCTGAAAAGAGACAGCAGCAAGTTAGCCAAAGATCATTGGATTTGGAGTCAGAGTTTTGTCTGAATGTTGATGCCATAACTTCATTTTTTCCATAGTTTATATTTTTAAAATATTAAAATATTTACTGTAACAAAGTTTTTTCAAATTTAAAATTTTTTCAATATTTAATGAGCAGCTATTACAGATTTAATGAGCAGCTATTACAGATCAGTTATTGTTTAAGTAATGACACAAAATGCTGAGCAAAAGAACACATAGACTCAGCCCAATACCATGAGTAAAACATTAACCAAACAATCATAAAGATAAATATATACTATAACTTTAGACAACCATTAGAAAGGAGAGGTATCCAATGCCATAAAAGTTTATAGTGAGTAGATATAGGCACTTACCAACAGCATGAACTTGGATAAGTTGCTTAACCCCTCTCTGAATCTGTACAAGATAGGGCTAATAATATGTCACAGGGATTTGTGAAAGTTAACTGACAATATATCTACTATGTATATAATATATAGATGTATAAGTTATATTATAATGCCAACAAACACACAATTTATAGAATATATATATGTCCACTGAGATATCCTATTTAGTAATGGTACATGAAACAGTATAGTAATTCTTGTAAATATATGGAGACATTTCTATTTTTTCTGTTGAATGTACATATTCTATATTATATCCTTTAAAATTTATGTTAGCAGTTCAGGTGGACAAAGAGAACAGGTATAGTGCCAAGAAAAATAGAACTTTCACCAAGAAGAGGAAAGAATAAGCAGCACTGATAATCACACAAAATAACTAGATAGAAAGAGAGTCCAGTAGTGTGTTGCAAGATCATGGACTAGCGAAAAAGAAGAGAGTGCCCTTCCTCCTGGAAGATAAGGGCTTTGTTTGACCCTACCATTGACCCATGCCATTTGAATGACATGATTAAAATATGTTATTAATGGAAAAAGTAATCTAAGAAGGGACATCAGGGAATCAAAACAGGGGTAAGCAAAGAACAGGGGTACAATGGGGACATGGTGGGAAAGAAGTTAAAGGCAGGAGCAAGTCAAGACCCTTCTCATAACCTGGGGAATCTTGACCGTGGGAGCATAGACTTTGGAGGCAGATATCACAGGTTCTCCTCTTAACTTTGCTAATAGTCATTTGTGTAACTGTGGGGAGACTGTAAATCTCTCTGTGCCTCAAATTCTCTCTGTATAAACAGGAAACATAATAGTACTTCTCTCATCAGGTTGAAAGAAATAATATAATTAAGCTACTTAGAGCAGTTCTTGGAACACAGAAATGGTGTTCAAGCACTAGTTGTTATTATTATTATTATTATTATTACATTTATAGAATCCTTTAGATGAAAGCACAAAAATGGGAATAAAGGGTGATATTCAGTGAGATGTCTAAGTTGCTTTCAACTGTGATCTCTGGTCAACAGTTAAAATAAAAATTAGAGCAGTTAGGAATGTTTTCAGCTGGAAGTAACAGCCTACCAGGACCAGCATAAGTAACAGTAACCATAGCTTAATAAAAAAAGATATTTAATTATCTTATATGTATTAAGAATACAAGTGGTAAGGGGTTACTGATTTGGTATAGGAGCTCAAAGTATTATGAAAGAACAAGACTCCTCTTACTCTCGCATCTGCCATCCTCAGATTATTAGCTTTTCCCCCTCATGATCACAAGATAGCTGCCACATCTACAAACACAAAATCCTCTGAGTAAGGGGAATGAAGTTTTCATTGCTGGGAGACAAACAGGTTTCCAGTCTATACAAAATTGAAATTCTGTTAAAAAGGAAGAAGGGGGCATGACTCCTTGCCAGCCAACTAACAATGTCTAACACTTCTCAGCTGTAATTTCAAAGGCAATGGAAATCACTACCTCTAGCAAGTTGAAAGTATATAAAATATTTAGAGACAAAGATCTTGAGGTATCTGGATGAAAGAAGACAGAAGAGCTGTCAGTGCTTTGGGCGTTTTTCACAGTGAATTTAAGTGTAATTGTGTGCATAAAAAACATAGATTTATTTTCAGAAATGCAAATGAAACACCTGGAATAACTGAAAATAATATAGCTGTGTTTCTTATATTATCACTCCCCATTGTATGTATTATAAGAATTATCAAAAATGTTTTAAACTGGTATTTATTTATTTATTTATTTATTTAGATTTTACTTATTTATTTGACAGTCAGAGATCACAAGTAGGCAGAGAGGCAGGCAGAGAGAGGTGGGGAAGCAGGCTCCCCACAGAACAGAGAGCCCGATGCAGGGCTCGATCCCAGGACGCTGGGATCATGACCTGAGCCAAAGGCAGAGGCTTTAACCCACTAAGCCACCCAGGCGCCCGTTAAACTGATATTTAAACCGAAATCCTCTAAAGAGCTGATCTTATCTTGCTGTCTTCTTATAAAGCAAAATTCTGGAAAGAGTTGACTCTACTCGTCCTCTGCTCTTTTGCGAATGCTGTTCTATCTTGAACAGTCTCCAGTAAGACTCTTACATGCATTGCTCCATCTGGTCTCTTCTCATCAAGATCATTAATTACTCCCATGCTGCTAAGTGTGACAGTCACTCAATATCTGACAGAGGCCATCATTTCCACCTTAAATACTTTCTTCACCTCCTAACATTCTGGGTGTTCTTGCTGGTCCTCTTTTACTAGATCCTTCTCACCTTCCCAAATGTTAAATGTTGAAGAGCCTCCTTAGTACCATGTTAAGACCAATCCTTTAGACCCCTTCTCATCTTTAACCACATACATTCTCTAGTTGGCACATCCAGTCTTGTTGGTTTTAAATACCATCTCTGATGCCAAACACTCCAAAAATGAAATATCCATTCAAAATTGTTCAACTGAATCTGGAGTCATATACACCCAGCAGGCATCTGAAACTTCGTATATCCCAAACTACATTCCTAATCCCACTCCCCCTACCAAAATTTGCTTCCTTACATGACTTTTCCCTTAGATCAGTATTTGATCCCACACTTTACTCAGCTGCACAGTCTTCTAAACTTTGAAATATTCTTGACTCCTCTCTTTCTTCACTGTCCCTCAGCCAATCAACTGGGGAATCCTGCAGTCTTTTTGTTCAAAGTATGTCTTGACTATGGCCACTTGTCATCACTTTTATCTTGTCATTCTGCTCCAAACCACTGCTTCTAGTTATTGCTATACCTGGTCTCCTTATCTACCTTCCTTCCTATAATCTATTTACACAAAAGAGCTAAAATAACTTTTTAAATGTAAGTCAGATCATATCATCCGTTTGCTCAAAATTTCCAATACCTTTTGTTCTCCCTCTGAGTAAAAAGCCTAAGCCCTTACAGAGCCTCTACAGCCCTTGAGGATACAGCCCTCCATGACCTCTCCCATCTCCTTTTCCTCCACTCTGTACCATGCTCACTACATTCCAGTTGCCGGTTCCCTCACACTTTCTGAGCATTCCAGGCAAGCTCTTGCTCCCTCTGGGTGATGTGTCCTTCCTCAAGTTACCACATGACTTGTCTCTCTTTTCCTCCATGTTCCTTTTCAAATACCTCCCATCAGAGAGGTCTTCCTTAACTACCTGTTTAAAGTACTATCTCCTACTCCATCCTCTCTACTATTTCCCACAGTCACTAAAAGCAACTGACTTATATATTTGTTTGTTTTCTGTGTCCTCCCACCAGAACATTTGCAACACAATATCAGTGACCAAGTCTGTCGTGTCCCCTGCAGTGGCGAGAACAAGGAAGTGCCTGGACCCTAGCAGGTGTTCAAGTCTATGTATTTAGGGTATGAGTATATCAATGAATGGCTATTTGCTGAGTAATCATTTTATTTTTTATATCTATATAAGCCTCAGATACATTTTTAGATTGCTTTCAGTCTTGTAAATTAATGTTTTCAATAGTTTCCCTTCTTTCAATCAGGTAACAATAGTAACATTTTGACTTATTTTTTATATATATATGTATATACATATATATATCTTATATAATCTCTAATATATATCTTAAATAATATATACATATATCTTAAAGTATAAAATTTACCTTGTAAATTCCATTACCTTTTTCTGTTGTATTTTTGAGAATATTGTTTCCTATATTAGTGTCTTCGATTAACTATTGACATAAATGTTTTATTTGCTTAAAAAGAACATATTGAAATAATGATGCTAAGAAAGAGATCATCTTTGCTATTTGGGCGCCATTTTCTTATAGCTTCATATTTTAATTATCTAATTGAAAATTATCCTAAGATCAAATGCTGTAATTTTCTGAATATACCAGTTAACACTTTGAAAACATAAGGCACTTATTTCTGTTAGGCCTGACACTATTACATAATTGGTTCCTGTTTTATGTAAAATATTTTGATGAACTTATTTTAGTACAACCTCATTAATATTGTAGCTCTTATACAAATGTTAATAGTTTTAGGAACACACACATAAATGCACATAGTGATGCCTAAATATATTCATTAATAGAGGTCTTTAGAAAATGATGAAAGCATAGTTGCAGACAAAGCTTTTGTTTTCTGGCTACTAATTTCTCACACATACTAATAAAAATCACCAAAGTTAATCAAATGGGAGAGAATTTTAAAATTTTGCTTTGGAACGTCTCTCGTATCTTCCCTCCTCTCCCTACTCCCCCACCAACCTCTATGACCTACATTTTGGCTTGTAACTACTTTCCAATGAGAATCCTTTTTTGATCCTAACTGAATGAATTGAAATCATTCCACAAAATGCCTATATTTCTATTTATAGACCACACTCTCCATATATTGTGCATCCTTCTCTCTCCCCTTCTCACTCTGCTCCAGTCCCCTTTTCTTCCTCCTTAATCCTTTGACTTCCACATTCTTGCTATTACCCAGGATTTAGTGATTACATTCTCTGCGGGTTGTCTTTTCACATATCTCATTATTGTTTGGAAATAATATAATAATGTTTCTTTTTCTCAGTCTCTGTCCTCTGTTACTCTGCTTACTTTCTTCTGATGTGATTCCATCTTAATCGCACATTAAGGATCATTTGATAGTTAATAGGAAATAACCATAACATTTTGGATCTCAATACTGATTTCATCCTGGTGACTAATGACAAACTGAAATTCAACATCACTGAAAAGATTATGAATGTCATTTTCCCTTTTAAGTCCCCATTCTCATTTTTCTCATCTGTATTATTCATTCCCTTCTATATTCCTCCAATTTACAAGTCTGGTGTAATTCCCTGTTTCTTTTCTCTGTCTTCAATATTATAAGCCTATAAATTAGTAATGAATAACTGCTTATAAGTAACAGAATTTCTTTAAAACTGGCTAATTTTTAGTTACAGATTTTGCTGTTGTATTCCAATCAAAACAAAATTATTTAGAAGACCATAACTTCAAACAAAACTTTGTAAGTTTGTAAGGAGAAATTAGTCTTATTATTACACAATCAAGATAGGTCAATCCAAAATAAAAATTTCAAATCCTTTTGATGTATTTTTTCCTTAGCTTTAAGATCTATGGTTTCCTTTTATCTTATTAACTAAAACTTATTTTCAGATAAACTTTCATAATTACCTGTTATTTGGTTTTTAAGCTTGTTCACTAATTTCCCTCAGTTGTATAGTGTTTAGAGTTTGAAATACACGTTTATACCCCTACAAGTGTTGAACAGCACTAGGAGATAAACAACATCATTCTCCATATATAGATGAGTACATGGGGGCTCAGAGAGGTTGATTTTCTTGTTTATGTCATGTATCTTAGAAAGGGCACCAGAACTAGAGAGCAGGTGTTCCAACCCCTGGACTTTTGCTAGCTTTGACTATCCCACAGATGTCTCTAGATGAGAGCATTCATAAAAATACACATAAAAACGGGGCGCCTGGGTGGCTCAGTGGGTTAAAGCCTCTGCCTTCGGCTCAGGTCATGATCCCAGGGTCCTGGGATCGAGCCCCGCTTCGGGCTCTCTGCTCAGTGTGGAGCCTGCTTCCCTCCTCTCTCTCACTGCCTGCCTCCCTGTCTACTTGTGATCTCTGTCTGTACAATAAATAAAAATAAAGTCTTAAAAAAAAATACACATAAAAACATTCTCTTGGTCATTCAGGGATTAAGTGTTCTACAGTGACATGACAAATAAACCAGTAATGTATTTTGTGTCTCTCTCAATGTATAAGCATGTATTTGTATAGCTCCAATTCACTTTGTGGTATGCGTGATTTGAGTTTGCCTCCCTCAAATGTTTAGTAGCCATATCTTTATATTTTGGGACAGAGAGATATTAGGGAATGTTTAGAGACCCCATTGTTCAGACTAAAATTTTTATTCTAATTTGATAATCAGGTTGGATTCTATAAATTTAACACAGAAAAAAAAGATAAGCTGAAGCACCTTGGGCTAGTGATTTTACCTTGCTGGACCTCAACTTTCAACTATTCCTTCTAATAAAAGGAAGGAGATAGACTTATTCATCATCGCCTTCATATAAGGATGATAACAAAATCTCCAATGAAATGAGGGCTGAGAACTATACTAAATCCTTATATTCACTATCTCATTTAATATTGACAAAAATCCCTTGAGGAGAAGACTATTATTATCTACATTTTACAGATAGTGAAATGAAGACTCAGAGAGTCAGTGTCCCAAGGTACGTGGCTGATGAGTGCAGGGGGATTTAGGCTTGGGCCTGTTCTATCCCGAGGTCTACGCTCACAACTCCCAGGCATCAAGGCCTCTCCCTGCTACAACACCTCCATGATTTCTATGGTCCCCAAGAGCAACATGTTTTATTATTCTTCTATTAAAGAGACTTGGAATTATTTCCTGTTTTCTCATTATCCATTGAAACATTTGGAACTTGTTTCCTTAATTATGAATCAATGTTTGGTGTTTAACTTAAACAAGTAGGCAAGGGACAAATAAATGGAAAGTCATTGGAAGTTCTTAAATTGATGTTGGATGTTGCTAAATTAAGAAAGCCCATCATTCAAGGAGAACTTTGTTAATAAAATTTCAATTAAAGCAAAATTGCATAGTTCTACTAATAGCAACAATGAAAAATCTACTCCCAACAGCTTTTTTCTCATTTAGAACATTACATTTGAATAACCTTTCAACTATAGATGTTTGTAATGCATGCAGTTGCAAGTTCTCAATTTCTCCCCACAAGTGTTTAAAATACACCCATTTGTTATTTTCAGTTAAAGAACATTAAAATTATATTAACATGTAATCTTAAAGATATCACAAATCAATAAACTACATCAGACAATTTTCAATATGCTTAAATTGAAAGAAAACTATGTTTGCAAAAGTATTTGGGATTGTTATTTTTCTTGCTGGAATGGACACAGAGATAATAGTGAACAGAAGTAATATCTTATTTGTCCTTTGTTTCTAAATAACTAAAAGATTCGGGGGCCACTAATTCTAGTAATAACTCTGAAGTCATTTCTTATTCTGAATTTAATCTTTATTTTTATATACTTTGATGTATTTACTATTAAAATTCTGCTATTAAAAAAGGGAAATACACTCAAGGAAATAATTCGAACTGCTTAGATGGACCACTTAAATTTTTGCTTTAAAATAAACTTTGATTATGCATATACATTACAAAAGCAAGAGAAACAATCAAGAAATGAAAAAAAAGATTAATGAATGTCGTAATTAGGGTTTGTAAATTATTTCAACTATTTTAAAACAAAAAAGAGTTAGGTAATTCTGGCTAAGAACTTAGAGATTCAGTTTTCAAATCAAGAAACATAAAATAGTGAAAATATTAACCAAATCTACCAGGTAATAATTTAGGGTTTAAATTTATTTTTGTTCACAATATCTTTTGAAGACCTTCTGTTGCATTGACATTTTAAGGACAATCCTCAAAAATAAATAGAAAACCACATTGAGATACCACCTTACACCAGTTAGAATGGCCAAAATCAACAAGACAGTAAACAACAAGTATTAGAGAGGATGTGGAGAAAGGGGAACCCTCTTACACTATTGGTGGGAATATAAGTTGATGCAGCCACTTTGGAAAACAGTGTGGAGATTCCTTAAGAAATTAAAAATAGAGTTACCATATGACCCTGCAATTGCACTACTGGGTATTTATCCCAAAAATACAGATGTAGTGAACAGAAGGGCCACCTGTACCCTAATGTTCATAGCAGCAATGGCCACAGTTGCCAAACTGTGGAAAGAACCAAGATGCCCTTCAACAGATGAATGGATAAAGAAGATATGGTCCATATATACAATTGAGTATTATGCCTCCATCAGGAAGGATGAATACCCAACTTTTATATCAACAGAGACGGGACTGGAGGAGATTATGGTGAGTGAAATAAGTCAAGCAGAGAGAGTCAAGTATCATATGGTTTCACTTACTTGTGGAGCATAAGGAATAACACGGAGGACATTGGGAGATGGGGAGAAGTGAGATGGGGGACATTGGAGGAGGAGATGAACCATGAGAGACTGTGGACTCTGAGAAACAAACCGAGTGTTTGGGAGGGGAGGAGGGTGGGGGGTTGGGTGAGCCTGGTGGTGGGTATTATGGAGGGCACGTATTGCACTGAGCACTCGGTGTGGTGCATAGACAATGAATTCTGGAACACTGAAAAGAAACAAAATAAAATGGAAAAAAAAAGAAAAGAATCTGTCCCACAAAATATATATTTCTCTTAATATATGTATTCATGTCATATGCTCCTTAAACTCAGTGCAAAGTGCTCTTAACGTCAGCTGGCTAGAAAAGTAACATAATTGCTTATAGCAAATATTAGTTATATTCAAGAGAAAAAGATAATTATCTTTCCAAATATATAGGTCTTTAACAGCTGTCTATTACTGTGAAAGCCCCATCCATTATGTTCTCCAGTCATTGTTAATCACTAACTTAGGCCTGGTTCTAAGTCTCCACATGGTTTCCTGCCTTTTGAAAAAGCCCTCATGTGACTCCCAGCAATCTTTGGCTGCTTTAGTACCAGACTCAAACTAGATGTGAATCTGAAAAGGGTCCTTGCCCCTTGCCCCTGGGAGCTACTCTAATTACTTTTTCTTTTTGTTAGGACCCCCAAAGTAATGCAAATCCAAGTCATGTCTACAGAGACATTCCACCCATATACCCCTGAGCCTATGTACCTTTCCTAAAAGGATGGTTCTCAGGAAAAGATGACAGAAAGGAAATGTGGTTCACCAGTAGAAGGAAAGTTATCCAAGAAACCTGGAGGCTCAATGGCAGCTGCGTCAATTCAGAAGCCTTTAGAGAGATCGCTTCTCTGCCTTTTGGCTAAGATCAAGTGCAGAAGCCTTTTGAGAAAGACTCCTCGGGAAAGGCAATGTGAAGGCAAGAGACAATTCAAATTAGGAAGCAAAGGTTATAGACTCCAGGAGAGAATGAGGCAGAGGACGCAAGAGTCTCAAGACAAGAGGAAAGGACCCAATAGAAATTATCAACTGGACTGATGATTCCATTTGGCTTTTGCTGAAGGACTTTCTTAGTCTTCTCTTCCATCTTCCTGACATAACTCAATCCTACTTTCCATAGATTTAATTTTAATATCAAAAATAAGTATGGATCCCAAATAAGAAAGTGTTTCTACACCTGGAAAAAGGTGAATTTTATCTGTGAAATACAATAGTCTCCCTTTATCTATGGGGGATACATTCTAAACTCCCAGTGGATGCCTTAAAATCACAGATCATACTGAACCTAATAAATACTGTTTTCCCTATACATATGTATATACCTATGGTAAAGTCTATTTTTATAAATTAGGCATGATAGATTAACAATAACTAATAATAAAATGAACAATTATAATATACTGTAATAAAAGTTATGTAAATGTAGTCTCTGTATTGTACTCACCTTTCTTCTTGTGATGATGTGAGATGATAAAATGTCTGTGTGATGAGATGAAGTGAGGTGAATGACATAAGCTTGATGACGTAGAGTTAGGCTCCTACTGACCTTCTGATAATTTGTCTGAAGGAGGATCATCTGCTTCTGGACTGCAGTTGACCCCGAGTAACTGAAACCACAGAATGTGAATCCATGCATAAGGAGGTCTACTGTATTAGGTAGTGCTTAGTCTAATCAAAAAACAAATAAAATCTTTTGAAAAGAAACCACAGCAACAACCTCTTCTTTTCTTTACAAAAAAAAAAAAAAAAAAAAAAGGAATTAATTCCATCAGGCTCAATTCATTAAAACAGATTAAAATTGGATCTGCTTTGTCTCTGTTGACCTTCATCTTTGAATGAGGCTTCACAAGCTCTTAGAATAAATTTCTCCGGAGATTTCTGGTATCAGTTGCAATTTCCAGGAATTAATAAAAAAAAAAAAGATAACATTGATAGAATCATAAACAGAAATTATGAAAGCCCTATTTCCTCTTCTTTCAGGACATTATTGTACAATGGAATAAGCACTGAGAACCAGAATATAGAGGGAAGCATCAAGCCTGCAATTTTCTGGCTATTTGACCCAAGCAAGTCACTTAAGCTTTCTGAATCTCAGCTTCCTTGTCTGGAGGATGAAGAAAATGATGTTGGCCAATTATTAAACAATATAAAAACAGTTAATAAACACATAAAATATTCAACTTAATTAGTAATCAAATAAATAAAATTAAAATATTGAACTGGCACTCATCTACCACATACCCAGTGTTGGTAAAAGCTAAATGAGACAAGCACTTTCACACTTTGTTGGAAGCAAAATGTCAGCGTGTACCAGGAACTTTAAAAATGCTCAAGTAATTTGACTCAGCAAATCTCTTTCTAGGAATCTATCTCAAGAACATCATTGAAAAACATAGACTACATGTTATTCACAAAGATGATTATAAAAGGTACTTATAACATTAGAAAGTTTGAATCTTTCTAAATATTTGGAGGAAGACCAGCAATAAAACTGACCATAAATAAGGTACACATAACAAAGCAACCTTAGAATAGATGTATATTGATAAGTGAATGTGGATGGGTTACAAATCAGTTGGAAACTATCTTAGTGGCTTCATCAGCTGCCAAATATGAAAGGAATTTATATTTCTTTGTACATTCCGACTATCATAACCCAAGTCCCCAGTGATGCATTTGTCAAAGGTTTGCCTTGCTCACAACATTCCTAGCAGCTATTCAAGGAGTTTCTGTGACCACTGACTCACACATGCTGCAGGTGAACCCCTTGGTTTCTTTCCTTCACAGTTGCAGCCGACTAGTGATCACTACTGAAGTGCCCCCCATGGCCCTGTGGAAGAGACACTGCCTCCCATGTCTCTCCAACACAACTGAAGTCTCTCTGAAAGCCTGGAGACAAGGGAAGTGTAGCAGAGAAGGTGCAATTACTGTCACTGGAAGTGGCCAACCTGTCTTCCAAACCCAGCTTTAAGGACCTACTAGGCTCCCAAGAGTCCACAATGACAGGATTCTTCATGCCTCAGAAATGAGGTATAACCCAAGTGCATCACCCACATGCTCACACTCCTATTGAGAAGATGCTGTCCTTCCTGCCCCAGGCTGATTGGAAGAAAATCCACTGCATTTTTGGCAATCTTATTCTCTACCAATGTGGCCTATCTGACTCATAGAGCTAGGACCAGAGCTCACAGCCCACTTCTCAAAGTCTGGAGTCCTCAGTCTTAATAATATCAATAGTCTAGTCTACACAATGCTATGCAAGCTTGTTCCTGTATAATGTTTGGAGAGGCAAATAAAAGATTTAGCATGACTACCCCTCCCACCAGAGTCCAAATCCTGATTTCCAATCAGCAGATTCTTAGACAAAAAGTATGGTGAGCCACAGTCTAAGGCAGGAGTTAGCAAACTAGCTTCACTGGCCAAATCTGTCCAGCTGCTTACTTTGTAAAGCGTTATTGAAACATAACCAGGCCCACCGTTTACATATCATCTGTGGCTGCTTATGTGCTACAATGGTAGTGTCAAGAAGTTGCAACAGAGACCAAACAGCCTGCAAAGTCCAAAGGGGGCCTGGGTGGCTCAGTCGTTAAGCATCTGACTCTTGATCTCAGCTCAGGTCTTGATCTCAGGGTTGTAAGCTCAAGCCCCATGCTGCATGTTGGGCTCTATGATGTGTGTGGGGATCCACACTAAGCATGGAGCCTACCAAAAACAAACAACAAACAAACAAAAAACTTCACTTTCACTTCCAAATAGCCTGCCAAGTCTTAAAATATTTACTCTATGGCCCTTTAAAGAAAACATTTTCCAGCAGTTGATCTAAGGTCAGGAAATATAACTAGAGGTTAGAAGCTGGAAAGCTAGTCCTCTGGTTAAAAAAATTCAGGGCAGTTAAACTGAACCTGTACCAAGAATTATAGACCCAATAAGAGGGGAGTCAAGAAAGAGCAAGTTAAAAGAAGATGATGCAAGAGGCAGCAGCTCACCCTGTGTATATCCTACTAACTGCACCAGGTCACTCAGGGGACAGACTAGTAGACCAAAATATCACTGAAAAAGGTTGTGGCATCCTGTTCTGCAAAACTCATTCTGTTCTCTTCCACACTGATAACCAGGATAAAGAAAGGACTTCCAGAACACCACTAACACAAAGCTGTCCCGAGACAGGGGATGATCTGCAGGACAATCAACTGTCTTGGGCTCAAGAGTGCTTCTTTGATATATGACTCTTGTCTATACCTGGCCTGTATGGTGGCCCTAGTTTAGAGCAGCCCAGAGAGGATATTTTGGTTTCTCTCTCCAATGACTGCAACAGGCCTCAGGGCATGGGCTCCATGGTGACATCTTACCAGGCTAGGCACTGTACACAAAGTGGGTGTATACAAAGTATATAGAAATAGATTTTTGAGAAAACAGTTTGAATTATATTTTGACACCTCCCTTTGCATTTTCCCTGAGATCACCTCTGTGTCCACGTAGAGGATCAAGTTACACATCATAAGATTCAAAGTGAAGGGACTACAAAGGCTTAGATCTTCAACTACTGACATGCAAAATTAGCCACTGGGGGAAAAAAAGCTAGCCACTGGATCATCTCCTATTTCTATCTGCAAATTCCATACAAATCAATATCAGCCTGTGCTATTTTTCTCAACTCTCAGGCATACATGACTCATTCTGTTCCCCCACCATGTTGGAGCACTAGAAACTTTATAAGGTCATCTGGGATCTGTGTCCCTGAACACATCATAGAAACTGTGTTTTGGGGGACTTGCATATCCCCAGGGATCTACTAAAAAATCAACCAAGAGAGGGGGCTATAGGTTCCCTCTTCTTCAGAGCCCACTGATCCTTCAGGAGGTTCTGTCCCTACACATACTCCCTGGGGAGAAAGGGAACAAGGCCTCTTCTTACAGAGCCTCTTCTGATCTCAGAACCCTTAGATTTCCTCCCAAGTGACCTCTCCCTCTAGTCAAAGGAACGTAAATTTTCCCCTAAGTTTGGGGCAGAAAGGCTAGGTCTGACTCATATTTTCTTCTCAAATCTGTTGTTTGCTACTCTTTACCCCTTCCATATCTTGCAGGGCCTGGGCTCTTGAAACTTAAAAGCCACAAGTAGCTCCTCCTCTGCTGTTTTTGGCCAAAACATCCTTTCCCTTAAGCAATGAGTCCAGGATAGCCTCTTACTTTGATTGGGGATAGAGAGACAAAGAGGAATAGCAAGAGCCAGAAGACATTGGTTAAAATTTGGTTTATATTTCAAAAACATAATCCCATTGAAACCAATTACTCAAGTTATCCCTCTCTTAGCAATGCAATACACCATAGTTTACAGGGCCAAGAATCCATGTCAGTTACTACCTCCTTATTAAGCACACATATAATCCTCCTACCAAAACACACTCAAACACACAGTTAAAACACATGGGGAACATTTTTGACATGTATATAAGAGATCAAAGCTTATCTATCTATATCAAGACATATATCAAAAATTTAGATATATGAATACATAAGATTTGTGACCAATTAGTTTTGAAAAAAAAAAAAAAAAGGAAAGGAAAACACTGGCAAAGGACACAAAGCAGCAATCTACAAAAGAAAGAACACAAGTGGCATATGTAAATGTGTATCAAAAATTAAACAGAGACAGAACCACCTAGGGACATTAATAGGAACATAGTTTTCTAGGTCCTACCTTGGTGAATTTTGAAGGATTAGGATGAACTTTAAATTCTCTAAAGTAGGCATCGATATACCTATGGAAAGCAAAATCACCACCATACCACCAACAGTAATAACAACAAACAAACAACAACCACATCTAAATATGGTATCCTACTGAGAGGACATTTCCTTTTCCACCTGTTCTCTTCCATCCAAGATTCCAATGTGTTTTCCTGTAATTGGGGTCCTATAATCTACTTATACTACAATTTTTCCTAACCTTTTTTTTTAAATAACAATTTATACTGCTACTATTCAGTTTCAAATATTTGCATGCCTGTATAGCCTCTTTATCTTAGAAGATTTCTTTTGCCTTATCTTTGAAAGGAGAGCTAGTCAGTTGGTTTTCAGGCCTTTGGCTTGTATACACTGCCTTAATTACTTTATAGAATTCTACTGATAGCACAGAAACCACAGCAGCTGCCTAAATGAACATATGCCTCACATGAAACTCAAATATGTGTTCAGTGGGTCCTGTCACTTGGTGCTACCTAGATGCTTTCAAAGTGAGTAACACAGTGATAGAATTCCATAGACAAATGTGAGTCCAACATAATCTAAATGAAAGAGTCTGGAAACAGACCAGTTTAAAGTGGCCGGCTCTGTGGTAACAATTACATTTGCATTTATTAACCAAATGTAAACAAGATATGCTATAAAGGAAAGGAAAATGAGAAACAGTTCTACCATCACAAAATGATAAAATGATTCTATTTAGAACACTGCCATCATCTCTTGGCAGAAATATCTTGTTGGCTTCATTTTGAAGCAGATTGCTTTGAATTGTTTTCAACCATTCCAAAATGTGGGTGCCAGGCTCTATAGCTAGTACATTAATGCCAATGTTTGTTAACTGACCAGAAAACAAAACAAAACAAAATCACATATAGTAAACTATATCCATGTTATTAGATCAGCTCCAGCCCCTAAACCATAATCGAAAGCCTTTACAAAAGTCTGTAGGAAAGTTCTGGCATGGAAGATAATAGAATTTGCAGGTACACTCTCTGGCATCTTTTCTAAGCTGCTTTGCAACCAAATAATACTCATTCCTTTTTCCTATGCTTAAGTAACACTTTAAAAAAAAAATTATTTATTTGAGGTGGGAGGGGCAAATGGAGAGGGGCTCAATCAGGGCTCAATCCCAGACCCAGAGACAATGACCTGACCTGGATACTTAACCAACTGTGCCAACCAGGAGCCCCACTTAAGTAATACTTTTAAAAATTCCTCTGTTATTGCACAGGTTGTGTTGTATTATAATCATCTGTTTAGATGTCTGCCTCAGCTTCTCAATCAGGAGCAACTTAAGAAAAGCCATCTCTGGCATTATTGCCTCTAACACAATACTGCCTAATAAAAGCTAGCTAAAGTAAATGAGTAATTTCATGAACAAGGAATAATAAAACCATGCTTATATACTTAAGTCTAGCCAGGCTGTGTAAAAATGATGGAACAAACCATCTTATTCAATGTATAAAATGGACAATGTCAATATAAAATTCAATAAACATTTTAGTGCAAGATCTACATAGTTAGACACTCACTAAACATTAGCAATTGATTTGTTTTTCCATTTGTACATAGTGAACACAAAGAATCAGCTCTTTTATCAAAAAACAGCTGTTAAAAAATGTGGATTTTTTCCCTAATGATTTTCTCCAGTATGTTTTACTGATAATTTTGAGATGAAATAGAGACGGTTTAAATGTACACCCCGCAACAACCAGCTTGATTAATGTTACATTCCATAATTCTGTTCTTCCCTATATCATTCTCCTTCCACACTACTACCCAGGGTTCCTATCACTTTCTCTGACCTTCCACCAGCCCATGGCCTTGACCTCTGCAAACCAGTGCCTTCCCAAGGCCTTGCACACAGATCTTTCCTGTCATATGCATAGCCCTATGCCCAATCTACGCTTAGCCACTTCTCTCTTGTATGGCAAGACCACAGTGGACAGGTCACCTTTCAAGTAAATACCGATAGCTCATTATGTCTAAAATTTCTCATGAAATAGAAATTAGTTAAAATGAAGTGGATGATAGGTAGAAAGGAACTCACTTCTGGTATTTGGAGATTCTAAATAAAAATAGTTTTAAAAATTTAGCATAAATCTTCAACAAATTCTAAATATTCAAACAGGGATTAATACCTGTTTCTTAAGAATTTTTTCTAATTCTAAGGATCTCATAAGTCCTGTCTCAGATTTATAGTACTCTTTTAGACCTCCTCCTTAATAGACTGTGGAATAGCTAGTATCACAGGAAGAGATATAGCATGTTACCATTTAATTAATTTATTCAATTCAATTTCATTCTTGACTACAGTGGTAGGAAAAAAAAAAGTGACCCCATGTTCACTGATAATCTTGAGTGATGCCTGTCTTATTTTCTTTTGTGTCTTTCCTCATTTAAGAATTGGGAGGGGGGCGTGGCACCTCAGTGACTCATCAGGTAAGTGTTGGACTTCCGCTCAGGTCATGACCCCAGGATCCTGAGATGGAGCAACACATCAGCAACACATTGGGCTCCCTGCTCAGCGGGGAGTCTGCTTCTCCCTCTCCCACTGCCCCCTGCTTGTGCTCTCTTTCTCTTTCTCAAATAAATAAATAAAATGTTTTTTTAAAAGAATTTTTTTCAAAACTCTTTATTTTCTTAACCATTTTGGGGTCAATCAAAGATTCCTTTCACTTACTCATTGTTTTCTTCTGTGACATGCAGTAACTTTCTGCTCATTTATCCTTCAAATCCTCTTTCCTTGATATTCCTTTGCAAACTCTCTCCTTTTTCCTCCTGCCCCTCATCTGAGAACAGTTCTACTAGAAGTCTCCCTCATGGAAAATCCCAGAAACGGGGACCATCTGTAGGAGCACAGTGCCTGTGGAGGTAAACAGATCTGGAAGGTAAGAGAAGAGCACTGAAGGCAGCTCAGTTATTTACCTCAGTTGGTTCCCTAACATGTGTGCTTACCTAAAAAGATGCTCTTGTCAAATAGAAGAAAATAACTGACACAAGATGGAAAGGTCTGTTGTCAAGAGTTATCACAGCATGAGGTAAATGTTATCATCAGTAGAAGTCAGAAAGCATGGAATGGCAATCTTCAATAGAAAAATCCTTGCTTATTACAAAAGTGGTCTCTTTAGACCTCCCTGAGTCTTAGAAGCAAATGACTCCAGAATTTTCAGATTCCCCAGAACTAACAGGGAATTAGGGCCAATCCCCCCATGCAACTGAACAGAAGGAAATCTGGGAAGGATGTGCTTTGCCTGTAAGTGATACAAAGCCTATCATCATATTCTAATATAAGGACAATCTATTATTACCTCAAAAGTAAAATTTCTAAAGTAAATAAATATCTTTAAATTGAAGCCATGTAATACTGATAGTTTCCTAATGGGATTTTATACATATTGTTGAGAGAAATTACCTTTTTCTTTCACTGAAACCGTCAAAGCAAAAACTTCATAGGCCTAAGTCAAACAGGCAAAGAAGAATTTATTCCAAACTATTGCAATAAGAGAGAGACCAGAGCTCGGTCTGAACTAAATTCTGCTGAAAGGAAGAAACTCCAGAAGTTTTAGGAACTAGGTCAGGGGATTTGTAGGCAACCTGTGTTTGTTAACTGGCCTTACCCAAAGGAAAGGTAACTTTCTCATATTTTCATTTCTGGAGGTAGTTTTACAATCTGGAGCAATACACCCAGGTAAGTTAGCTCCTGCTTTCCTAGGATATCAGGAGATACCTGATATCTGATAGTCAAAGATATAGGCACTATCTTCTTTGATGATTACATTTCAAAGGTATGGCTCCCTGGTCCTTGAGAAAGACATTCCTGGCAAAAGGCAGGGAAAAGATTTACATACAGCTCAAAAGAGACAGAGAATTTGCAATTACAAGTTTCCCAAAGTAAATTCTCTAAGAAAAGAGAGGTCAGGGGCCCAGAGATGAGCTATCTTAGTCAGAATATTTAGAGGATTTATTTGACTCTCACTATTCAAAGAGTATAATTCACGCACTGTTTGAAAAAAGGTTGTTAGAGCAATGCCAACCCTACATCAGTGCCTCCTCTTAATAGTTTTTAAGACTGTTGTCAAAAAAATCACATTTGGAATTCATTGTCTTCAAGTTAATTAAAAAAGGACATGTTTGTTTTAAAAAGAACTACTTAACTTCCAACAATATTAAAAAACCTTACAATGGCATTTGTTTTGATATTGAAACATTCCTAGGATGACAGTGCTGATTAGTGCTGAATACAATGTAATTGTACTAAATAACTTTAAATGAAATTATTCTTATTTGGATATGTCTTTATTCAGTGGCTTAGGGTATTCCTAAGATACCTGAAATAAACAGTCAATTTAGAAGGGTGAAAATCCTATTTACTCCTTCAGGCTATATAGTTCTATTTCAACAAATATTTTAAATTTCAATTATAGGCAAAGGATAATACTCCATGATTTAATAGATTAAAAACTAATAAGGCTAATCTTTGCTCTTAAATTCACACACTAAGAAGATTATATAAGTTACCAAGTGAGTCTAATACATGGCAGATTGAAATCTGCCAAAGAAGTATTTCAATTGCTATGGTGTTACCAAAACAGCAAAAATCAAATACTATTAATTCCTTTTAATCCATTAGTACTTTAGTCAAGTATCAGAAGATTGCCAAGTAACATAGAACCCCTTGATTTCTTTTAATAAGAATGAAACATTAGCAAATATAGATTTATTTCATGAAATCCAAGGCCAGCCCTCAGAAGCAAACAGATCCAGAAAATGGACATCAAAATTACTCTCTGGGTCTCTCTGGATTGACGTGGTCTCTTGCTCCTGCTTATCCCCCTTCAATTTTACTTTTTTCTGCCTAATTGCCTTCTCTACTTTGGCATGCATAAGGCTAAACATTATGACTGGCCCAGATCTTAATTTGCATCCTTTTTCAGTTAAAGAGCTATAAAAGACTGACCCACGTCTCACAGACCCAAATCCAAAAAGCCTGCAGAAAGCATTTAAGTGGCCTGATTTGGGCTGGATCCATATCCTTGTCCAAAAGATAGCTAGAGGTTAAGGATATTGACATACAATGAAGTCCACCCAATGGGTGGGGTGAAGAATTCCCAGATAAGGAAAATCTAAGTTAGGACATTAACTCAGAATATGTACAAGACAAGAAGATAGATGCTAGACCAAAGGAGTAATTATCATCTATCATCAATAAACATTCTGGGGAATTACCTCTTAGCTGGGATTTGGTTCTAAAGTCATACATTGAAAAACCACTTAAAGACAAAATTATTTTTGAAATATCTTAAATAGCCCTAAATTCTTCCATCCATGTGGTTTTATGTATATAACCCTAGTATCTTACATAATGCTTTGGTTACAAACAGCAAATGACCTTGACTCAATTGGCTTAAAGAAAAAAAGAAGAAAACTTGTCATCTCACAGACAAATGATCCAGGGTCTGTTAATTGAGTTGTTCAATGACATTATGGCACCAAAGTTCTTTTCATCTGACTGTTTTGCCATTCTTGGCATGTCTGATTATCCCAAGCCAGTACCTTTTGTGTTCACAAATGGCCATAGACCAGGGGCTCAATCCATATAGGAAAATATACAAAGTCTCCTACTTGTTCACCTAATTTAAGAAGTGATGCTGATGAAGTTCTAGAACCTAGGTGAGGTTCGGTGGGCTGAGGTCCGGAGCCGATGACCAAGAAAGAATTCTTGAGACATCTTTGGTGCAAAATGGTGGTTTATTAAAGCACGGGGACAGGACCCGTGGGCAGGAAGAGCTGCTGCCCCTCATTGTGAGGGATGGCAGGTTATGTACCCTGCGGTTGGGGGAAGGTGAGGGAAGGGGAGGTTTGAATGGAGTTTTCATATGTTAAAGGAGGCCTCAAAGGTGCAGGGATACCGGAGGCTTGATCAATGTTGTCTTTTGGCAAGCCATTAACATCAAGATGGTTGGGAGATTCCTGGTGGGATGTCACAATCCTGCTATCAAGCATCTTTGTTAGTGAGATTTAGGTATAGAAGAAACTTAACTTCACTTACATTTCCTTCTACCCCAGCCTCCTTCAGTTTTGTTCATGGAGGGGAGGGTGACATTAAGGCTTGAGGAACTGAGTTATTTGCCTCTGGAAATTGTGCTATTGATAATGTAACTTCTTTGTTAAACCAAGGGAGACTCCTGTCTTGCAGGATTGTGATCTCAGCAAGTTAATATTTGTTTTGGCAGTTAGGGGTACCTGAGGAATGCCACACACACCACCGAGGGGAGTGGATGGAGAGGGGGTGCAAGGTGCCAGCTTTTGCTTTGTCCTCAGCCAGCCTCCCGCTCCCTCATCAAGTCTACTTTAACAATTCCTTTGAAAACTTTATCTCTAAACCCTCCAAGATAGCGTTGACAATCATTCCTGAGCATATGGCCCACTGATACACATCTAAAGGGTCTCACACAAAGGTTTTATTACTATTAATGATTAATACTATTAATGAATAACCCCCAACAATAGCTAGCTCCTCAAGGTCCTAGAAACCTTGCTTCCAAAATTTCTGAGACTTATGCCATCTCTAACCCCCTTCCAACTTACAAGTATATAATGGACCACTCCTCACAACCCTGGGGCAGCAGCTCTTTCTGCCCACAGGTCTTGTCCCCGTGCTTAATAAACCACCATTTTGCACCAAAGATGTCTCAAGAATTCTTTCTTGGTCATCAGCTCCAGACCTCACCCCACCGAACCTCACTTATATTCTAAGACGTCATCAATAAGATGAGAGGATTATTTTCAGTGGCCCAGTCATTCTGTTGCTTAATTTACAGGGGATCATGTTGCCCTCAGGCACTGTGGGGTCCCACCTGTGAAGGCTGAGAGTTATGTACCACACTATTTCTCTAGGACATCAACAGGGTCATATTCTGGTTTCCTTGAAAGATCTGACTTTTGGTGTCAATTTGCACTAAACTCCCACTAAGCTCTGAGAAATACTTCTCTATTCTATAGAAATTTGCCTTCAGGTAGCAGAAACAGTTTTTTCTTGAATTTTTGCTTTTTATTGTTTATTGTAGATTTGCTGTTTTTTAAAATTCTTTATTGTGCTTAACTCTAACCTCCCTGAGAGCAAGTCTTTGATAGTCACAACATCAAGTTTGAAGCCTGGATAATAGTGATCAAAAAATTTCCAGATGAATGAAAGAACACATTTTCTTTCTTTACCCATTTCTGCACCTTTGCCCAAACCACAATATTCTGTCAGTTGCCTTATAAGCTCATAAATATCTCCAGTAACTGAACAGCACAAGCCCCTTTGAAATGTTGCACAGCAACAAATATGTGTATCAAATGTCTAAATTTAACATTGAACAGAGTGTACAGTCAGTCTCAAAGTAGAGCAGGACTTCCTAGTTCTTAATTGTGAGCTGCACGCAATGACTTCCTTCCAAACAGTACATTATGGAAGCTTTAGTGGAGAAACTTGACAAAAGTTACCTCAGCTAGGTGATCAAAGATAACATCAATAGTGAAAAGTCACGGTGATAGATGCCCCTTTATATGATGTGTTAAGAATGGCATGTTACCTCTGTGATCTTTTCCAAAACCATAATTCTGTCCTAGTCGCGAGAAAAACACCAGTAAATCCCATCTGAGAGACAGTCTACAAATTACTGGACCAATAATCCTCAAAACCATCAAGATCATCAAAAACAAGAAAAGTCTGAGAAACCATGAGAGCCAAGAGGAGCCTAAGGAGACACAATGACTAAATGTCACATGATATCCTCAGTGGAACAGAAAAAGGACATTAAGTAAAAAGGAAATATGAATCAAGTATGGACTTTATTTAAAATAATGTATCAATATTGGTTCATTAATTGTCACAAATGTACCATACTAATACTGCCAGAAGTTAATAATAAAGGAAACTAGGTGTAGGGTTTGTGGGAACTCTCTATACTATCATAATTTTTCCGTAAAATAATTTCTCTGTTCTAAAAATAAAGGATCTTTACCTTACATTCATCTGGAGTGGAGAGGGGAGAAATGAAATCACCAAACACCAAAGGATGGCCTTTTAATAGATTCTCCTTCCACCACCTCAGTGGTGAAATGAATCAAAACCCATGATCTGTCAAAGTGATAATACATGCCTTCTTCATAGGGAGAGTGAATAAAATGTGTAGCTGGAGGCTGGGACAGTTAATGTAGAGAAGGCTGCTGCACGTGGCTGTAAAAGGAGCATTCCCCACCATCAGGTTCCACTCCGCATTGCCTGTCCTGGAAACACCAAAATATTGCTGCTTTTTCCAAGTTTCATGGCATTTTGCCACAGGTTTTAACCCCCTAAAAAATTGCACTTTCTGACTTTCAGCAATGACTTTGAACTCAGCTAATTTTTGTACTTTATGTTTACCTATTCAGAAAGGGTCTGTCCTTGCTCTTGGATTTTTAAAAATTAACATATAATGTATTATTTGTTTCAGGGGTACAGATCTGTGAATCATCAGTCTTACACAATTCACAGCACTCACCATAGCACATACCCTCCCCAATGTCCATCATCCAGCCATTCTACTCTTAGATTTTTATTTCACACCTCAAACTTTCAAATACTTGGGTTTATATTGCCTGACCTGCTCAAGTTTCTTTTTTCCCAGAATTATTATGCTGTAAGATTCTTCCTCCTTTACAATGGTCCATCTCTTCTCTGAGTTATCCTTTGTCTTCAATTCTTCCTTGTCTTTGACTAATTTAAATTATGAAACAAATCTACAATATTTCAAAGGAATCTTTTCCCATCAGCCAAGATTATTCACCAGCCAAGAAAGCCTTGGGGCAACCAGGTTACCTATTAAATCTTGATGAAGATCAGTGAGATCTAGAATCTGCTTCCTTCTGTTGGGTAACTTATAAATGAAGCAATAATATTGTGTATCTTAAATTCATTACCACTTATGGGCATATTAGATATTTTATTTTGGAATATGTTGCAGATCAGTTTACAGAAGAAGAATTTCAAAGCCTGTTATCAAATTCCTCCTCTATGTCACTTGGCCATAAGGCACTAGAAACAATTGCAACAGCTGGATATATCCTGCGTTCATGAGCCATATACTTTATATAGAAACTGAGAGTTTCAAAAGTTTGAAGCAGTTTAATCAACCAACTTTTAAATAAGTTAAAAATAAAGAGTTGCTTAAATCGTCAACCAAAATCACAATTTTGATTAGAAAAGACAACACAAATAACTTTGATCTGTGACCCTAACTTAAAAGAACCCATCTGTTAATGATATCAATCAAAAGTAGCACAAACTCCATATGATTCCACTCATAAATGGAATTAAAAAAAAGAATATGTAAACAAAAAGCAGAATCATAACTATAATTCAGAGAACAAATTGGTGCTGGCAGGAGGGTGGGGGTTGGGCAAAATGGGGAAAGGGGAAGGGGCCTCCAATTATGGAATAAGTAAGTCACGGAAATAAAAAGCAGAGCATAAGGAATACAGTTAATGATGCTGTAATTGTGATTAATGGGACAGATGGTAACTACACTTGTGGTGAACACAGCATAATGTATGAATTTGTCAAATCACTAAGGTGTACACCTGATACTAATGTAACATTGCATATCAACTATTTCAAAGAATATAATAGTTAATTGCCAGGTTAACTTGGAAGACAAAATAACATTGACTAAGCAGATAGAAGCTATCACGACCAAACACAATGACAGATATGATGAGATCTGCCATCACTGGGGAGGCAATGTTCTGAGTCCAAAGGCAGTGGCTTGCATAGCCAAGTTGGAAAAGGCAAGGGCTAACACACTGGCCACCAAACTGGGCTAACTGAATACTGTTGAATTTTCTGTACACAAAAGTCATAAAAGGTTCTCTCAAAAAGTGTCAAAAAGACACTTTTTTCCTTTTTTTGTGAAAACAGACAAATCGAGATTGCTTATTTGAAATAGTCATTCTTTGAAAATTTCTTTTAGTTCAATTTTCAAAAATTAGTAACAAAAATGTGTAAGATAAAAACAAAAACAAAACAAAAACAAAAAAAAAAACCCGTGTAGGGGCGCCTGGGTGGCTCAGTGGGTTAAAGCCTCTGCCTTCAGCTCGGGTCATGATCCCAGGGTCCTGGGATCGAGTCCCGCATCGGGCTTTCTGCTCAGCAACGAGCCTGCTTCCCTTCCTCTCTCTCTGCCTGCGTCTCTGCCTACCTGTGATCTCTGTCTGTCAAATTAAATAAAATCTTTAAAAAAAAAAAAAAAACCCGTGTAAGATGTATCTTGACAATCTCCAATTTCATGATCTTTGTTTTTGAAAGATTACAAATAATTTACTGTTATCCACAGATATATTATCTATCTATCATCTATCTATAGAAGGAGAACCTCCTTGAGGGTCTTTTCTACTCTGCCCATCCCTTATCCTCTTAATATAGTGCTTTTTTTCCCCCAAGTAGATATTCACTAATTTACATTGAAATATAATATGTGCTAATAATTTCTAAAAGAATCTCCATGCATGGCTGAAAGGAGGAATTTTAACCAAGGTGGCTGTAAAAGAGAGAACTTAAAAGAGGGTAATGAGTAAAATATATCATTAATTTGTTCAAAGCCGTTTAAGTGCCTTCTCTTTGCTGATGCTCTCATAAGCAGAGTGGGGGATGGAAAAAAAAAGACATGATCTGGACTTCAAGTAGTTTATCAATAATTAAAGACATAAGGTATACATATGGGTATACTAGACACTAAGTAGGAAGCAAAAGATATAATAAGCGACAACTGAAACATCTGGGACTCAAAGAGAGGTAGCGATCACTTCCACTTGAGAAAATTCTAAAGACAGCTCATAAATAGACTGATGATAATTAGCATAGCTAAGTTAATAATTACCTAAATGGGTTGAAACGAAAACAGAGTGGCAGTGATCAAAACTGATTCTCTGGATCCTGTCAGAATCTTACTAAAACTGTGTCAGGAGAACTATAACAGGGAGCCCATGACTAAAAGACACATTGCTTATGTGGCTATGATTTGCAAATTAATCAATCTGCCAATCTGATCACAGTGATTCCTAAGAGTTTTGTATTAGATTCATTTAGCAATTTTATGTTTATAGATTATCATTTTTTTTTAATTTTTAAAGAACCTCTTTCTCTAAATTATGCACCCTTTGTGCCAAAAATTTTGGAACATTCAGGTTGCTCAGTCATGGCTACAAAACAACTACCATGAAACAACTACCATGAAATCAAAGGGTCTGCAATAAAATATTTAGCTAGAAATTCAAAAGCCTAGTTAATATTTAACTCAAAAACTTATATAATAAAAATGGTGATAATGAATGTGACTCATGGTAAGCATTAGAGTTGTATAAAATTAAATTAATGATGGTTTTAAAACATGAAATGATCATTTAAAGGGAAGAAAATTAGTTTTGTGTGACCATATGCTTCAAATTGAGAATAGATTTAGAAACCATTAAAAAGCTCCAAAATATTACAGAGACAAAATATCTTCTTGTTATATTTGACTGTTATCAAGCCCTTGGAGATTCTTCACTGACTAAGGATGATCCCCTTCCCACATTTCTCAGCATGGGATACAAGCTGTCCCCAACACTCTTGTCCCTGCTTGCTTTTCTAGTGTCCAACATAACGAATCCCTGCTTTAACGAAGTTGCTTTTTTTTTTTTTTCCTTAAAAATTGCAAAAGGTCTTCCCATATCTTGACTTTTGCTGCTAGAGTATAAACTCTTCTCCACATCTCTGGCTGGAATAAGTCCACTGAAGTCCAATGAACATACCATTTCTTTAATGAAGTAAAATAGTCTCAGCTACAACAACAGCCTTAAACTTAACTAGACATTGCACAAATTAATGGAGAACACTGGAAAGAGTGTGGACAACATCTCACACCATGGAATATTTCGAAAACATCTACCAGGTATACTTGATCCCTGAAACAATGGAGCAGAAGAAAAGGAAGGAAGATGGAATAAGAAAGAACAGAGAAACTGAGATAGGCCAGGGTGTGTGTGTGTGTGCATGCATGGGGGTTGGGGGAAGGGCATGGAAGGAGAACAAAGATGCAAGGTGTTATAGGGAATCTTATTCAGGGATGTTGTAAATTTAGACTTGGTTCCAGTAGAGATCAAGAGATATTTTTTTAAGTTGCTTATAAGAGTTAAGCAAGATGTGAGGAACAGGCCTTGCTGTCCAGGAAGGATTTCGACACTAAAAAGAATAAACAAAATGCTGGCCTAGTTAACACAGACTAGGCCAATAGAGATGGAGGCAGACGGGTTTCTCCTGACATCCAAAACAGGAAGCCTCTGGCAATGAAACAAACTACTGACCAACTCAAGTATTCAAGTCTCTTCCCTCCTTATTTTCATGTGATAAACAGTAAAACAAATTAACAGAAAAACAAAGATCAAGAACAACACAGAAGGCTTTTTTTGATTATTATAAACTATCAAAACTATCGATGTGATTACCATCACGAGACATAGAGTCACCTCAGTGCAGGACTTTTTCATGAGGCAAGAATGATTTCTCTAATCTGGAGAAGATGTAGGTGTTTTTTTAATAACATCTGTCCATTATTTATATGTTAATAAATGTTTATAACTCTGATTGGGCCAAAAAGATATTCAAAGTTCTTAAGTGAAAAATTGAAATAATGAAAGTATGTATTAACTTACCAGATTACTATTGATTTTAAAAAGGTAGGATACTTACAGTGCTCAGAATGTTTTAATTAATTAAATAATTTTAAAGATTTTATTTATTTGTATGTCAGAGAGAGAGAGTGAGAATAAACAGGGAAACAACAGACAGAGGGAGAAGCAGTCTTCCTACTGAGCAAGGAGCCTGATGTGGGGCTCAATCCCAGGACCCTGGGATCAGGACCTGAGTCTAAGGCAGACGCTTAACTGACTGAGCCATCCCACTCAGAATGTTTTTATACATAGTTTACCATTAATTTGAAAATTAGAAATCTTATATTGTGAGGTATTCCAAATTTATAATGCTTTTATTTTACTCTATGGTATTAGAAACTAAAATCAGAAGCAATTGTTTGGTAAATATAGACCTTGGTATTGCTTAGTGTTTCTTTCCATAAAGTTTTCAATTATCTAATTCAACAACCCATGTTTTTTCTCTAATGTGAGAAGATTAGATGTGGAGAAGGGTCTACACCATAGGCAGCTCATGTTAGTCTTCTAATTAATATGTGATATTACATAAAAATTTTCAACTTGAGAATTTTTAAAGGCTCTATATGACTAAGTTTATTATTTTAATGAAACTTATACTGAGATATAATTCATATGTCATAAAGCTCACCCCTCTAAATTATCCTAGTCAATGACTTTTAGTATATTCATACAGTTGTACAATAATTACCACTCTGCAATTCTAAAACATTTTCATCATCCTAAAAAGAAACCATATCTTAATTAGCAGTCACTCCACATCTTTTCCTCCCTAGAGTCCTTGGCAACCATAAATCTACTCTCTGTCTCTATCTATTTGCCTACTCTGGACATTTAAAATAAAGGAATTATCTAATTTGAAGCCTTTTGTGTATGACTGCTTTGAGTTAGCATAATATTTTATGATTCATCTGCATTGTAGCTTGTATTAGTAATTCATGCATTTTCATGGCCAAATAATGTTCCAATGTTTGGGTATATTACATTTTGTTTATCCATCCATTAATTGATGGACATCTGGAATATTTCCACATTTGGCTATCATATATAATGATACTATGAACATTTGGGTACAAATTTTTGTGTAGGCATGTTTTTACTTCTCTTGGCTATGTACCTAGAAGTGTAAGTGCTGGGTCAATGGTAACTCTTTTCCAATTTTTGAAGAACTGCCAAATTATTTTCCAAAGTGGCTCCCACAAATGATGTATGGGGGATTCCAATTTCTCCAAATACTTGTCAATATTTGTATGGTCCATCTTTTTTATTACAGTTTTCCTAGTGAGTGTGAAGTGGTATTTCCTTATGGCTTTTATTTGCTTTTTCCTAAAAACTAATGAAAGTAAGAAACTTCTCATTTGCTTCTTGGCCATTTCTACAGTATCTTGTTTGGAGAGATGTCTATTCAAACACCTTGCCCATTTTTTAGTTGGGTTATTACTATTTCATTGTTGAATAGTGAGAGTTCTTTATATATTCTGAATATCAGTCCCTCCACAGATATGACTTACAAATATTTTCTCCAGTTCTGTGGGTTATCTTTTCAAATACTTGACAGTATCATTTGAGTCAGAACTGTTTTAATTTAGATGAGTTGCGATATATCTACTTTTTTTTTTTGCCATTGTAAATTGATGTAGTGTCTGTATAACCATTGCCTAATCCAAGATCATAAATCCTATGCTTTCCTCAAATAGCTCATAGCCTGATCTCTCACATTTAGTTCATTTTTATATATGATGAGGCAGGGGGAAGGTAGGGATCCAAATTCGTTCTTTTGCATATATATATTCAGTTGTTCCAGCACCATTTGTTGAAAAGACTATTCTTTTCCCATTCGATTATCTTGACACTTGTTTTGAAAATCAGTTGGCCATAAATGTAAAGGTTTATTTCTGGACTTTAAATTCTGTTCTGTTAATCCTCATTTCTATATTTATGTTAGTACCATACTGGCTTGATTACTATAGCTTTATAATAGGTTTTGAAATGGAAATTGTGAATCCTCTTACACTATTCTTTTTCAAGATTGTTTCTACTATTCTGGGTCCTTTGTATATCTGTATGAATTTTAAAGCTTATGATCAACATTTAAAAGCTTTTTGTACATTCTTTGTGGTTCTCTATGTAGATTATCATGCCATCTGAAATAAGAACAATAAGAAAAATTTTATTTCTTCCTTTCTGGTTTTTATGTTTTTTATTTTTATTTTATTTATTTATTTATTTTTGCCTTACTGCACTGGTCAGAACTTCCAGTATTATGTTGAATGAGTGTGGTACTATGAACATCTTACCTTCTTCCTAATTTTAACATTAATTTATTAATTTTAACATTAAGTATAATGTTAGCTATAGGGTTTTTAAAAAAAATAGATATTCCTTATTAAGATAAGGAAATTTTCTGTACCTTTTTTTAACTGAGAATTTTTTAACTGAGAATTTTGTCATGAATATGTGTTGAATTTTGTCAAATACTTTTACTGGATTGATTGATATGATCGTGTGATTTTTCTTCTGTTAATATGGCAGATTACACTGATTGGTTAATTCTTGAGTACTGAAGCAGTCTGCTGTATCTGGGATAAACTCCTCTTGTTTATGGTGAATAACTCTTATTACAAACTATTTTATTAATATTATATAATATATATTATATGTTGCTTAATTCTACTTTTAATATTTTAAGAATTTTAAGAAATTTTAAGAACTTTTACTTCTATTTGTAAGGGACATTGATCTGTAGTTTTCTTTTTTTATACTATTTGTCTCGTTTTTATATTAGGGTAATGTTAGCTTTATAAGAAGAGTTGGGAAGTGTTCCCTTCTCCTCTGTTTTCTGAAACAGATTGTGTAGAATTGACGTTAATTACTTTTTAAACATTTGGTAGAATTCACCTTGTGAAACCATCTGGGCCCAGAGATTTCTCTGTTGGGAGTTTAAAAAATTATAAATTCAATTTCCTTAATATTATAGAATTATTATTGTTTTAGTGTTTTTATTTTATTTGTTATTATGGATGTGTGTATATATATATATTTTAATTTTTAATCTTTTTTTTTTTTTTTTACTTTAAAATAAGAAAGTTCCTGATTTGACTCCATGGTTTCCACCTTCTTCTCTAGGGGGTGTGGCAGTGTTCTAGGCCTCTGCTCTGCCTAGCTGTTCAATATCCTAACCTCTGAAAGTTCTGACACTCTGAGTTGCTACCTTCACCAATGAATAAACTTCTTCCATTCAACTTTTTATTTTACCCCAAATCACCACTCCCTCTACTAGAATGTCTCCTCTCTTCTGAAAGGTGTACTCCTATTCCAAGGGTTGGCTTCTGTCTCTCTTGGCTGGCTTTATGTTTTTGGTCAAATATCTTCCCTATTTGTTTAATGAAAAAAGAGAGAGAGAGAAAGACAGAGACAGCTCTAACTAGGTAATAACTAAGTCTTTTATAGCTTCCAAATTATGTTATGCAATGTTTCTAAATACGAAACTCACTATCTTTACTTTGGAGTCAACACCTCTCATTCTGTTATGGGCATTATAATCTAAGCTAGAAAACTTTCAGTTGTTTGATATTTTTCCCCATCCTTTTATCCCCTTATCAAATGTGTCACCATCACTTTCCAATCATCTTTTGAAGGGCTCACTAGTCTCTTTCTTGTGATTGGATGCATCATTTAGTTCCTTCTGCTATTTTCTTTTTTCTTGCTTGCTTTTTTTTTCTCTATCAGACATACCCTGTCCCTTCCTTCCGTTATCCAAGTCCCATTTCTATGGAATCTTATTTGTACCTATGTACAAATATGTACCTGCTTTATCATACAAGTATGCACACATTATATAAATATATATACACATTTAATGCTAATACTGTAAGTATGTATTAAACAGATATACTAGAAGTCATTAGTATTCTTTCTTTCAAATGTTTCACCTTAAAAAATCATACATTTATGATAAGATAACTCTATATTGGTAATGCCTTTATTGGAATTGTGCTCAGATGGTTGGGCATATATGTATAATTTTAACACTTTCAGGGTGAGAAATACAATTTCAAGACAGTTAAAAGTCAGTAAAAGTTAAGTCAATCAAACTAGCCAATCGTATCTTCATGTTTAAGAAAAAGTGCTACCAGGAAACAGGTATTCTTCTGTGGTTTGTAACTCACTAGGAAAGCAAATCCAAATGATAGCATTCTAAAATTATTATGCTGAGGCAATAGTAACACACTTAATGGATAGTTTGCCAAAACGGTCCTTTGAATGATGATATACTTTTGAACGTATAAATTACATTCTATATTTTAATCACCCCAACCTGCCACATATTTTTCAAAAATTATTATTTTATATGTTGTCTTCTCAAAAATCACAGATTGTAAGCTCTCTGAGGACAGATTTTCTGCCTCACACATTCAAATTCTTCACAATGGCCCGAGTGGACTCACTGACAGATGTCAGTACAATTTGCACAGTGCTTCAGTGTATAATTCAGGAATCAGAGAGATGGCCTTCATAAAGGAAACAATTCTTTATTTTGTTACAAGGTTTACATAATGATTTTGCATTATAAAAGATAAAACTCTTTAAAAGACAAAGACAAAACCAATTAAAAAAATAAAATGGTAAACTGCATTTGCAGAATTGCTTTTGTATACTGGGATATACATGAAATGAATTAATGGAAAATACTGAAGTGATAAGTTTAATATTATGGTCCAAAGAGCTGTTATGATACAAGTAAAACTAATCAATTTAGATTATTCAGTTTAGTTATTATTTTCACTTCAGGGGAATTCCTGAATCATTAAACTTGGTAATTTCTATAGCTGCTATGGGTCTCTGATTACATCGCTCACCTAATGAAACAGTAAACAGATTACCAAATTAAAAGACCCCAAGGGGGGAAAAGGCTAAAATATTCATCTTTACAAATTTCAAATCTTTTTTTTTTTTAAGATTTTATTTATTTGAGAGAGAGAGTGAGCGAGCACGAGTTGGGGGTGAGCATAGGGAGAGGGAGAAGCAAACTGCCCCCCTGAGCAGGGAGTCAAATGCAGAGTTCAGATGCAGGGCTCCATGAAGGGCTTTCCAGGCTCTATCCCAGGACTCTGAGATCATGACGTGGGCCAAAGACAGACACACTCGACCAACTGAGCCATCCAGGCGCTCCTCAAATTTCAAATCTTTAATCAGGCAATCCTTAGCTATCTTGGCTTAATGAAGTTTTACCACATAACTAAGTACAGAGTATCAAGGGTTTTTTTTTAATATTTTATTTTTAAAATCATAACAATAGTTTTTTGATATTTAGAAATGAAGATTTATATGGACACAGGATTTTTATATAAGCAAAATTCTTGAAGTTCAAGGAAAAAGCTGAAATGACAATGGTAAAATGAGTGCTTTCCCATTTTTCTATTTAGGTTTTGTTTCCTTTGAGTAAGTGTACTTATGTATTGTGAGTTCTTCCCTGACTGGCAGTCATTCCATGCAACCCCTACTGCAGGATGGGGTTTCCCTTCCCTTAACAAACTGTTTGACAAGGACTGCATCGTGACTCTGGGTAGAAGCTGACCTCATCAAAGTGCTTCTCATTTAAAGCATATCTTTTGAAGCCTGGTGATTGGCTATGTGGTGGGTAAATGTCTACGTATACAAAAACTGACATGATTTTCAAGATAGGTAGGGTGAGAGTAATATGCAATTTGCAAAAGCATATCTAATAATATACTGTTATAATTGGGAAACAAATGTGAGCTTGAATTCAGTACAAACTGCAGAAAGTTAAGTTCTATAAAATCTTCCTAGTTGAGTGAGCCAATGGTTTTAAAAAGCCTGAGAAACATGGGTTACCATTTAGAAAGAAACTCTTTAACTATAGTAAAGTTTGCTTATTCTTTGATCACACTGATCAACTCTACTTATTTTGTTGTTTTTGTTGTTCACTTTTTCATTTTTTACGGTTTACTCTTCCTGATTTTTTTAGATTTGAGTCTAATTAACATAGTATTATATTAGTTTCAGGTGTGCAATGTAATGATTCAACAATTCTATATAGGACTCAATGCTCCACACAGTAAGTGCACTCTTAATCCCCTTCACTTAAGTCACCCATCCACCCGCCCAACTACCCTCCACCAACCACTAGCTTGTCCTCTGTATTTGAGTCTGTTTTTTGTCTCTTTTTTCTGTTTATTCATTTGTGTTGTTTCTTAAATTCCACATATGATTGAAATCATAAGGTATTTGTCTTTCTCAGTCTGACTTATTTTACTTAGCATTGTAACTTCTAGGTTCATCCACGTCATTGCAGATGGCAAGATCTCATTCCTTTTTATGGCTGAGAAATACTGCATTGTGTGTGTGTGTGCGTGTGTGTGTGTGTGTGTGTGAATACCTCATCTTCATCTTCATTACCCATTCATCTATTGATGGGCACTTGTGTTTCACATCTTTGCTATTGTAAATAATGCTGCAATAAACATAGGGGTTCGTATATCATTTTGATTTTGTGTTTTCATTGTCTTTAGGTAAATACCCAGTAGTGGAATTACTGGATCATATAGTAATTCTATTTTTAATTTTTCAAGGAACCTCCAAATTGTTTTCCACTGTGGCTGTATAAATTTGCATTCCCACCAACAATGCACGAGGATTCGTTTTCTCCACATCCTCATCAATACTTTTATTTCTTGTCTTTTTGATTCTAGCCATTCTGACAAACACGAGGTGATGTATCATTGTGGCAAATGTGATTTTTATTTACACTTCCTTGATGATTAGTGATATGGAACATCTTTTCATGTGTCTATTGGCCATCTGTCTATCTTCTTTAAAAAATGTCTGTTTGGGTCCTCTGCCCATTTTTTAATCAGATTATTTGTGGTTTTTGGTATAAGTTTTTTATACATTTTGGATACTAACCCCTAATCAGATATATCATTTGCAAATATCTTCTCCAATTCCTTAGGTTGCCTTATTGTTTTGTTGATGGTTTCCTTCACTGTGTAAAAGCTTTTCAATTTGATACAGTCCCAATAGTTTATTTTTGCTTTTGTTTCCATTGCCTGAGGAGATATATCTAGAAAAATATCTCTTTTGCCCATGTCCAAGAGATTATTGCTTGTCTTCTTCTAGGAGTTTTGTGGTTTCAGTTCTCACATTTAGGTTCTTAATCTATTTTGAGTTTGTCTTTCTGTGTGGTGAAAGAAAGTGGTCCAGTCTCATTCTTTTGCATGTAGCTATCCCCTTTTTCCAGCACCATTTGTTGTAGAGACTATCTTTCCCCCATTGATTTTCTTGCCTCTGTTGAAGATTAATTGACCAAACAAGTGTGGGTTTATTTCTGGGCTCTCTATTCTTTTCCATTGGTCTTTGTGTCTACTTTTGTGCCAGTACCATACTGTTTTGATTGTAACAGCTTTATAGTATAGCTTGAAAACTGGAATTGTGATACTTCCAGTTTTGTTCTTTCTCAAGATTTGTTTTTTTTTAATTTCTTAATGCACAAATGTGAAATACCTGTAAAACAATCCATAGATATTTATTTTAGTTTGTTAACATTTGAAAATATATTCTGAAAATGAAAAAATTATATACACACACACACACACACACACACATTATATATATCTTCATTCCTTTCTGCATTAAGGAGTTAGAGTACTCTCCTAAAAAAGAGGACATTGTGAATTAGAAGAGTGAAAAGAGTCTCCATAAATGTGTAAGAAACACTTTATTCTTGTCATTATCTTTACTTGTGGAGTATATACCACATTCTGTTTGTGTACCACTAAGTATGCACTAAAAACCCGGACTTCCTCCTTGGAGTCCTATCCTGTGGCTCAACCACTTCTATTTGACATTTATGTATAACATAATAGAGTGGCACCTATGTTTTTACTCATTTTTTATTTTTTTAAAGATTTTATTTATTTGAGAGAGAGAGAGATGGACAGACAGAGCAAGAGCAGGGTGAAGTGCAGAGGGAGAAGGAGAAGCAGGCTCCCCACTGATCATGGAGCCTGACATGGGACTCGATGCCAGGACCCTGGCATCATGACCTGAGCCAAAGGCAGATGTTTAACCAACTGAACCACCTATGTGCCCCAACAGTGGCACATATGTTTTTAAATCACTTATGCTAAATCTATGACAGAACATAAGACTATTGCCCATGATAAGGCATTTTGAATTATGTACATGCTAATTTCAGGCTCAATTGAATTTTTTTTATTAAATCAATCCTAAACTTTATTTCCTCTAATCTCATATAGAAGAAAAGAATTTTAAAAGAATATATCTGAAGCCAACTAAACCATATTGCTTTCAAAGGTTTGTTTCATATGAAGATACATTTTAAGCAGATATTTGACTTTCATTGTTTAACTCCTCCAGAGGACATTAGCATTCACTCCCTGCACCTGGTATCACAGCAAATATCAGTTTACAAACTAAATCAGGGCTCTAGTTTATGTTATAAACTGCTGAATATGGTCAATTTGGCATACAGTGCATGTTTCACATTATTTGAAGCAAATTCTTGTTTCAAAAACTTCAGCTTGTAACCTTGTCTACTGAAGCCCCATTTTTTAGATAACCAATACTATTTTATTTACCCTGGAGAACTAGGACTCCAAGAAGACCAGGCAGTAAAAGCTCAATAAATACTTAAAGCTGAACTGATTCAAATTACTAAATGATTCAAAATTAATTATTATCCCTTTTAGGAAAAGTGGGAATCCAGAAGATTTTTACCCCTTTGAACAAAGGAAAATAAGAATCTAGGTATTAGATCACTCAACCTTTACCTGATTCTTTGGTGTTTATGAACAGTCTAATACATTCTCCTTGGCAGTACACATTCCCAAGGACTCCATAATCTAGACCAAGAGAGGTCAAGTAAACCAAATCACACCTCAGCATCCTCTGTGCTGCTCAGTCAGGATGATCGGTCAGGGAGGGCTTCTGAGAGTAGGTGACTCTTTTAAGTTACTATATTATGGAAAACAGAAGTGGAAGTGCAGGATGAATTCACTGAGGGAGGACGTTCCTGTCAGGAGCAATAGCTTATACAGCGTCTTAGAGACACAGGCAAGGAAGGTTTGCTCAAGGAACTCAATAATTTTCTCCATAATTCATATGGAGAAAAAAAGATGGGATGGGGAAATAGAGGGGAGCAGTAAAAGGTAAGAATTCAGTTTGCCACTTTAAGGAGTTTGGAATGAAAAATCGTCGAAGGTTTGTGTATGGAGGGACAACATAATCTGATTGGCACAATATGAGGAGGGCCCTAAATTGTTCCGTGTGGAAAAGAATGAGAGCGGTGTTAAAACTGCTGAGCCGATGAGGAAGAGGAGCAGTTTAGATCTTTGCTGTGAAGTACTAATAACAGGCTTTAAGTATAACGAACTTCTCTCATGTTAAAATCTCTAGTTAAATTTAAATACTTGTTTTTAAATATTGAAATATTTATTTGTATTTAAATATTTAAAAATTGTATTTAAAAACTTGTATTTAAACATTTTTAAAAAATTAAATATTTAAAAATATTTTTATAAAATTTTTATTAAAAAATTTAAATATTAAAAAAAATTAAATAAATGTCTCTTTGCCAGGGCTAACATATTCAGCTACCTTTCTCCATGGCCCAAACCCGTGCTCACTGTGCTTCCCTCTCTGTGTTGTTTATTAATACTGGGCAGAGTGCACTCGCTGCTCTCACGAAGCTGCTAATGAAGAGTGTGAGAAAGTGTTTCCTGGGAGGAAAAGCCCACCTATGATGTCAGGCAATCCTGAAGCAGATCTTAGTTCTGTCAGTTTTCATGCAGTGGCCTTGTGGAACCCCTAAAGCCTCGGAGCTGTGCTGTCCTCACCTCAAAAATAAAAACCAAAATAGCTACCTAGCAAGGCCGTGAGAATTGAAGATCATTTGTGTATGGCCTCCAGAAAAGAGTAAGCCCTCACTGAGCACTACACATATTTATCATTAAAGAAGAAATGGCATGAGCAAATTTCACATTTTCTAGTTGCTCTTTCAAAGACAAACAGACATTGGCGGGAACTCCCAGTAGAGGACTGGGGCGTGGAACTCTCCTGTCACTCTGATTCCAGGTTATTAATACTTCCAGGCAGCTCAGCAGCTGAACTGCTCTAGAAACCTATGCAAAAGAGTCTTGGCTTTAACTATGTAATCAACCTGACAGGGCCATGGCAGAAATAGATGTGAACACCGTGGCCAGGTGGCCTTAGGGATTGTGGAGTGCAATTAACCTCCTCACTTCCATTCACAGAATGCTCCGAGAGAGGCAGTTGCCTTGTCACTGGCTGAGCTTGGGTCTGGATATTAATTCCAACAGCATTTGTGCTCCCTAAGCGTGGTCCCAATCAGAGCCACTTCCAGAGAATAGAGAACATGAAATGGAGATGGTCTGAGGCACCGATTCCCCCAACAAACCTTTGAGAAATGTCAAAGAATGCAAGCAAGCAGAATGGTTTAGGAGAAGGGAAGCTGGCACTTCTCTCCTATTTTCATATGAATATAATGATACAGCCCACGCCATTTCTGAATGTAATGAGGATGTAATCCACAGTTTAAGCAGAAAAACCTGGTTAGAGAGCAAATAGGGAAATTTTATCGTGAGCAGTACAGCACAGGAGATTTGGGAGAAGGTATAAAACCAGAGAAGGAAGAATGTCTAAGTAACTAGCTTCCAATTCACATTCATTTAGTACTTTTTTTCCCCCTTTCTGTCCCCAAAGGCAAGAGAATCGGAAAAATCTTCCCCTCTGTAGCTACAGCTGGCATTTTTGCAGTGATCATTAGTAAAACATGTTGGCAGTGGAAAACAGGCTCAGCTTTTCCAGAACTGGCTGTCATTTGTGCCAAAAGCAAATAGGAATAGAAATAGTAACACCGATATTATTATTACTGTACTGGGAGTCAGCTAGCTCTTCTGTGTCTACCGCTTTCCTAAGTCAAGCCTGGTATCCCCATCATGCCTGAGCTGTCGGCACCATGATGAATGGTGAAGAGGGGTAGGGGAGGACATGCAAAACTGTCACTGAGTATGAGCAGCCAGATTGACCTAGCAGCCTAGGACTGTTTGCCTCATTTACTGCAGGAAAACTTGAAAATTAAGCCCATTTTAATGGAATTATTAGTAGAAAATTTAGTAGAATTTTCTACTAATTTAGTAAAATTAGTAGAAAATTTCCAGGAAGCAACTGGCCATATTTATCTATTTGGGCAAACTTATCAGTAGCCTTTTTGAAAGTGTCATATATTTGATACAGAACTTAATTTCTAAGAATTTATCCTAAGAAGAAATCATCTAAAATGCACACAAAGACTTTGAAGTAGAAAAGTGCTTATTATGGAGAGATTTTAATATAAAGAAAGCATTTTGAATAAACAGCAATCGACTGTTGATTATTGTCATTATCCATACTGAATATATTCAACTATTAAAGAAGTTTTATAGAACTTTAAGTAAAAATACATAATATTTAAATGTTATCTTTTTCTTACATCAAAGAAAAGAGATCCACTCAAGTAAGGGGAATACATATGAAGTGAAACTAGCATGGAATAAAAAAGCTATTAGGGGGGCGCCTGGGTGGCTCAGTGAGTTAAAGCCTCTGCCTTCAGCTCAGGTCATGATCCCAGGGTCCTGGGATTGAGCCCCCGCATCGGGCTCCATGCTCAGCAGGGAGCCTGCTTCCCTTCCTCTCTCTCTGCCTGCCTCTCTGCCTACTTGTGATCTCTGCCTGTCAAATAAATGAATAAAAATCTTAAAAAAAAAAAAAGCTATTAGGAATTGGGGTGACTTCTGGAAGAGAGATAAAATCAAAAGTGAGAATGATGGCTGATGACACAACCCTTAGAAAATCAGAATAAATGCCTGCTCTCTCCACTACGACAGAGTATTGTGAGGAGTATTAACCAATGAAATTTAACAAGAGAGGAAAAAGCAAGCAGAATCAATATTGTAAAGTAGGAAACACAATTATTATTATTTAAGAACAATATGATTTTACATTTACAAATTACAGGAAATCATTTAAGAAAGTAACAAAGCAATAAGAGGATTTGGGAAATTAAAAAATCATCAGAATATATAATAAAAAATCAGAAAAGATAAAATATGTAAGAATAAACATTTGACAAAAGCACAGAAAGGAGATTCTGTCAGTGTGAATGGGTCCTAATCATACCAGAAGGGAGTGAACTGAGAAGCCAGCCTGGCTTAAGCTGCGCCTAGGGGTTGGGAATGAAAAAGGAAGCTGGAGGCTTAAAATGGGGGCATAACATGTGGGGCTTTGTAAATCACAATTTGTGCTTTTTTTTCCCCTCCATTAAAGCAATGAAAAATTTCTGAAGAGTTTGAAAGGAGACCATAAGATAATATTTGCACTATACAAGGATATTCTTTCCGCACATGTGGAAGGCATTTTGAGATGACCCACATAGATGGGTGTGATAAGTTTTGGGTGAAGATATATGAGAATAGTATCTATAATAGTAAGAAGTCCAGAGGGGAGATACTAGTAGTTTAGACTAGGGTGATGGTAGTGAAGACAAAACTAGAATAACCTAGCAATGTTCAGGAAATACGATTGATAGGACTCTAGTGAGTGGAATATGGGGATGAGGTGCTCAGGTGACTTCTGGGTTTCTGAACTGCAGAATTATATAGATGGGACACCATTTGGGTGAAACAGAAAACACTGAAAAAGTATATAACTCAAAAAGCATGAATTCAAAACTCAAAATCTTTCTTTTCGAAACTATTTCTCTAATGTAAGTTGTTTTTTTTTTTTTAAAGACTTTTTATTTATTCATTTGAGAGAGAGAGAGAGAGAGAGCATACTCAAGTGAGAGCATGAGCAGGGGGAAGGGTCAGAGGGAGAGGGGGAAGCAGACTCCCTGCTGAGCAGGGAGCCCAATGTGGGGCATGTTGCCAGGACCCCAGGATCATGACCTGAGCTGAAGGCAGAGGAACTCAGGTGCTCTATCTAACATGAGTTTTAACATGAGTCTATTTGAAACTCAGAAAACTAGGCAATTCTCTTTTTTCTTTTACTCTCTTAAGACATGGTTTAGCATTGTTTGAAGAGGGCTTGTTAAAGGACAATAAAAAGATTACTATGACTTATAAATGTATTTTTAAGTGTATGAAAATATTATCATGTCAAATATAAAGCTTTTACTTGGTGAAATTATAAGCAGTAATCTAACCATGCCCTGCTCTGGAGAACTACACTGAGAATTGATAAGGAAAGCAAATTTCAGGTTTCCTTAAGTATGATTTGAAGGTTTTCTATGATTTTGTGTTTCTGATATAGTAAGAAGAGAAAAAGAAAGATTAAAAAAGTCACGTGGGGGGACATCTGGGTGGTTTAGTTGGTTAAGCGTCTGCCTTCAGCTCAGGTCATAATCCCAGGGTCCTAGCATTGAAGCCTCCATTGGGCTCCCTGTTTAGCAGGGAGTCTGCTTCCCCCTCTCCCTCTGCCCCACCCCACTGTTCATTCTTTCTCTCTCTCTCAAATAAATAAATAAATAAATAAATAAATAAATAAAATCTTTTTTAAAAAAGTCATCTGGATGAAGGACCTCAATGTGAGAAAGGAATCCATCAAAATCCTTGAGGACAACACAGGCAGCAACCTCTTCGACCTCAGTGGCAGCAGCTTCTTCCTAGGAACATTGCCAAAGGCAAGGGAAGCAAGGGCAAAAATGAACTATTGGGACTTCATCAAGATCAAAAGCTTTTGTACAGCAAAGGAAACAGTTAACAAAACCAAAAGACAACTGACAGAATGGGAGAAGATATTTGCAAACAACATATCAGATAAAGGGCTAGAATCCAAAATCTAAAAAGAGCTTAGCAAACTCAACACCCAAAGAACAAATAATCCAATCAAGAAATGGGCAGAAGACATGAACAGACATTTCTGCAAAGAAGACATCCAGATAGCCAACAGACACATGAAAAAGTGCTCCATATCACTTGGCATCAGGGAAATACAAATCAAAACCACAATGAGATACCACCTCACACCAGTCAGAATGGCTAAAATTAACAAGTCAGGAAATGACAGATGCTGGCGAGGATGCGGAGAGAGGGGAACCCTCCTACACTGTTGGTGGGAATGCAAGCTGGTGCAACCACTCTGGAGAACAGCATGGAGTTTCCTCAAAAAGGTGAAAATAGAGCTACCTTACGACCCAGCAATTGCACTACTGGGTATTTACCCTAAAGATACAAACATAGTGATCCGAAGGGGCACGTGCACCTGAAAGTTTATAGCAGCAATGTCCACAATAGCCAAACCTATGGAAAGAACCTAGATGTCCATCAACAGATGAATGGGTAAAGAAGATGTGGTACATATATACAATGGAATACTATGCAGCCATCAAAAGAAATGACATCTTGCTATTTGCGACGACGTGGATAGAACTAGAGGGTATTATGCTTAGCAAAATAAGTCAGTCAGAGAAAGACAACTATCATATGATCTCCCTGATAAGGAGTAAGTGGAGGTGCAATGTGGGGGGTTTTGGGGGTAGGAAAAGAATAAATGAAACAAAATGGGATCAGGAGGGAAACAAACCATAAGAGACCCTTAATCTCACAAAACAAACTGAGGGTTGCCGGGGGGAGAGGGGTAGGGAGAGGGTAGTGGGGTTACGGACATTGGGGAGGGTATGTGCTATGGTGAATGCTATGAAGTGTGTATCGCCAGAACCTGGAGATTCACAGACCTGTACCCCTGGGGCTAATAATACATTATATGTTTATAAAAAAATTTAAAATATTATAGAAAAACATTTTTAAAAAGTCATCTGGATAAAAATAGAGATGTTGCCTTTGTTTCAAATAAAAGGAAGAGAAGGAGGAAATGTCAAATAGTAATCAACTGCTGGTCAGAGGTCAAGCCAGGTAAAGGTCCAGAAAGTGCTCCTTGCCTCTAGAAACATGGAGGTCATCAGTGACCTTGTAGAGGTCAGAGTCAGGGTTGTATGGAGAGCACCAGGCAGCCACAGCTTGTGAAGTGTCACGTGATGAAGTGGAGGAGACTAAAGTGTTTTGACAAACTGTCTGGCAGGTAAAGTAAGAGATAGGTGGTAGCTAAAGAATGATGTGAAGCCTAGAAATGTGTTGTGGTTGTCTATTTTGAATGAGAAAGCTATTGAGACATTACATATTACAATGAAAAGAAAATTATTTAATAATTTAAGAAATGGTGTAATGAAACATACCAAAACAAAAAATAATTTTGTATGCCTGCAAGTTCGGATCTGGAGCAATTTTAAAGCCTTAAATGAAACAACAGGAATTTTAAAAATTGACTCTAGTGAACAAAGATTTATTTTATATTCAGAAAAATAAGGACAGTGAACTTTATTTTATAAAACAAATGAACTCTGGTCACCAGAGTGCAATTCTCTGGTCATGAGCTGAGATGCTAGAATCTAAGTCATTTGTGTAGTACCTTGTCCTGATTGCTCCTTCTGCTCAGGAGTGTGATTGCTGTAAGAATTTCATACTGCATGAAGCTAGAAAACTAAACGGTTGTAAAATAATATTTAAATGGAAGATAAATTTTAAAAGATAATGAGGATTTCCAGTTCTAGATAAGATGGAGTAGACATTTCACCCTATTCCTCTCTGACTCTTACAACTAAAAACCCTGGACGAAATACATGAAATAAATATTAGAAGATTCTAAAAGGTGAAAAAAAGAAGGGAGCATCTATAGGGACCTTGGGATTCAAGGAATGACCTGGAAAATCTTGGGGGTTTTTTTCTGCCTCCTCTGTATCCCATCCTGGGCACTGGAGAATTTCACAGGCTGGAATGAACAGCAAGTGCAGGCAAAAACCACGAGCAAACAAATACAAAAAAATAAAAGGCTGGCCTCTTTAGCCAAAGGACCTGGAAGGGAGTGGCCACGTAGGGCATAACCTTTTGGACAACACCAGACACACCCCAGAAAAATATTGTGCCTTCCTTATCCTGTCGTTTTGGTAGCTGACATCAGGGCTGTGTGAGCAGAGATCAGAGGACCACCATAACCCAGCAGTAATGACACGGCTCCCCCTCGTGGAGGGTAGGTGTCTGCGGAGACTGTGTGCTTGCACGTGCAGAGTCTAGCCTGGCATGATTGATCAACATAATCTAAGTATAATAAAAGATAACTTCTGACACCAAGGACTAGGAAAATCTCAAGCTGAATGAGAGGACACATCCAACAGACACAATACCAAGATGGCATAGATACCAGAATTATTTGACCAGGATTTTAAAGCAGCTATTGTTTAAAAAAAGCTTTTATGGATAATCACAATCACTCTTAGAAAAAAATGAAAAAGAAATAGAAACTTTCAGCCAAGAAATAGAAGATACAAAGAAGAACCAAATGGGGGTGCCTGGGTGGCTCAGTCGGCTGAGTGTCTGCCTTGGGTTCAGGTCATGATCCCAGGGTCCTGGGATTAGCCCCACAATGGGCTCCCTGCTCAGCAGTGTTCTGCTTCTCCCTCTGCCTCTTCCCCACCCCCAGCCCCATTTGTGTTCTCTCTCTCTCTCTCTTTCTCTGTCTCTCTCAAATAAACAAAATCTTTTTAAAAAATTAATTAATTAATTAAAATGAGAGTAAAGATTTCTTAAGAAAAAGAGCCAATATCTCATATAATAAAGAAGTATTTCATTAAACTTAAAAAAAAAAGAAAAGAAGAACCAAATGGAAATTTTAGAACTAAAAATATAGTGAAAAGAAATACGTAATAAAGATTTCCAATTCCAATTTGGTAGAATATCTGGGGATGACCAAAACGCCCACCCAGAACAATTAGAAAAGTTAGACAAAAACACGAAAACATCTATTGGAAGGCATCAGTGAGATACCAAAGGAGATAGAACCTGACAAATTAGAGTTCTGGGGAGGAGAGAAACACATTGAGGTAAACATTATGTTCTGTAGCACTTTTCCACTTGAGACATTTGGTGATTTTTTTTTTTTTTTTTTAAATGTTGAAAACAGGAAAGTAGAAAGAGACTTCCAACGTAGGAACCTAAGACGAGCTATTGGCAGTTTCCCAAGGCTGGGGAGGCAACACTTGGAGTTCAGGGCTATCAAAGCAGGCAGGACTTGAAGAGAAATTATTCCACAGAGAAACAAAACACATGAAGGGAGTCATGCTTAGGAGTCTGGAAAGATGAGCAGAGCTCTTGCAAAAATCATAAAACTAGAGAGACAAAAATTGGAGTTCAGGGCCCACCAGGGAAGAGGGGAGTCTCCTCCTGATAAACGGCCAAGATTTCCAGGTGAGACTCTGGATAGTATCACAGGAGTAAGAAGAAATTCGAGTAGATCTCACAAAATTGCCTCAATTGCAGTCCAGGTTCCTGCATTCCAACTGCCTATGAGATAGTAAAGTAAATCCTCCCCGGAAGAACGAAACAGCAACCAAAGCCCTCATGTTTTTCATCCATATTATTCAACCTTCAATCAAATGCTTTTAGGAATGCCAAGAGACAAGACAAAATGATAATAGCCAAGATAAAAGAAAGGCAATAAAAATAGATGCGCAGGTGATCAAGATACTGAAGTTATCAGAGAAGGTCTGTAAGTATAATTAAAATGCTGAGAAAAATAGATGAAAAGATGGAGAATTTCTCCCTAATACTGGCATCTATTACAAAATCAATCAAATCTATAAAAATATTTCAAATTAATCAGACGCAATAGCTGATTTTTTAGAAACAAAGAGATTTAATGGCAGATTACATACAGCAAAAGAGAAGAATGACAAATCATTAGGTAGGTCAATAGAAAGCATCCAGATTAAAGCAAAGTAAAAAATATGAAACAAATGAAAAAACAGCATGAGAAACCTGTGAGATACGTAGTTTTAGTAAGTGAACAACTGAAGTCCCAGAAGGAGACTAGACAGAGAATAATGGCAGGAGCAATATATAAAGATACAGTGATCAAAAAATTTTCAAAATGAAAAAAAATCAAAATGATGAAATACATCAAACTGCAGAGTCAAGAATCTCTACATATTCTAGGATGGATGGATGGATAGATGGATAGGATGGATGGATAGATAGATTGATTAATCACAACATGTGCACCATAATTGAACTTCTGAAAATCAAAGACAAAAAATCTTTAAGGCAGCCAAAGAGAAATGGCTATTATCTTCAAATGAGCAACACTGATACTGAAAGCTATCTTCTCAACAGACAGGATATCAGCCAGAAGAAAATAGAATTCTATCCTCAAAAGGATTAAAGAAAATAACTGTTTAAAATTCTATGTGCTGTAAAAAAAAAAAAATCTCAAAAAATAAAAACTAAACTGAAAAATAAATAAGAAAATCTGTCTATAGTAGAACTCCTCTAAAGTAAAGACAAAAGCCAACTCTTTATGCAAAAGAAATATGTACCCAAGTGAAAGCTTGGTTCAATGTAGAAGGGAGCTAAAAGCGATGGAAATGTTAAAGGTGTGGGTAAGTCTAAATCAACATGTTGTCTGTATAGCAGTGTTATTAAGATCTGGTGATTTAAACTATATTTAGAATGAAGATGTATGACAAACAGCCTAAAAGCTGGAAGACAGTTAAAAGAGTTAGAATGATGTAAGATTTTTGCATTGTGTAGAAAGCAATGAAATACCAATTTTATTATACTCTGATAATTTTAATAGTCTCTGAGTAACTATTAAAAGAATAGAGAAGAATGTATAACCAACAACTAATAAAGTGGAAAAAAATGAATAATACAAAATACTGGACTCAAGAAAGAGAAGAATGAGAACAGGAAGAAAAGGAAGGAAACAGAAATAGAAGTGGTGGTGGAAAACAAATAGTAAGATAGTAAATTTGAACTCAAATATAACTGTGATTACATTTAAATTAAGGAACTAAGTATTCTAAATAAAGTACAAAATGTGCCAACCTAATTTTTTTTTTAATGAGCATAATGGTAATCAGATTTTGAAGGAAAAAATACAAACCCCAAGCAAAAGAAAACTAGCACATCTGTATTAATTTCAGCCAAAGTAAGCTTTAAGGCAAGAATCTTTAGTAAATATAAAGAAGTATATTTCATGGTGGTAAAATATTCAATCTATAAGAAAGATATGATAATTACAAGTTTGTACGCATATTACAATCTAGCCTCAATATAAATAAGGGAGAAATGACAAAATTCTAAAAGAGAAAAAATAGACAAAATTGTAGTTGGAAGATTTGATATGTCTCTTTTGGTAACTGATAAACCAAGCAAATATGAAAGTGTGAAGACACAGAAAACTTGAACTACAAACTTAGGAAATAAGTCTTCAGATATTCAGACCACTGTCCTCAATATTTGCATTTTTCTCAAATATGCATAGTATATTGACTCCCAATCTGACTGTATGTTTGAACCATAGAGCAAATTCCAAAAACAATGTCAAAGAATTGCCATCATACAGAGTATGCGTGCACTTGCCATTTTTTCCAAAATTGCATCTGAAGTAATGGTCGGTCCACTAAGGTTTGGAAAAAAATGTAAACCCCAAGAATTTTGGAGGGGGAAACCCTTTATTATTTAGAGGCAATTTCATAGACATAGGAAGTTCAAAAGAATCTTCAAACTATTATAATTAATAAGTAAATTTAGCAACACAGCTAGATACAGAGTCATTTGTTCCTCTACACACCAGCAACGTTTCAAAAATGAAATTAAATAAACAAGATAATGTGAAAATACAAAATTAATTGATAAAAAGGGAGAGATAAAAATATAATTCTTTAATTAGATACTGAGAAAATGGGTAAAATGTAATCTGAAAACAAAAGTATCATACACAGAAAAAATGAAGATACAAAACTGCCTTTAACAAAATAGATATATTATCAGTGAAAAAAGAAAAGTTAAATAATAGCAAAACAAACAAGTTCTGATAAGGACTAATACTATTTGCTTGCTTTTAATATTTTTTTTAATATTCTTTTTGCCTTCTTATTTAAGTCTTATTGTCTTCTTATTTAAGTTTTACTTTATGGTGCATTTTGGTTTATATTTGTTATTCTTCTTCCAACTCTTTCTTTAGTTTTAACCTTTAAACATCTCAATTTAAATTTTATTTTCTAAAATGTTTTAAAGTTTTCTGTTCTGTCTTAAAATTTATGCATCCTACCCCATATCCCATATGTATTTTTATTATATAATATTATGTATCAACATTTATTCTATAAATTACTAAATCTGTAATTTAATTAATAAGTCTGTAATTTAATTAATGCTTAGCTTTCTTTCCCTAAAGTAAAGTTGATGCCATGCTCGATTTTCCCCTGAAACCTTGAAAACTCAGGAGGTATGTGTACCTCCGATTGTAGAGCCTAGCCTGATAGTACTCTCATTTTGAAAGCTGTTTGGGAACCATGAAAGCCAAAGGAGGATGGAATTTGGTAAGACAAGTCTGATGACAATTTAACCTGAGGAACCCTTTGCCTGACTACTTGTTCCAGAAAAGGGATGCGCCTGCAGGCAATTCCTGGGTGCAATAAAGAAATACCAAGTGCCAAAGTGAGTGTGTTGCTGTGGACAGGTTGATATTGTTACATCAAATATGGTTAAGGGCTTCATGTCACCTTCTTTAGCACTGGTCATTCCATGCATCTTCTTACTCCTTCAGTTTCTGTCCCTTTGACTAAGTCCCCTAAACTCATCTATTCTTTCAACATAGACATTTGCTCCCTATCTCTGGCTCTCCACATTTTCCCACAGTTATCTTGCCTCCATGCTGTTAATGCTGCTGTCCCGGTGTCTGAAATATCGGGAGGCTCGAACTACTGCAAACTTTAATCCCCAAGGAGATGTGTGCATGACAGTCACTGATTATATGATTAGGTGAGTCAAATGAGTGACAGATGGATACCAGAGAAGGCAACTGGGTGAACCAAAGTACTCCAGAATATACTAAGGTGAAATGATCTCGTTCTTTATTTAAGGGATAAGGAAAGTGGAAATCATTCAGTGGGATTATGACAGGTACCACATATTTAATGTAGATGGATGTTATCTATTTGTTCAACCAGCCCATTTCCTTAATTACCCTCTGTGTAAGTATATGAAGAAGTATGAGCACATGATTGTTAACCTCCTGCATACACTGGGATAAATTATTAGTAAAACATATAAAAATTTTTAAAATGCATTTGTGATTTAAAAAAGTGTTTATTTCTTACTTTATATTTTCTTACAAGATCACTAAAAGTCACGTAGGAAAACATCTATTTTTTTTCTTAAAGATTTTATTTATTTATTTGACAGACAGAGATCACAAGTAGGCTGAGAGGCAGGCAGAGAGAGAGAGAGAGAAGCAGGCTCTGCATTGAGCAGAGAGCCTGATGCGGGGCTCGATTCCAGGACCCTGAGATCATGACCTGAGCTGAAGGCAGAGGCTTAACCCAATGAGCCACCCCGGTGCCCCAACATCTATTTTTTTATAAGCCTTTCCCTGGAGTCATTGTACTGTGGTCTATTTTTTTTTTTTTTTGATACAGGAAATGAAGTTTCCATTGTAAAAGCAAGCTTGATGTTCTACAACCCACAGGCCATGACAGAGTGTTCTAGAAATATATCATATATTTATGATCAATATATCATTTCCCTTTTTTTAAGCAGTTAATCAATTTCTTCTATCTTATAAATATCATGCAAATATAGTGTTGGTTAAAGAACATACACTGAGAAGAACAAAAATTTTGTATAAAACTCATTTTATATTCAAATGTATACATCTCATAAAAGTAAATAAAGGCAGTCCAGAATTCCCAATTCTGTGAATCCTTGGAAGTTTTACTTTCGATTTGTATTTACTCATTATTTGGGGGAGGAGCTCTAAAATACCAAAGACATCAATCCTAGCAAAGAATAACTATGTAATTAATATCAATCTTCAACTCATCTCATTTTCTGTGCTAAGTAGATATAAAGAAAAAATTTTTGAAAGAAACTATATATGAATCAATTTTCACATATGTGGAATCCAAAGCCCAAAAGAATAAAGAAACTGTAAGACAATCCTTGAGCCTTCCTAAATAGAGAAACTCAACTCTCATTAGAAAACTGGGTTACTTCATGGTGTCCCAAACGTTAGCTGTATTCAGGAGCTCCTGAAGGATTCTCTCCACCACAGAGGGCAGTGGTAACTAAACCAAATCAAACAAAACAAACAAACAAACACTTAATAATCTTGGGCATTTCTCTTTCCTAACTCCCAAATGTCTGTGCCAATAATTTCAAATTGTATTTACTATAAAAATCTTTTGAGTTTTTCTTCTGCTTCATTGTAGTTCAAATCCAGAGCTACAGACTCAATGACCTTTCCTCCCACTTTAGATCTAGATTTCTACAAAGAGCAGGTCTCAGATAATAATCATTGCAAAGATCCAAATATTGTCCTATTTTTTTATCTTTTGAAATTCAATTCTTGAATTAAGCTAACTAGAACTGCCATAATTAATAAAACCTTTGACTACACCAACTGATACTGGTTTCTCCTTTCCCTGGATTACATCAACAAAACTGAAGAAATAGATACGCGTTAGTGGGAAGAAAGCAGGAGAGAGTAGCCATCAGTTTTAAAAACTCACTTGATTGCTCTGTACCATAGTTAGCCCATGGAAAATAAGTTTGCTCACTGCAACTTCACAAAGCAGAAATGAACTCTGAGACACCCCTTAAGAGCTGACTCTGTAGGTTTTGGGTGGAGCCCAGGTATATTTATTCATAAAGCTCTTCAAGTGATTTGGATTCCTACAAACTTTAAGAACAGTTAAAAGTCAGAATGGCTGGATATAGCAGAATTTTTAAAACAACAGTTTTGAATGAATATGTCTCTCTCCTTTGAAATCTTCTACCTGCTTTTTCCTTTCAGCAGCATCTTGAAAGAAAAGTTATTGTTTGAGGCCTCTGACTCTAACCATGGAACAAGCTAAGGAAGAACTCCCTGGAAACGGTTATATCCTAAGATTCTAGCATTTATGGGAGCCTGACAGGCAATGCAGAGCTAAAATTACCCTTGGGGTACAAGTTGGAGAAATAGTTCACCAAATTTTCTTCTTTTGGACTATCTTAAAGAATATCACTTTTTATAATAGAATAACTATTATCATTCAGAAAGATACTTAAAACCATCTGCAGAAACTCAGTCTTAGCCCTTGAAGCTGAGATTGATCTCTCTCCCTTATTTCTCTGAATCCCGGAAACACTGATCAATAGAAAACAATCTGACATTCCAAATATAGTAGTACAATTTCCTTGTACGATTTTAAATCCAAGGTATATCTATATTCATCATTTTATGTATAAGAAATATAAGAAAAATAGAACCTTGTCCATGATATTAACTGCTTTAATCCTCTGGTTGTAATTGTAATTGGTTGTATTCTTAATCATCTATTGTTTGGGGATACCAGGGCTCTCTCTCATAAACAGAAATCCGGTCAAATAAGAGCCTTTGATCCTGTGGTCCAAATATCCAGATGCTATGTCAACTTAATGTGTCCCATCTATCAAAATTGATCACTCACTGCCTTGTATCATGGGCTCTCAGCATCCTTCTGGTGAATTCTTCTTTGCTGTTTATTTTCAGAAGTACCTTTTTTAAAAAAAATGATTTTTCTGTATTGGGCAGTTCATTTCTCTTCATAGAGATTTTATATTGAATTTTTTTCCCATCATTTGATGGCTTCCTCACCCTTATCCGGGGAAGTTGAAATGTATGTCAAGAATCTAAAGCTTGGGGCACCTGGATGACTCAGTCATTAAGTGTCTCCCTTAGGCTCAGGTCATGATCCCAGGACCCTGGGATCAAGCCCTGCATTGAGCCCCGCATGGGGCTCACTGCTCCTTGGGAAGCCTGTTTCTCCTCCTCCCACTTACTCTGCTTGTGTTTTCTCTCTTGCTGTCTCTCTCTCTGTCAAATAAATAAATAAAATCTTAAAAAAAAAAAAGAATCTAAAGTCTTAAAATCTTCAGACACTATTTATGTAAATAAAACTTCAAAGTTTTATAAGAAAATTGAATTATGTCCTATTCTTATAGTTTGCTATTGTTATTCATTTTCTTTGCTGCTGTTTCATTCATGAATATATGAATTTCATTGGTCTTTGCTTCCTAGAATAAATTGGCTTAAGGATAATGAAATAAAATACCTCTGGTTTTCTGCTCTTCAATCCATCTTTCACCCATTATCCAGGGTCACCTATCTGAGTACAGATAGAAGCTTGACATTCTCTTGAATGAGTTCTTTATTGTGTACCTGTACCACCCAATCTGAACTTTGACCCTTCATTTTTGGTCATATTTGTTTCCACTCCTTACCAAGTAATTATATTTCAGCAAGACACGTACTTGATTACAGTCAAATAACAAACACACACAAACACACACACAGTGTCCTGCCCCTCCATTTACAGTCCATAGTGATGTTGGCTCCACTGTCTGAAATGGTTCCTCAAACTATAAGACTCAGCTCAAGTCAAGTTCTAAAAAGCCCTTCTTTTTTTTTTAAATTTAATTTTATTTTTCAGTATTCCAAGATTCACTGTTTATGCACCACACCCAGTGCTCCAGGCAATATGTCCCCTCCTTAATACTCACCACCAGGCTCACGCATCCCCCCCAACCCTCTCCTCTCCAAAACCCTCAGTTTGTTTCTCAGAGTCCACAGTCTCTCATGCTTTGTCTCCCCCTCCTAAAAAGCCCTTCTTAATCCTACCTCCTTACAAATTATTTTATTTATTATTTTGGTGCTCCCATAATACTGTGTCTATTTGCTATCAGTGCATTTAATTTCATTGTGTTTTAATTTTCTATTAATGCATCTTCTTGCCCACTATGAGTGAATTCCTTGAGAACAGGGACTGTGCCTTATTTACCATTCAGGCTCCTGGCTGGAATCAATAGATGCTTATACATGTTTGCTGAATTAAAAAATAAATAAATAAATGAATAAATAATTTAAAAAACTAGTCAGTTAATGCTGTAGCCTATTGTAGGAAACATACTTAAGTAAATACAGGTTCCTCTGTTGGCAAATAAGCACAGAAACTTGACATTAAAAGTACATAAAGACAATTATCTATTAGAGTTCAGTAAAAACTTTTTAAGATTATTTTTTAATGATTTCTTTGGTGTTATCCACTTTTTTGTTCTTAAAAGCCTAATTATAAAATAATGAATAAAATATTCTGTCTGCTTTTTTTCAGTGGTTGTGTGGAAGGTTTCAGGGAGCATGTGGTGTGTGGGACTAATGCTGGAGGACCTGGATGATGTCCCATCTTTTCACCTACTAGCTGTGAATTTGGTTAGGCCTCTAACTAACTCCTCAAAGAATCAGTTTATGGGTAAAACGTTTATAATAATATTTATCCAAACTACTCATGAGATTTCAATGCAGATCAAATGAGATAGCTATGTGAGTGTATCTATAAAAAGCACTTCTTTTTCCTTCCTAAATAAATCTCTTGGTTCTATGTGGCCTCATGTCAGTATGGAGTTATGTTTAAAGAAATGATCTAACAACGAGAATAATTAAATATTTATTAAAACTGTTATCTGTGTTCCTCAGTGAACCTGAATTTATAATCCACGCCTTCTTAAAATTCCCTCTTCCACCCACATTCTTCCTGAACTTGTCTTTTTTCTCATATCTATACCTTCTCTCCCCACACCTCAGTCTCAGCTCTCCACTAAAAGCTCTCTTACCCAGCCACTTCAGGCTTTCTCTTCACTCCCGGTTTCTCTAGCAATATCTTTTTTCAAAGAAGCAGAAATAAACCTAGCCCATGAATACTTATACATATGTGGTTTATGTTCCTGTTTTATATATGCGATGCTTAAAGCTCTAGAGAAGACATGCACTCATGCCCACACAGAGATTACAGCTATCAAGATTCTCTGAGCCTCTACGATCATGGCCCTCATCACATTTAACTATCACATGCTAGCTTTTAGTAGAAGAACTAAGCATAGGCACCCTTCTTGCTAATTCATTCGTTCATTCATTCATCCAGTGTTTTTAGACACCAACCTTGTACCAGGCACTACACTAGCAATGGAAATCCTGGCCTGTGATTTCTAAGACTTCAAAATATAGTGGAAAAAAGATACATGAAAATAATGTTTCTGTGACTGTCTGATTAGGAAGGTAATTCACTTAATTAACCTTTATTTTTCGCCTTTGTGCTAGGCACTATGCAAAGCTCTGGAATATAATAGTGGAGAGTATAGCTACTAAAGATACAAACTTAACAAAAAGAACACGTTAGGGAGAGACATAGTCTAGCAGACCAAGCAAGGCATCCCTGAAGAAATGATCTTTAAGCTTTTATCTGAAGAATGACAAGGATTTTGCCACATCTGAGGCAAAGGAATTGACATGTGTGGAGGCCTAGAGGCTAAAGAGAGTTGGCACATAGCAAGAGCTAAGAAAAGTTTATTATCTCAGCCTATACTGAGCGTAGGAAGAGGGATAGACTGGAGAGGTATGCAGGCATAAGCCATGGGAGGCCTGATAAAAGCAGCAAAGTGTTGAGCTTTCCCCTTAAGGCAGAGGGAAATCACTGAAGAGTTTTAAATAGATCAGATTTGCATTTTTGGAATTTCATCACCCTGATTCAGGATGGACCAAGACTACTTTGAATGCTGGGGCAGCAGGGTAGAGGTCCAAGGAGAGAGGCTGATAGTGTAGACAGGATGGTAGCTGCCAAGATGGGAGAAATTCAATGTACAGAGAGATTTAGGACATATAATGCAGAGTACTAAAAACTGATTGGATAAAAGGTATGGGGGAGAATATGAAGTTTCTGGCTCAAATGAGGCCAGTGACACATGGACGCAGGCTTCTCCCATGTTGTAGCCCAACCAGCTTCAATAAATGGTCTTGAGGGACAGAGGGTAAGAGAATGAAATATCGCAGGTGAGAACTTTTTTATGAAGCAAACAGTGGAAGTAGCATTTACCCTTCCAATGATATACAATTGGCCAGCAAATCAAAATGGTCCTCCTAAACTGTAAGAGGTAAGGAAACATTTTCATGCACACCTAGGAGGAAGGAAAGAAGCTTGAAGTTGGTGAGTTTTAGCGTTTGCCTGTATAGCAAGTGGTCTGCTTTAGTGGAATGGGAGCAGAAAGGGGAGGACAGAGCTGTTTTAGAACATTTTAAAAGAAGTCAATATTCAATCTGAGCCTCAAAGAAGAATTCACTAGGAAATCAGGGACAGCATTCCAAGCCTCAAGAAGAGATGTCCTGGGCAGAGCTTAGCATGCCTCTTTCAGTGATCTTGAGGGTCATGCGGTAAAAGGCTACGAATCAGAAGTAAGGAAGTCAGCCGTATTATCCAAAATATGAAGAGAAGCTACTTTTCAGAATAGCAGTCAGTACACCATCCCAAGGGTATTTCCAGACAAATCAGCGATCAATCTTTAACATCTGCTCTAGGTGTAAACAATAAAGAGATAAGGGAAAAACTTTGTATACTTTGTTAGTTTCTTCTCCTTTCACTAATGCTTATTACACTCAACTACGTGTAATGAATTTACCATAATCTTATGCATAATCCTGGATCGAATGCATAGAAACACTACTCACAGACTTGTTCTTAAAGTTTGGTTTACTTGCTTATTTTGTTTTTTATCTTTGTTCCCCTGCCCCCAACTGTTTTTTAGTCCTCAATGAGGAGAATATTGGAGAATTTGTCTGTGAATCGTCTGAAGTTTTGTTGCCACTTTCTTACCAGAATTCCATAAAAACACAATCTTGCTGAAATGTGAATCTCTATTATAACTAATTTAAAAAATATTTTTCTTAAATAAAAATTTAAAATCTACGTAGGTGAAGAAACTGAAAAGGGCACATAAGGACAATGCTTCTTGTTCATTAAGAAGCAACAACAAAATGTGCTCCGTAATACTAATAGGGATAATTAGAGGTGTAATTATTCCGGAGAATTTTGGATTTAAATTGTCACTTCACTGCATGTGCTATTAAAATACCTGCCAATCTTTCCCTAAAGATGTCAAAATCAATGGCAAAAATAATGCCTGATGAGTTTATTTGAGAAGTTGTGTATTTCAAAATTAATATGTGACCCAGTATATCTATAATTTTATTTATGGTTTTCATATATTTCAGCTGTTTCCAGAACACATAAAGTTGATTGTGACTAAAAGTGATTAGCCAAGTATTTTAAAAATCCTTTTCTATTATATGTTTTTACTGTATGGCTTTGAGATTATAGGAACTTAGATTTTCATATTCCTATTCCCAAAATGGAAGGTGATATAAATCTTAATTCTAGCAGATTCAGTAGTTGAGTTTCAAACAAATTCAAGATACACAAAATTATTTTTACAAGCATTCCCCATGAATAGAAAGCTTTAAATAAAGAATTTAAATGGAATTCATTTAATGGAATTCTATTCATGAATAGAGACAAAAATTTATCAAGGCAAAAAGAATTCCAGACTATAATACACTCACATGAAGAATCTCAATTATTGTTAGTATTTATCATGTTACTTGGAAATCCTCATTCCTAGAATTCTCTGAACCATCCACAGAGACAAAAAGGCCACTCTGCCTTAGGTTATATCTATTTACACAATATATCTGGAGGAAACACAAAAATTCAGCAAAAATTCCAAATATGCTACCACTTACTATAAAGATACTGCCAAAGAAGAAAGAGCGCCACCTAGTGAATTCCTTCAGGAATCTTTCCTACGAGTCAATTCAATTCATTTGACAGGCTTTCATGGGACACCTGCTCTGTCTAATGCATTGAGTACACATTTCTCTCAAACCACTCACGTTCATAGTTTAGCACACTGAAATTCTACCATCAGCCTTTCTACTGTTCTATGCCCCTAAACTCGGTGTTCCAAATCTGGAATGTCCCTGTCACACTTTCACACCTGCTAAAATTCTCATTCTTCAAGAATATAAACTCCACAGTTTAAATGGTGCCTCCTCAGTAAGACTTTCTTTTTTTCAAGATTTTATGGATTTATTTGAGAGAGAGAAAGTGAGAGAGCACAAGAAGGGGAAGAAACAGAAGGAGAAGGAGAAGCAGATTTCCCACTGAGCAGGAAGCCTGACACAGAGGGCTTGATCCCAGGACCCCAGATCATGACCTGAGACAAAGGCAGATGCTTAACCAACTGAGCCACCCGGGCATCCCACAATAAGACTTTTCTAAATACCTCACTCCTCACTTGAGTTACTTTCTGTGAGATTCTGTGTTTCTACATTACTTGTTTTCTCCCTCTCTCATATATGTGTGCATGTGTCATAAATTCCATTACCATTTTTTTAAAATGTGCTGGCATATCACAATCAACTATATTTTTAAGGGCAGAAACATCTGTCAAGTGATCTACACTCAATAACAAAAAAGGTTATATTCCTTTTTTATGACTATTAACCTTTACCCTCCCTAAGCAGTTCAGATTCTAGAATATGTTTTGATAGTATCAAGGATATTGATGACCACTTCTGCTGTATTTTTTTATTTGGAAGCATGCCAATTGACTCAGAAAAGATGTTTTTTCATAATGGACTTCTTTGCTTCTAGGTGAAAATGTAATAACTATCAACTTCTGATTATTTTATAAAATTAAGCATATACTCACAAGACATTCAATGAACATTTACTAATGAATTAATAAATTGATCTTATGTTAAGAACTCTGTCAATGTAAGGTGCTACCTTAGAAGGAAAGGTGACCAGAAGGTAATCACAATAGTCCTGAGAAGCCCCAGTTAGATGCTCCACATTCACTGTTCTACAGTGAACTGTAAAACCTCCCCACCTCATTATGCCATAGCATAGAAAGTTCAGTGGCTGGAGGCCAGTGCTCACAGAAGAGCCACAAGTGTGGGATCAGGGTTTGGTCTACAGTGGGAGCAGGAAATGGGTGCTCCCTGGGCAGGTCCAAGTCTAAAGAGTGAAGTGCAATCCTACAGTGCAACAAGGCAGTGGGAGGGAAGTCCAAATAGGCAGGTAACAAGATTAGAAAGCTAGGTGACAAGACAAGTGTATTCTTAATCAGAGTTGGGCAAAAAAATTTATAGACAAGAAGAGGAAAAAGAAAACAAGCAAAAAAAAAAAATAGTTTAAAACCTCCCCAAAGACTTTGCTATGGCATGTTCAACCCATCTCATATTTAGAATAGCCTGGACTTAAGGGCAAAGGGAGGTTTTGTTCAATGTTCATAGCAGCAGTATCCATAATAGCCAAACTGAAGAAGGACCCAAGATGTCCTTCAACAGATGAATGGGTAAAGAAGATGTGGTTCATATATACAATGGAATATTACTCAGCCATCAGAAAGGATGAATACCCATGACTTACATCGACATGGATGGAACTGGAGGGAATTATGCTAAGTGAAACAAGTCAAGCAGAGAAACACAATTATCATATGGTTTCATTCAGATGTGGAACATAAGGAATAATACGGAGGACCACAGGGGAGGGGAAGGGAAGGAAAACTGAATGGGAAGAAATCAGACAGGAAGAGAAACCACGAGAGACTCTGGACTCGGGGAACCAAAAACTAAGGGTTACAGAAGGGAGGGGGTTGGGGAGATGAGGTAACCAGGTGATGGGTACTAAGGAGGGCACATGTTTTGATGAGCATTGGGTGTTATACGCAACTAATGAATCATTGAACCCTACATCAAAAACTAATGATGTACTATATGTTGGCTAATTGAACATAATAATAAAAATAAGATTAACAAAAATAAATAAGTAAATAAAATAAAGTGCCTATCTGAGAAAACTTAAGGCTGACAAGTGAATTAACTTTGTTGTAGCCCATAGCTAAAGACAGGGCCCCTCTCTCCAGGCCTCCCTGGAGGGTAGGAGCCTACGTTCCATAAAAGCCAGTTATCAAAGTCAGATAGATTCTGGGTGGACCAATCAATGCTTCCCACTTTCTGTAATTTTTACTTCCTTGACTTTATTAAAACCCCACTCACCCCCCTCTACTCATTCATTTGTTCTTTAAAATGCTCAGTCACCTTTGTACAAATCCAAGTTGAGTTCTGTTCACACTGAACTCTTCAACTGGACCTTACTTGTTTGTCTTTGACATCTGCATACATTTCAGAAATCCCAATATCCAGGCTACACCCCATATCACTTAACTCAGAATACCTGGGATTGGGCTTCAGAACATTTAGAAAACACCCTATATGATTATAATCACAAGCCAGGGTTGAGAATGGCTGCTCTAGTGTGACAAACAGGCAGAATAAACTTCCTGTGTCATCTCTGAAGGAAACTAAATTCCCAGGCTGTCAACCGGTCAGCTGCCTTTAGCCTGTGGATAAGAAGAGGGCTGAAAAAGCCGGGAGGTCCAACATCATGTTGAAAGTACCAGGGTCAAGAAGAGGACACTGGGCTCGTGACAAAGGATCTAACCCAGAACAAGCAGGGTAGGAGCAAGCCTGGCCCCTTGGTGCTCTCTGGAAACCAGCAACTAAGGCAACAGCTGTGGTTCAGAATGAGGAGAGATGTTCATGTAGGATCATGGACATGCACCAGAGATTAAAACAGGGTAATTGGTGGAGACATTACATTAAAATGAGAATTCTTGTGTCCTGTGCATTTTCTGTGCCTTACTGAGTGTCACTAAAAAAAAGTCTACAACCAGAAGATCTCTTTCTTCCTATTGTTTTTGTTTAAGCTTAGACCTTCTTGTGGAAGAGTGGAAGGCTGGAGTCACAGACAGATCTAGAGGACAGAGCATATTAATGAAAGAAAAAGTTTCATTGCTGATGAAATATAAGACTTTTGTTTCCTCTAGATTCATATTTGGTTAGTTTAAGGACGATTTAAGGAAACTTTTGAATCAGAAAAATGTAAAATAATTTAAATGATTATAAAATTTGAAAAACTTAAAAACATATCACTCATCCCTCTTCTACCTTTACCATTCCTATTTTTAAAGAATTTATTTTAGAATATGGATATGAGATTTACTTTAATATTTAAATATTTATAATTAATTTTGTTTTGGGTATTTTCCATCCTATTATATATGACTCATTCAGAATACAAAGCCTCTTTCAAAAAAATACATGAATAAACAATTCCTCTTAAACAAAATAAGTATGCATAGCAGGTTATTAAAATTAAGTGTTAACTTGCAGTTTTCCAAAATAGAACATAACATTTCCCATCAAAACTGCTGTAAATTTACAAACACATATGGGTACTATCTTTGTCATGATCTGCTTTCACCTTTTAATACTTTCCTGCATCTATTTAAATGATAGTATCTTGAGAATCTCTAGTTGAATACATATTTTTTTTCTGTGTCAGGAGAGAAAAATCAAACGTATCTTTACTTAATACAAAAACAAAGCGCAGTAACAAAATTCCCCTAAACTATACCACAATGAAAAGAAATGATTTACAAGTCCATGCAACAATGTGGATGAATTTCACAAACATAATAAATGAGAGAAGTCAAACATAAAAGAAGGCATATTGTATGAGTCCATTTATCAGAAAAACAGGCACAATTTATTTATGCTATTAAACATCAAGATAGTGTTTAGACTTGAGAGTGGGGTAAGTGGGGAATTCAGGGGTTCCTTAATCTGGGTCCTGATTAACTGGGTATGGTTATTTGTGAAAATTCACTGTAAAGCATACTTTAGGTGGCATCTTTTGTATGTAAATTGTGCTTTGAGAACACGTTATTTTTAAAGATCCTAATAGAAGTATCCTCCACAGGTCTATTTTTCACCATAGTGAGTTAAATCAGAAGCAGTACGGAAGAATGTTTAAGAATTTTGGATTTGGAGTTCAATGGCCTGTTTTGGAGCCCTACCTCTATTGGTTACCTGCTGTGTGGCCTTGGGAAATGACCCAATCTCTCCAGATCCCAGGTGCCTCATTGGTAAATTGGGGATTATAAAAGCCCAGCATCAGAGAATTATTGGGGAGCATAAATCTAATGATGATTGAAAAACAGTGTAGTTTGGAGCATGTGGCTTGATAAATGTGAGTTACATCAGAATTGTACATTTCCTGCACTTACAGGGAAACAAAACAGTTCCTAACATCTTCTGCAATTGTAATATTGCACATCTTTTCTTGGTTTCTATCCTGATCCTTCCCTTTCCTACACTAAAATAAATTCAGTAAGGGCAGGGAGGATGCCTCATCATGGAAGTGGAGAGTTCGAATGACTAAAGGTATCAGGCAAGTAACACGAATGTGTGAATCAGTAGTTGACACAGTGAGGGAGTCCTGATCCTGGAGGATTCCCTACCCCAAAGGTATCCAAATTAAGTGGAAATATATGTAAACACTCTTACAACCAAACAGAACACTTCTGCAAAGAAGTATTTAGCCCCTGGGTTTCTGACTCCTTCCTTAACACATTCTATCATAGCATTGCTGTCAAATAGCCCCCAATTGTGTTCAAGCTTTGCCTTTTCTGGCTGTTTCACCTTGGGCAAGTTATCCTAACCTTTTAAGCCTCATTTTATTCATTTGTAAAGTGGAAATTATAATATCTTACATGCTGCATTATGAAGATTAAATGGAATTGCTCTGCCCATGCCTGGGATAGAGTTATAGTAGCTAGGATATAATAGTGTTCTTTTATATCTCCTAGCCCTTGATTAATGAGCAGCACTAAGAGAGCCAGGGAGCTAAAATAATACAAAAAGCAAAACAAACACACATACACACAAATAACCTTGTGATTTGGCTGGTTGATCGATCAAGTGATAATGGAGATCTACTCTGTATATTAGAAAAAGGATATACAGTTTTTTCAAGTAAAATCCTAATGAAATTTGACTGCTGACAATACATTGTATATATGACTTATTTTTGGATACATGATTTTGATTTATTTTGCAAGGTCTATGATTAAGTTTTGCTAATTTGTCCATATTTGTTACCCATTCCAGAATGTGGCTCAGAGAATGCAAAAACTTGAAATCCCTGGCCTGGGCTATGGTCACAAAACAGGGTTGTGCTCAGTAGTCCATAACCTTGCCTTTCTCAGTATCCATTAATTCAATTTGAACAATACTAAGCATCTAGAATATGTATGCACACTGATAGTCATGAAAGATGATATAAATGTTATTAATACTCAGCTCCTTCTGCAAAGAGTCTTGGAGTGAAATGAACGGAATAAGTTGTATCTAGAACTAAATATCACAAGGCGGACTTGATTTGACCAAGAGCAATCTTTTTAGAGAAAATGCCTTTGCATGTAAAGAGGCAATAAAGATCTAGGTATGTGTATAGATAGAGAAATACAGTTGACTCTTAAACAACATGGGTTTGAATTACACAGGTTCACTTATTTGTGGATTTCTTTCAAAACAGTATTGTAAGTGTATTTTAACTTCCTTATGATTTTCTTAATAACATTTTATTTTTGCTACCTTATTGTAAGAATACATTATGTAATATATATAGCATGCATTTTATCAGTAAGGCTTCTACTCAAGAGTAGGCTATTACTAGTTAAGTTTTTGGGGAGTCAAAAGTTATATGTGGATTTTTGACCACACAGAGGTTGGTGTCCCTAACTCCCACGTAGTTCAAGGGTCAACTGTACACAGGAGAGAACTTTGAGGGAAAAATCTATATTTAGGGGGTAGAAAAAGAAAGATGACCTAGAAAGTAGACATAAAAAGAGTAAACTCAGAGATAGGAGGAGAAATCACAAAAAGTAATTCATTCTTTGAAAATCAATGGAAAAGAAAAATTTTAAGAGGAAAACTGGACGGTGTCATCAAGTGTTACAGTGAATGGTGAGAATAGAGCACAAATCACCAGATTTGCTATGACTTATTCTTTGGGATCGCTAGCCACCTTTCTGAGAGCAGGCTCTGTGGAATGCTAAAGAAAAAGAGGGGAAGGAGGTAGGAAGAAGTGGGAACTGAGGTTAGTTAGAAGGTGGAACTTTTTCTTCTAAGAAGTTAACGGCTATCACAGAAAGGAGACAGGGGTATAGAATTGACAAAGGAGGGGAACTGCAGAGAGAGAGGCCAGAGAGACCAAGACCATGAGAGTTTCACATGCATTCTAAGCCCTGGGAAGTGAAATGAGAAGCATGGAAGGGAAATCTGATACATGGTCAGACTGTGCTGGGGAAAATCCCCTTGGCCGTCCCAGAAAGAACATATTGGAATTTTGTTTGGTTTGGGGTTTTGGTTTGGTTTATTTATTAATCGTTCAAAATATCCCTCCAAAGGTCGTGAAGAACCAGTGTGGTTAGAAAGCAATTGGGTAGAATAAAACAAAAGAGACAGGATAATCAAAGAATGTGATAACAAATCACAGGAAAAGGCTTCTACTGAGCTATGAGTCAAGAGAGAGGAGAAAATATCAAGAGATTTTGTTTTTGTTTAGTGTATGTTATCTTTGTGTAGGAGAAAGCAAGCAAGGGATTGGTGATCTTTACCCACCCATGAGCAAAAGGGACCTTTTCAGAAACATTGAAGCAGAAATGAATCCTTAAGGGGAGTGAGAAGGGTTTAGAGTAGTCACTGTAAGAAAAGGATGCTACAGTGAAGTAGGGAGTTGAACTGGCTGGCGCTGAGAAGGGTCATGCATATCTCAGGGCAAGCACTGATTTGCAAGGGGAGAGCCAAGGAGAACAATTCTGGCTGGGCTTTTTTATTGGAATACTCATGAGCACAGCAATGGGGAAATCAACAGTGAGGGTGGGGTGCATGCAAGAGAGGGGTTATATGTGGGAGTCAGTCAAGTAGCTAAGTCCAATCAAGAATGTGGAAATAGGAGGTGTCACCACAAAGAATTATAAAAAGGTGTGATTAGTGGAAAGAAGGGAGTGTGTGGTACAGAAGAGGATTTCTCAATTCCAGCATTTGACCTGAAGTAGTTTAAAGAACAAGAAGGTACTCATCACTTAGCAAGTAGAAGTGAGTCTTTTTTTCTCCCCCCAGAAAAGTGAGTCTAGAGAAGAGCTTAGGACAAACACCATGCTGTGAAGAAAAATAAAGTAGCAGCAAAAGAGGAATCAGGATGCCCTGAGGGTAGAGTGGGAGGGGGGCTATTTTATATCTGTTGGTCATGGAAGGCACTGATGATGAAGTGACGTTTGAAAAGATAGTAGAATGAAGCAGAGGCAAAACGTTGTCTGGAGGAAGAGTGCGCCAGGGAAAGGAAATCACCAAGTACAGAGGCCCTTGGCTTAGGCTGTGCTCAGAGTGTTCAAGATAACGGCAAAGAGCCCAGTGTGACTGGAACAGAATGGAGGAGGGGAAAACTGGAAGGAAATGAGACCAGGATTGAGAGCATCTAAACTCAGAACTTGGGCTTTCACTTTACAGAAAGCCATTGGACAGATCTGTAATACAGGAAGACTGTATCTAACTTATATTTTTAAAAGGTCTCTCTGATCAAGTTTCTTATCACTATGGTATCTCAAATAGAGGCTTGGATAAAAGTCATTGGACATGGCATACAGCTATGGTTTTTGTTTTTGTTTTTTTTCATAGACCTTAAAAAATAAATACAGATTCTTAGTTCCCAAACCCTAGAGATTCTGGCTCAGCAGGTCTATAGTGGGTCCCAGGAATCTATCTTTTTTTTAGGACCCTTAGGTGATTCTGATACAATTGGTCTGTGGCCTATAATTTGGGAACTCCTCGTATGATAAGACATTGTACTCTACCATCTTTATCACTGCTATAACTCCTCTGGACTTTGACAACTAACTTGTCTTAATAGTGTGAAAATACTAAGCAGTTGCTGTTTTTGCCAAGAATCAAAAGCATTCTGTGTATATTTTATTATTGTCTGGAAATTGTGCTGTATACATCTTTTCATCAGTAATATTTATAATAAATATTTTAAATATACATCTCATTGCTTTGTGAAGGCCAGATGGACTGTGTGTATGTGTGTATGTGCATGTTGAGTGAAGAGAGGAAGGGCAAAAGCAGGAGACCACTTACAAGGTTATTATAATAATCCAGATGATAGGTAGTAATAGCGAAAGTGGTAGGAGTGGTCAGATTGTCAATATATTTTAAAGGTTTAGCCAAATGATGATATTGATCAATCATATGTGGCTTGTGATAAAAACAGAAGGCAAGGAAAGCTCTAAGTGTTTTGGTCTGAACAACTGAAAGAATGGAATCGTTTTTTGCAAAAGTGAGAAGTACTAGAGGAGAAGCAGGTTTCAGGAAGGGAGGGTTGGAATTAAGGATTTGGCTTTGACCACATACAGTTTGAGATTTCTATCAGACATCCAAGTGTAATTACTAATTGTGTGTATCACTGAAGAGACTGGAGATGTAAAATCAGAAGTCACTGTTATACAGATGTTATCCTCAGCCAGAGTGCCAGATGAGGTTGACTAGTACAAGGGTGGAGGGTAAGGAAAAGAAATACATGAATAGAGTCATGGGGAACCACAGTTTTGAGAGGTTGGGGCAGGGTGTGAGAACGAACCAGCACTGGAGTCTACGAATACAGGTAAGAGAAAAACTCAGAAAACAGTGTGTTGGAAAACAAGTGAAGAAAATGTTTCAAGGAGGAAGAAGTGATCAACTTTGTCAAATGCTACTCATAGTTCAAAAGGACATGGATGACTGAGAATCAAGCATTGCATTTGGCAATGCAGAGGTCAGCAATGGCCTCAGTGAGAGCTAGTTCTGTGAAGTTAAGAGAATTACTGTTGTTTTTCTTTAAGATGGGATATGTTGCCAAAAATATTTCCCAGATTATGGGCATAAATAAAAAATGAAAAAAATTGATTATTCAAAAAAGTATGTCTCTGAAGAAAGCAGAGATAGGACCTTTTGGACAAGTTAGGGGCACTGGCCTTACTTAGAAGCAAGGACAGCTCTTTACTGGGAAGAAAGCAGTGTTATAGACTTAGATGTTGACAGGTCAACAGTGTAGAATTTCTGAAAGTTTTCTTCTGTTGGCTTCTATTTTTCTCTGCAAAACAGTAAATAAACTTAATGACTAAGAAGACAGAGGGGAGAAGAATAGCTGGTTCAGGAGAGAGAAAATATTACCGGTATTACTGGTATAGAAACTCTTAGCAAACGTTCAGACTTTAAGAATAAGGTGTATCTAATTTCTCTGACATTTTACAAAAAGGAGTTTCTGGTTTTGTTATGATGTATTTATATATTATGTTTTGCTTGTAACATTTGTGTTTATAAAATGTGTATATTGGAGGGTTGAAGCCAGTGGCAAGAGGAGATGAAAATACAACAGAAAGACTGAAAAATTGATCCATTGAGGCCCTAAAGGGAATGAGAGGATATGGGATTTAGAACACAAGTACACAGATTAGTCTCGGACAGGAGGGAAGGGAATAAAGACAGGAACAAGTGTAAATGTGCATATAGGGAGGGCTTTTAAACCTGATAGAATCACTTTTCTTCATACCTACAGCTGAGAATAATGAAGTCCATTGGGGCAGGGTAGTCAAGCTAAAGAAAACAATGTGAATGAGCAGCTGTGGGAATAGAAGAGTTGCTGCACAAGAGTGTGCCAAGGATTGCCAAGTGTCACTCAGTATCTAACCGAGCTTGCGTAGTATATATCTTGGGACTCAACAGCTCACAGGGTTGTATGATTTTCTCCTGAGGTTAAAGGATAAGTATCTGCTTATATGGAAGTCAGCCCCTTCCCCAAAAAGAAGCACCAGGAGAAGCAAATGTGGCTGTCTAATATAAGTGTAATTCTTGTGGAATATTAAATACACATTCATTGATTTACTCATTCCACAAAAGGTTACTGAGATCTTCTATATGCTAGGAGCAAAACTAGAGTCTGCAGCCGAATAGAAACAAGACATTAATAAAATTAGCTCACAAATAAATGGAAAATGGCAAAAGTGAAGCTTGCCACTGGGAAGGCAAGGAGGAAGGAACTATCGCAGCATATAATAGTGATTTTTTTTTTTTTTCTCATGGTAGGATGGACGCCAAGATTATTCAAAGATCTGAAGACTAAGTAGGAGTTCCTTGGAGGAAAAGGATGCGGGAACTGTACCCGGGCAAAGAAAACAACAAATGCACAACCCTGGAGGCTAGGGGAATCATAGTCCTGAGCACTGGCAAGAGAAAGGACAGAGTGAGACAATAAATATAAATAGAGTGGGCCTTGAGGTCCGTGTTCAGTATTTTCCCTGTAACATTAGAGTGAAGAAAACCACTGAATTTGTCAGCAGGAGAGTCTGCTGGTGGGATTTGCATTTCCCAAAGACCATCTTGGGTGTGAAGGTGGATGTCTGGAGGTTCTGCAGGAGCCCCTATGAGATGATAGGGCTGAGACTGGTGAGAGAGGGGGCAGTGGCAACGGAGGCAGAAGAGTGAATGGATTCAAGAGATCATTGGAGGTCAACACTGTTAGTGCCTTATGGCAGACTAGATTAAAAGGGTAGAGGAGAGGGGGGCAGAACACCCGATTTCTGGCTTGTTCAACAGGCTAGGTGGTGTGGCTTTGGGAAGTGGGTAGGAAAATGAGTTCAGTTTTCGACATATTCAAGTTGACACAGTCACAGTAGAAACCCTTACATAATTTGCTTGGTATTAAAATAATAAAAATCAATACAGTTGTTGATGATGCTAAATATAATCTACATTCTAGGATTTGGTTCTGATATTACATACGTGTCCAGATTTTGCCTTTTCTATCATCATTTATGAGATATATTAAATGACAGTCCTCTCATCTGCAAAGACATGTCATGGCATGATAACATGTTTTCTATTGGGGAACTAAAAGTTAACACCATTTTATGGGTTAGGAAGTTGCAGAGGAAGGAAGAACAGGAGCATCTTACAGAAAACGGACACTGCAGTCCTAAACATCTCAGCAGTTAATAAAGTCAACAGACTCTAGGCCAATTACTTAGCCACTCCAAACTTAAGTTTATTCACTTTTGAATGCAACACACAAAAGCAAGAATAAATGGATTGAATTCAAAATGTCTTCTAGTTATAAAACTAGGATAAAAAAGAATTACTTGTTAACATAAAGTATACAATAAATAGCCCAGGCTTATATTCTGTATTCTTAGATTTCTGAGTTACTATATGAAGTGAGAGCTCTTCCACACTCCCCCACTGAAAAAAATAAAAAGCAGAAAGACACACGCTCCCAAGTGAATAACTGAAAAGCTTAAAATAAAGGAAATAAAGTCAAGATACCTAAGAAAGAAGAGGAAAAAATGGTAATTTGTATTATCAAAAAAAACCATGATTGAAGAAATGAGTTACATACTTTTTAAAAATGCCAAGACTAAGACCACCAAATAAATAGGGACTAAAAGGATATTGAAAAGAAGAAAAAAAACAGTAGAAGAAAGATAAGAGTGAGGTAGTGACATTGATAACAATAGAAATTTAATAGCTCCTGATATGCTGTATTAAGGCAAACCAGAATTTTTCTGAGTGTTATTATAATCTGAACAGTTTATAACATTTATTATTTTTTCCTGAGTATTTAAATAATGTATATAATTTTTAAAATGTTAAAATTAAATAAAATGTAAAGAAATAACAGTCCTAATTCCACTTGCTCCAGATACTAAATTTTTTTTTATATTTCCTTTTACTTTTTTAAAACCATTTTGAGGATCAATAACTTTTATAAATATAAGATTAGAATAATACATAGCACATAAAATTCTGCGCACTGCTCTAAACATTTTTTAAACCTTTATAGTAAACATTTCTATTTCCTAAATATTTTTCAGAACATTATTTTTATGCATAATTAGCAAATAATAATGTATGCATTTCATAATCTATTAAACTAATATCCTATGTTTGGGAGCTTTATAGTTTCTTATTTCTCACTATTTTCTTTATGATTTTATGTATTTTTGTGAGAAAGAGCGAGCACAAGTGGGAGGCAGAGGCAGAGGGAAAGGGAGAAGCAGATTCCCTGGTGAGAAGGGAGCCTGATGTGGGGCTTGATTCCAGGACCCCAAGATGATAACCTGAGCCCAAGGCAGATGCTTAACCAGGTGTCCTCTTATTTCTCATTATTATTAATGACATAATGAAAATCTTTAAATGAATATTTGTTTGCCTCCCTGATTATGTAAATCATACTACAAATATGTTGCATCAAAAAAACATGAGCTGCTTTAACATTTTTGTATATATTTTATTTTCTTTTTATTCTAATGTAATTGAGGAATAATTAACAAGTAGAATTTCATATATTTATAGCATACAATGTGATGATTAGATGTACATATACATTGAGAAATGATTACCAAGATCAAGATGATTAATACATCCATAACCCCACATTATTAGATGACTGTGTGTGTGTGTGTTTTGTAAGAACACTTAAGATTTACTCTAAGCAACTTCCAATTTACAATACCATATTATTAACTATCATCACATGCTGTACATTAGGTTCTCAGATTTTATTTTTCTAGTTGAAAGTTAGAAATACCCTTTGACTTGCATCTCCTCATTTTCCCCTCACCCTGCCCCTGGCACCCACCATTCTATTTTCTACTCCTATGAAATCAGTTTTGTTTTTTTTTTTTTTTAAGATGCCACATGTAGTTGATACCATACAGTATTTGTCTTTGTCTGGTTTATTTCACTTAGCATAATGCCATCCAGATTCACTCGTGTTATCACAAATGGCAGAATTTCTTCTATTTTATAGTTGAACAATATTCCTGTGTGTGTGTGTGTGTGTGTGTGTGTCACACACCTGCACACACCTTCTTTATCCATTCATCTGTCAAAGGACATTTAGGTCATTTCCATATATTGGCTCTTGTGAATAATGCTGCAATGAATCATGGCAGTGCAGATATCTTTTTGAGATAATGATTTTATTTTCTTTGGAAATACACCCAAGAATGGGATTGCTGGATCATATGGTAGCTCTCTTTTTAGTTTCTCAAGGAAACTCCATAGTGGTTTCCATTGTGGCTGCACCACTTTACATTCCCACAAACAATGCACAATGGTTCCCTTTCCTTTACATCCTCACCAACTTTTGTTATTTCTTGTCTTTTGATAATAGCTATCCTAACGGGTGTGAGCTGATATCTCAATGTGGTTTTTATTTTAAATTCCCTGATGATTAGTGATGGTGAGCATGTTTTACATGTACCCATTGGCCACTTTTATGTTTTCTTTGGGAAAATGTCTATTCAGGTCCTTTGCTTATTTTGTAATTATATTATTTGCTTTTTTGCTATTGAGATTTATGAGTTGTTTATACATTTCAGACACAAACCTTTTATCAGATATATGGTTTGCAAGTGTTTTCTCCCATTCTGTAGTTGTCTTTTCAATTACTTGTTTTCTTTGCTGTGCAGAAGCTCTTTACTTTGATGTAGACCCACTCATTTCAGCCTTTGTTGCTTGTGCTTGTGGTGTCTGATTCAAAAAATCATTGCAAAGACCAATGTCAAGGAGCTTACCACCTATGCTTTCTTCTAGGAGTTTTATGGTTTCAGGTCTTATGTTTAACCCATTTCGAGTTAATTTTGTGAGTGGTATAAGATAGAGGTCCAGTTTCAGTCTTTTGCATGTGGATATCTAGTTTTATTGAAGAGACCATCTTTTCCCCACTGTGTATTCTTTGTGCCCTTGTCAAAGATTAATTGACTGTGTATGCATGGGTTTATTCTGGGCTCTCTATTCTGTTCCATTGGTTTATGTGTGCCTGTTTTTATGCTAGCACCATACTTTTTTTTTCCTTACTACTTTAGCTTTGTAATATAGTTTGAAATCAGGAAGTGTGATGCCTCTAGTTTTGTTCTTTCTCAAGATTGCTTTGGCTATTCAGGATCTTTTGTGGTAGCATACGAATTTTAGGATAGATTTTTCTATTTCTGAGGAAAGTGCCATCGAAATTTTGGTAGGGATTGCATTATATATCACCTTGGGTATGGATACTTCAACAATATTGTTTCTTCCAATCTAAGAACATGACTTATCTTTCTATTTACTTGTGTCTTCTTCAATTTCTTTCATCAATGTCTGATACTTTTCAGGTCTTTAACACCCTTGATTAAATGTATTCCTAAGTATTTTATTGTTTTTGATGCTACTATAGATAGGATTGCTTTCTTAATTTCTCTTTCAGACAGTTTGTTATTAGTGTATAAAAACACAACTGATTTGTGTATGTTGCTTTGGTATCCTGCAACTTTACTGAATTTATTTATAGTTGTAACAGTGAAGACGTTAGTGTTTTCCATATACAAGATCATGTCATTTGCAAATAGATGGTTACTTCTTCCTTTCCAATTTGGATGCCTTTCATTTTTTTTTTTTTTTCTTGCCTAATTGCTCTGGCTAGACCTTCCAGTACTATGCTGAGTAGAGATGGAGAGAATTTGTTAAGACTTTTTCCATGGCCTAACATATCTTATCTAGAGAATGATCCATACACACTTGAGAAGAATATGTATTTGGGGGCCTGTTGGATGGAATATTCTGATGTCTATTAGGTGCATTTGGTCTAAACTGTAGTTCAAGTCCATTGTTTCCTTACTGATTTTCTGTCTGGATAATCTATCCATTGTTTAAAGTGGTACTGATGTCCCCTATTACGATTGCATTGTTGTCTATTTCTACCTTCAGATTTCCTAATAATTGTTGAATATGCTTAGGTGCTCCAATATGGGGTACATACTTATTTAAATTGTTATATCTTCTTGATGGATTGACTCCTTTACAGTTATATAATGACGTTCTTTGTCTCTTGTTAGAGCTTTTGACTTAAAGTCCATTTGTCTGATATAAGCATAGCTACTCCTTCTCTCTTTTCATTTCCATTTGCATGGAAAACCTTTTTTTAATCCTTTCACTTTCAGCCTATAAGTATCTCTAAAGGTTAAGTGAGTCTCTTGTAGTCAGATATAGTTGAGTTTTTAAATCCATTCAGCCATTTATGTCTTTTAGTTGGAGAATTTAAGCCATTCAAATTTAGAGTAATTTTGTTTATTTATTTATTTATTTATTTATTTATAAAAAAAATTTTTTCAGTGTTCCAAAATTCATTGTTTATGCACCACACCCAGTGCTCCGTGCAATATGTGCCCTCCACAATACCCACCACCAGGCTCACAGCCCCCCCACCTCCTGCTCCAAAACCCTCAGTTTGTCTCTCAGAGTCCACAGTCTCTCATGGTTTGTCTCTCCCTCTAATTTTCCCCAACTCACTTCTCTCCATCTCCCAATGCCCTCTGTGTTATTCCTTATGCTCCACAAGTAAGTGAAACCATACGATAATTGACTTTCTCTGCTTGACTTACTTCACTCAGCATAATCTCTTCCAGTCCTGCCCATCTTGATACAAAAGTTGGGTATTCATCCTTTCTGATGGAGGCACAGTACTCCATTGTATATATGGACCATATCTTCTTTATCCATTTATCCATTGAAGGACATCTTGGTTCTTTCCACAGTTTGGCGATTGTGGCCATTGCTGCTAAGAACACTGGGGTACAGGTGGCCCTTCTGTTCACTACATCTGTATCTTTGGGGTAAATACCAGTAGTGCAATTGCAGGGTCATAGTGTAGCTCTATTTTTAATTTCTTAAGGAATCTCCACACTGTTTTCCAAAGTGGCTGCACCAACTTGCATTCCCACCAACACTGTAAGAGGGTTCCCCTTTCTCCACATCCTCTCCAAGACTTGTTTACTGTTTTGTTGATTTTGGCCATTCTAACTGGTGGAAGATGATATCTCAAAGTGGTTTTGATTAGAATCTCCCTGATGGCTAATGATGATGAATATTTTTTCATGTGTCTGTTAGCCACTTGCATGTCTTTTTTGGAGAAGTGTCTGTTCATGTGCCCTCCAATCTCTCACTAACTGCTATTGCTGTTGTCTGTCAACATATTCCTATGGAAAAAGATACCCGCAAATGTTAGAGAACATCCTGATAGAGACTGTCCATCTGAAATCACAAGAATTAAAAGGGCTTCATATTTCTTTCCTTTTTTTTTCTTCCCAGATAAAGTCTGTTTTATTAAGTAACTCATCCATGTAATTACTGGGGCCACTATAAACAGAAAAAAGAAAGGGAGTTTTATTTCTTGGCCTCTTCCTTCCTGGACAGAATCTTGAAAATTTCCTCCTTCTTGCCCTGAAGATGCTCTTCATAGTGTTTGCATGTTTTCTCGGTCTTAGATTTGCAGGCTTAGCTTGGTGAGCCAGAAGCTTCTTCTGAACCTTGTCTAACTTCAGTTTGTGGATGTGTTCCAGGAGACTCTGCTTGCTTTTGAATATGTTACCCTTTACTTTCAAGAACAGGCTGTGATACACAGCAGTCAGTCTTCTTAGATTCTTGGTATCTTCTGAGCAGTTGGTGCAGAATTCTCATCCTCTTCAACCAGGTTACCTTCTCAGGCATTCAAGACTTGGCAGTAACTTTTCTCTTATCAATGTCCATATGCCTGCCCTCTGGTGGGCCAAAGTGTTTTTCTGGCAGCAGTTCCAGGAATAGACAGGCTTCCAGATGATCAGCCCATCTTTGATCAGTTTCTGGATCTGCTGAGAGGAGTTGACATTGGTGATTTCATTGGTCCAGCCAGACCTTTGTTTTGCCATAGTGGAGGACACTGGAGGCAAGCCTATTCTGAAACCTGAGCATGCTCATGGCTGTGGATGCAGTGGCAAAAGGAAAGCAAAAGGCCTTTGTGTTTCAAGAGAGTCCTTTAGACAAAAAGAGGGCAGATGTCCAAGGCATTTGTGTGTCAAGAACAAATACTTGTGGTTTGTCCATTATTGAGGTCTTTTGAATCTATGTGCATGGAGAAAGAATTCTGAGTTTTTCTTGTTAGAAAAAATATAGGAATAACTGATGATATTCAGTGTCATCTAACTGTGAGAAAGAAAAAAAATGGGAAATATTCTATGCAGGGGATTCTCTTTTCTGGAAGGCAGGGTTTAGTTTTAGTTTTTGTTTTTAGCTATTGCAAGAAAAGAAGATACAATTTGTTGTGCTTTGACATTTACTTTGACAAATGTAATAATCTGAATTTAGTTTTCAGTCAATTCAACTTAATTTGTATCTTAAAAGTCCTAAAATTGGCGTAGAAAAAGTCATCACTCCCGGTATATCCTCAAATAATAAACACAAACATATGGGGAAGAAAAGATAGCCACCAATAAATTTTTTTAAAATTATACTCCTTCTTTATTACCAGTAACAGTAAGAAATAGAACAAAATGACCTAATAGAGGACAAAATATTATGGACTTGTACCCAGTTTGAGTGGTGAGAAGGGATAGTTCCCTGGCATTCCCAGCTGTCTACATTTCAGAATTGATTAGTAATAATAGAGATATTCTCAAGAATCTAACACATATTTTTAAATCATTTTTTCTATGTGAGAAACATATCTTTCTCCCTCTTTAAAACCAGAGCACATAGTCTTAATGCTCAAAGAGTGCCAATTATTATGCTCAAAATAAGCCTCATTAATTTAAAAAACACTTCTACCTGAATAGGATTAATATGAGGTGATATAAGAGGAAGAAAAGGGGGGAAAACTATGGAATATAGGAGAAAATCTTCTACAGCATGTCAGTTTAACACATACAGAAATAATGGGTTATGTTTGAACCTCTGCAGGAACTTGGTGGTTAAACATCTATAGAATATACCAAACAGATTAGTCCATGTGATCACTGACACCAATTCTTCCCAGATATCTTAATACCTCATGCAAGCTCTCAGAGATTCAAGTATATTCTCTAAATCTTAACTAGCCTCAGATATTAGTGGAAGGAAGCACCTGCTTGATCGTGTGGGAAAATATTAATTTAGGGTATTTTGCATTGTGTCATTGCCTACTCCTCCTCATACATGAATTTTGCATTAGGATCAGCCTGTTGTAATATGAGACACTTGGCTCTAATGCATAATAGTGAAAAAACTAACTGTTTCCCAAGTGAGGTTCACATAGCATGACTGTTATTACAAGACCTAGGCAAATAACTTTGGTAAGTAATATGCCCTGGAATAAATAAATATTGAAAAAAGATATCTAGGTTTATTAACTGAGCTAATGGAGTAATATATCATGGTGACTTGGGAATCTAATTTTGTTTGTTTTTAAAAAAAAATTTTAGTGGCTGAATGGTGGCCACAAAATAGATATGTCTATGTCCCAAACCCTAGAAGCTGTGATATTACCTTATTTGGAATTTGCAATACATTTGCTAATGTAATTAAGGATCTTGAGAAGATAATTTTGGATTATGTAGGTTGGTCCTAAATTCAATGACAAGTGTCTTTATAAGAGACATAAAGGAAAGAAATCAAGCACATAGAAGAAAAGGCAATATGAAGACAGAAGCAGTGACGCAGCCACAAGTCCAAGAATGCAGATGGCCACCAGAATCGGGAAGAGGCAAAGAACAATTCTTTTCTAGGCCCCCAGAGAAAGCACAGCCCTGCCAGATTTTGAACTTACAGTCTACAGAACTGCAAGAAAATAAGTTTCTGCTGTTTTAAACCACCAGTTTGTGGTGATTTGTTATGGCAGCCCTAGAAAACTAATACAGCCATCTAGATTACTCTGTATTTTAAACTTGTTTGGAGAGCTATTCCAGCTATAGAGAAAACTCCTGGACATGTCCTCAGGATAGATGGCTTCTTATAATACAGGTTCCACGCAGAACTAACTGTGTGACCTTGAACAAGAATCTTAGTCTCCTGTTAATCAATTTCTTTATGTGCAGTTGGACTAGATAATCTTAAAGCTTCCTTCCAAATCTAAAATTTACATTTCTGGTAATAACTGACAGTAGAACACTGAAATAGGGACAAGGACAGATAGCATTTTGTAAACATAAAGTCTCACACATACATACCAGGTCTGAAATACACACTCACACACACACACACACACACACACACACACACACACCCCACACACACCCCCACCCCCACTCCCCTTCACACACCGTACTCCCACCCACACATATTCTTACAAAAAAAACCTTTTGGGTTTGTGTTATGAGAGAGGGAAGAAGAAACATGATTAGCTATAACTGCTATCATTTATATGCCAAAAGTTGTTTCACGTAATCCTTATGTGCTGCTGTAGCAGTCTGGATCCAACCAGGAGACAGAAACGGCACAGTGGCTTAAATAGGGGAAGTTGATAAAAGAATAACTATAAGGTCAGAAGAATCCCAAGGCTGAGCGAGAGTATCCAAGGAAGGACAAACTTAAAGGAAGATCAGAACTTGTTGGAGTAGGTGTGTTTTAGTCACAGGACAGCAGAGAAATTTGCTGATTTGTCCAGGCTGGGGCAGGTCTGGAGCTGCTGGGCAGAGTGCAGGCAGAGAGAAGGCTCTCAGCAACTGGCCAGGGGATGCAATGGGAGTCTAGGTGCTGGCCAAGGCAGAGGCCTTCTGAGTTTTAGAGATGCAGGAGACCTGCAGAAGGAACACTACCTGCTATGTGATAATCTGCTCATGGTGGCCCCATGCAGGTTGCATAGAGCTCTGGGTTCCATGTGCAGAAGTCTGCAGAAAGGATATCATCACCCAGAGCTTCAGAATTACAGAAAGATGGTATTCTGGCCTGGTGACTGAGGCTGGCTCCACCAGATGTCCTCACATCCACACTGCTGATCTCCCCAGCCCACACCAGAAATCCCCAGAAACCTCTTCCTCTTCAATGTCCTTCTAATATCCTCTATCAAGAAAATGTAACATTGTACCCAATTTAATGCTTAAAGAAATCCCTTTATCACAGAGTATATATTAAAGGATTCATATGGAACTGAGAAACAGTAACTTGATAACTGACACACTTGCTGAATAATTATTATCTCTAATAACACATGGGAACACCAATGCTCAGAGAAGTGAATACAGCCACTAAACTGCAGAGCTAGAAATTATACCCAGAGCCATAAATGGTTGATAATTCCTGAAACTAGGTTCTAACCACACCCCAAGATGAAAGCGTGATGAAAATTGCCCACTTAAAGTACTTTATACTTAATTGTACTTCATATGATCATATGGTAAAACTTCTTTGATGAGACTTTATCTGCACCCATTTTGTTAAGAAAAAGAAATGACAAGATCGCTCACCCCTATGTTTTCTATACTTCCCTTACCCTCCAGCTGGGACAAATGTCTCCTTCCTTTCTTAAATATCCTCCTCTTCTTAGCAAAGACACCCTAGACTTCTTTACAGCAAACACCACACTCTACTGTAATTATCTGCTACCTGTGTGTCCCTTACCCTAAAGCTCCTACCTTCTCAATTGTGGAGACGGAGTCTTAATCATTCGTGTAGGTCTGTGCCCTGGCTCATAAAAGATGTTTAATGTAAGAGAATTGAATCGCATGAAAAGAGAGCAGATCCATATCAGGGATTTACTCAAAAGGTCATTTCTAGTATATAACTTGGGTTCAAATACTGCTTATCAAGTGGTTAAAGGACACACACCAGTTAGTCCCATGGGATCCTTCATGGCATGGCATATAAGATCTACCATATGAAAAGGAGAAAAGAATTTCCAAAGCCATGTCCTGGAGGAAGGCCCAACATATTTGGAAAGACTAGCCCAAATAAGAGCAGTAATCAAGGGCAAGGAGGAAAGTATCAAAAGAAATGAAACTGAGAGCATGTAGTTCAAAGACTTGAAGATTGGAAACTGAGGAGAGCTAATTCAGAAGAATTTTGTGAGCAGGTTAGACAGATTAGCCCAGTGTGACACACCTCTGATATCTTTCTTAATACCCTCTCAGTGCACGTTTGTGGAGTTGCACTGAGCTGATTTAAAGGTCTGGAATGGCACATTCAGTAAATCCTCCAATATTTTAACAATATGCTTGGCTCACTGCCTCTGAAGAGTCTCACACTGGTGTCTACAGTCATTTACATGTTCAGATTTGAGCCTACTCAAAACAAAGCAGGTCAGGTCCACAGCCTTAGGCAAAGTTCTGGGTGAAATCCTCATTCTTATAGCAAGTAACTCTTTTTACCCAATAATTTCCTAAAATTACTAGGCATTTTTACTCTTTTATTTTAATTGAGATATAACTAACATATAAGTTTCAGGTGTCATTAGTTTTGGGTGCCCAGCAATTTTATCTGATGTATGTATATTTTGCTAAATAATCACCACAATATTAGTTAATGTCCATCACCAAGCATAGTTACCTTTTTTCCCCTTGTGATGAGAACTTTTAAGATTTACTCTCTTAGCAACTTTTTGAATTTATAGAACAGTGACTATAGAACTATAGTCACTATGCTACACAGTATATCCCCAAGACTTATGCATATCATAAGTGGAATTCTGCGCCTTTTGACCCCCTTCACCCATTTCACACCCTACTCCCCATCTCTGGCAACCACCAAGCTCTGTATCTATGAATTTGGGTAGGTTTTTTTTTTTTTTTTTTTTTAGATTCCACATATAAATTAAAGCATATAACTTTTGTCTTTCTCAATCTGGTTTATTTCCCTTAGCACAATGCTCCTCCAGGTCCACCCATGTTGTTGCAAATTGTAAGATTTCATTATTTTTTAAGGCTGAATAATCTTCCTCTGTGTGTGTGTGTATGTGTGTGCTCGCTCATGCGTGTGCACGCACTCGTGTATCTTCTTTATCCATTCATCCACTGATGGACACTTAGGTTACTCCATGTCTTAGCATTGTAAATAATGTTACAATGAACATGGGTACATACATCTTTTTGAGTTAGATTTTTTGTTTCCTTCAGCTAAATACCCAGAAATGAAATTACTAGATCATATGGTAGTTATTTTAATTTTTTTGAAGAACTTCCATACTGTTTTCCGTAGTGGCTGCACCAATTTACATTCCCACCAACAGTGCATGAGGGTTCTCATTTCTCCATATCTTCAACATCACTTATTTCTTGTCTTTTTTATAATAACCACTCAGATAGGTGTAAGGTTTTGATTCATTCCTTATGGTATTGACTTGCATTTCCCTGATGCTGAGCCCTTTTCATATACCCATTGGCCAATTATATATCTCTTCTGGAAAAATGTCTATTGAGATCCCTGGCCACTGTTTAATTAGATTTTTTTTCTACTGAATTGTATGAGTTTCTTATATATTTTGGATATTAACTCCCTGTTTTTTATCTAGGTTCCCTCCTCTTATTCCCCCAGTTTCTTGAAGAAAAGGGCCTTGCCTGTACCTCCCTACTCCATTTTCCTCAGAGACTAAAGTTCTAATTCCCATGTGTCTCTCCAAATGACTTATGCCCAGACCTTCCAAAGATCATATTCTTCCTGGATCTGGAACATTCCTTCATTTACAACCAAATCTCTTTTTACTTGCAAAACACCAATTGCATTCTGCTGGATTCCTAGTTGTCAAATTCCCACTAGCCAGGATCTTTTCTACTGGCTCTCCTGGGACCTTCCCTTGACTATATGCTGGGCTTTATTTAAGAATATGTTTGTGTTCAGTTTTCTAGATAATAAATATCTTTTATCCAATCAGTGCATTGACAATTGAGCTCCTGTTAAACTATACTGGCTACATCAACAGTAGGACAAATTGGTTATAGATGTTCAACACCATGACCTGAAAATACTGCTAGAATCATAGATATGTGAGAAATACTAAATTAGACCGAATTTTCCTCTTTTCTTAAAATATTTATTTATTTATTTGAGAGAGAGAGAGAGTGAGTGAGAGAGAGCGAGAGAGAAAGAGCATGTGCATGGGGTGGGAAGGAACAGACGAAGAGAAAGAATCTCAAGCAGACTCCCCACTGAGCACAGAGCCCAACACGGGGCTCAATCTCATGATCCCAAGATGATGACCTGAACTGAAATCAAGAGTTGGATGCTTAACTGACTGAGCCACCCAGGTGTCCCTGAATTTTCTTTATTTATCAAGTAAATAAATAAAATATTAGAAAGACTTTCAACACAAGGCATAGAACAAGATATATCAAATTAATGTTAATTAAACCAAGAATCCAACTAATCATAAAATCTATTATACCCAAACATTTGATTGTCATTTATCAGTTAGAACACCATTCAAAACAAAATGTGTACATGTTTGCATGATATAAACATACATATCACCACTGTTGTGGTCCCGATGTACTTAATAGTTTTTTGTTTGGTTTTTTGTTTCTTTTGGCCCATTTCTCCTTACAAAGATTTGATTGGTAGTACAACAGAGTTTTGGAATATCAATTTTTGCAATGCAGAGACATAACGAAGACATAGAAGAGATCCATGCTCTGCTCAAAGGGCTTACAAAGCATCTAAATGAATCCAGATTCACGTTTGAGCACAATGAAGTCTCTCATAATTTACTGTAAGCTCCATAAGTTTTCAGAGTTTTATATTATTTTTTGACAAATCTAAAATCTGAATAACTGGATTTCTGCTTCCAAAGAAGACAGGTAAACAGGATGGTTTACAACCAAGACAGTAAAACAGATTTACTCTCCATCCTTAGACAACTAAAAGACCAGTCTAAATATATGGGGCAGCTTTTAGACCTTGAACAACAGATAACACAAAAAAGTCACCTCTGAGAGATCGGAAAGGAACAAGATGAGCCGCAGGATTTCCCCAGCTTACTGACATCAGAGTGTGTCTAGGCCACAGTGCAGGAAGTCTGAGTCCCTTCCTGAGCGATGAGACAGAGGTAAGAAATTGAAAAGACACAGTGGATAGAATTTGCAGGGAAAAATACTGGATAGGAAAAAGTTGCACAAAGAGAGAAGACCTGCAGAGAGGGAAAGGAGGTGGAGGGAAAGGGGGAAAGAACGAGGGAGAGAGAGAGAGAGAGGAGAGAAAGAGGTATCTGGAGATTCACTGAGGGTTTCTCTTGACTTTTCAGCTTGGTGCTGATGGACACCCATGTATGAAGAGACCACCTGAAGCAGAAAGAGAGCCACCAGAAAGAAGCAGGGATAACAATCTCCAGAGTTCACACAGAGATGAAAATAGTTCATAATCTCACCAGCTATAATAGAAAACAAACAAACAAACAAACAAACAACCCATAATGCAAAGGCATTACATAAAGTATTTAGAAAAGTTTCCTCAGTAGTGGGGAATATTCAGCCCTACATTTAAAGTCAACTCTGATCTCATTTAACTAAGCTTAAAAGGAACATCTTAAAAGATAAAACTTTTTTAAGTAATTTAACTGCAACCCAAAGTAAAGCTCAAGAATGTTTAAGAGGAGACAAAATATCGGCACTCAATAACATAAAATTCACATCTATCATCCAATCAAAAAAAAGATACACAAAGTGGGGAAATACAACTCATTCTGAAAGAAAAAAAAATCAATCAATAGAAACAGCTTTGAAAATGTCATAAATGATAAGATTCATAGAAAAAGAACATTAAAGCAGTTATTATAACTATATTCCATATGGTCAAAATCTGAATAACTTAATTACTCTTGGCAATAATACTGCTCATAGAGTTTTAAGGTTTAGCTATATGTAAACACCAAAAGCATGCTTATTTTGTTGTTCTTATTACAGAAAATTTCAGAGACTGTAGCACCTAAACAGAAGGAGTCATTTTCCTTTTTGAACAAGAATTTGTTTTTCTGAATTGTGTTGACTAGAAAGTTAGTAAACTATGTTTGCTGCGGTCAAAAGAAAAAATTTATTGTTGCTTGGACTAATTTATCTATTTCTTTTATTGATTTATGGAGCTACCAATGTCAAAGCATACTTGAATCTTCGAGAAAAATGAAAAACATGAATCATCCAAAAAGACCGTCAGTGTAGTGAGATTTCATTAAGAACTAAGGTGTAAGTGGAATAAGGAAACAAAAAGTCAGATGTCAGATCATAATGTCATAATTAGCAGACAAGAAACATGTTCAAGGTTATGGTATGTGTTCATAAAAATGATGGCATATCGTGAATTATAGCCAGTTCACATAAGTCTTAAGGCAAGTTGATGCATGTTTCAGGAACAAATTACATCCACTCCAGACACCAGAGGTATTATTCACTTGCTTTCTTGGTTTACAAAAAAATCTCCTCTCAGCTGGCCAAATTACCCAAACCTCTTAAAGTGCCCATAAATGGGGCCTACTCTAGTTCCTACAGCTATATTAGAAAGAACTCGAGGGAAAAATGAGTAGTGTTGGGGTGAGGGCAGTCTATGCTGTTCAACTTTTTACATATCCAAAACATGTGTCAGTAGTACAGCCAAAAACACAGGGACAGATAAGAAATGGTGATACTTTCTATTGTTGACTTGTTCTCACATTCATCCCCTTTTTCCTACTGATTTCATGAGCTCATCCCAAATCACTCAGAGAACTGTAATGAGCTCTGTCACCTTAAGGCAAAGCAGAGTTTGTATTTCTTATAATTAAGACCCTGAAATATGTGTCCCGATTCTCTTGTGGAAGTAGTTTAGTCTTAGTAGCCAATCTTTCTCTGTACCAATCCTGACTCCATTATTCACCGGTTGTGTGACCTTAGGAACTACGCCTCAGCTTCCTCACCTGTACAATGGAGATGAAAATAGCAGTACCTACTTCACAGGTTTTTGATTAAGAATGAAATGAGATAATTTATGCAGGACACTTAGCATTGTAAGGACTTTATAAATAATAGCTGTTTTTACCCATTCAAATATATTTACCTGTATTTTATAACAGGAACACTCTCTCTACCAAAAGAGAGAGTGTTCTTATTATAGGCCGCCCTTTAACAACAACAACATACACACACCCCTCATTCCCATCTCTGCTTTTTCTCATACTTTTCCTTTTCTAAAATGTCTCCTGTGTCACCAGCTGGTTAATCTACCCATTCCTTAAGAGTCATCACAAGTCCCACCCAAATCATTAAATCTTAACAGCTCTAAATCCTCGTTATAGATCTTTTCCAAAATGCATGATTTTTACTTTCTAGTAAGACAACTTTTACACATTGATTTTTAATAAAAAAAAATACTTGATATTTTTCCATGCATTGTATCTTGTCTCCCCAATGATTTTTTTTTATAGATAATTATTTGTCCTATAGAGTAGATATTATACTGCCAGACTCAGGGAACCGTTACTGACTTATTGATTAAAGTGCTACAAAATTCAAATGATATAAAGTATTCAGTGATTTCTTATGGCAAGAGATTGACTTGAAAATGTTGATGAGCTCAAGGAATTGATTTGTCCTAAGTGACATACCAAGAAAGAAAGAATTAAGAAATGAAAATATAAGGCACACAAGGGCCAATGCAAGAGGGGGTTGGCAGGGAGGCCTGGCAAGGGTGAAGGCACTCCTCAAAGCACTTTGTCAACCAGGCCCAGGCACGTCCGTCCTTGTATGGCAAAAACTCCAATGGGCGCCTTCCTCCCTAAAGCCTCGTGGTAGAACAGCTGTTTGACACATTCAGAAGGAAGGATGACAGCTCTACATAGAAACACGATGTGAATGGAAGAGACCTGTCATTATGCAAATAGTAAGGCACTCTGAGCAGACACTAAAAACAGCTCTCATCTCAAAAAACCCAACACTTGTGTCACAGCATAAGTTAGATGCTGGCAAATGGCAATTGCTGAGTGAAGACTTCAAGCCACACAATGACCTCTTTGGACCCATTAACTTGCATTCACAGTCAGATTGGTCCATCTCTCACCCTGAGGCTCCCCAAGACTTTGAATAATTTTTCAGTGATCCTTACAGAAAGGCACCCCCTCCAGAGAAGGGGAAACACAAGAATTACCAGTGAGGAATATATTAAATGGATCAAGGGTGACTGTGAAGTATTCTTCTATGGCTTGAAAGTAGAACTCCTAGAATTCGTTCCTGTCTCTATCAGGAGGTGTTCCCTTAGAGTCAATGGTAACACATAAAACCTACATTTTCAAGCAGGGCACATCCCCAAGTTCTTAAAAAAGAAGAAACCTGGAGATGCTTTCTTTATTGTGGCAATAACAATGAATGACCTTACTCAAGAGACTCCTGGAATTTTGTCTTTGGACAGGCCTCTTTGGCAGGTGGTATGGGGATATTCAGCTTTGCTAGGTATGGCAGTGACTGCTTATAGCTCACACTATGAAGACAAAGTAAACAAGCTGTAGAAAGTATCTGCAAGTGACTATTTAGTTTTTGGTAACTACTATTTTCCTGAAGTGATTAGTGTTCCGCTGTTTCACTCCTCTAAGACTTTAACCCGTGAGATTGGCACATATTTGAACTTCAACACTGCCAGTAGCTTGCATGCCTAATTCAAGACTCCAGCCACTTGGAAGAAGCTGACTGGCACCCCCTCAACCTTTGTCTTATCTGTTTACACAAGTTGCAGTGTATACAGTGCTGGTGAGGTAGACTGATGATGAACCTGTGTACACCCTTGAAGTCAGTACAAACTACAGTCATGAGGATAATGTGAATTTACCAAAACCTGTGGAAACCTTTAAGGAATGGAAAGAGTGGATAATAAAATGCCTTGCTGTTACCCAAAAATAAGGGCCTTCATATAAGAGTACTTAAAAATAAATAATTGCACATTAAAAAAATGAAAACATAGTACATTCAGGTTTTCTCTTCTACTTTGGAAGTTAGCAAATGAAGTACAGTAACTTCTCACTGCGTTTTGGTTTTTATCATTCAGCTTTCATCTAATATTCTCCACTTACCCAGAGATGCATGTTTAAGCAGTTCCCTCATTGCCTGGCTCTAGCAGTACATGATAAACTATAATTAGGAAGCAGTCAGCTACCAAAAAAAGTCCTCTGAATTGAAAGATGAGATGAAGAAAAAGTTTTCCTTTGAAATCTAACAAAAAGTCAACAGATGATGAATGGTGTCAACAGGTACCAGTAACTTAAAATGGGAGAGGTTTTGTAATACTTTTTTTGTGAAGAAACAAAAGAAACCCCTCCTCCCCACATCCATTCAAGAAGACCACAGTGTTTCTTTAATACAACACAACATATATAATTTGAATCTGGTGTTAGAGAAACCTGTTGCCAAGTCAATGATATTGTAATGTAATAGAGATAAGGTCATGTTAAAATAAGTCCATTGTTTGCACAATTCTAAAACTATGAAGTTATGAAGCAATAAATTATCAAATTTTATTCAGTTGTCTCCAGAAAAAGCTGCTTTTTCTCACACTCATGGAACAATATATCTCATTGAGATAGAGATGCTTGCAGATTGAAGAAAGAGTGGGTACTCCACTAATCTAGGCTGTTGGAAATGTCCTCCAAGAATGTCTATGATCTCTGTTCAGTTATGATGCTGACCAGTCAGTATTCTGATCTCTAATCTGATTTCTTAAGGGGATTTGCCCAACACGGCAGGGACTGGAAACACTGTGACCATGCGGTAGGTTGGCCAAATCTTACCATGTGTAAGATTCAGTTCTGTGTGTATTTATAATATGATATCTGGTTGAAAATCAGCTTCTTATGAATCTAGTTATTATGTACCAACCCTGAGACTCTGTTCATCTGTCAAAGATTTAATATAATTGTACCTTGAACTTCAGAGCTTGAGCACAGTTCCAGAATCTAGAATGACCCAACAGGATATGGTCAACCTGCAGGACCCAGCCTCCACCCTGGCAACCACTGTCTCTTTCTTGCTTATTAGCTCTTTAAAGACAACACTGCCCTATCTAAAGAGACCACTGTTAAAAACTGTTAGCAAAATAGGGTAATGTTCCCAAAACTGCAGAGCTGCAGCTTTCTTACCAAGCTCCAGCAGTGCTGAACATATGACTTACTTTGTACCCTGAACTACAGTGCTGTTTCTCTCCCTCTGCCAGGAACACACTTTCCCTCCTAAATGGCTTGATTGATTTACACTCACCAACTCCAGCAGGTTTTCTTTGACCTACTTTCTGAACCCTTGCCTCTATACACACACACAACCTGTGTTAGGAAATTTTATCTGGCACTTCTTAGAAATATTCTTGTTTCTGTATCTGTACACTGTTTTAAAATGATCCACATATTGGTCTGCTAACTACAATATTCCTTAAGCGGAACTCGGGCCTTTTTCATCTTTAAATTCCTAGCACCTTGCATTGTGACTAATATCCAGGAAGCCCTCAATACATTTCTGATGAAAAAATGCTTTGATAATTTATTGTAGTAGGAGACAAGAAACTTTCCTATGCAAGTGCTTCTACAGATATTTGAATTACATTTCCCAGTAGAGTTCAACCTCCATAACATTTGCATAAAATGACAGTTCCAAACATGGGGTGAACTTGGGTCAACAAATGGTTATACTTCCCAGTAAATATATTTTAAAATGCATATTTTATATGATATTTATATAGTACTTTCTGGATACCAGGAACTATTCTAAGTGCTTTATAAATATTAACTTGAATTATCTTCATATCAAACCTATAAAAGAGGTGCTACCACTACTCCCATTTACTGATGGGGAAATAGAGATAGAGAAAAGTTATGTAACTTGGCCAAGATTGCTCAGCCAGTAAAGGGAAGAACGAGGATTTGAATCCAGTCTACATGGCCTAGAGCCCAAAGCCTTCTCTGCAGGTGTAATAGATTTGCCAGTAAGTCTTCATCCACAAAATGAGTAAATGAAGGATCCTTGATGTGTAAGTCATTTCCTCCCTTTTCTCCTTGTCTAGCCTTCTTAAATAGATGTCTTCTAAACCTCACACTTTAGACAAGTATTTTATTGAATTACTTTCCTCTAAGGAGCCTAGTCTATTTTACAAAAAGGGAAAAATGAAAAACAAAAACAGGAGCTCAGTAATCCTCACAAAATCCATTGAGGAATGTACATTTAAGAAAAGAAAATATTTTTAAATGGATATTTAGCTAGATTCTTACCCTCTTAGGATAAGGCTGAATAATGATTTCATTCTATCCTGAGATTGAAAAAAATAAAAATGCTCTTGTAAGTCTTGGAAAGGAAACAAAAGGATATAAGGGATCTCTATGAAAATCTTCTATTTCCATTTTTTTGAAGTTCAAATCCTAGGATGATTAACTGCAGCTGACCTTGACTCTCCCACTGCTTAGGGAGGGATATGCTATCACAGAGATCAGAAATCAAATGAATTAGGCTCTCTTTTCAGCTCAACACTTTAAATTGCAGCTGGAAGGAACCACCTTTAGGCTAGTCATCCCCAAAAACCTTTGCACAGAGGCATCCTTGCCAGAAGAAGAATGAAGCTTCTTAGCCAGCTCTGCAATCGAGTTACAAAGGAGAAAAGAAAGGACTGCCAGGACTAATTGAAAACTGTGTGATAAAATGATTGTTATCAATTAAATTGTTGTATTCTTAAAAGGATCACTAGGGGTTTAAAGAAAAGATGTTTTGTCACTGTTTAGAAAATTGATCAAGTAAACTCCTCAAGAGATTAACTTAGAAAATTGTGTCTTTAGCAAGCAAATGTGTAAGTACCAAACTATATGACCAAATAAGCCTTTTTGGGGGGGGGGGGTGTCTCTTGGAAGGTAAGAAAACTTTTATTACAAAAGAAGATTGAGAGGAACTTAACGCTTCGCAAAGTTGATGATATTGGGGGCCAAATTTATCCTTTAACTTAAAAAAGAGCAAAATATAAAAAATATTTTCAAAAGACTAGACCTTAGGCAACAAAATACAGTGACCATTGAGAGATAGAAGATAAATGGAGTGAACCTTATAATTGCCCTAGTTTACTGCCTTGAAAAAGATTCCAGGACATGAGGTAGAGAGGGGAAATCCAAAGGAGACAGCCAACTTTCTAAGTTGGGGAAACCAAGGTGGTTAGTTATGAGGAGAGAGTATTAGAGAGCAGAGAGATAGACAAAGAGAGAATTTCAGATATTTGCAAAAGATCCCCTAGGATATTTAGTTGAGTGTTACTTAGTGCATGAGCATAAAAAAATTACTCTAGGCTAGAGAAAGAATTACCTGAAAGGATTAAAGGGAACAGTACACGTGGCTCACATCAAATCAAAAACTCTGCTTTCTTACAGCAGCCAGATGGGAAATTCTCATAATTCACAGGGTACTGAAACAGTCTTACTTTAGTAGTGGTAAATAACTAGTAACTAGTAAACAACTAGTCTTGGAATAAAATGGTCTTGTTCTGCATAATAAATCTAAAAAGGAAGGCCTGAGAGGATCAAATTGCTCACAAGTAACTTAATTGCATCACAGAATAAACCTAAATAATATTTATAAGAATATAAAAATATCTAGGCACCAAAAAGATAAAATTCAAAGCTTAAGAACCAATAAAAAATTATTAGTCATGGAAAGAAGCAAGGAAAGAAGAATCTATGATGAGGAAAAAAAATCTATCAAAACTGATCCAGAACTGATATAGTTGTTAAAACTGCCAGATAAGAACATTAAAAGTTATTATAACTGCATTACATATATTTAAAAGTTAAGAAGAAACATAGATGATATTTTTTAAAAGACCCAAATCAAACTTCTGGAGAAGAAAACTGTAATATGTGAGATGACTAATACACTGGATGGGATTAATGACAGATTAAACACTGCAGAAGAAAAGATTAGTGAACTTAAAGATACAGCAATAAAAACTAACAAAAATGAAACACAGAACAAGTAATTTTTTTAAATCTTCAAAGTATCAGTGAGTATGGGATAATTTCAATTAAAATCCCTGAATGGAAGGGAAGAAGAGGGAAAAGAAAAAGTATTTGAAAAAAATAATGTCTAAAATGTTTCCAAATTTGTTAAAAACAATAAATCCACATATCAAAGAAGCTCAATCAACTTTAAGCACAAGAAATATGAAAAAAGCTACACCAAGGCTCACATCATAATCAAATTGCTCAGTCAGTAATAAAAGGAAAATCTTAAAAGTAATCAGAGAATAGACACATTACCAACAGAGTAACAAATGTAAAGATAACATCAACTTCTTATCAGAAACAATTAAAGTAGAGCAACATCTCTGAAAAACTAAAATACAATAAAAAGTCCCGCTAACCTAGAATCTTATGCCCAGAATCCAACAAGAAGGCAAAATAAAGTCCTCTTCAGACTTTATTTTCAGTCCTCTTTCACAAAAGGTAAAAGAATTCATCATTGGCTTCTATCTTAAGAAAATACAAAGAGAAGATCGAGTTAAACCCAACACAGGCAGAATAAAGGCTTTAATAAATTCAGAGTGAAAAACAATGAAATAGAAAACAAAAAGCCAACAGAGAAAAATCAATGAAACCTAAACCTAGATCTTTGAGAAAATCAGTAAAATTAATAAACCTCTAGCCAGAATGATGAGGGGAAGAAAAGACAGTAGACACAATTATCAATATCAGGATCAATAAAGGATTAGTAACAATAGACTCTATAGATACTAAAAAGATGATGTGTGAACATTAATGCATAAATAATATAAACAACTTTATGGCAATAAAATCTACAACTTAGACAAAATTGACAAGTTCTTTGAATGATACTAACCATCAATGATCAACCAAAAAGTAAAATATAACATGAATAATTACTTATCTTTTATTAAAGTAATTGAATTTGTAGTTTAAAATCTTCCCACAATGAAAACTCCAGGCCCAAATGGCATACCAGTGAATATTATTAAGAAGAAATAATATCAATTCTACACAAACAATTTCAGGAAAATTAAAGAAGAGAGAATATTTCCCAACTCATACTACACCCTGCTACCAAAACCAAATAATTATAATAAAAAATAAATATAGACTAACATCCTTCATAAACATAAATAAAAATTTTCTATCAAAATTTTAGCAAATTGAATCTGACAATATCTAAAAAGTGTAATACATTATGACCAACTAGTTTATCCCAAGAGTGCAAAGTTGGATTAACATTTCAAAATCAATCAATATAATCCACCGTATTATCAAACTAGAAAAAATAGAAAAGAAAAGAAAAAGAAAACACAATGATCATCTTAATAGATGCAGAAAAAGCATCTGATGAAATTTCAGTCATTTCTCACAAAAGCTCTCAGCAAAGTAGGGATGGACGGGAACTCTTAATCTGATAAAGAACATCGGTGAAAAGCTTATAGCTACCATCATATTAATGGTGAAAGACTAAGTATCCTCCTTAGATTAAAAACAAGACAAGGACATCAGCTCTAACCACTTTTATTCAACATTTTACTGGAAAGTCTAGCCAGTGCAATAAGGAAATACAAAGAAATAAAAGGCATCCATACTGGAAAGGAATAATTAACATTTCTTTATTCACAGACATGATCAACCATGCAGAAAATCTAACGAAATCACCAAAAAACTACTAAAACTAATAAGTGAGCTTACCTAAATTACAGGATTCAACAGGATACATAAAAATATTACTTATACATTTTAGCACAATCCTATCAGAAATTAATACTTAAAACTCATGTCATTTACAATAGTACCTAAAAATATGAAATTTTTAGGCATAAATTTGACAAAAGATGTGAAAGACTGGTATACTGAAAGCTACAAAACAATGATGAAAGAAATTAAAGACCTAAATAAATGTAGAATATACTATGTTCATTAATCAGAAAACCCAATAAGAAACAAATTGTCACCAAATGAATTTATAGTTTTCATACAATCCTGATCAAAAATCCCAGAAAACTTGTTAGAAATTGACAAGTTGACGGGCGCCTGGGTGGCTCAGTGTGTTAAGCCTCTGCCTTTATCTCAGGTCATGATCCCAGGGTCCTGGGATCGAGGGCTCTCTGCTCAATGGGGAGCCTGCTTCCCCCCTCTCTCTCTACCTGCCTCTCTGCCTACTTGTGATCTCTGTCTGTCAAATTAATGAATAAAATCTTAAAAAAAAGAAAGACATCAACAAGTTGAAACTAAAATTTGTATGAAAATGCAAAGGACATAGAATAGCCAAAGCAAATTTGACAAAGAAGAATAATATAGGAGGACTTCCATTGCCCAATTTCAAAAATTCCTATACAGCTATAATAAAGCTGTGTGGGGCTAGCATAAAGACAGATAAATAGATCAATGAAACATGATAGACTTTCCAGAAATTGATTCAAACATTTATAGGCAACTGATTTTTAACAAAGGTGCAAAAGCAACTGAGTAGAGATAGCACAGATTTTTTTTCAACAAATAGTGCTGAACAATTGGATTTCCACATGTAAAGAAAAACAAAAAACAAAAAACAAAAAAAAAAAAGAAAAAAAGGACTTAAATCTTACCTGATATTAGACGCAAAAATTAACTCAAAATAGATCACAGACTTACATATAAAGCCTAAAGCTATAAGATGTCTAAGAGGAAACACAAGAAATCACTGATACTCAATTGATTAGAGACAACAAAAGCATAGTTCTCCAAAATGAACATAATAAACTGGACTTCATCAAAATCAACAACTTCTGCTCAATGGCTCTGTTAAGGAAATTAAAGGATAAGCCACTATGTGGGAGAAATTATCAAGTTATGTATCAGATAAAGAATTTGTATCCACAATATATAAATGTTATTCAGCTCAATAATGAAAATATAAACAGCCCAGTTAAGAAATGGGCAAAGATTTGAATAAATATTTTATAAAAAATATAATATGACTAATAGTATTGAAAAGATGTTCACTATTACAGTCATTACGGAAGTGGAAATTAAAGCACAATGAGATATAACTATATGTTAACTAGAATTGCTATAGTCAAAAAGACTGACAAGGCCAAGAGCTGGTAAGGATGTGGAGAAACCAGGACCCTCATGTATTGTTGGTGGGAATGTAAAATGTAAAGCCACTTTGGAATACAGGGCAGTTTCTTGAAATATTAAACATACACTCATCATATATCCTAGTATTTATATTGTTAGATATCTACTTACCTATGAGAAATATCCACAAAAGACCTGCACATGAATGTTCACAGCACTCATATTAATATTAGTCAAAAACTAGAAACAATGCAATGTCCAGCAAGTGATGACTGTACCAATAAAATGTGCACATCCACACCATGGAATATTATTCAACAATAAAAAGGAGTGAAATATGAATGTATGCTATAACACAGGTGATCCTCTAGCCATATTCTCAAGACTAGAGCATATTACTCCATTCATCTGAAACTTCTGGGGAGAATAAATCTATAAAAACAGTAAGCAAACCAGTGGTTCTCTTGGCCTGGGGTTTGGAATAAGGAGTAACTGCAAATAGATTTGAGGGATATTTTGGGTGGTGGAAAGTTCTAAAATTGTATGTGATATACAAACAAAACATAGGAAAGTGTTAACCTAGGTAAGTTAGGGACTAGGTGATAAAGTAAGTGACTTTACTGATATGACTAAAAATGAGCCTGAAACATGCCACATGATATACAATGAACTGTGATTTACAACTACTTTTTTTAAAATTTTTTTTATTAGCATATAATGTATTATTAGCCCCAGGAGTACAGGTTTGTGAATCGCCAGGTTTACACACTTCATGGCACTCACCATAGCACATATCCTCCCCAATGTCCATAACCCAACCACCCATTCCCTATCCCCCTCCCCCTGGCAACCCTCAGTTTGTTTTGTGAGATTAAGAGTCTTTTATGGTTTGTCTCCCTTCCGATACCATCTTGTTTCATTTATTCTTTTCCTACCCCCAAAACCCCCCATGTTGCATCTCCCCTTCCTCATATCAGGGAGATCATATGATAGTTGTCTTTTTCCAATTGACTTATTTTCCTAAGCCCAATACCCTCTAGTTCCATCCATGTCATCGCAAATGGCAAGATTTCATTTCTTTTGATGGCTGCATTGTATTCCATTGTATATATATATACCACACCTTCTTTATCTATCATCTGTTGATGGACATCTAGGTTCTTTCCAAAGTTTGGCTATTGTGGACATTACTGCTATTTGGGTGCATGTGCCCCTTCGGATCACTACATTTGTATCTTTAGGGTAAATACCCAGTAGTGCAATTGCTGGGTCATAGGGTAGCTCTATTTTTGACTTTTTGAGGAACCTCCATGCTGTTTTCCAGAGTGGCTGCACCAACTTGCATTCCCACCAACAGTGTAGGAGGGTTCCCCTTTCTCTGCATCCTCGGCAGCAGCTATCATTTCCTGACTTGTACAACTACTTTTATTATTAGAAAATAATATTGTGACAGCCTATATCACCTTATTTAGAATCCAAATTACTAGAAGGTTTAATGCGTGAGAGGTTTTATTTTGAACTGTACACTGATAGCAATAGTCCTAGGAATAAACAACATAATCTGAATTATTAGGTTAAGAATAATACCTGCCATTGTTAACATATAGAAAAGCAACATGTTGCAGTGCCATAACACACACACACACACACACACACACACACACACACACACACTTTGAGAAGTCAAAAGACCTACAACAAATCTGGTTCCCATTAGCTGTGCTCAACTTATGCAACAACTTCACATTGCTTACCTATGACAACAACAGTGTTACAATTCCTGCCACATATGCATCAAGATATAATTGTGATGATCAAACAAGATAGCGGGTATGAAAGCAATCGGGAAACTAAAGTGCTAAACAAAAGGGACAGAGAAACATGGTATTAAATTGCTGGAAATTTGCTTATTCATGTTTATTAAGTTATGTAAGATAATGCGTTGACAACCAAAATGTTTGATTCCCTGTGAAATAGCAAGTTTGTTCTATTTTTTCACATCATCAATTTTACAAATAGCTGCCATTATTCAACAGGACAAAGCCCATGCGTTAAATGCTACAATAAGTCTATACCTAGACAGTGCACAGTAAAACGATTCTTTCCTGGTAATAAGCACTTAATAAATATATTCATTTGGAGAGTTGCTCTCCAACATCCCTAAATTATCATTTGGGAGAAAATTAATTCTATGGCAGCTTTCAAAAATTATCTGTATCTTCATTGATTTTTTATTTAAAATTTAGCATAGTTCTTAATTGGTTCTTTGAATCTTGAACACTGTGGGGATTCTGACAAAAGTGAGAAAAATCTAGTAAAAAGTATATATGCACACACGTTTGAAATTCTGCCTGCAATATCAGTAGATTCAGAGACCCTGCAGCCTAAGAATTGACCTATAATTCACAGACTCCAGGTTAAGAACCTCTATTTTATATTGTTATGAAAATTCTCAATTATGTAATAAGGGTCTTTTTTGGCTCCTTAAACAACACTTCTTTATATTTGCAAATGTGCAGCTTTTATTCTGACGATAGCGGTGTATGCAGCAAACAAACAAACACTGTCATTATTCAATATGAAGTAGCAATTGTAAACAGTAATGAGGTGGAAAATTAATTAAATGTGGCTGAAAATTATAAATTATTTAATGTTACTTCAAAATTCTATCAGTGAATAGAAGCTGCAGGATGGGGTGGGATAGGGAGTCTCTGAAAGCCCATTTACCTTTTGCAAAAGTATCTCTGGAATTCAAAATAGCAGCCACACAAATGTTCCAGGAATTTAGGTCAAAGCCTTTTACTCCTCTCTTTGGAAATTAGCAATAATGCTAGTTCCAAATAATCCTCATGATTCCTATAAATCTTACGATATGGCGTGAATGAATCTGTTAAGTAAATGAATAAATGTATTGAAGGCCCCAGAGCTCTTTGCCAGGTCCCCTCCAGGAATCTGACTCTCTTACAATAGTGCTAATTAAAATCTTGCCTACAAACAACCAAATTCAGTGTGTACAGGGTTATTTTCCATTAAAGTAAAACCATAATTTTAACATAAAAAAGTGTTTTAATTCTCATTTTAATGCCAGTACAATCACCAGCATAACTGAGACCTCCCCCTGGATTAATCAGGTAACTAACCTACATATACTTACTTTTGCTTTTGATGACAAAAAAAAAAAAGGAAAACCAGTTAACTTCTCTACCTGAATCAATCTCTTTCATAGTTCTATTCAGCTAAAACAGTTCACAGTTAACCACAATCAGATTTTTATTTTTCATTTGGAAAGAGCTTTTACACATGGCCCACTAGAAAAATCCATTTTGAGCTTAAAATTGATATCTGCTTACATTATAACAGATTGTGTAATCAGCAGATCTAAAATGCTCAGTAGCCTGCCTCTGCTTAGGAAGCAAGTATTCATATTCCATGGGCAGTCTTCTTGTCAGATTTTTCCAGGGAATTAGTCCTCATTTCTATCCTTCCTCATCCTTAAAAAAACAGATTTTTTCCCCAGAAAGTAAAATTGGTGATTTTTTTTTCTCAGACACCTGTGGCCAAAATATATCCTGTATTAACCCTAAAACATTGACCAATAAGGCAAAAATCTAGGACTGTATGTTAAGAAGTACTATTTTCTACCTTTAGAAAAACCTCCAATTTTAGTGAAAATAAGGAGAAAACTGAACCAGGAATTTGGCAACTAAGGAGATTTCACATCTAAATATTTTTTAAACATTTTAAAATTTGTAATAAAAATAGATTCTCTCTCATCTCTTCCATCACCATCTCATTCCTTGATGTCAAATAAACAATTTAGATACTATTTTCAAAATCCTATGGAGGGAAACACTTAGGCTTAAACATTTAGCAAGCAGTACCTTCTCCAAGCAAAAGGGTACTTCTTTTCCTCAGGCCACAGAGTAAGTCTCTGAGCTTTGCCTCTTAAAAGTGCATGATATATGTTGTGATACAATAAGGAAACTTTAGGAAACTGGCAGAAGGAAAATGTGTCTCCCACTTTCACTTGGAATTTAAGCAGCCAGTTGTGAAAAACCAGTTAGCCTTAGAGAGATGTCCAGAAGGGTCTTTTTGGTATCTTTTTTTCACTACTCTCATCTGGTTGGTCTTTCCTTCTTGGAAAATCCAGTACCATTAGGTTCTCTTGCCCATAGCACTACAAATCTACACAATAAATGCCAGTACATAACCAGAATATGCATTTGAGGTCTGTAAAGAGGAATGGCAAGGTCTGCTCTGTTCATCTCCATATCCTGGACTCTAGTACCTGACCTTACTCAGAACAGATGCTCTATCAATACTGGTGAAGAAATGGATAAATGTTAACTGAAGATAATTTGAAAGTATTTACCCTTCCAAGGGCTCATGTGATTTAACAAGTGTCAGATCCTCAAGCTAAGTGACAAAGACTAGAAGGTAAATTTCAATGATCAATAAGCCTGATAGCAGAAACACAGGAGTCCCAGAAGACCGTCAAAGGCCCAAGGATCACTACATGGCACCTCCAGTTAGAGATGGTTCGGTCTCTTTGGGTTACGTGTGCCCTGTGTGGCTTACAGCCCTTGGTTAAGGGCTAGAAAAACACTGGACCCATCTCCAATTAATCTCTCCTTCATGTCATAGAGTGAACTAGTTTCGTGCTATAGACTAAATGTCTTCATCTCCCCAAAATTCATATGTTGAAGCCTAATCCCCAGTGTGATGGTACTTAGATGTGGGGCCTTTGGGAGGTGATTAGGTCCTGAGGGTGGAGCCCTCACGAATGGCATTAGTGTTCTTACAATAGAGGCCCCAGAGAGCTCCTTTGCTCCCTTCCACCATGTGAAGTTACAGTAAGAAGATAGCCATTTGTGAACTAGGAAGTGGGCTCCCACAAGACACCAAATCTGGACTTCCCAGTGTCCAGAACTATGGGAAATAAATGTTTGTTGTTTAAACCACCTAATCAATGGCATTTTTGTTACAGCAGCCCAAGTGGACTAAAACATATGGCAAAGCCTGGGAGATGACCTGGAATAAATAGTGGACACTGAGGAGAGAGCTTCCCAGAGAACCTGAATGAAGTCTGTGTGCTCCTTTCTTCACCACTGGGCACCTCTTCTCTGTTTTCCTTCTGTCTTGTCCACTAATCCAGCGTCTGGATCTAAACATCTCTGGATAGAATAAAGTAAGCTAATGTTTTTGAGCATTTACTATCTGCCCAGCCTTGTTCTAAGTGCTTGTCATTCTTTGACTGAATCTACACAACAATTCTAACAATAGGTATTACTTTCCCTCCCTTTCCCCCACTCCATGAATGAATTATGCCCAAAGTAATGTAGCTTATAAGAAGTAGAGCCACAGAAATAAAAGAAGGAATAGTTATGGATAGCTCATTATGTGTCAGGGCTATCTATACAATATTTCATTTACTTCTCACCACAATCCTATGAAATACATACTTCTATTATTGCCATTTTACAAATGTACAAGATTGGACTTGAAATGGCTTTGAAACTTTTCCATACCCACACAACTAATATGTGAAGGAGCCAGCCTAGGAATGCGAAATTCCAAGTTCCTTCCACTTACCCTCCCCAGTCCTCTGTCCTCATCGCACACAAGGTTTCGGGATCATAAAGAGGTGAACATTTATGGAATCCCTACTGTGTGTCAGGCATGCTTCTAAGTACTTTAAATATATTAATTCATTTGATCCTCTACAAGCTGGGTATAATTACTATTATTATTACTATTACTAATGTCATTTTGCATTTGAAGAAATTGAGGCAGAAAAAGGTTAACCAATTTTCTCAGACGTGTGATGAAAAAATGGCTACACTTGGGCTTAGATGTAGCAGCCTATTTCGTACTCCAAACTCTGAACAATTGCATCATTATGCCTCTTCTCAATGCTCATATGACTAAATTTAAATAGCATTTATTTAGAGCTCATATTCATATTCCGACTAGAAGCTGACCCCAAGTCCAAAGCACTTTATCAGATTCCATGTAAATTTTATATAAGAATAGGATAACTTCCCCATTTCTTATATTTTCATGGTAAGGCTGGGCTGGGGGGTGCACTTCAAAAATTTTAAAGGCCCAGACACTTGTTTAGAGACAAAACAAGGAGAAGCTGGAATACTCATACTTTTTAGCTCCAGGAAGCTTGGGAAGATATTCCTGCTTCAGCACCCCTCCTGTCTGTGGACTAGGGAGGGGTGGGCAGAGCCCTGTGGCCAGCTGGAGATATGAGAGAAAGGCACTGAGCTGTGAAGAAATTGCTAGGTGGACTTAATCCTGGTAGGAAGTTCTTCGGAATCCCAAACCTTGGAAGGGGAGCTCCCCAATGCCCACCCCAAAGATGGGGCAGGCCGTGAGACATCTTCAGCTCACTCTCTGGAAATTCTAGGCCCTTCCTTCCAATATGGGACACTGGCCGTCCATCTTCTACCTGTGTCTTTTCATCTTTGGCCACATTTCACTTATGCCTTGTTCCCTGGCAGCAAAAGGGACAAGTCATTATATTTCTGCATTTTGTATTATTATTATTATGTTGTTGTTGTTGTTGTTAATTAGCCGAATTGATGGAGCACTGAACCAAATCAAATTAGCAAACTTTTCCATTCGTATGCCCCTATCTCTATAGTAGTTGCACACTTTTATAGTACTACTCTCTAATCCCCAGTAGAAACTGGGATGGAGGGAGAATTCATATATATATATATATATACACATACATATATACATATATACATATATATGTGTGTATATATATATATTTATATTTTATCTCCATTTAGAAAAGGTACGCGCTGTGTCCTTTATTTCTGACTCTCAGCAGGTTTCACATGATCATGACTCACAGAAGACATAAGGAAAATATGTTAATTAACAAGGTTGTAACTTCCAAGCTGTGCTCTTAGTGTGATTCATGCTGTATACTATTGCAGAGAAAAGGCTAAATGATAAGCAAAACTTTACATTGCATAGTAATTGTTACATTTTTGACACTAAATTTTGACACTAAATCAAACACACACCAATACTCAAAAAGAAGTGCCCCCAGATGCGCTCAAAGAGCCAGCAGCGTTTTTGAGAAATTTTAAGCACCCTGGATTATAGGATTTAAGCACCTTGGATTATAGGACCCCATAAATAAGAGGCTGAGTGGTAGGTAGGTAGATTGGGAAAGTTTGACCCCCCAAATCTGGTGCAATGCCCCACAATAAAATCTTACTTATTTAGGAGTGGCAACAGTGGGAAAATAATACTGTGGGTTTGAAACAAAAAATTAGTGAACAATAACAATAAACAGCGATGCCTGTGGCAGGTCTTGAAAGTGAGGTTAGAATTTTGTGGAACTGAGCTGTGTTTGCGAGTTAGGAACAAGCTTGCTTCAGGGACAAGAGCACCCTTTTTTGCCCCACCCTCGGCAATCTGCCAGGAATCGGTTCTCAGGTATGCAATAGAAATGAATCTCTCTTGCTGGTACGTCAGCCAGCAGGGAATCCAAGTGGAGTCATGGGCTTTGCCCCTTTTCCTCTTCCGCCTTTGGAACTGCCTCTCTGGTGAACCCCAGCCCGAGAAGTGCTCCTGGGCCCTGGGTTCTGCTGGTGGACTGCACCAGCAAGGACGGTGCAGGTTCCTCCGTGAGCACCCCTCCACCCCAGGGGTGGTGGGTAGCAAAGGGGCACACTGGCCTGGGTGCCTCCAAGTGTCTTGCTGCTGCTCCTAGAGCGCAACGAGGGCACCTGGGCCACAGGTGCACTGGGACAGCAAATTGGCAGGTGCATAGGTTGATGTGTGCATGGCCACTGTTGTGTTGCAATTGCTGTTTGCTGCCTAAAAAGCCCCTTTTAAAGATGTCACCAGATTTTCTCCATTCATTTCTTTTTTATTACTTGTTTTTAAAGCATCCATTACATAGGCAAATTAATTTTGGCCATCCCTGGGATTGAGAGGAAATAATGGGAAGGGTATAATGTGTTTGAAGATGTGTGGGCTACAATATATACTGCTTACTTGATTGTTTCCTGACACCTTGAATATAGTAATGATCTACATATTACACGAAAATTCACCATATTGAAAAATAAAAAGTACACAAATTGCACAAAAATTCGTACAAGCATGATTGCTGTACAAAAGGGGGCAAGAACTCTTTAGAAATGGGTGGTTCTATGATTGGAGCAGTTTGCAATGAAGAAGTGTTTCTGAAATTTTCCCAGAATTCTTGCCTCGTTTATTTAGAACCCAGACTGTCCACATTGTATATTTTCAAGTGGCCAGCCATGCTGGGCCTTGAGAATCCTGTGATGAAGATCACTAAACTGACTGCTGGCTTCACAGTAGACAAATGACAGAAAATTAGGCATGAAGACATGACAGACTCTCTTGCCTTTCCATACTAAACCTCATGAATATGAAAACTTATTATCAATTTTAAGGGGAAACATTTTGTAGAGCTGAGCACCAAAAAACCACTGATTTATGCCCAAACCATATCGAGCCCATTAAAATGGACACAGTAGTTTCAAGCACTAATAAGAGTTATTAGAACACTAGGTAATCAGGCTTCACGAGTTCCTTTGTGTCATGGGTGTTGATTGGGCTCCTTCAGCTTCTCTGGCTACTGTTAAGACTGCGCTTATAAAAACACACATAGATGATACTCAGTTTATATAATAAAACATTTCATATTTTTAAAAACATTAAAACTGAAAGGAAAGCAAAGGAAGCAGCAGGACAGATTAATTCAGAGAGGAAAACCAAAATCAATAGATGCCAATGTGAAGACGATACCTGGGGGCTCTCTTCCTGGTAGTGTCAGCAGAGAGGAAAGCCTACAAAACCTGTCTGTCCTTATAGAAGCAAAAACATGCCTCAGAAGTGGAAGCAGGGATTTACGTTAAAGTCCTCCTCCAGGCGAATTCTCTACATGTGGATAGGAATATCCGAAGAGCATACAATCAAGTTCTAAATGTTGTATTTTGGTGTAGGGGCTAGAGGAGTTTTAAAGTGAGTCCATTCTCCACGAAGAACTATCACTATCACCCTGACCTACCTCCTTCTCGATGCCTCAGAATTCCCTCTTGGAAACTGGAGGAGAACAGAAGATTCCCTGGGTCCATCCATATCTAAAATTCTATCATGGCACAAGCATGCACTGGAGTGGTGAAAAGCTATCACAGAAGCCTCACCAGGTGGTTGGGGAACCAGGTGGCAAAGAGCAGCCAGAGTCGGCAAAACAGGGAAGGGTATAAAGTTTGAGAAGGCCTATTCTTCAGACATGGAAGAGATTCAGCGTAAGTCACAAATAAGAGAAATCTGAGAAAGATGATAAGGAAGCCATGCTTTCAGTGTACCCATTCAACAAATTTATTAAGTACCTCCTCACCTAGCCAGGTGCTTGGAACACACAGTAGGATACATGCAGGTGGAGTCCATACTTTTACCTTTCTTACAGTGTAGTAAGATACAGGCAAGCAAATGTGAAACAGATTCAACAAAGTAGATATTGCTGGGTAGTAAAGTCATGGGTGCTGTTTAAGAATTCCCCGTGTTATGTAATTTATCTACAACAATAAAATGTATTTTTTGTAATGAAAATAGGGTTTTTTAAAAAGAAGAAAATGGGGGCACCTGGGTGGCTAAGTTGGTTAAGTGATTGCCTTCGGCTCAGGTCATGATCCCAGAGTCCTGGGATGGAGCCCCGCATTGGGCTCCCTGCTCAGTGGGGAGCCTGCTTCTCCCTCTCCCTCTGCTGCTCCACCTGCTTGTGCGCTCTTGCTCTCTCTGCCAAATAAATAAATAAAATCTTTTTAAAAAAGAAGAAGAAGAAGAAAATATATTTTTAAAAGCTACTTCATATAAATACTAGATTTTACGTGTAGTGGGATGGTATGATAAAATCCCTTGAGAGTTAACAGAAGAGCTACCTGAAACTCAGGTTAAGTGGCTTATTAAGATCACAGAACTAGAGTGAAAAACTGGAAGAACACAGTGGCATGCACAGAAGTACATCATACCAATGTTGTTTTTTGTTTTTCTTTTTTAAGCAGGAGAGCTAGGATTAAAGCCTAAATCCTCTAAGTCCCCAAATCCCAGGTCTTTCTACCACCAGACAGTACGAATAACTGCAATATGCAATATGAAGGATCAAGGTAAGAACTGCAATATATTCAGTCATTAAAAAATGAAATGGAAGAAACCTATGTAAGAAAAACATCTTCAAAAATTTGTGTCTCATCATCTTCCTCTCACTCTCCTCTATCACTCTTCCTTTAAATTCTTTTTTTCTCTATTTATATTAAATACATATTCTTAAATGGTCTTTGGGCAAGAATTAAAAGGGAAAAATTACATATTCCCACTATACTAAAATGACTACTATTGATATCATAAAATGATTCCTTTTAACTTTTTCCCCTAGATTTAGGGTTTTTAAAAAATTATAATTATACTGATACCTAATTATAAGCCTTTGGTGGATTTCTGCTGTAATTACCCAAAGTTAGTATTAAAAATTTAGCCAACAGTAAGGGAACATTCCCGAACCAACATAGTAATAAATATATCAGATAAACAATTTTAGATCAACATTTCCCAAGTATATGCCATAAAACACTAGACATGTGAAACGTTCATTAAGAAAAAGGTTTAGGGGCGCCTGGGTGGCTCAGTGGGTTAAAGCCTCTGTCTTTGGCTCAGGTCATGATCCCAGGGTCCTGGGATTGAGCCCCGCATCAGGCTCTCTGCTCGGCGGGGAGCTTGCTTCCCTCTCTCTCTGCCTGCCTCTCTGCCTACCTGTGATCTCTGTCTGTCAAATAAATAAATAAAATCTTAAAAAAAAAAAAAGGTTTAGTGGTAAATAAAGTTTAGGGAACATTTCAGACTCTCATCCCATTTTGGAGATTCACCATGCACTTTGCAAAAATCAGAGAGAAGCAATGTTTAAGAAAAGAAAAACTTCTTTAAATTTTAATTCAACATTTCCTAAATTTATTTGTACATAATAACTTAAAAATATATATTTTACACTTATTAATGTCTTTTGGGATAGGAACAAACTTTGGGATACACTGCATTAAATTCTCTAGTTATCTCCAGTGCTAGATTTTAAAGGACAACATTATTAGACCTGGCTGCCTTACCAGGCAGGAGTCAATAGGAAAAGATACTGGAAGACAAGGAGCTTTCAAGATCAGTTAAGCCAGAAGTGAGAGGGCAAGTAGGGACACCCAGGAACTCGGCACTTAGAAACTACACCTAGAAATGAAGCATTCAGAACTTTGTCCCCTAATATCTTTAAAGTGTCTGTTTAACATAACATTTCAATATCCTAAATTTTCCCTGTCAGAGATTTCAGCCAATGGAAGAAGCCTGGAGAAATCACTAGCAGAAGGTCAACCACTGACATTATTTGCTGATTCTTCCTTTCCTCTTGACATTTCCTTGACAACTTAGAAGCATTCTTGTTTTATTTCACCCTATTCCTATCTCTACATTCAAGTAGATCCTACAAGGAGAATATTTTTTATGTTTGTTCGTTCCTCTATACTCCTACTCCTACTCAGTTATTCATTTAATAATTCTCTTTTGGGCACCTACTCCATTCTCAGTAGACATTTACCAGAAACATGATATCTGCCCTGAAGAAGCCCATACCTAGTTGGGGGAGACTCAACCAGGCATTATCATCTCTCACCAATACCACCGTATTAGATCTTTTTTGCTTCAGGCCACTATACTCCAGTACACCCTCTAAAATTCCTATGCTTACCCATTCAAAACCCAAATTTGATATGTCACCCTCTGTCCTAAAGTCAAATAATGGCTGCCCAATGTTATTGACATACATTTAGGTCAAGTTACATGAAAATGTCAATATTTCTACAAAGATGACAATTTCATGTGGTTCAATACAATAAAATGAAATTTCCATTTTTCCACTTGTTAGCTACCACATTATATAAAAATCCTGAGAATGATCTTTTCCAAATCTGAAAGGCATGTTAGGTATCACCAGACTTAAAATATAGACTATGATATGTGCATAAAATCTGCTTTATGGGGGAGGAGCAAGATGGCAGAGGAGTAGGAGACCTAAGTATCATCGGGTCCCAGGAGTTCAGCGAGATAGTTATCAAACCATTCTGAACACCTACTTACTCAATGGGAGATAAAAAGAAGAGCAGCAATTCTAGGAACAGAAAATTGACCACTGCCAGGAAGGTAGGAAGTGCGAAGTGAATCTGAAGCAACAGGAAAAGAGACCATGGTGGGAGGGGCCAGCTCCTGGCAAGTGGTAGAGCAGAGGAGGACAAAATTGGAACTTTTTCTTTTTCTTTTTTTATTTATTTATTTGACAGACAGAGATCACAAGTAGGCAGAGAGGCAGGCAGAGGGAGAGGGGGAAGCAGGCTCCTCGCTGAGCAGAGGGCCCAATGTGGGGCTCGATCCTACCACCCTGAGATCATGACCCAAGCTGAAGGCAGAGGCCTAACCCACTGAGCCACCCAGGCGCCCCACAAAATTGGAACTTTAAAAGTCTGCTCCACTGAGGTATGTCACTCCAGAGGTTAAGCAGGGGGTGGAGCAGGGACAGTGTGGTCTTAGGTCTTTATATAGATATAGATGTAGATATAGATATAGATATAAATATAGATATAGATATAAATATAGATATAGATATATTAATTTTTTTCTTTTTCCCCTCCTTCCTTCTCCCCCCAGTTTCAGGTCTCTTCTGATTTGGTTAGTGTATATCTTTCTGAGGTTGTTGCTACCCTTTTAGTATTTTGTTCTCTCATTCATCTATCCTTATCTGGATAAAATGACTCACCACAAAAAAAAAGAACAAGAGGCAGTATCAAGGGCTAGGGACCTAATCAATATGGACATTACTGATATGTCAGAACTAGAGTTCAGAATGATGATTATCAAGGTGCTAGCTGGGCTTGAAAAAAACATGGAAGATTCTAGAGAATCCCTTTCTGGAGAAATAAAAGAACTAAAATCTAACCAAGTTGAAATAAAAAAAGCTACTAATGAGGTGTAATAAAAAATGGAGGCTCCTACTGCTAGGATAAATGAGGAAAAAGAGAGAATTAGTGATATAGAAGACCAAATGATGAAGAATAAATAAGCTGAACAAAAGAGAGGCAAACAACTACTGGACGGTGAGGGGAAATTTGTGAGATAAGTGTTACCATAAGATGAAACAATATTAGAATAAATAGGATCCCAGAAGAAGAAGAAAGAGAGAGAGGGGAAGAAGGTATATTGGAGCAGATTATAGCAGAGAATTTCCCTAATATGGCAAAGGGAACAAGCATCAAAATCCAGACAGCACAGAGAACCCCCCTTCAAAAGCAATAAAAATAGGTCCACACCCTGTTATCTAACAGGAAAACTTACAAGTCTCAGTGACAAAGAGAAGATCCTGAAAGTGACTCAGGACGAGAAATCTGTAACATACAATCCTAGAAATATTAGATTGGCAGCAGACTTATCCACAGAGACCTGGCAGGCCAGAAAGGACTGGCATTATATATTCAGAGCACTAAACAAGAAAAATATACACCCAAGAATACTATAACCAGCTAGGCTGTCACTGAAAATAGAAGGATAGATAAAAAGCTTCCAGAACAGACAAAAATTAGAATTTCCAAACACCAAACCAGCCCTACAGGCAATATTGAAAGGGGTCCTCTAAACAAAGAGAGAGTCAAAAAGTAACAGACCAGAAAGGACCAGAGACAATATAGAGTAATAGTCACCTTAAAGACAATACAACGGCACTAAATTCATATCTTTCAATAGTTATCCTGAATGTAAATGGGATACATGCCCCAATTAAAAGACACTGGGTATCAGAATGGATTAAAAAAATAAGAGCCATCGATATGCCATCTGCAAGAAACCCATTTTAGACCCAAAGACACCTCCAGATTTAAGGTGAGGGGGGTGGAAAATAATTTACCCTGCTAATGGACATCAAAGAAAGTTGAGGTGGCAATCCTTATACCAGATAAATTAGATTTTAAGCCAAAGACTATAATAAGAGATGAGGGAGGACACTATCATACTTAAAGGGTCTGTCCAACAAGAAGATCTAATAACTTTAAATATCTAGGCTCCTAACATGGGAGCACCCAATTATATAAACCAATTAATAACAAAATCAAAGAAACATGTCAACAATAATACAATAATACTAGGGGACTTTAACAACCCCCTCTCTGAAAAGGACAGATCATCTAAGCAAAAGAGTAACCAGGAAATAATGGCTTTAAAAGACACACTGGACCAGATAGACATCACAGATATATTTAGAACATTTAATCCCAAAGCAACAGGATACATATTCTTCTCTAGTGCACAGGGAATATTCTCAAGAATAGATCACATCCTGGGTCACAAATCAGGTCTCAACCAGTACCAAAAGATTGGGATCATTCCCAGCATATTTTCAGACCACAGTGCTTTGAAACTAGAACTCAATCACAAAAGGAAAGTTGGAAAGACTCAAATACATGGAAACTAAAGAGCATCCTACTAAAGAAAAAATGGGCCAACCAGGAAATTAAAGAATTGAAACAATTCATGGAAACAAATAAAAATGAAAACACAACTGTTCAAAGTCTTTGGGACACAGCAAAGGCAGTCCTGAGAGGAAAGTATATGGCAATACAAGCCTTCCTCAAAAAACAAGAAAGGTCTCAAGTACACAACCTAACCTTAAACCTAAAGGAGCTGTAGAAAGAACAGCAAAGAAAGCCTAAACCCAGCAGGAGACAGAAATAATAAAGATCAGAGCAGAAATCAATGAAACAGAAACCAAAAAAACAGTAGAACAAATCAATGAAACCAGGAGCTGGTTCTTTAAAAGAATTATTCCTGAGTTACAAGGTTGTTTCAACATTTGCAGATCAATCAGTGTCATATACTACCTTAATCAAAGAAAGGACAAGAACCATATGATACTTTCAATAGATGCTGAAAAAGCATTTGACAAAGTACAGCATCCTTTCTTGATCAAAACTCTTCACACTGTAAGGATAGAGAGTACATACCCAATATCATCAAAGTCATATATGAAAAACCCACAGCGAATATCACTCTCAATAGGGAAAAACTGAGAGCTTTTCCCCTAAGGTCAGAAACATGCCAAGGCTGTCCACTATCACCACTGCTATTCAACATACTACTAGAAGTCCTAGCCTCAGCAGTCAGATAACAAAAAGAAATAAAAGGCATCTGAATCAGCAAAGAAGAAGTCAAACTCTCATTCTTTGCAGATGATATGATACTTTATCCTATAATCTTTAGTCTTTAGGGTAAAAATTAAAAATATATATATGCAAAATATTTGTATACAAATATACAAAAAAAACTCACAGTGGAGTCTCTTGGGTTTTCCCAAACCCAATACTGCTTTTCCAAAACTGCTAGAACTCATATAGGAATTCAGTAAAGTGTCAGGATATAAAATCAATGCACACAAATCAGTTGCATTTCTATACACCAACAGCAAGACAGAAGAAAGAGAAATTGAGGAGTCAATCCCATTTACAATTGCACCCAAAACCATAAGATACCTAGAAATAAACCTAACCAAAGAGGCAAAGAATCTGTACTCAGAAAACTATAAAGTACTCATGAAAGAAATTAAGAAAGACACAAAGAAATGAAAAACGTTCCATGTATATGCACTGGAAAACAAATACTGTGAAAATGTCTATGCTACCTAAAGCAGTCTACATGTTTAATGCAGTCCCTATCAAAATACCATTAGTTTTTTCAAAGAAATGGAACAAATAACCCTAAAATTTATATGGAACCAGAAAAGACCCCAAATAGCTAGAGGAATGTTGAAAAAGAAAACCAAAGTTGGCAGCATCAGAATTCCAGACTTCAAGCTCTATTACAAAGCTGTCATCATCAAGACAGTATGGTACTGACACAAAAATAGACACATAGATCAGTGGAACAGAATAGAGAGCCCAGAAATGGACCCTCAACTCTATGGTCAACTAATCTTCAACAAAGCAGGAAAGAATGTCCAAAGGAAAAAAGACAGTCTCTTCAACAAATGGTGTTGGGAAAATTGGACAGCACATGCAGAAGAATGGACATTTCCTTACACCACACACAAACATAGACTCAAAATGGACTCCTCAACGTGAGATAGGACTCCATCAAAATTCTTGAGGAAAACACAGGCAGCAACTTCTTTGACCTCATATGCAGCAACTTCTTCCTAAAAACATTGCCAAAGGCAAGGGAAGCAAGGGCAAAAATTAACTACTGGGACTTCATCAAGATCAAAAGCTTTTGCACAGCAAAAGAAATAATCAACAAAACCAAAAGACAACCAACAGAATGGGAGAAGATATTTGCAAATGACATATCAGATAAAGGGTTAGTATCCAAAGTCTATACAGAACTTATCCAACTCAACACCCAAAGAACAAATAATCCAGTCAAGAAATGGGCAGAAGATATGAACAGACATTTCTGCAAAGACATCCAACAGACACATGAAAAAGTACTCCACATCACTTGGCATCAGGGAAATACAAATCAAAACCACAATGAGAGACCACCTCACACCAGTCAGAATGACTAAAACTAACAAGTCAGGAAATGGCAGATGCTGGCGAGGATGTGGAGAAAGGGGAACCCTCCTACACTGTTGGTGGGAATGCAAGCTGGTGCAACCACTCTGGAAAACAGCATGGAGGTTCCTCAAAAAGTTGAGCTACCCTATAACCCAGCAACTGCACTACTGGGTATTTACCCTAAAGATACAAATGTAGTGATCCAAAGGGACACGTGCACCTGAATGTTTATAGCAGCAATGTACACAATAGCCAAACTATGGAAATACCTAGTTGTCCATCAACAGAAGAATGGATAAAGAAGATGTGGTATATATATATACAATGGAATACTATGCAGCCATTACCCTCCCCCCCCCAAATCTTGCCATTTGCAACAATGTGGATGGAACTAGAGGGTATTATGTTAAGGGAAATAAGTAAACCAGAGAAAGACAATTATCATATGATCTCTCTGATACGAGGAATTTGAGAGGCAAGGTGGGGGGTTGTGGGGATAGGGAGGGAAAAATGAAAGAAGATGGGATCTGGAGGGGGACAAACCATAAGAGACCCTTAGTCTCAGGAAATAAACTGGGTTGCTGGGGGGAGCCTGGGGGGAGGGGGGCTGGGTTATGGATACTGGGGAGGATATGTGCTATGGTGAATGCTGTGAACTGTGTAAGATTGATGATTCACAGACCTGTACCTCTGAAGCAAATAATACATTATACGTTAATTTTTTAAAAATCTGTTTTATGAGCCCCAAATCAAAAGCCATAGGGCATACTCTCCAAATACTGGCAGTGATTTAAAATCTAGATGCTTCTCACATGGGCAATTCTGTGGTTTGTTCTAGGTAAATAGCAGCATCAACTCCTGCTAAATGTACTTTAACCCAATAAATTTCCTGCATGTTCCAGTTTTTTCCTTCATGCTCTACTCCCTCATTGGATTGTTGTGAGAATTAAACATAAAATAAATAATCTATGTAAAGTAGGTGGCAAATTACATTCGTGATTAGCACTAGGCCTGCCAAATTCTCAGTTTTGCAAAAAAAAATCTTCATTTACAACCTTATTGGAAGTAATCACTCCCTCTGCATAGTTCTCCTAGCATTTCCTTTGTATCTCTAATAAAGTGCATACCAGGGTCTATCCTGAGTTAGAATTATTTATGCATGTGTCTATTTTCAACCCTGGATTATGGAACCCTTCTGAGCAGGGGTCATATTTTATTCATGGGTCTCACCTACATTGGGCAGGGGACCTTGCACTGTGAAAGCAATTTGCCACACATAAAGCCCTATCAACTTGATAATGAGTTGCATCAAGCATATGCTGAATTGTATTGAATTCTTTGTTAGTGAGGGTCAATAACACTCCTCTCTGGGAACAATGTTCATGAAGTTAGAAGTTAGGAAATTCTTCTTCCAAGGAGAAGGCTTGCCTGGATGGCGGAAATGTAGAGCCCAGTTGCATCTTCTTATTGTTCTCCTAAGAACAATTCTGCTTTCCTAAAGGTAGAATTATTTTTTTTTGCCTTAGTCATAGTGTAAGCAAATACAAATTAACTTGCCTAATAAGACTTCCATTTCCTCTTCTATGGATTCTTAGACAAAGGCAGGAATGCATAAGACTCTGAATTATCTAAGTAACTGGGGCAGTGAAGGGTTAAGGAAGTATTCAAGAAAATTCATGGTCTATAACCTCTTTATCAGTGATTTGAGAATTCAAAGCTATTGAGAAGGGCAAACCATAGAGGGTTATTCCTGTGAAAGACTTCCACTCTCTTTCCAAGTCCTTCCATTCAGAGAAGTGAAGAAACATGCTCAAAAGTCATATGAGAGGAAACATTTCTGTCCTGCCATGGATTAAGGCCAACCTGTATGGCAAGCAAGGGGTCAATTTGAGATGGTTTCAGAATCTTCTAATTTTAGATATTGTACCTTTCTAATCCATGGGTTATCTTACCCTTACTGTCAAAAAAACTGACAGAGGAGAATCCAGGATAGACAGGAGAATAAAACTGTAACTTTAAATGCTGTACTATGAAATGCTGCTCCTGGTGGTTTCTAGTAAGACAGTAAGGCATTAAAACTGAAGAGACTGATGTGGAGAAGGTCACCTTGAAACTCAAATTTTGAGAACATGATATGCTCTTTAGACCTTAGAGGAGATCATCTTTATTGTTCTATGGAACTTGCAGCTAATAGGACCAACTTTAAGATGCTAGGCAACATTGACTCAACTGACATGGAACCAGAAAAGTCACAGACATGAAAACATTCATTTTATCTCCTTCCTCTTCATCACACTTACTGTTTACTTACCACATCAGCTGTACCTGAATCAAACCTCTTTAATGGTTTAATCAAACCTCACTTCCCCCATTTAATTACCTCCCTATCACAATCTTTTGCCCTTTTATCTGCTTTCCATGATCAGGCTTACTATTCTTCCCTGCATAAATCTAGCCATATCCAGATAATTTCAACAATACTCCTTACCTGTTCCAAAATACAGAAGGGCAAAGAAAAACTCCTTGACCTCCTAAATCACAGATGGCAGAAAATCACATGTATTAAAATTAACTAAGTACAAATTAGCTTTTATCAGAGGCAATAGAATGTTGTGGTTAAGAGGGAAAACTCTGAAGCCACATGATGGTTCAAATCCTGGTTCTACTACTCATCACTTACCCTCTGCATACCTCAGTTTACCCAGTGTTAAAGTGAGAATGGTGTTGATACCAACTGCATTAGTTAGGATACTGGAAAAATAGCAGCCACTTAAATGAAATAGAAGTTTGGCTCTCTCTGATGGAGGACTGTATGGCTGATGAGGTGGCTGTGAGACTATGGGATTATGCTCATCTATCATAGTTTGCTCTTCTTAAAATGTGGCTTCCATCTCATGGACCATGACGGCTACTCCAGCTCCCACCTGGCTAGATGTCCACACTGTTGACAGCACGAAAGCATTAAGAGAAAAAGGGGTAGGCCCTCATTTCTATTAAAAGCAGGTTCCAGAATTTCCCCCAAGTCACTTCCACTCACATCACATTAGCCAGAACCTATTCGATGGTCACATCTAATATCAAGAGATGCTGTATGTCTTTTGCTGAAACTTCTTTTACTATATCAAAACAGAAAAATAACAACCGGTGAGAAACCCAGTAATTTCTGCACACCAATGCTGTAGGGTTGTGGAGATTAAATGAATTATACATGTGAAGCATTTAAAACAGTTCCTAGAACATAGAAAATCCTTGATGATTGTTAGCTATTAAAATAATAACACTAACAGTCCATTATTACGCCCGTTTCTTCTCCCTGCTTTTAACAATATTAATTTTTTTTAAGATTTTATTTATTTACTTGACAGAGAGAGAGAGAGAGAGAGATCACATGTAGGCCAAGAGAGAGGAGGAAGTAGGCTCCCTGCTGAGCAGAGAGTCCAAGGTGGGGTTTGATCCCAGGACCCTGAGACCATGACCTGAGCCAAAGGCAGAGGCTTGGCCCACTTAGCCACCCAGGTGCTCCTCTTCTCCCTGCTTTTGGAAAGTTAGAATCATGTGAAATATTTAGGCTCTTTAAAAATAATTATTAATATAAAATGCATGTTAATTTTTTAAAACTAAAATAAGTGAAACTAAAAAGAACAAAATAAGGGGTGCCCGGGTGGCTCAGTTGGTTAAGTGTCTGACTCTTGGTTTCAGCTCAGGTCATGATCTCAGGGTTGTGGGATCAAACCTGGAGTAGGGCTCTGCGCTCAGTGGGGGGTCTGTTTGGGATGCTCTCTCTCTCCCTCTCTCTCTGCTCCTCTCCTGCTTGTACACACACACACACACACACACTCTCTCTCTCTCTCTAAAATGGATAAATAAATCTTTTTAAAAAGAACAAAATAAGAACTACCCATCAAACCATTCAGTATAAAATGCTACATAATTATAATAGGAACAGTTTTGAGCAATAGAATTTTTCTATTATTTTCAGAAAATTTACATGTACACATCAAAGTATTAACTAGGAAATTAGAAAATTTTGGAATTTAGAAAAATCAATGTTTTCTTGGCATATGTTTGAAAGGAACTGAATTTATTAACAAAGAGAGATGATAATTATAGGGCTATTTTCTTTACAAAAGATCAAGGGATTTAATTTGCTGGTCAAGAGTTGACTAACACTTACGGTTACTTCTAAGAGAATAAAGAGACTCTCCTAACCAAAGTGTGGAAACAGAAATAAGACAAATGAAGGCAATCTTTTAAACCAACAAGCGGTGAAACTTTGGCCAATATCAGATGTGTATAAAGTAGAGGCTTTTCTTGTATAAGAACTCATTAAGCTTTTAAGGTTCTCACTAGCTCTTTGGGACAGTACAGAAAGCTGATTTCTATACCCAACTGATGAATTTATACATTTTATATTGTCTATTATCATGAAGTTTTATTATGATATTACAGACTTAGGTAGAACAGAGTACTGGTTTTGGAGTTAGATCATCCAGGTTTTTACCCTAGCTTTCTTACTGGCTGTATGACCTTGAGCAAGTTACTCAACCTCTGCATTTTTTAGATTTGTCATCTGAAAATAGGAACAATAATAATACATGCTCCATAGAGTAATTATGATGATTAATTAAAATAATATGCATAAAGTTTTTAGAGCAGAAGCATTCAGGAATTGTTGGCCACTTAATTATTAATATTACCCAAGTCTTTTAAATGTTTTACAGCATTATAGTGATGCCTGGGTGGCTTAGCCATTTAAGTGTCTGCCTTTGGTACAGGTCAAGTTCCCAGGGTCCCACGCTTGAGTCCTATGTCCCCCATGTCAGGCTTCCTGCTCAGTGGGGAGTCTGCTTCTCCCTCTGCCTGCCACTCCCCCTACTTGTGCTCTCCCTGTCAAATAAATATGTAAAATCTTGGGAAAAAAAAAAAAAGCTTAACAGCTTTATAGACATTATAGACAGTAACTTCTTACTTTTACACAGCTTTACCAATCAAAAAATTCTGCTATCTCCACTATCTTATTTGCTTATCACTATTTTATTACTACAGTTCCCAATTATGGACATTACCCCCATTTTAAAGGCAAGAAAACTAAAGTTAAGAGAGAGAAATAACTGACCAAGGTTGCCGATCCTCCAAACCAATGGGCTTAAGTCAATGACTTGGTACTCTTGCAGGTTGGTTTACCTCTGCTTTAATCGGAAGAACACTGGTGGTTATGATACATGAGCCTTAGGTGATGTGGTCCAAACAGCTCTTTGTATGGACCATGACACATGGCCATGCCTTCCCTTTCACCCCTGTTTAGGCCAGGGAGAGCATATGACTTTAGGGCAGTGTGGAAGCTCTGCCCCAACAAAGATGACAGTCACTTTCTATTCTCTCTTTTGGAAATTTGAGCATTTCTAGCTCTGACAACTGGTGTTGTAAAGAGCTTCACCCTACCCCATAATCTTCATCACTCCTGCCTCAATTTCTTAAAATGGACTTCTTCTTAGTAATGAAAACTCCATTTTAAGGCCTCTCTTCAAACCTGATTGTTACCCTTAAGGCCTATCTAAACAGAATTCTAAAAATGCCACTGAAAGGAGACTTGAAAGTTTTTAGCAGAAACAGAAGCTGATAAAACTATGGAGGGAGGCTAGGGGTATCCAGGGGAGGGCATGCTTTTCATGAACACTGCCTATAATGATGTAGCTATTGCTGGCTAGGACAGTAACAGTTCCAAGAGCAGGGTGAGTTACTAAATCATGGTAAAGGCAAAGATCAACAAAATCTTACTTTCTATGGACAAAAGTTCACTTAATTCTAGATTCTGACTCAGTGCTGAGTCCTGGTTATTTGAGAATCCACAAGTATTCCTTAAGACTCCCTGTGGGTCTCTTTTGTTACTACAGGAGTGTCTCAGAGTAAGTCAATGGTGTCTCTGTTTCTTGCAACCAAGACTAAGGCAAGAAGATATGCAAATTATCAATTAAGATCTCTGTTAGGATTTTGAAACAAAAACATCTTATATCGTATGTGCTATGGTGAGTGCTGTGAAGTGTGTAAACCTGGCAATTCACAGACGTACCCTGGGGCTAATAATACATTATATGTTAATAAAAAAATAATTTAAGACAAAAAAAAAAAAGAAATAACCTGAATGTAAATGCATATTTGGTGACTGGTTTGATAAAATTTTTGTATAAAGAGATACAAAGAAACTATGTTGTGAAAGTCAGTACTTTTTACCTACTTGCATCATTTAAAGTATTTGTATTTTCTGAATGTTAAGATAATCAAAGGAGAAATAGTGTTTTATTTTCCTTATCCAAGTTAAAGGCTTTTATTTTCTGAATCAGAAATTTGGAGCAATCATTGTCAAGGATCTCTCACCCTCTTTGTCACCGAGCATGTTTTCTTTTTTATTACTGATACTATTCAGAGTGGCAATAACTTCTTTGGAGGAATAATGTCACACTTGCTAGTTATAAAATTAAAATTTCAGTAAATACAGTAAAAAAAATCTTATATCTTACATAGGAAACTGTATGCACAGAGATGCACAGAAAGCTTGTCTGTAATGAGAGAGAAGAATGAGGCAGAGGCACAGAGAGAACCAGGAAAAGATGTGGAAAGTCAGAATCCCTTATTTCAGCTGTTCCTTCCCTTGAGTTTTCTGACACATCCAGTGGCCTTATAGCAAATTTTCCTCTTTTTTTTTTTTTTTGCAAATTTTCCTTTTTTTTCCCCAAACCAGCGTTAGTTAGATTTCTGTAGTTTGCAACCCCCCAAAAAGTTAAAGTCTATATTTCTCATCCCAGAATTCTTTGGGGGAATTCAACTGGATAAACTCTGAATGTGTTATTCAAATATGAAAACACATATATATGACACCAAACAGACTGTCTTAGAAATTTAGAAAGCATGAGGTCGCACTGAAAACCCAGCATTTAACCTTAACTGCCTGGTTTTAAAAAGATAGTATACACACACCAGTGATATTCAACTAGGGCAACATAATATTGTTAGAAAATATTCCATGAATATTGTAATATTTCTGAGCAAAGAGCACTGGCACCTGGGCTAAAGTTGAGTAGCAACCCTAAATATAGAGCCCTCCAGACAGCTAGAGAAATTCTTCTCCCTGGAGCTATTTGTTTACATTCCAGGGTGGTGAAGGTAAGGAGGTAGAAACCTTCCCCTCCTCAGAGATCATTTGCTTACATTCCAGAGCAAAGTCCCTTTCACCCCTACTCTGTCTCTTTCTCTTCCCAGAGGGGAGGATGGGAAGACATGCTAGCTGGCCTATATCCCTTATAAGCTGTAAGTTTCATAATGTGTTCCTCTGCTGTGGTACCTGTGCAAGTCCACCTGGTTCTCCCAGAGCTGTCATGTGGGGAACTGACACAAGATGTTCTGTGAGGAAATAAGAGATCTATTTTCTGATCCAGCCAGAGATCTTGTGTTTCTACCCATTAGTATGTATACAATTATATAACTATAACTATATGTATATAGTTTAATATAGAAATATATAACTTGTTAACTCTGCCCAGATTCAGATTTAACACTATATCCTAGATTGTGCAAGATAATCCTAGTTTACAATTACTATACAGAATAATTATTAATAGACCTCATTTAATTCTCAGAACGGTCCCTGTTTGGGAGATAAATCATATGTTCACCCAACATACAACTCACAGAACCTCAAGAGGTATCCTTCAAGAAGTCCAACGTTACCTAATTTTTTGTAGTTTTTTGATATTTGGTGAATCACTCCTTTAATTTGCAACTCAGGTTACTTTGCCATTAGGTTATAATGCCAACTCGCCACTGAAATAGTAAAAGTGTCCCTTGAGGCTTCTCCTTCTCTATTCCTCTAGAACTTGGTACTTGTGTTGAAGCACACATCTTCTGCTTTGTCTTGTAGCATATTTTCATATATTATACTTATTTGTCCACAATTTTTCTTCAAACATGTGTCCATTGACTAGTCCAGAGTTAAACAAAAGAATAAAAATACCTCTTGGATAAGGAAAATAATTATCCCCAGGTTTAACTGCTTAAAGATTCAAATTGTTTTCAGATTTACTAAGAATATGGTTTACCTATGCCCGAGGTGTATGGCAACAACTTTCATGTGGCAATTTAAACAGGGCTGATATTGGTTTTCCTCCATAAATGGAAGATAGAGACACAACGTTAAATCATTTATTTCAGGTTAATGGCAAAGGGGAAAACAAAACTATGAAATATAGCTACTGAAATTCCTGTCCAGCATTCTATCCTCAGTATGACTGTGTTTCTTTTTGTGTGTTTACTCTGCAGAGTAATGTATTTTATTGTGCAATGTGTATAATGTTTCTTATTCATTATAAGACAGTGTTCTGAAATATTAGTCCTGCCTTCTAACACAACATTAATAATAATTCATTCTTAAGGACCATGTTTTATTTATAATACTGATTTTGTATGCATTCATATATGTGTACATATTAATATTCTGAAACTACATATATAGGTCCAGAAATAGAAGTTTTTGTTCAAACTTAGGATAGAAATGCATTTAACTATATTACAAAATTTTCTACCACTGGAAGACAGTATACTCCAGCTTTAAATTATAAAACTAATGTATATTAAACTAAATTTAATTTAAATTACAAAATTTTTTCAACTGGAAAAGATCCTAGTTCAGCCCCCTTAAATTGCAAAAATAGTATTTTCCCTTTGCCATTCATTCCCAAACAAAATCATTTAAGTTTAATCCCAGACAACCATAGAGGAACCAGTTGCCCATCCGTCTGTCTGTCTATCTATCTATTTCCTTCCTTCCCTCTTATATTTATGAGAGAAGCCACCTATTGGTAATGGTTGATTTATACTCTTTTACTCTGAATTCCTACTTTTTTTTTTTTTTAAAGATTTTATTTATTTGAGAGAGAGAGAGAGCATGAAAGGGGTGAGGGGCAGAGGGAGAAGCTGGCTCCCTGATGAGCAGAGGGCCTGATGTGGGACTTGATCCTGGGACTCCAGGATCATGACCTGAGCCGAAGGCAGTTGCTTAACCAACTGAGCCACCCAGGTGCCCCTGAATTCCTACTTTTAAATCCAATTCTTAACCACCACCATAATTGCTACCACCCCCTACTCCTCAGTCCTTCCCACACTAGTCTCAATCCCTTGACATATTTTCCTTGCAGGGATGATCCTCTTCTTTATCCCTCAATGGTCTTTCATTCTGCAGGCTCTTGCCTACTGCCATCTGCTAGATCCAGTGTCTCCTCAAAAGATCTTTTCTACAACTCTTCATGTCCCAGTCTAGGCCTCCAATCAGTCGTATGGACCTCCTCAGAAAATTCAGCCTTATTACTTTATCCTACAGAGTAATTTAGTTTCTCTTGGTCTTTGCCTCTTCAACCCAAATTAGGCATAGAGTCTTTTTTATGATTATTATTTTTATATTAAAAGGAACATAAATCATCTTCCCAAATAAAAAGGGCAATTACATTGAGGAGTAATTTTCAAACTTTTTAGCAGAAGAAAATGACAAAGGAACAAAGCTATCAGAATTGACCATAGAAAGGCTGCAACTCTGAATATGCCAAAGCAAGTACAGTGAGGCTGCAACTCTGAGTGACAATCCAGTGGGAGAGGGATTCCTCTGACCTCTTAAAGCAGTGATTCTCAAGTATGGCTGCATTTAGAATCAACTGGGGAGCTTTTCAAGCCCATCAATGATCAGCCCCAACCCCTGTCCAATTGAATTAGAATCACTAAGGAAAGGGGTCCAGTGCTGTATGTCTTAGAACCTTTACAGCTCATTTTTTAAAATTGTGAAATGATCATTACAATAAATTGAGTTAATATCCATCACCATAAATAGTTAACAGAATCTTTTCCTTGTGATTAGAACCTCTAAGATCTACTCTCTTGGCAACTTTTTTTTTTTAAGGTTTTATTTATTTATTTGTCAGAGAGAGAGAGCATAGATGGAGGAACAGTAGAGGGAGAAGCAAGCTCCCTGTTAAGCAAGGAGCCTGATGTGGGATTCGATCCCAGGACCCTGGGATCACGATCTTGGCAACTTGCAATAACCAATACAGTATTGTTAACTATAGTCACCACTTTTGCAGTTGATTTTAATGTGCAGATAGAGCTAATAACTACTGGGTTAGGTGAATGAAATATGCAGTCATGACTATTAACTGGTCAAACTGTAGCCAGTTTTTGACATGGTTTTTCTTCTGTTCTTCTGAGGCCCAAAGGGGCGAAGTAAATTGACTAAATTCAACACAAGAATTGGTAGCTAAGTAGACACTCTATTTTGATCCGCTGATACCCAGACAAGTCTTCTTTCCACTGCACCAGGTGCCTACAATATAAACTTAGCACGCTGCATAGTACCACATTACATACATATTTTGTTACAGTAGCCACTTGTGATTAGTCACATGACTCTATGTATACTTGTTGACCTACTTTCTAGAATGCTCATCAAAGGCAGTTGTTGAAGTTGAAATGGTTATAGTCCTAATTGATCTGTATGTTTAAGATCTAGCATGCAATGTCTTGCAATAAGTAGGTAGTAGTAGTGTTATTGTCATAATTGTCATTACAAACTGGTGAAATCAAAATACAAACAGAGAAGGGGTACAAAGCATAGTGGGAAGTACTCTGTGATTCTGATCTCACTGCAATATCTGAATGCTGACTTGTACCAAGAGGAATCTGTGGGAATGCAAGTGAACAATATTTACAGCATCTGTATAAGTAGATAGCAGAACTGGTAGCACAGGTTCAGAATGGGTAGAGAAAAGCTATGTTCAGTTTGTTCCCTTATTTATAGATGAAGGCAAAATTATGCAGTATGTTGAGATGCAGAGCTACAATTAGAAATTGGGTTGCCTGGTCACCACTGGAATGCTTTACCAACTCCACTGTGCTGTAGGATGGAATGTCCCTTAAAGCATTCCTTATAAAGGAAGGGAGAAGAAGGGAGAGAGGAAGAGAGAGAGAGATCATTTATATTTACTGTAATTAATCCATCAAAGTTGTCTCATCCTAATATCTGAATTCAATTTCAGGTAGTCTGAAAAAAGAAACCAGACTTTTGAACTATCATACAAAACTACTTCCCCAATAGTATTTAATAATATTAATAATAATCTATATATAATTTTAATCTGTCAATCTCATAATTATATCATAATATTAATTTGATATGAGGTTTAACCATTGGCCTATCAGGGCTGGAAATATAATCCTTCCAAGATAGTATTTGACCCCTGAAAAGCTTTGAACTGTGGGGATCCACTTATATAGATTTTTTTTATAGTACAGTATTATAAATATATCTCCTTTCCTTATGATTTTCTTAATAACATTTTTCTTTTCTCTAGCTTCCTTTATTTTTTTAATTTATTTTCAGCGTAACAGTATTCATTGTTTTTTCACCACACCGTGCTCCATGCAATCTGTGCCCTCCTTAATACCCACCACCTGGTTCCCCCAACCTCCCACCCCCCGCCCCTTCAAAATCCTCAGGTTGTTTTTCAGAGTCCATAGTCTCTTATGGTTCACCTCCCCTTCCAATTTCCCTCAACTCCCTTCTCCTCTCCATCTACCCTTATCCTCTATATTATTTGTTATGTTCCACAAGTAAGTGAAACCATATGATACTTGACTCTCTCTGTTTGACTTATTTCACTCAGCATAATCTCTTCCAGTCCTGTCCATGTTGCTACAAAAGTTGGGTATTCGTCCTTTCTGATGGAGGCATAATACTCCATAGTGTATATGGACCACATCTTCCTTATCCATTCATCCGTTGAAGGGCATCTTGGTTCTTTCTACAGTTTGGCGACTGTGGCCATTGCTGCTATAAACATTGGGGTACAGATGGCCCTTCTTTTCACTACATCTGTATCTTTGGGGTAAATACCCAGTAGTGCAATTGCAGGGTCATAGGGAAGCTCTATTTTTAATTTCCTGAGGAATCTCCACACTGTTCTCCAAAGTGACTGCACCAGTTTGCATTACCACCAACAGTGTAAGAGGGTTCCCCTTTCTCCACATCCTCTCCAGCACATGTTGTTTCCTGTCTTGCTAATTTTGGCCATTCTAACTGGTGTAAGGTGGTATCTCAATGTGGTTTTGATTTGAATCTCCCTGATGGCTAGTGATGATGAACATTTTTTCATATGTCTGGTAGCCATTTGTATGTCTTCATTGGAGAAATGTCTGTTCATATCTTCTGCCCATTTTTTAATATGATTGTCTGTTTTGTGTGTGTTGAGTTTGAGGAGTTCTTTATAGATCCTGGATATCAACCTTTTGTCTGTACTGTCATTTGCAAATATCTTCTCCCATTCCGTGGGTTGCCTCTTTGTTTTGTTGACTGTTTCTTTTGCTGTGCAGAAGCTTTTGATCTTGATGAAGTCCCAAAAGTTCATTTTCGCTTTTGTTTCCTTCACCTTTGGAGACATATCTTGAAAGAAGTTGCTGTGGCTGATATCAAAGAGGTTACTGCCTATGTTCTCCTTGAGGATTCTGATGGATTCCTATCTCATGTTGAGGTCTTTTATCAATTTTGAGTTTATCTTTGCGTACGGTGTAAGAGAATGGTCGAGTTTCATTCTTCTACATATAGCTGTCCAGTTTTCCCAGCACCATTTATTGAAGAGACTATCTTTTTTTCACTGGATATTTTTTCCTGTTTTGTCGAAGATTATTTGACCATAGAGTTGAGGGTCCTTATCTGGGCTCTCTACTCTGTTCCACTGGTCCATGTGTTTTTATGCAGAAAAAGCTTTTGACAAAATCCAGCATCCGTTCCTGATTAAAACGCTTCAAAGTATAGGGATAGAGGGAACATTCCTGAACTTCATCAAATCTATCTATGAAAGACCCACAGCAAATATCATCCTTAATGGGAAAAAGCTTACAGCCTTCCCGTTGAGATCAGGAACACGACAAGGATGCCCACTCTCACCACTATTGTTCAACATAGTATTAGAAGTCCTAGCAACAGCAATCAGACAACAAAGAGAAATAAAAGGTATCCAAATTGGCAAGGAAGAAGTCAAACTCTCTCTCTTCACAGATGACATGATTCTTTATATGGAAAACCCGAAAGACTCCACCCCCAAACTACTAGAACTCATACAGCAATTCAGTAATGTGGCAGGATACAAAGTGAATGTCCAGAAATCAGTGGCTTTCTTATACACTAACAATGAAAATACAGAAAGGCAAATTAGAGAATCGATTCCATTTACTATAGCACCAAGCACCATAAGATACCTCAGAAGAAACCTAACCAAAGAGGTTAAAGATCTGTACTCGAGGAACTACAGAACACTCCTAAAAGAAATTGAAGAAGACACAAAAAGATGGAAGACCATTCCATGCTCTTGGATCGGAAGAATAAACATCGTTAAAATGTCTATACTGCCCAGAGCAATCTATACTTTTAATGCCATTCCGATCAAAATTCCACCAGTATTTTTCAAAGAGCAGGAGCAAATAATCCTAAAATTTGTATGGAATCAGAAGAGACCCCAAATTGCTAAGGAAATGTTGAAAAACAAAAATAAAACTGGCGGCATCACGTTACCTGATTTCAAGCTTTACTACAAAGCTGTGATCACCAAGACAGCATGGTACTAGCTTCCTTTATTTTAAAACTACAGGAGATAATACATATACCATACAAAACATATGTTAATCAACTGTGTATGGTATTGGTAAGGCTTCCAGTCAACAGAGGGGTAGTAGAAAAGTCAGGTTATACTCAGATTTTTTTCCGTGTTAGGGTCAGTGTCCCTAACTCTGCATGTTCGAAGGCCAACTGTATTTAGATCATTGAGACTGTAGGATAAAATAAGGGTGAGAGGAGTTTTTGGAAAGTTTCCTCCTGTTTTCCCAGAGGCATGGAGAGAATTATTCTGTACAAAGTGCCTTGGGCTCTTCGAAGGAGAGCTGCCATAACAATATAAATTTACAATTGTTTTGGACATAAATAGGAACAGGAATTCTAGTAGACTAGTAACTAATACAATTCTGAATTTTGAGGGTAAAATCCTGTACTCTAGGGGCACCTGGGTGGCTCAGTCAGTTAAGAGTCTGCCTTCAGCTCAGGTCATGATCCCAGAATAAAGCTTCACATCAGGCTCCCAGCATAGCAGGGAGTCTGCTCCCCGCCCCCCCTTCCCACTTGTGCTATCTGTCTCTCTGTCTCTCTCTCAAATAAATAAAATCTTTTTAAAAATTAATTAATTAATTAAGTCCTAGTTCTTCTTATGTCAGTTTTGGATGTTATAAATACAACCCAACTAAAAAATATTTCATTATAGCAATCTAGCAATCTTGTTTGCCATATATCTAACAGAGTGTAGAGCTTTTCTCTCCCTCAAAACAAAGATCTCATAACCAGTAATCACCAAAGTTAACAGGCCCTTGCTGTAATATTTAATTTATGGGGGGAAAAAAGAAAGAAAGACAATCCAAACTGCAGCCTTAGGCTGGCAGTCTGTGGCTCAGCTTCTCTGCATTTTAACCAGCCTAAAGTATTAAATATTTAGGCTCAAGGGATCTGTGTTAATTTAGACCCAGCTGTAATATTGGTTTAACAGTCAGGAAAAATAACTTTCCACCTCAGAAGCAAAATTAAAGCAACAATCATTAAACAGTATAGCTGAGTGTTGTAACTTTGAACCACGATTCAAATAAAGGTGTACATTTTCCCATTGTTTCAAATTGTCAATAATTAAAGTCATCATTTAATGTAGTTTATGTGGCAACGATTAAATAACCCAAGAATGGGAATGCCTAATAAACTGTATAAATGTATTTTATTGATACACAGTTTTTTACATAACTCTATGTGTACATATAAATACACCTCATTAATCCAGACACCACTAATTTATAGAGTGGATTAATACAGACACTGGGTATTTTTGAAACAGTTCAGACACAGAATTTCTGTTTGGATTAATGACGCAGCATTTAAATGAGTTGAGAGCTGAAAGGGAAAGAGGAAGAAGCTCATTGTCTTAAAGATTCTTTTAGGTTAGCTTTTTATAACTGGATTACTGTTTTGAAATTAAACTGTTAATTGCAGGTTATGTTGAAAGTCACTGAATGAAAAGTATTTCAGAAGCAGAAGAGCATAGCTGTTAGACTGAACCTACCAGGACTGAATTGTAGCTCTGCCACTCATGTAGCTGGGTAACCTATATTTAATGAAATACTGCTTTAATGAACCAAAGAGGGAAAGTACTAGCAAGTCAGGCTGCTCAAAAATCTTGACACATGATTACCATATACACAGACTTACCTAGACTCTGACTCAAGTAGACAATGATTCATTAAATAATAGAACTCAAAAGTATCCATGATACTCAGGTGTTGATTCCACAAATAATTTCCATCACTTGTTCAAAGCTATACTAAAACAAGGCTGCCTGTGGGGATAAAAAGGTAGGATTGGGGCCTACAAAGGCTTGAAGAACCGTGTAATTTTGGCAAGTCATTGGACATCTCTGAGTTCCATTGTCCTTCAGTAGTAAAATGGAGATAATACCAACTCCTTGTTAGAAGGATTCAATTAAACAAAATAATGCTTTGATAAATGGTAACTTTTATTGATAGGAAGGTAATGATATCAGCATAATTTTTAAAACAAACATTTGATCTAACTAAGAGAAGATATTTTAATAGTAATCATTTGAACACAACTAGGGTCTTGAAATTCAGATAATCAACTTTTTTTTAAGGTGAAAACAGCAGGATCTGTTGACCTATTCTAGGATTATTTACTGGTTGCCAAATAAGCTATATTATTCATAGTCTTTGCAGGTCCAAATTAAAAAAGTAAATGATTTGTTCCAAACCACCTAACTAGGTAACATCCCAATTGTATTAGTGAGGGTTCCCCAGAGAAACAGAACCAGTAGGAGATACATACATGTATACATTTGTTATAACATATTGATTCAAGTGATAATTGATCCTGAGATGTCCTACCATCTGCCCGCTGCAGGTTGGAGACCCAGGAAGGGTAGTGGTCTATTTCAAAATCCTGAGAGCCCAAGAGCCAGTGGTATATTCCGTCCAAGTCTGAAGGCCTGAGAACCAGAGGTGCCAAAAGCAAGAACAGATTCATGTCCCACCTCAAGGAGTCAGGCAGAGAGTGAATTTAACTTTCCTTTGCCTTTTTGTTATTTTTTTTAAACTTTATTTTATTTTTTCAGTGTTCCCAGACTCATTGTTTATGTACCACACCCAGTACTCCATGCAATATGCCCTCCTTAATACGCACCACCAGGCTCACTTATCTCCCTATCCCCCTCCCCTCCAAAACCCTCAGTTTGTTTCTCAGAGTCCACAGTCCCTTCATCTCCCCCTCTGCTTTCCCCCAATTTTCCTTTCCTTCTCCTAATGTCCTCTATGTTATTCCTTATGCTCCACAAGTAAGTGAAACCATATGATAATCAACTTTCTCTTCTTGACTTATTTCACTCAGCATATTCTCCAGTCCCATCCATGTTGACACAAAAGTTGGGTATTCATCCTTTCTGATGGAGGCACAATACTCCATTGTATATATGGACCATATCTTCTTTATCCATTCGTCTGTTGAAGGGCATCTTGACTCTTCCCACAGTTTGGCAATTGTGGCCATTGTTGCTATGAACATTGGGGTACAGATGGCCCTTCTTCTCACTACATCTGTAACTTTGGGGTAAATACCCAGTACTGCAATTGCAGGGTCATAGGGTAGCTCTCTTTTTATTTTCTTAAGGCATTTCCACACCGTTTTCCAAAGTGGCTGCACCAACTTGCATTCCCACCAATACTGTAAGAGGGTTCCCCTTTCTCCACATCCTCTCCAACACTTGTTGTTTACTGTCTTATTGATTTGGGCCATTCTAACTGGTGGAAGGTGATATCTCAAAGTGGTTTTGATTTGAATCTCCCTGATGGCTAATGATGATGAACATTTTTTCATGTGTCTTTAGCCACTTGTATGTCTTCTTTGGAGAAGTGTCTGTTCATGTCTTCTGCCCATTTTTTGACGTGATTATCTGTTTTCTGGGTGTTGAGTTTCAGGAGTTCTTTATAGATCTTGGATATCAGCCCTTTGTCTGTAGTGTCATTTGCAAATATCTTTTCCCATTCCGTGGGTTGCCTCTTTGTTTTGTGGACTGTTTCTTTTGCTGTGCAGAAGCTTTTGATCTTGATGAAGTCCCAAAAGTTCACTTTCACTTTTGTTTCCTTTGCCTTTGGAGACACGCCTTGAAAGAAGTTGCTGTGGCCAATGTCGAAGAGGTTACTGTCTATGTTCTCCTCTAGTATTTTGATAGATTTCTGCCTCACGTTGAAATCTTTTATCCATTTCAAGTTTATCTTTGTGTATGGTGTAAGAGAATGGTTAAGTTTCATTCTTCTATACATAGCTGTCCAATTTTCCCAGCACCATTTATTGAAGAGAATGTCCTTTTCCCATTGGATACTTTTTCCTGCTTTGTCAAAGATTATTTGACCCTAGAGTTGTGGGTCCATGTCTGGACTCTCTACTATGTTCCACTGGTCTATGTGTCTGTTTTTGTGCCAGTACCATGCTGTCCTGGTGATCACAGCTTTGTAGCAAAGCTTGAAATCAGGCAACATGATGCCCCCAGTTTTGTTTTTCTTTTTCAACATTTCCTTAGCAAATCGGTCCTCTCTATTGATGTGGGAAAAGCATCTGACAAAATACGGCATCCGTTCCTGATTAAAACTCTTCAGAGTATAGGAATAGAGGGAACATTCCTCAACTTCATAAAATCTATCCATGAAAAACCCACACTGAATATCATCTTCACTGGGGAAAGCTGACAGCCTTCCCTTTGAGATCAGGAACATGACATGGATGCCCACTCTCACCACTGTTGTTCAATGTAGTACTAGAAGTCCTAGCAACAGCAATCAGACAACAAAAGAAATAAAAGGTATTCAAATTGGCAAAGAAGAAGTCAAACTCTCTCTCTTCACAGATGATGTGATACTTTATATGGAAAACCCAAAGGACTCCACCCCCAAACTACTAGAACTCACACAGTAATTTAGTAATGTGGCAGGATGCAAAATCAATGCACAGAAATCAGTTGCTTTCTTATACACTAGCAATGAAAATATAGAAAGGGAAATTAGAGAATCGATTCCACTTACTATAGCACCAAGAACCATAAGATACCTGGGAATAAACCTCACCAAAGAGGTAAAGGATCTGTACACGAGGAACTACAGAATACTCATGAAAGAAATTGAAGACACAAAAAGATGGAAAAGCATTCCATGCTCATAGATAAGAAGAATAAACATTGTTAAAATGTCTATATTGCCCAGAACAATCTATACTTTCCTCTGCCTTTTTGTTCTATTCCCTTTTTGTTCTATTTCCTCACCAGATTGATACTCACACTGGGGACTGTAACCTGCTTTACTCAATCTGCTGATTCAAATGTTAATCTCTTCCAGCAACACCCTCACATATACCTAAAAATCTTGCTTATCCATCTATCTGGTCATCCCTTGGTGCAGTCAAGTTGACACATAAAACTAACCATCACACCAAGTGTCTTAATTCCCAAGAATCAAAAATTTGATATGGAATCCCCTAATTTCTCCTCCTTTTGGTTCCCTTTATTATTCCAATAGCAGAATTATATTTTCAAATGAAATCTTACTTACAATCACAGAAAAGTTGGAAGGGATCTTTTACTTCTATCAACCCTTTGAGATCTTCTGCCCTTGAGACATCTTTCTGAGGAACCCTCAGGCTCTGTGTAATACAGATTGAAAACCCTTCTGTTCCACATTAATGTAGTTTTACAGTCTATTTGAGAAAATAATTAAAGAATTGAATATTCTTATTCACATTTGAAAGTAATAAATCTATTTGGACATTATACTAAATTTAGCAAGGCTTCTTTTATTATTAATTATTGAAGGAATATCAGACACATGTATTCAACTTACTAAAAGGCTTGCTCTTCATGGAGCTTATATGATAAAATATGACAAAAATCTAACTAATTTAGAAATGAATATATATTTTTCCTGTGACTTTCCAGCACTCTAATACCTTTTATGCCATATTTTATTTCTCCTAAAAAATGCTGATTAGAATATTATAATATGAGAATATATGTATACAGTTATATAGATCTTGCTCTTATATATGTGTAAGACAGCAAGCAAGAAAGAAAATGACTACCTAGTACACTTAGGTTAGTGCTAAGTCTTTCACATTTCTTTTGTCACTTGATTCTCAAGTAACTTGAATATGCCTAGGCCTCAATCATGCATGGATAAGAATGAGGTTACATTAGTATTAATATTCAATCTTGTCCTGTATTTCACCTATTCAGCACAGAATTCCCAGTCCCGTTGATGTTGAGCATTATTTTTGTGCTTACCTCCTAGCCATATAGGTTATTTGCTGAACTGTGTGTTCAAGCATTTTGCCAATTGTTTAATTGGTTGTTTTCCTAGTATTGAGCTTTGAGAGTTCTTTATATAATCTAAATACAAGGCATTTAGCAGATTTGCAAATATTTTCTCTATCTGTGTCTTTTCCTTTTGATCTCTTAGCAGTGTCTTTGAAAAAGCAGAAATCTTTAATTTTGATGAAATCTAATTTATCATCATTTTGGTGTATTATCTAAAAAATCTATGCCTAACCGTCATTATGGATCATAATTTCATGCTTCTATGCATGCATTGTAATTTTTACTGGATGCAAGATATTATGATTTTTACCTTGTTGAGTGCTGAATATTTTTGTAGATATTTTTAGCTTTATTCTAGGATGCAGCAGAGTTACTTGCAAGCAGTTTGACCCTTTCAAATCTAGCTTTTAAGATTTTTTAGGAAGGACTGGAGCAGTGTTTGGTCCAAGGCTAATTATTCCCAAAACTGAAGGAAGGCCTTTGTGTACTCTACCCAGTGCCATACTAATTATGAAATTTTCCAGTCTGGCAGGTAGAAACTGGTACTATTCCTCGTCCTATGTAAGTGCAGGCACTATTACCTCAAATCCTTTCAGGAGGTTATTTTCTGGGCCTCAAGTAGTTTGCTCACTTGAAGACACTGATCAGAACCCTCCTAATTCCCAAGGGGCACCTTCTGCAGCTCTCCAGAGTTCTTTCTTTGTACAGACCTTTCCTGTCTAATATTCCACCTGGCAAATTCTAATAACCTTTTCCTGGACTCTCAGCGCTGTCTCCTCAACCCAGGGGTTCACTAGGTTCTACCTGGGTTTCCCTCCCTGCACTGCAACCTGGAAACATTCTCAAGGCCCTATTATGGGGGTAATCATATAACTCACTTTGTTCATTTGCTCACTCTCTGGGGTTACTGTGCTTTATTAGCTAATCTTCAGAGTCTTGAAAATTATTGTCTCAATATATTTTGTACATTTTTGTTGTAGTTTCATGACAGAGAGTAAACCTAGTCCCTGATATTATATCTTGGTCAAAAGTATAACTTCCTCCTGATTTTTAATTGGAAGTATGGTTCTTTAAATATGTCAGAGTAAGAAGATGGCCAAATACAAACACAAACTTCAATAAAGTGCCAATTTTGACAATCCAAGGACACTATGAAGACACAGAGAGAGAGGCAGGAGATAGCACATTATGAGTGGTTCTGAATCAAGAGAACACAAAGGTCTTTCCTTTTAAGCCATTGCATTCCACAGTACAAGCGCGTCACAACACGTTATATAAGGCTGACCTACCTTAAAATGCATGAATCAACCTTTATTTAGAATTAATTTTTGATCTTTTGACCTTTTATGAATTCTTAGCATCAAAATGTCAAAAGGCTTTGAAAGTTTAATCAAAATGATGTCATTCCTTCTAACGGTCAAATATGCACTGTTCCTTTTGATAGTAACTATGAATATTACAGCTAACCATTTTAACTCTCAGTAACTCTTTTATATTTCTTATAAAGGAGAAAGTGAGGAGACTAAAAAGTGATTTACACATTGACTAAATTACTACAACATCAAATCTAAACAAACATTGACCTGCAACACCTAAACCATCAATCAAATGATTTTGGAATTGATGGAAATCTGTCCAATTTTTTTTTTTTTGCCCTTCTTTTCTGCCTATACTCTTTGCTTTTACTCAGTTTTGTTCTAAACTTTGCCCTGCAAAGCTTGAGCAAGCAAAAAAACCCAAGAAAGGGGCATCTGCTGTTCACTACTAAGAGTTCTACCAGGAAGATGGCAACAGCAATAGGGTCTCGGTGAACTGGGGCAATGAAGCCCATAAGAGTTAAGATGACTCAAAGTAATTTATGTTCTAGTTGCCTAATGCAGTGACATCAGTTGGCAACATAAGAACTTGTAGAAAGTAAAGGGATTACCATATGATACAGAAATTAGCAAACCCAGAGAACTTCAGAACTCAAAGGTATTACTCAGACTGCAAGCTGAACAACCACAGCCAAATTTTACATGAATTATACTAATGGCAAAAGTAGGAGTTATTAGTGGCTTATCAAGTATCTGGCACTGTAATCACACCTTGAGATATATATCTCAATCAGTCCTCACACCAATTATGGAAGAGTTGTACTATTGTCCACATTTCACAGATGAGAAAACTGAGGCACTAGTTAACTAATTAACTGAGGCACTATTTGAATCCAGGCCTAATTCAAAAGACTTCTTCCTTATTTCTTACTTATGCATTTTTGAATATATAATTGATGCACATGGTACAGAATCTTACAGGGTAAAAAAATGTCATAAAATAAAATGTAAGTTTCTTTCCTATCTATTCCCCAGATGCACAGTTACCTTCCCAAGTAACAACCACTTCATTACTTTGTTTATGCTTCTATAGATGTTTTACCAACTATAATAGTATACATGTCCATTTTTCCTCTCAGTTGTGTTAGTAGTTGCCCTATATATTTGATGGCCTGTCATTAGGTTCATAGTAGTTTAGAATCATTATATCTTCTTAGAAAATAGACTCCTAGTCCACAGTCTCTCATGGTTCACCTCCCCCTTTGATTCCCCATCCCCCTTCATTTTTCCCTTCCTTCTCCTAATGTCCTCCATGCTATTCTTTATGTTCCACTAGTAAGTGAAACCATATGATAATTGACTTTCTTTGCTTGATTTGTTTCACTCAGCATAATCTCCTCCAGTCCCATCCATGTTGATGTGAAAGCTGGGTATTCATCATATCTGATGGCTGAGTAATATTCCATTGCACATGTGTACCACATCTTCTTTATCTATTTGTCTGCTGAAGGGCATCTCGGCTCTTTCCACAGTTTGGCTATTGTGGACATTGCTGCTATTTTTTCTTAAGTTCCTATAGGTTGACTGATTGATTCTTCTACTGGTCTGGTCTGACATTACTTATGTGGCTGCATTCAACTGGTGAAGAACCTGAGGATGAGCTTGGCTGTGAACCTGAGGATGAGGTGGGTTTGCTGAGCCAACATTTTCACAAGTTTCCACCTGGGCTCCATCAGCAAAGCATTACAAGAGGGCAAGCTTCAGGGGAAAGGGCCTCTGCTATATCATGTTTGCTGTTATTCCATTGGCCAGAAGCCATACAGTCAATTTCAGAGCCATCTGGGAGGGAAATATATGTAAGTGTCTGGATGTTGGAAGATTTGGTTCCTTCTTCTGGTTCCATGTATTCACATTTTTCCCACATGCAAGATGTACTCACTTCTTTCCAAGAACCCTAAAAATCTCATCCAATTACTGTGTAAGACTCAAAGTCAAGATCCTAGTTATTTGCATGAGGTCCTGATGCAAATGAGACTGCACTGGTGAAATTTCTCAAGTGTACCTCTTTGGGAGCATCTCCTCTTAAACAATGATTTCGTGAACTATATAGTTATTATTTTTGCACATATCATCCAACATACACTGGTGAGATAGGGACAGAACAACTTCAACCAGATACTTGGATTCCAAAAAGAGAGGAACAGAGGCACGTAGAAATCACTGATCCATAACAATTATGCTGTCCTGTCCAGGACATGTTGTTTGGCCCACAAGTCTAAGAACCGGGTATGTTCTGGGCACCCGGATGGCTCAGTTGCTAAGCATGAGACTCTTGATTTCTGCTCAGGTCATGGTCTCAGGGTACTGAGATTGAGTCCCATCTTGGGTTCCACGCTCAGCAAAGAGTCTGCTTGAAGATCCTCTCCCTCTCCCCTTCCCCACTCTCTCTCTTTCTCAAACAAATAAATGAATCTAGAAAAAAAAGAAAGAAAGAAAGAAAGAAGAAAGAAAGAAAGAAAGAAAGAAAGAAAGAAAGAAGAAAGAAAGAAAGAAAGAAAGAAAAAGAAAGAAAGAAAGAAAGAACGAACGAACAGGGTATTTTCTTAATAGAAACCAGTTCTGTCTATCAGTCATTTCCCAATCCTTTATTTTCCTCACCTCTGTCTTTAATTTTTAGCTATTTTAATATAACACGAATTTGACTGAATTTGATAGTGCTTCCTTTGAAGAATTTACTGTTGTTATATCTGTAGATATTCCTTCTGCCTCATCCTCTCCCTTCCCCCTTCTGAAATTTAAATCATGCAAATGTTAGATTTTCTGAGTCTCACACATCTCTTGCATTTTCATTTCTTCTTTAGAACTTGCGATTTCCACATGAACCAGGTTAACAATAATAGAGCTGGAGCAAGAACTGTCAAGTGAATTGGGAATGAGTAGAATGTCCTTCACTTGTTTCAAGTGAGTTTGTTGTTTCCTCAGACTATTTGGTCTTGGGATAAAAGGCTAGATTTACTCTTGGGTAACAGCTAATAATATTCTATGGCTGGAGATAGAGAGATTAGGCCAATATAAAAACAGAAGGCCCTTTACTGAAAAGCAGGATGGAAAAAAGGATGGGGGTAGAGTGCACAGGGTTAAGGTATAGGGCACAGAGAAGGTATAGTGCACAGAGGCTGGGTTAAGAAAAATACTAGTACTTCTCCTATCTTCAATCCAGCACTCTTAGGCCAGACAATTTTTTTCAGACATTCTAGTTCAGCACAGTATTTATTCATTTGGTTTTTATCACCACCCAATAGGAGAAGAAAGAATAGATGAATAAAGAAATAATGCATATGTGGCACATATTTTCTCTCACCCATTTTATCAGTTTTCAATAATTAAGGGCAGGAAAACTTTCCTAGGATTTTCCAACTCACAAATGCTTTAAAACACACACCCCAAGAATGTGCTGGACTTGCTGCACAGTCTCTTGCCCCCATGATGTATAATTTAAATGAGGACTTTAGTTGGTAAGGGAGCGGAGTGAGTGTGCTATAAGCCAGCTATTGATGCTTCCCAAATAGCCACTCTCTGCTTATTAAAAGATGATGAAGTGAACCAGTATCTTATAGGAGCCAGATTTGGTAGGAAAGTAAACTGATTCTCTCCTTCACTTGGATGGAAACAAAGGAGATCTCTTGCATTTACCCAAGAAATAAAACTTTCTTAACACCAAAGAGGATATTAAAATTCAAAGCTTTAAAACAAATAAAATAGATATTTGAGCATTGAACAAACAAAACAACCCTTGAAATCTGGTATAGCCAAAAAGGCACTGCACTTAGGCCCCAAAATCTACCCAGGTATGTCACTTACTAGTTTTGTGACCTTTGGCAAAATACATAATCACTTCAAGCCTCAAATTGTACAATCTTAAAAGAGAATGGGAGATGCATGCAAACTCTACTTCCATCACTATTTTGTTAGGAGGATAAAATGAGATAATGCACATGAAAGTACTTTGTAACACCTTGAGCACTGTGCTGATACAAGACATTATTTTTGTACCGATACCTATTATGAGAAAAATAAAAGATTAATTCAAGACTATGCTGCATGGTTATGAAAAACTCTGTTCTTAACAATATTCAGTTATTTTTAAGAATCCCATTGCCATAGGCATGAACATTTAATCAGTCACTGGAAGAAAAAAAAAACACCCCCAAAGAGCTTTGCCTAAGAAAAGCTGATACAACAGAGTCATACCATGCTTCCATTTAATCTCCCTTCAACATCCTCCCACCCTTCCTGGCTGCATACTTTGCATACTTATAGTTTTAGGACATTGTGTGTGTGTGTCTGTGTGTGTGTTTGTGTGTACACATATACATACACATTTACACACACATACATATGAATTGCAATGGTGCAACAGAAATAGATGCCATTATCACGGTTGGCAAAAATCTAGCTTCAGGGGCAGTATCTGCAGTCAAATGTGCAGCTAATCCAGTAAAGCTTTGTTTGTTCTGTTATGGAAAAGGCATGCTGAATCTGCATGTAAGTAAAGAACATTTTCTCCCTTAGGACATTATGACTTCTGCTGATACACCTCACTGGTTTTATCATTCCGATAGAATCTTTAAAACAGGAGAATATAGGAAATCATTGGTAGAAAGATAGATAACATGGAGTTACCATAAAAGAGACTTAACTTTGTAGCTATTTCACATTATTGCTAATGTAGGCATGAAACAGAGACACAGACTTTTTTGCTTACTTAGCAATGTCCTATTTTTCTTAGCTTTCTTAAAGACTCAATAAGGACACCTTTTTTACATCATCCTTCCAGATTCTAAAAATAGCAGGTAAAAGTAATGTGATAGGGATAATATAAAAATAGCTGCTATTTATTGAGTATCTACTCTGGATGAGGCAGTTTATACAAACTGTCTTATTACATTATTGGTCTTTGGGGTCATTACAGGTAGCTATAATTTTCATTTACAGATAGGGAAACTAAGTCTCAGAAAGGTTAAATATTTGACTACATAACACAACTAGTAAGTGGCAAAGTAGCAAAAATATTTTATGGAATGACTTTTCTCATTTGCTAGCAAAATCTGTTAACTTGGTTGTAGGGCATTTGGGAAATGGGAATGCTGCTTTTTAAAATTTTCTTGATAACTAATGAATAATCAGGGAATTTGTTATAACCACTGACACTGAGTATCTTCTTATGTCCACTTTTCTGCCTTTTTATGTAATGGATACAGCTATTTTAAAACCTTTTTGAAATAAAGACATGGGCTGAGGAGAGAGGCAAAAGGAGAAGGAGAAACAGGGAAAAAAGAAACCTGAACATAACTGATTTTCCTTTACTAACACAGAGCATCAAGTTGCTGTTTTGTACATAGATTCTAGTTGTAAATGAGTAAGATTCAAAATGATGAGGTGATTCTATTATGGAACACTATCAGGACTCTCACTTGCAAGAGAAATAAAACTCAAATCAAACCAGCTTGAAAAAAGGTGGAGGGAGGATTTATTTGGCTCCAGTAATTGGGAAATCTAAGGAAAGGGGCTAGCTTTTGGGTCATAGCCAGATCTGGAAGTTCAAATAATAACATTTTCCTTCTTTCTGCCCTCTTTGCTTTGCTTTCCTCAGTGATAACTTAATTCTTAGGCAGGTCTCTTCCATGCATCAGAGTAGGTGGCCACCAATAGTATACCCTCTAGCAGCATTCTAGAAAAAAAGGCCACACCCTTCTTTCCACAGTGTCTCTATCAGCCCACCAACTGGATGCTATCTTTATTAGAGTTATATACCCACAACTGGACCAATCTCCATGTCTAGGAGAATGTTCTGATTAACCAGCTCATGACATCTATCTACCACATGTGGGAAGAGAAGGACAATGGGTGACATCCTCATGCTCTTCTCCAAAAGAAGGAATATATAGGGGAAGAAAAAAGAAGTATCAGTTATTTTACTGAAATTACCTAAATATTTTCACTATTTCTTAATAGTGACATTTCTGAAATTTGCCTCCCTTTACTTCAAAGCAGACAATAGGAAAAATAAAAACATAGTTGAAGAGTAACTTCTGCTAACTACATTGAGATTAGTCAGACTTCTGACTACTCCTTCTGTTGTAGCTTCCTAGAGAAAATCAGTTGGATCTTTACTTCTATTAACACAGGGGAGAAAATCCTCTTCTTCCCTTGTCCCTTCTTCTTTGCTTGAATGAGCCACTAACTGATTGGAGCAGACAACCACTTTCTTATAGCTTAAAGCCTTTGGGTACCAGTAGTTTTCTCATCTGCTCAAAATGTGCAAGGGAAAGAATGACCCTAGAAACAAAGGAGTCATCAACATGCATAATAATTATATTTACAATACTGAAAACCTGGACAAAAGTTTTGACAAAGAAATGTAATGCTACTTCTGTGTCGGGAAACTTTAGTTGAGTGCAATATTGGAAATTTGGTACATTTCAGTGGTTTATGGGCACAAATATATTGGCAGTTTATAGGATACCATGAAATGTGTCCCTCTCATCAAAAACTGGAATTCTAAGATCACTCTCAAAAGAAAACAGAAATAAACAAAATCACCATAACAATACTAGTTCCTGGTATACCAGCATTGGCTGTCACATATTAAAAGATTTTTCTCTATGTAAAGGAAGAATATGTCAGAAAAGAACTAATCAGCCATGGAAGCAAAATTAGGAAGGAAAATCTTAGCATTATATCTTTAAGAAGTCTCTGGGTAATGGGTATCTTTGAATAGATAATCTGACCTATTGGATTCCCAATTGTTGAGATGATGTTCATACAGTAGAAAGACCATGGGCTTCAGAGTCAGATAAACCATTCATAATGCAAATATTTATTTAGCATCTACTGTGTTCCCAACACTTCTAGACACTTATGATGTGTCAACGAGAAAAAACACACAAAGATCCCTGCCCAATTTCACAGATAGGGCAATAAGCATAAACATAATTAAGTAAATCATACAGTATGTTAGAAACCCAGTATATGCTATGAAAAAGAAAACATAAGATAAGATATAAGGAATTGAGAGGAAGGAAAGGGTATCATATTAATTTGCATGGTCAGGGAGTCCTCCTTGAGAAGTGATATTTGAGCAATGAACTGAAGGTGATGAGGTAGTTTCCAAGCCGATATCTGGGGGGAACCATGTCAGGCAGAGGGAACAGCTAGAGCAATGGCCTGAAGAGAGACACATTCCTGACACATCTGAGGAATTCTAAGTGGACCAGGATGGCAGGAGTTAAGTGAACGCAAGGGAAAGAGAGATAAGGTCAAAGGAGACCACCGTAAGCCACAGTAAGGACAACTAGAGCAAGTGTGAGATGAGTGTGGCAGGGTCTGGGATGATAGCAATGAAGGTGGTAAGAAGTCATTCTTTGGAGGGATTCCTGCATTGTTCAGTTGGTTAAGCATCTGCTTTTAGCTCAGGTCATGATCCTAGGATGGAGCCCCATGCTAAGCTCCCTGCTCAGCGGGGAGTCTGCTTCTCCCTCTGCTCCCCCGCCCACCCACCCCTTGGTTGTGCTTGCTCTCTCTCAAATAAATAAATAAATAAATAAATAAATAAATAAATAAATATTTAAAAGAAAAGAAGTCATACTTTGAATGTATTCTGAAGGTGAAATAAATAAGTTTTCTTGAAAAATAGAGCGTGGAGTGTGAGAGAGATAGCTGTCAAGAAGCACTCCAAGGCTTTTGGCCTGAACAACTGAATTCAAACCCCATCTCCACCCCCTACTAGTTATGTCTCCTTTGGTCATTTACTTTACTTCTCAGTATCATCCTCTATAAAATGGGGCTCAAATGGTGTCTAGTGAACCGGATGATCATGAGACCATTAAGTGAGATACTGTTTGCAAAGCACCTCATAGATGGGAGACAGCAAACAAGTGGCCATTATAAGCCACTTCCCTTTAAATTTTTATTTTTATTTTTTAATTCCAGTGTAGTTAACATATACTGTTAGGTTTACAATATAGTGTAGCTGTATAATATAGTGTAGGTGTACAATATAGTGGTTTAACAATTCCATATATTACTCAGTCCTCATCAAGATAAGTGTACTCTTAATCCCCGTCAGATCTTCCCTCTTGTAGTCATTCATTTTCTATAGTTAGGAGTCTGGTTTTTTGGTTGGTCTCTTTTTATATCCCCTTTATTCATGTTTTGTTTCTTAAATCCACATATGAGTGAAATCATATGGTATTTGTCTTTCTTTGACTGGCTTATTTCACCTATCTTATACTCTCTAGATTCATCCATGTTGTTGCAAATGGCAAAATTTCATTCATTTTTTATGGCTGAGTAATACTCCCTTGTAAATACATACCACCTCTTCTTTATCCATTTATTTATTGATGAACATGTAAGTTGCCTTCATAATTAGCTATTGTAAGTCATACTGTGGTAAACATACGAGTGCATATATTCTTTCAAATTAGTGCTTTTGTATTCTTTGGGTAAATACCCAGTAGTATGATTACTGGATTGAAGGGTAGTTCTATTTTTTTTTTAATTTTATTTATTTATTTGTCAGAGAGAGAGTGGGAGAGAGAGTGAGCAAGCATAGGCAGAGGCAGAGGGAGAAGCAGGCTCCCCGCCAAGCAAGGAGCCCGATGTGGGACTCGATCCCAGGATGCCGGGACCATGACCCGAGCCGAAGGCAGCTGCTTAACCAACTGAGCCACCCAGGCGTCCCTATTTTTATTTTTTGAGGAACTCTCCATTATGTCTTCCACAGTGGCTGCACCAGTTTACATTCTCACCAACAGTGTATGAGGGTTCCTATTTTTGCACATCCTTGCCAATACTTGTTCTTATGTTCTAGCCATTCTGACAGGCTAGAGGTGATATCTCATTGTGGTTTTGGTTTGCATTTCCTTGATGATGAGTGATGTTGAGCATCTTTTCATGTGTCTGTTGGCCATCTGTGTGTCTTCTTTGGAGAAATATCTTTTCATGTCTTCTATTTTTAATTGGATTAGTTGTTTTTCAGGTGTTGAGTTGTGTAAGTTCTTTATATATCTCGGATACTAACCCTTGAACAAAATGTCATTTGCAAATATCTTCTCCCATTCAGTAGGTTATTGTTTATATTTGTTGGTTGTTTTCTTAGCTGTGCAGAAACTTTTTATTTTGATGTGGTCCCAATAGTTTATTTCTGCTTTTGTTTCCCTTGCTTCAGTAGATTTATCTAGAAAGATGTTACAGCCAATATCAGAGAAGTTACTGCCTGTGCTCTCTCCTACGATTTTTATGGCTTCAGGTCTCACATTTGGGTCCTTAATCCACTTTGAGTTTATTTTTGTGTATGGTGTAAGAAGTGGTCCAGTTTCCTTCTTATGCATGTAACTATCCAGTTTTCCCAATACTATTTGTTGAAGAGATTATCTTTTCCCATTGCATATTCTTGCCTCATTTGTCAAAGATTAACTAAGCCACTTCACTTTTATGATTCCCTCTTATCAAGCCGACCTCAAAATATGATTTACTGTGCTATCATTTTTACTTCCAGAGGAAGACTGCCCCACATGAAAATCCTCAAGAATCTAGTAATTTAGCCCCTAAGAATCTAGGAATCTAGCCTACTGCTCCAGCCAAAAACTCCCAAGAATCTAGTAATCTAGCCAACAATTGCATTGTTATTCCAGTTTCATGCTTGAGTCTTTCTGAGCCCTACTACTGTGAGTACAACCCTGAGATATCTATCAATTCTTAGAGGTTTACATTTGTACTATAGAGTATCCCCCCAAAGTCTGCCACTTCTGAAGCCCTTTGAGTGGACAATTAGTCACTTCTAGGCACATCCTGACTTTACTAAGTGTTTTTTTTTTTAATCAAATTACATAAATATTTAACATTAGGACTCACCTAAACATCTTGTAGAGTTTGGCAACTGCATTACTTTAATTCCAGTAAACTAGATTTAGAGACATTGATTGTGCTCTATAGTGTGAAAATCTGAGAAAGTCTGATTTTTTTTTCAAGGATTTTTTTTTAAGATTTTTTAAATTATTTATTTATTTGACAGGGAGAGATCACAAGCAGGCAGAGAGCCAGGCAGAGAGAGAGGGGGAAGCAGGCTCCCTGCTGAGCAGAGAGCCCCATGCGGGGCTCCAAGCCAGGACCCTGAGATCATGACCTGAGCTGAAGGCAGAGGCTTAACCCACTGAGCCACCCAGGTGCCCCATCAAGGACTTTTAACATATCAAAAGAGAACATTTTGGATTATGACTGTATTAAAATCCTAAAAAACATACTAGTTATTAAACACTTACAATGTAACAGGCACTGTATTTAACACTTTACATTGTGTAATCTCATTTAGCCCTCAACATAATCCTTCAAAGCACTTATTACTTTAGTTGGGCAGGTGAAGAACCTAGGATCATGGAGGGTCTAGACCCCAGTGCCTACACCTGGTTCATAAGCAGTGAAACACTTGTGAAGCCAGGTTTTCTCATTGGCCTTAGTGCACTTTTTTGTTGCTATTTCCGTATGTTAGCTTTTTTTGGTGGAGAGAACGTTGCTTCATTTTGTTTTGTTTTGCTTTGACTATTTTTCACTATCAAGCAATGATGGATCTTGTTTCCTTTAACTTTTTGTTTGCTCACTTGTGTTGTTTATTGATCTACTCTTTGCTCTCAACCAGACTTCCAGGCACTGGGGAGTGGGAAAGACACTGGAAATAGCAATTCCCAAGATATGCTCTGCAGAGCACTGGACTTACAAGTAACTATCCTAAAAATGGTTCCTTGGCCAAATAAAGTCTTATAGTAAAGATAATATCTTAAATCATGTTTAATCTAGTAGTTTCCAAAACCGTTTGACCACATATCCATTGGAAAATAAATTTAATACTCTGAGACTAGCTCTGTGGGGCAAAGTTTGAGAATAAGGCTGTGGGGTTTAGGAACAAAAAAGTCATTTGTCTGCCTTCGCAGGGGGCTCAGGAAAGAGAAGCTGAAGGTTTTCTCATGAAAATAAGGTTATTATAATAGTGAAGAAACAGAAAGAATTTCCATGTTATTTGATTCAAGCTGCTGAAAGTCTTTGCAATCCAAGGCAGAAAAGTGAGTAATGATGCCGTGGATGACAGATCAAGCATTAAATTTAGAATTTGAATTGAAAAGCTGCTTGTGTAGAATACAGGACAGCTTCAGGAATAGACCCTGAAATCCTGTCCACAGATTGGGCCTGCGGCACAGTGACAGAGCCCTGACGGAATGCTAGCCTTTGCCTCTTCAACTCTCACCCAAGTCCAGCCTATATACATTGTCCATAAGAATCATGTTTCATTTTCAGAAACATAAGAACCAAGAAATAAACAAAACAGGAAATGGTAGCAAGTCTCCCCTCATTGTTACACATTTTCAGGAAGAGCTTGAAATGATTTTTTAGAAAGGAAGCTGCCATCTTACACCACTTCTCACCAATCCTGACCAACAATGGAAGAAATTAGAACACTGGGTTGAGGGTGTCTGCCTGTGTTGCCACCCCCTAATTCCATCTCAGATCTGAGCCCTTGTGAACAGCAGGTGGTCACTGATCACTACAAACCAACTTCGCTCCTGATAGTCTTCATTATACCTAGTGTTGAAATTAAATTACTGAATTAATGATTTTATGAATTTAATTTAATATTAACTTAGTTATTTCTAGAAGGATATCTTGTGCTTTGAAAGGAATACCCACCATCATTTTTATTTAATGTTCAACTTACTAAACTGATATCCAATTACCAAAACTATGAAAATTAAATTTGTTAAACAGGTAAATGTTGATTAAAGTCTTAATTAAAATCTCTTAAATGATGTAAATAGTAGTTATACATTTACTATGACTACCTCTTTTGAGTAAATTCCAAAAACAACAAAATGTGTACAAATCCAATGAGTATAAAATTTGCTTTTTTACTTAAAACCAATTTTGTAAGAATTAAGACCTAGGTTTATTTTTTCTCAGTATTTCTCCATTATTTGTATTTTTCTAATTATTATTTATATACCTTCTTTTGCTATTACTTTTTTTTTTTAATCTAACCTACTTCTGTCTTCCTCTAATTAATGCTTCAAATTAGTTGAGGTTCCAAGATTTGGATAAACAACCAATTGATTTTTGGCAGAAGCTAAAGAATCTAATTGCTTCTCCAAAGTGAATTATATGTGAACCAGTAGTCATGTGTCTGAGCTTTTTAGTTTTGTGTTTTATATTTTAACTTGATTTTTTAGGTTACTACGACTTTTAATTTCATGCTTTCACCTAAATTTTTTGCAACCTGGCATCTTACTCCTTTTTATGGATTCTAAACTCTTGCATGGTCAATGCAACCCATCTCATTATAATTTATATCATCATGCTGTATAGACTTGGTCTGTTAGCATTATCAGAAACTCATATAGACTTTGTTATATCATATTATTAGAGACATTATTGAGGTCTCGTCTTCCAAAATATAAGGCATAGAATTTGCTCTATTATTGATTCCCATACATCTTGTTAGTTAATCCATTATCCTAGTACCCCCAATGTTTATTCTTTTCTACATGGTAATTATATAACACCCCCCCCCCTTCTGATACATGCAAAATCTCATTCTACCAGGTTGCTCAGTATACTCACCATAGAAATGCTTGGTCTTATGTCTATATTTCCCAAGAGTATTTGGCTTTTTCACTTCCTACTTACACAGAATAAAAGTGCATATCTAGATAGGCTGGGAAGATGGCAAAGTAAGAGGACCCTAACCTAACCAGACCTCGTCCCATGGATATTACTAGATACTACTCATATCAGTGTTAATAACCCAGAAAATGACCCCAAAACTGGCAGAACAAACTCCATAACTAAAGGTGGAAAAGAGGTCACATTGAAGAGGGTAGGAAGGGCAGAGACACAGTAGGGAGTAGGAGGAAGCTGGAGGCCTGGAGAAGGGCAAGAAACATACTATCACCCTGGAGAGTCTGCATGGGGAAGATGAATTCCCGTAACATTTGGCTTTGAAAATGAGATGGGTCAAATATAGTGAGTTCTTACAACCAGAGGGAAATAAAGTCTGGAATTTTAAAAATCTGTAGGCTCAGCTCCAGGAGAGCCCAGAGGGCAATAGAAAGCTGAGTCCTACCCCTAAAGAGACAGCACAAGAGGCAGCCCACAGAGATACATGACAGAGGCAGCAGTTTGAAAAACATTTGGGCCATATGGGAGGGAGAGCTTTTTACTCATCTCAGAGCATGGCCCAAGGAAGATTCTTCTAGGAGCAAGGCAGCTGGCAGGTGCCACCCCCGACCCAGCATAAATACACAGCCACCTTTGGGAACCAGTGAAGAGCCAACATTCTACCAAAGAGCCAAACAACTACCAAACTTGCTTATACCAAGCCACACCCCCACATACACCCAGCCCTGTCAGATGTGGCATTTCTGGTCATATTTGCCTCAGTCCCTGCACTGTGGATCCCCTCCCCCAGAAGACATGCATAAACCTTGCCAACAACACATCTACCCACACACACATTTTGTGGGGCCTTTGTCCTGGTGGCAGCAGTGGTGGCAGGCACTGCAGAAGCTGAGACAAATTTTGTTTAAACAACATGTGCTGCGTGGTCCTGATCCTGGAGGCAGTGGCAGCAGCAGGTCTCATTTCACAAGCAGACCAGTCCCTTGTTAAAACTAAACCCCACCCCAGCTGGGGACCAAACACTGCCCACAACAGGCAAAGAGAATCTCTGCGCACAACTGGACTGAAGAGAAAAGATGCCAGGCAAAACAGCAGGCACATGTAATATACTTAGGAGACACCCACTGAAGCATCAGGGCTCTGGGAACAGGGAACACTACACGGCATGGCACTATAAGACCTCTTCTTTTTGTTGTTGTTATTGTTGTTGTTGTTTGGGTTTTTTATTATTATGTTCAATTAGCCAGCATATTGTACATCATTAGTTTTTGAGGTAATGTTCAACGATTCATCAGTTGTGTATAACACCCAGTGCTCATGACCACATGCACCATCCTCAATATCCATCACCCATTTCTTCATAAGGCCATTGCTTTCAAGAGGAGGAGATTTAGGTGACTTTCCTAATACACTAATACACAGAAACAGATAAAAAAAGTTAAACAAAATGAGGAGACAGAGGAATATGTCCCAAATGAAAGAACAGGACAAAAATCACAGCAAGACACCTAAGCAAAATGGATAAAAGTAATGTGCCTGATAGAAAATTTGAAGTAATGATCATAGAGATACTCATTAGGCTTGAGAAAAGAAAGGAGGACATCAGTGATATAAAAAAATAAATAAAAATAATAATAAATTAAATAAATATAAATAAAAAAAGAATAAAGAATAAAATAAATTAATTAATTAAATAAATAAATTAATTAAATAATAAAAATATATAAATAAAAATATAAAATAAATAGTAAATATTTTTATTTATAAAAATTAAAATAAAAAAATAAAATGGAGACAAAATCCAACAAAAAGATATAACAATTGTAAATATTTGTGCACCCAACATGCAAGTGCTGAAATACATAAAGTAGCTAATCACAAACATAAAGCAAGTAATTGATAGTAATACAATACTAATAGGGGACTTAAACACCCCACTTACATCAATGGACAGATCATCCAAACAGGAAATTAACAAGGAAACAGTGGCTTTGAGAGATACACTGGACCAGCTGGATATAACAGATACATTGAGAACATTCCATCCTAAAATAGCAGAATACACATTCTGTTCAAGTGCACATGGAACATTCCCCAGAATAGATCACATATTAGGGCACAAAATAAGTCTCAACAAATTCAGAAAGATCAAAGTCATAACATGCATTTTTTTTGACCACACACTATGAAACTAGAAATCAACCACAAGAAAAAAACTGGAAAGACCACAGAAACATCTTTATTATTAGAAATAATACAGATTTGAGCAGAAATAAATGATATAGAAACTAAAAAAAAAAAAAAAAAAGAGATACTAGAACATCAATGAAGCCAGACCTGGCTCTTTCAAAAGATCAATAAAATTGATAAACCCCTACCCAGACTCTTTTTTTTATTTCAATTTTTTATTTAATTTCCAGTTAGTTAACATATTTTGTAAAACTGGTTTCAGGTATAGAATTTAGTGATTCATCACTTCCATATAATGCCCTCATCACAATTGCCCTCCCTAACACCCATCGCCCATTTAGCCCATCCCCTGCCACCTCCCTCCATCAATATTTAGTTTGTTCTCTACAGTTAAGTTTCTTATGGTTTGCTTTCCTCTCTTCTTTTTCTCCTGTCCCCATAAAACTCTACTCAGACTCAAAAAAAAAAAAAAAAAAAAAAAAGAGGACTCAAACAAAATAACAAATGAAAGAGGAGAAATAACAACTGACACCATAGAAATACAAACGATTTTCAGAGATTATTATGAGAAAATTTATATGCCAATAAACTGGACATCTTAGAAAAAATGGATAAATTTCCAGAAACATAACCTCCCAAAATGAATCAGGAAGAAAAAGAAAACTTGAACAGAATAATTACCAGTAATGAAATTGAATCAGTAATCATAAAACTCCCAAAAAACAGTCTAGAGGAATTCCAAACAGAACAGAGGAATTCCACCACACACTGAAGGGAGAGTTAATACCTATTCTGCTCAAACTATGCCAAAAAAAATTTTTAAAGGAAGGAAAGCTTCCAAATTCATTCTATGAGGCTAGCATTACCCTGATACCAAAACCAGATAAAGACACCACAGAAAAAGAGAACTATAGGCCAATATCTCTGATGAACATAGATGCAAAAATCCTCAACAAAATATTAGCAATCTGAGTCCAACAATACATTAAAAAAGTCATTCACTTCAATCCAGTGGGATTCATTCCAGGGATGCAAGGGTGGTTTAAGATTCATAAGTCAATCAATGTGATACATCATATCAATAAAAGAAAGGATAAAAGCCATATGATAATTTCAATAGATGCAGGAAAAAAATCTATCAAAGTATAAGATCCATTCATGATAAAAATCTTCAACAGAGTAGGTTTAGAAGGAATATACCTCAACATAATAAAGGATATATATGAAAAACTTATAATAAAGGCCATATAGAATATTATGCTCAGTGGGGAATAACTGAGAGCTTTTCCTGTAAGGTCAGGAACAAGACAAAGATGACCACTCTCCTCACTTTTATTCAACATAGTACTGGAAGTCCTAGCCTCAGCAATCAGACAACCAAAAGAATAAAATGTATCCAAATTGGTAAGGAGGAAGTAAAACCTTCACTATTTGCAGATGACATGATACTATATATAGAAAACTTGAAAGGTTCCACAAAAAAACTACTAGAATACATGAATTCAGCAGGATCACAGGGTATAAAATCAATATACAGAAATGCATTGCATTTCTATGCACTAATAATGAAGCAGCAGAAAGAGAAATTAAGAAAAAATCCCATTTATCATTGCACCAAAAATAATAAAATATTTAAGAATACACTTAAAAAAAGAGGTGAATGACCTATATTTTGAAAAGTGTAAAATGCTGATGAGAGAAATTGAAAATGATACAAAGAAATTGAAAGACAGTCCATGCTCTAGATTGAAAGAACGAATATTGTTAAAATGCCCATACCACCCAAAGCAACCTACAGATTTAATGCAATTCCTATCAAAATACCAACAGCATTTTTCATAGAACTAGAACAAACAATCCTAAAATTTGAATGGAACCACAAAAGACCCCAAATAACCAAAGAAATCTTGAAGAAGAAAAACAAAACTGGAGCCTTTAAGTTTAATTACAAATCTGTAGTAATCGAAACAGTATGGTACTGACATAAAAACAGATACATAGATTAATAGAATATAAAACCCAGAAATAAACCCACAATTATAATATAACACTTATGTGTTATAATACTGTCTGTACACTATACTGGAATTAAAAATGTTAAAAAAGCTCTTACTACAAAGAAGTGCATATCTATACTTTATAAAGCTAAATTTAATAGCACACCTATATACCCATAATTAGTATTCCTTGCCTTATTAAAATCAATAAAATAAAAACACACCACTATATTTTCCTTCTTTTTCTATTAGAGTTATCGTGTCCTTTATACTAACATTTTTGGAATTTCAAGGATATATTTTTTTTAAATATAGATTTCCTCTAATTCTGATCGAGTTGTTAAAACTTGGCCAAAAGAAGTTTCATTAAGTTGTCCCTTACTCTTTAGCATTACTCCCATCATCCTTGAAAAAAATGGCTTGCTTTCCACGAAGAATAAGATGTTCTTTGTTCATTTTGAATTTTGCTTTGTTTATGATAGAATCAGCTACTCTCCTAGGAACCCTGGTGTTTCTCTGTGGAAACAAGTGTAAGACCAGATCTAAGCACAGGAGTGTGTCACAGTATAGAAATGCACTGCTGCGGGGCGCCTGGGTGGCTCAGTGGGTTAAAGCCTCTGCCTTCGGCTCAGGTCATGGTCCCAGGGTCCTGGGATGGAGCCCCACATCGGGCTCTCTGCTCAGCAGGGAGCCTGTTTCCCTTCCTCTCTCTCTGCTTGCCTCTCTGCCTACTTGTGATCTCCGTCTGTCAAATAGATAAATTAAAAAAAAAAAATCTTAAAAAAAAAAGAAAGAAATGCACTGCTGCTCATTCCTTTTAGCCACATTTTATATGGTGCTAGAAATATATATATATATATATATATATATATGTTTTTAAGATATAAGTTTACTTTAGTTTTTACAATAAAACACCATAAATTGCTGCTCCCTTACATTTCTTAAAGAATGATTTCAAACCAGATTGACATACTCCATATTCTTAAACCCATGAGAAATTATTTTCCATCAGCCTATATTTCGCTGTAGTAAATGAGCCTTCTACCTGGGTCAGGCTCATGTGTCCTCCTTCATGGCTAGAACTGCTAAGGTCCCACAGTGCCAAGGCCCATCACTTGTCATCTAATTGCTTGCTATCCATAGCACCACGTGTGTTCATCAATTAAGTCTGAAGTTTCCAGTCATTGAATGATTTCTTCTACCTGCTGAACAATGAAAATGTCCTCATGGAAAAGTCAAGGATTTTCAGACATTTTGCTTTTAGCAGATTATATCTGGCAGATTATTACATTTGCATGTACATTTTCATGTTCCTCTGTAAATAAAAAGTCCTTATTAGTGAAATACCCTTTTAAGAATTAGACGGTTTCTCAAGTTACAAAGCTTTAGAGAGATACAATGGGAAGGACTCTTATCCAATACATCCAGATTTTTGAGCAGCATTTATGAAGGATCCCTGCTAGTAAACAAGAACAGGAATGTGGAACCACAGGCAATCCATTTGGTAAATATAGGTCCCAGAGGGCAGCAGCTATTCTCCTCTTAGCCCCTAGAGGACTTCTCTCCCCTTAACGGAACCCTTTTCCCTGCCGTATTAAGAGGCACTTAGTCCTTTGGCAAAACCTCTTTCCTTCTCTGAGGTGTCCTCTGCTGTTCCGTGTCATCCAAATGTTTCCTAGAACAAATAGCCTAGAGATAGTATAGTCATTAGCTTATTAAGCATGTATCATAACTTGAGTGCTATGATCACATATCTTCTCAGTTAATCCTAACAACAACCATTTGCCATACTATTGCTTTTATTCCATTTCCCAGATGAGATAACACAAGCTTCGAGCTGAATTAACCCAGCTTGGGCAGGACAGTATAAGGATTAGAACTCGCAGAACCACTCCTGAGTTTGTATTCTTATTCCTTATTCCTTCTCATCCTTGCTTATATCCCAATTTCACATTTAGAGAATGTCCCCCCCCACACAGATTTTATATTCCATTAGCCTAATCATCACCAATTCAATTTAGATACAATCCTAGCAACAGCCACCATTCCTTATTTTTAAATTGTAATTGACAGTAACCTAGAAACCATATGCTGTTTGCAAACTATGCCCATTAAGTTTATATAACGTCAAACATTCAACTTCTCCTGTTGTTCACCTGCAGCTTCCCTTCTGGCCTCTTATCATTGAAATCAATTACAACTTCATGTTCTTGCCTTTCACGTGTTGTCAAATCCATTCTCACACCACACGCTTAGGCTAATTGTGTGAATTCCGTTCCCCGGAGTTACTGGCTTTGAAAGGTTGCTGAGCTCTTCCACCTGGTCACCAGCACACACACAATCTTCCTAAGATGATACCTTGGCCTCATTTTGATTAACTCTTTTCTGCTACTCTAGGGGAATTTCTTCTCTCAGTTCCAATTTTCCTTTTCACCAGCAACTTCATAGTTGGCACCAAAGCTGATTTGTCCAGAGCATGTGAACAGAAAATTAGTGAAGTTGAAACTTAAAAAAAAATTATATGAATCAATGTCTTGGAATACAGATATTTCTTATGCACAAAAGGTAGGAAAGAAGTGCAAAGTTGCAGCAGAAACCAACATCCATATAATATATAATTTGTATTCTCTTGGACTGAGTCTCTCAACATTATAAAGACATCTCCATTGTATTGACGTTCAATGGACTTTCATAATGGATAGCATTAAGAGTCTTTTGTCTCTCACCTGTTTCTCTCCATTTTATTCCCTTATGCCTTCAATTCTCATATGTAACATAGTTCTGACTGTCAAAATTATGACTCTCAAAAAACAATAAAATATCAAATAATGTCTTCCAAGTAGCATAATGCAATTTGAATGGTACTTTTAAAACAGTTCCAGCATGTACAAGAGAATTCTAAATTGGGAAGAGACATAAAAGTCACCTAAAATAATCTCTTCATATTTCACATAAGAAATTTAGGTGTTTGCTTGTAGGAAACAGCTATTAACAAGAATATAGTCAACCAATTATAGTAGTTCTAAAGTCCCTGATCAAATTCAAAAGCAAATTTTAAACTTCTACATTGAGAAATAGTGGGAAAAGTGAAAATGTCAGCATCCACTCACTGCATTTCTGAAACAATACTGGCTCCATCTGGTGGTCGAAGTAATGATTTCCAGTTAATAGCATCAGTGTTTATGATTAATAAACAAACTATGCTTCCTTGAACTGTAAATGTCTGATTGCATCCAAGTAACTGAAGAATTTAACACATAAATGTAGTCTCAAGAGTCTTACCATTTGTACCTGTGATTAGCCTCTTCCAAAGAATATCATGATTAATACATTGTTGTTTAAATTGGAATTGAAAAAGAGGAAAAAATTCAGTATAGAAAAATTAAGGTACTTCTCCATCTATCCTTCAAGAGAAATGTGTGTTCAACTGAAAATATATCAATATATTTATCATTTTAAAATATCAATAAAAGCCATTACTTTTTTAATCAAGGTGATATAACTAGTAGCAATTTATTATTTAATATACATTGTCAATTAAGATGTAAAACACACATAAGTTATTTAGTGCTTCTAAAAAGCCATGGAAGGTTTATACTTTACTATCTTTTCTGTTCCTGTTCTTTGAACTAATAAATTAAAATGTAATAAGAAACTGCTCTAATCCAATAGGAAGGAGAAACTCTTTTTGTGTTTTGTGTAGGGGATATTGCCTAAGGTTCTGTAAAAACAGCCATTTCAAGCTAAATTTCTTGTATTTGTTTACATTCAAGAACGAGAAACCTCAATTTTCTTCAGGCTCTCAGAGTAGTTTCCGGCACCTTAACTGTTTATGAAACCCTGAGAATTAGTTACACAGGTGGGTTCAGTTTACGAAAATTTATCATTTGTGCACTTAACAAGCTTATAAGTTATACTTAAAACACATTTTTTAAAAGTTATGAACCATCGTTTTCACATTCCCAAACTAAATATTTTATAATAAACCTTTGCCATGTGCTAAGGTAAATATATGGTAAAGGTTATTAACCTTTGAGGATCGATTTTTCTAATGGCAAAGTACAAATCACTTCCCTTGGATGGTTGAGAAAACTACTGTATAAAATAAAAATTGTCTGAATCTTGATGCCTGTCTCTGAAAACCACCCATGCTGTCTCTCACAAGCTCTTCCTTCCCAGCTAGTGGAGGGATGCTTGGAACCATGGATGCACTGCCGGGGGAGTGGGACTACATGTTTTTCTCACTATCCCACAAGAAAAGAAACTTGGAAAGCAAAGAAAACAAAAGATGGGTACACTTTAGATAACGTTATAGCACCAAAGTCAAAATGTGGCTTTGTAGTGCCTCCGGTTTTCTATTTCTTGCCTCTCAGCCAGATTCCCCTTGTTTTCCTGCTCTCTGGAAATGAATATGGGTCCTTTAAATGGTTTCCTCTGAAAGTTGACCCCGAAGCTTTATGAGACGCTTCTGGAGAGAAGTTTCAGGAGAACAGGTTTTTCTTCTTGGTTCTGGAAGACTCACTCAGCAGGTTCCCGCTGCATATGTGGCTTCTCCAGCCCCAGGCGTAGGCTGTGCTCACAGCATCTCCAGTGGTCAGTTTCCATAGAACAAGGCAGTCAGTAGCACTTGCCAGCCAGCAGCTTCCGACACCCACTCTCCCCTCCCAGCCAGGGACTCTGCAGCTGAGTGCCTCACTCCTGTGGCACTTGTGGCATCTCTGCTGTCCAGCACCTAGAGTGCATGGTGGTCAGTGGCACCCAAAAGCCAGTTTCTTGCCCCAGTATTCCCCCATGTGGTTTTGCGGTTGGGTGCCCATTACGATGAGATAGGTCTTCCTGAACCTATCTGATAAAGAGGGAAACACAGTTCAAAGCAGAACCAAAAGATACAAAAAAAAAAAAAAAAAAAAAAAAGAGGTTGCTGATAACAGCATCTGATGACCTGGATCTGGTCTCTAGCTGCAACTCTCAGAGGTTTTCAGAAACTTGAGACAGTAAAATGCCTTTAGTTTGAGTTTGCTTCTGTCCCTTGCCAATATAGCCTGTTACTGCAAATGATTTGTTTACCTGAGGCCCCTAGGTCATAAAGGGCTAATTCACAGTTTTGCTAGGTTAAAATCCTGGAAAATTTGGGCAAGTATCTCTTAAGCACTGACTGTTTACATGGCAGTCTATGCTAGATATGCAGATAGGTTTCTCCCATGCACTGGCAAAAATAGTGACTACCAGATCCAGGCTTATATCCAACAGTTGAGTAAAACTGGCAGCAAGAGATCTCCTCTTTCCAAAAAATTCCAGAGAAGTTCTGAGGCTCGTACTCATTAGATGGATTTGTGTTTTCATACTAGAGAAAAAGCATTAGAAGGATCAAATCTGAAAAGTGTTTCAGTGATGGTCGATGTTATTATCAGAGCAGACATTTCTGCTCTTTGATGTTCAGTAACAAAGTTATACCGCTCTGGGTCAGACAATCTTACTTAGAATATTTGGAAAAACACTTGCCAAAATGGCCAAACACACTTTTTGATGCTGCAGGGTTTTGTTTTTTTAAAAAACCCTTTTCCTATTGTTTCTTGCTCTTTTACCAGTTGATAACGCTTAGGAATATTGAAACAGAAGTAAACTGTAAAAATTCACTTCTGCCTTGAGACAGATCAAAAATGTGCAAGTGTAGCTGATTAAAGGTTAGAGTCTTGGGCTCTGCTCTGTCTCCCTAACGGCACCATTAGCATGCTGCCTACACGGACATGTCTCACGTCACCTAATATGACTGATTAAAGGATACATTTTAGAATTTCACCACTGTCTTTGTTTTTATTTTTTATTTTCAAGACTGCTTGTCACCAGCCCCAGATCCGTGAGAGGTTTGTATAAAATACAAAAGCAAATTTTAAAAGAAATACAATGTGTGACACAGTGACAAAAGCCAGAAAATTGTGCGTTCCTACGGACATGCCACTCTTCCTTCAGGTCTCTGCTTTGTTGTTTTCAGCTGGGAGAGTGACAGGCTGAACGGTCTGGTGTTTGTCAGTGGATGTCACAACCATGATATTTAAACATAGGCCTTTTTGTAGTTCTTTTCTTCCATCCAAAGTCTTTTTGGAAATGTGCCAAATATACATTTACTCAAGTAAATACAAAAGGTCAAGTTTTCTCCTCTGCTTTCCCATTTAAAGCAAAATATTTTTTTTTAATTCATGGAAGTGTTAAGTTCATTATTTTTATTGTGCCGTAATATGTTGCTGGGTTACAATCCATTACTAATGTCAGTTTTTATCATCTAATCTGTTCTCTGGTGTTGAAATTTTCTCCTAGATGCCTCTTTCTATTTGTCAAACTTAATTTTTTTCCTTTATTTTCTTGTGAACTTAGAGTTCAAAACTCACCACCTTTTATAAGTTTTAGACTTCTTTTTCTTGGTTTTGCTATGAATGCTTTTGGAGAAGGAAACGTGTTTAGAGTAATGGTTACATGGCAATCAGATTAAATTAAAGCTATCTGTTATATAATCTTATTTTTAAAATGTATCACTTTACATAAGCCTATCAAAAGATAGATTCATATAAGCTTATTCTAGAATACTACTAATTTGTGGTACAGTATACTGTAAGCAGCAGATTGTCAGAAGTATAGCTTCTAAATGATCCAATAATAAAACAACATATTTTGGGTGTTGCTTATTGGTACTTTCTCTTAAGAGTTAACATTTGCTTTTTTTCTGAAATGAACATTAGGCATTACAAAACTAGAACCCATTTTTCAAATACTCTAAAATAAAATGACGTCACTCCAAAGTGAACAGAATAGATCTAACCTGTTCCCATTCTCTTCTCTCAACAAAAGGTCACTTTGTTGACTGACCAGGTATAGAGCTTTTGACAAGGACACTGAGATTTCCCTACTTTCTAGGGTATACAATTGACCCAATGAGTGCCTCACCTCAGAATGCACTAAAAGAAGGATTTAAGCAGTACTTTACTTGTTGGAACTTTTAAACATCTGGAAGTAGTTAAAAATGTAAATATCTAACAAAATTGAGTTATAGCTGGTCTACAATTATTTACACATTATTATTTAGATCATATTGATTTTTATCCAGATGTCTTCTACTGCCAAAAGGAATTGAAGATGTTCCCAATAATATATATGCTATTAAAATTATCAGGATAAAATATCACAATCCAAGATTGGAGATACTAAGATAGTCATAGCAGGAAAAAAAAAGGCCAAGAGCAGCTAGTATAAATTTTGCCAGCAAGGCAGAAAACAAAGCATAATATATTATATAATGATAATCCAACTAAAGGAAGTATAACCATTCAAAAGAGACAAACATTTCCAAGTACTAATCTCTAGATTGATTGTTTCAAAGTTTATGGAAGGAAAACTTAAATATATTACCATCTATAAAAGTTTTTTCAAAAATACCAGAAACCTATCACATGACTGGCTTTCACTTGTAACTATGGATGATAGCCAAGGAATAAATGTTAAGCTCTCTTCTTGTGAAAACATGTTTATGAAACACTAAAGTATACTTTTTGGGTAAATGATTTCAATTGATATGTAGGTCATACATAGAAAAGATCAAGGATAAAATGGCTTGTAGTTCAGTGGTTTCAAACTGTTCTGGGCCAAGCCCTAGAAATTCTGTGCTGGCACCTCCACTCTGAGCTAGTTGAGCTCCTAGAATTCCCTATTCTCACCTTATCCCCCATTTCAACAAAAACAGCTCCGCTTTTATGCATTTTAGGCTTCTGCATGAGATTGCATTTAAACACAGTTTTTACACTAAACAGGAATTATCAAAATGGTTATTTTAGACTATTCAGATTGGACTTCAGGTAGCCTTTATTCCTCCTGTTTTTTCAATATTACTTAGTAATACTTATGACAACCCTAGAAGGAAGTCATTATCATAGCCATTTTACTGAAAAGAGAAAACTAAGACTTAAAAAAAAGGTATTCATGAGTGAAGAGGCCAGTTTCCTAAAAGGCCAGGGAATTGGGATTTTTAAACTATCAAGGAATATAAGAGGAGTATGTCCTGGAAAAGGACAGTAATCCAGAAGCTATGGTCTTCCTCAAAGATTTATTTATTTTATTTTAGAGAGAGAGACACAGACAGAGAAGGAGCAGAGGGAAAGGAAGAGGGAGAGTATCTCAAGCAGACTTCCCGCTGAGCATAGAGCCCGATGCAGGGCTCCACAAAGGGCTCAATGCAGGCCTCCATCCCATGACCCTGAGATCATGCATGAGCAGACATCAAGAGTCAGTCCCTTAACTGACTGAGCCACCTAGGTGTCCCAGAAGCTGTGGTCATTTAAGGAAGGAGGAGAGTAAACCAGAGGTTGGTCAATTAAATAGCAGGAGTAAATAGTAGAATATAATGGGAAACTCAGTACTGGGATTTCTCAGAAAGAGAGAGGCCCAGGGGTCTGGAAGTAGCAATAAGAAAGAAGCAAGAAGGATATCTAGTATCCCTCCCAGACCCGGCACATGAAGTCTATGAAAGAAAACATGTCCTCAGGGGAGAACCAGGTGCCAGAACAAGAATAAGAGAACATTAAGAAAATAGCTTGGGGATACAGGTTTATGGTGATGACTACCCAAGAGTTCCAGAGGGCAAGGAGTATGTGTTTTAGGTATTAAGAGGAGGTAGTAGTTGAAGTTAGAAAAGAGACGTATAGAGCCATAGGAGCTTCTGGTGGCGGTTGACATAAACAGTGGGATATGGGCCGAGGTAAGATTTTTCTTGATGGTCCCATCAAAACTGTGAGTGTTTAAGAGCAGAAAAGAAGGGTCTGAAAGGACAGCCCAGATTATTAGGTCTTCCTCTTGACCCCTGCTGACAGAAGCATGGACTCTATAGAGGGAGAGGTTTGTATTGAGTACCTGGGTTCACCTCTAAATTCTGCAAATGGGGCCCAAAACCCACGAAGCGACAAGTTCATTCTGATTCTGTACCCACTCCAGTATGTAGGTTTTTCCCACATTGCCAAGCAGTTCTTCAATACCAGCAGGATGTCCTACAATTCAACTCAATTCTGACACTATCTACCTGGAGATAGCATCAAATCCGCCATGGTAAAGGGTTCAGTTTCACAAGATTACCCCCCATACCCCACTACAGACACGAACTGCAACTCCAGATTATCACCTGTGCTTCTGACCTACTGCTTATAGATTGGAGGTTCCAATGACCCTCTCTCCTTGGGTTCAATTAATTTACTACCGTGGCCCTAAAACTCAGAGAAACATTTTACTCACTAGATTAGCAGTTTATTATAAAAACTCAGAAACAGCCAGGTAGAACAGATGCAAAGGACAAGGTATGGGGAAAGGGTACAGATCTTGCATGCCCTGTCTAGGTGTGACATTATCCCCAAATCTCCACATGTTCACTAACTCAGAAGTTCTCTGAATCCTTTCCTTCTCATTTTCTATAGAGGCTTCATTACATAGGCACAATTGATTAAATCATTGACGATTCTCCATGATTTAACCTCTAGATCCCTCCCCTCTGGGAGATTAGGGAATGGGACTAAAGTTCCAACCTTCCAATCATATGGTTGGTTCCCTGGCAACCAGTCACCATCTTTAGGTTCTTTTTAAAAGTTACCTCATTAACATAAATTCAGTTATGGTTAAAAGGGGTTTGTTAGGAATGTCGAAACACCTTTACTGCTCTCACCACTTAAGAAATTCCAAGAGTTTTAGAATCTCTGTGCCAGAAATGAGTATGAAAACAAATAAATATTTCATATTGTAGATCACAATATTACATACCCCAAGTGTATGGGGCTTCCATTTGACCCTTTCTGCAGAGGTATGGAGGGATGGAGTTTCTGTAGATAAATGAGTGTTTTCTCTTAACAACTGCTAGTCCAAACTGTTTTTGAGCTTACAAGTTATAGATCCAGCTGGCAAGAGAGACCATGTCAACCATATTTTGCTACTCCCTGGAAGCAGATTCTGATTGGTCCAGTTTGAGTCTGAGTCTAATTGTCTGTGACCTGGGCCTGTATGATTATGTCATATAAAATAGGCTACCAACAGTACACCAGTGTGATGGGGGTGGGGGAACAGACAAGGGAGTTTTTGTGCACTGGGCAGACTCCACAACAGATGTCCACTAGGAGTATAATCAAAAATAGGATTTAAAAAGACTTTCAGATTATAGGACCACAATCTGTCAACACCAGGTGACAGAAATAGGTAATATTAAATGGCAAGATTTCCATATATGTTGCCCAGTGTACCCCCTGACTCCTATTTGATTAAGAGGTTTCTAGTTCTGAATGCTCAGGCTCTCTTCCTTTTACATTCTACAGGGAGGGATATTTTATTGCTAAAGAGCAATTTAGACTTTTGTGATACAGAAGTAGGAGAGGAGAGATTAGTGTGTGACATAGAGCTGCTGAAGGACTTTTTGAGGAAAGAAATACTTGGGTGTAACTGCATGGAGCAGAGGCAAAGTAGATGAGAAGGGGGGGAAATGGGATTTTAAAAAGCATTTATGTGCAGTGCTACATATTTCATTATGTTTAGTGACCAAAAGAAAATTATTGCAACCATTAGAAGAATACCTTTGACCAGTGAAGTGTGTTTTTGGACTCCTAACACTACACTCAGGCTAGACCACATGGATCATGGCTTCAGTGAATCTCAATGAGTAGGGAGGGAAATCGGAGCTCCTGTAAATGAGGGCATTGTGCAATAACTGGACACCTAAGCAGAGACATCTTGAACAGCTGGAGATATGGAATTAGAGTTCAAATGAGAGGTCAGTCCTGGAGTAATACTTTTGGAATTTATATAGAGTTAAAAGTGAACCTTGAGAATGAATTAGTTATGCACATACAGAGGGAAAAACAGACTGTGAGGGGCCAAGCCTCATTAAAAAAAAACTTAAAATTGCAAAGCACAGAAAAAGAAGACATAAAATGTAGAAATATTAAGAACCATGAAACTTATAATGAAAGAAGCCAGAAAAAAATATTCTAGGAACAAGGACGAAATCACAGAAGAGTTTTAAAGAACACAAGAGTTTACCTAGCTCAGTCTCCTGTACTAAAAAGCATCCATTTAAGCATCTTTGGAAGGTGTTCTTCTGGCATCAGGATTAAAATTTCCTGCTAGGGGAAGCCCATCTCAAAGGTAGCCATTCCATTGATGAACCATGCAAGATACAGGGTTATATCTTGCATACTCAGTGGGAACAATATTTTCCCCTAACAGAGAAAAATGATTCTTAAAGGGGACCCCCAAAATGTTTGCATGTGTGTGAGTGTGTGTGTGTGTGTGTATTTTTTTTTCCTGTGGTATTATAATTTCATTGTTGGGGGGTATGAGCAGTGATTAGAAAAAAATGTCTTCAAGGTCACCTTGATGAAAAATAGTTGAGAAACATGGTTTATATTAATTTGTGGTTAACAAATCCCAGTGGTTTAAAAGAACAAAATGGATATTGCTGTAAGTCCTTCTTGGAGAGCAGGGGATGTGATGCTAGTGGTTTCTGGGTGTCTGCTTGCACAGCTATTCTTGGACACAGGCTGACAAGGCTGTGTGGTTTTGTGGCTGGTCCCATTATGGAATATTTCTTTGATGGGGTGGAGAGAAACTGGGGAATCAAGGGCACTTACTATCTCACACTGGAAGTCATACCCATCTCTTCTGCTCATATTTCACTGGCCAGAATAAGATACAAGCACTGTCTAAATTTAAGGGGACCCTGAAATAAAGGGGAGGAGCTGAATATTTGTTAAGCACCACAATGTCTGCCATAGAGTTGCCATACAAACCTGAAATCTACCTCTCTATAAAGACCCCATAGAGGTCCTTGTTTTGCATCTTTGAACAACATATCATCAGCTTATTCCTCTTCTGCAAAAGAGAAAATTAATTCTCTCTAAATTCTTTTCACCATTTCTGCAATGAGAATATTATCAACACATTTATCAAACTGTCTTCCTCCTCAAGACTCTACATGTTGTCAATAGTCATATTTTTAGAGCTCTTAATGGGACCACAGTCCTTAGTGGGGTACATGAGGCTGTGGCCCCAGATCTAAGTATGAATTCCTCAATGCAGTCAAATGTTTTTTATTTCACCACATCATTCTGTGCACTGATGCTAAGCTTATGGTCAGTCAGAATCCGGAGCTACTTTTTACACAGCCTGAAGCAAAGCAAGAAACTGTATGTTTTATCAAAGATTAGAAGTTGATGGATAAAATTTATAAATGTATTATCTAAATAATGCACTTCTAATAATAGACATATTTATTTGTTTGATCTTTTGTGTAACAGAAGTTGAAAATAACAATAGCAAAGGCAATGGCTGTTCAAAGCCAGTTATAATTTATGATTTAAAATACCAGTTACATAAGCATTGACCTGGGTTTTTGTTGTTATGTTTTGTTTTATTTATTTATTTTTTTTAAAGATTTTATTCATTTATTTGACAGACAGAGATCACAAGCAGGCAGAGAGAGAGGAAGGGAAGCAGGCTCCCCGCCGAGCAGAGAGCCCGATGCGGGGCTCGATCCCAGGACCCTGGGCTCATGACCTGAGCTCGAAGGCAGAGGCTTCAACCCACTGAGCCACCCAGGCGCCCCTGTTATGTTTTGTTTTAAATAAAAATGCCTTCATGGCACTACCAAGGTTTGCCCCAACCACAATGGCTAATCAAGTACATAAAAATCAAGTGGCTGAGTTTTTCAGCAGCTTTTATTCTCAAGAAAGTGTCCCAAGTTTTCTCTTGATTTTAGTGACAATTATTTAGTGACAATTGTCCTTCCTGTCCCTTTTTGTACCTTTTCCCACATCAAAATTTAATCTTCTCATTCACTAGATTTACTAGATCAAAAAATACTTATGTGCAAGGCACTTTGCAACTATTAAGAATAAACTTTATGAACAAAACTTTCATCGTACAATAAAGTTTCTTATCTCCTTTCTGGCCTTCAAGGATGTTACATACTGAGAGAGAGACAGAGACAGACAGAGGGGATGGGGTGAGAAAGACAGGGAATGAATAACCCAGACAAGCATCAAAAGATTTGCAGAAGCAACTCATAGAATTTACATGGACTAGAATCACAGAAAAGAATTCATGAAAGGAGAGAGACTTTGGCTTTATTTAAAAGAAAGAATATTGTTTGGAAAAGTATGCTGATTCGGGCAAGGAATTCCACATTTTCCCACATTTGGGATATGTTATGAACAAAGGTAAAGTGGTAATGAGAAGTTGCATAACTCAGGGGACAATGTGTAGAGAAAGTCCACACCAAACCCAGAATTTGTGCTAAGAGAAACGACAAATTTAAAAAGATGTTTGGGTCACAGGTTATGATCTCAGGGACATGAGATCAAGCCCACCATTGGCTCCATGCTCAGCAAAGAGCCTGCTTGAGGTTCTCTGTCTCTGCACTCCACCTCCACTCTCATGCTCGCATTCTCTCTCTCTCTCTTTCTCTTTCTCTAAAATAAATAAATTTTTAAAAAAGATGTTTGAGTCATTTTATGCTAGCAAGACTTTGGAATTGATGTCAAAGAGCCACTAAAGACTTCTGTGGTGAGCAGTGACATGATCAAAGGCGATTTTTTATGACAAATATTATGACAGCAGTATCTAAGATGGATTGGGGTAGAAATACAATGACAACAGAATGAGGAATTAGAAACTGAATGCAATGATCCAGTGTTATATGAAAAGAGCCTGGACTGGGGACTGTAGGAGAGTAGTAGAAACAAAGATAAATATTTAGATACAGGAAAGATCATAAAGGGATGACTAAGTCACTTTATTAATTAACAGTAACATGGGAAAGAATAGAAAAGAGACTTCAAGTTAATATGGTTGCATAAGATGCTGAGTGAAGTACTCCCCTCCCTTTTAAACCACTAAGAAGTGCCCTAGAACTGTAAAATTAAATCCTTAGATGAGCTAAACTAAAAGGTCAGAGTGGTAATATGGAGGTGAATCTGAAGGCTTAACAAAAGAATTGGATGGACACTAATGCTTGCCCTAGGAAGGTCACTGGATGCTAGAATTGAACTTGTGATATGCAGCCAGCCTAGAATCAGAAAGGGCTGCCCTGTTGGTAAAACATATATAAGAAAACCTGCACACACCAGGCCCTAGGAAAGCACTAGACAAGAAAAGTGCTAGACTAGGAAAACAGGGAGAGAGCTTGCCAACTTCCCATAGCCATGGGTAGAAAATATTTATCTGTGGGAAATATAGAAAGCAGGCCTGAGACACATACAAGCATAGTCTGAATTAAAGCAAACCAGGCAAAATAGAAACCCTTTTCTGAGAAATTGGCTTAAAGACTATCTGGTACCAATGAAAATCCTTTAGTGTATTTCCATACACATTTGCATATACAAATCACTCTCTAGGTTTTCTCATCTAACCCTCGCAGAAACTGCCAAAGTGCTCACAGTGGAAAGGATCACTATGAGAGATAGCAGATGGAAAAAAAGAAACAATGAAAATTTATACCTGTGAAACAGAAGATAATAGATTTTTTAAAAAGGCAGAGTCAACAATAATTAGATAATCAAACTTAAGTAACTAGAAAAACAGCTAAAACTCCTACAGAAATATTTCTCATCTTTCTTACACCAGGAGAAAAGGCCTCAAAGCAAGAGAGCGGACAAAGAAAACTAAGAAAAGGGAGAGCCAAAGAGGCATAACCTCAAATTCTATACCTAAGTTCAGCTCAAGTCGGGGTGATCTCTGAACTACACATTCATGGAACAAACAGAAAGTAGCTTGCAACTAAGACTGAAGTGATATCTGCATTGTCAACCACTATAGGCACGAAAGTATGCAATTTGAGCTTAACCAAGTTAATTGCCTACTAAAACAAAAACTTCGACATACTTGAAGAAAAATAACAGAATCTAGAGTTTGCCCAATATAATATTCACAATCAATCATGATATTATATAAAATTATTCACCATATGAGAGAGTAGGACCCCTTTCCAAGGAAAAAAACAATCAAGAAATGTCAACTCAGGGATGACACAGAGGTTGGAATTATCAGGTAAGAACTGCAAAACAGCTATTATAATTTTGCTCAGTGGGGTAAAGGAATAATTCTCCTAAGTGAAGAGATAGGAAAATTACGCAGAAATTAGAAAGAGTAAAAAGATCTAAATGGAAATTTCAAAACCGAAAAACATAACATCTGAAATTTAAAATTTTCTTGAGGAATCTAATATCAGAATGGAGAAACCAGAGGAAAGAGTCACAGAATATGAAGATAGATCAATAAGAATCACTCAATCAAGAAGGAGGAGGAAGAGAAGGAAGACGAGTAGAAAGAAGAGGAGGAGGAGGTGGTGGAGGAGGAGAAAAGAAAAGAAGGAAGAGGAGGAGAAGGAGAAAAGAGAAAGGAAAATATATAGATATCAAGATTATACTAAGCAAGAACAGAGCTTTCGGGATCTGTGAGACCATTCCAAAGGTCTACATATGGGTAGTTAGAGGCCCAGATGGAGAAGAGAGAGAGAATGGAGCCTAGAAAAAACACTGTTGAAATAATACCTCAAAGCATTGAAAGAAAATGGTGAAATCCATAAATTTACATATTTATGCAGTTCAGAAAAATCCGAACAGAATCAGAAAAAGATAATGTCTAAGCACGTCAGGGTGAGACTACTAAAAACTAAAGATAACAAGAAAATACTGAAAATTGTCAGAGAAAAATGACACATTACATATAGAAAATTATTGATTCAAATGGCCACTACACTTCTCAACAGAAGCCCCAGAGACTAGAAAACAGTAAACAATATCCTTAGTGCATGGAAAGAAAATAAACTGATGATCCAGCATTCTCAATCCACAAAAAATATTCATCAAGAACGAAAGTAGGGACATCTGGTGCCTCTGTATGTCTCTGACTCTTGATTTCAGCTCAGGTCATGCTCTCAGGGTTGCGAGCCTGAGCCCCACATTCAGGCTCCTCATTCGGCAAGGAGTCTGCTTGGGATTCTCTCTTTCTCTCCCTCTGCCCCTCCCGCCCTCCTCTCTCTCAAATAAATAAACAAATCTCTAAAAAAAAAAAATGACGGTAAAACAAAGACATATTCAGATCTTATAGTTGATTTTTTTTTTAAGTAGGCTCCACCCCCAGTATGGAGCCCAAAACAGGCTTGAACTTACAACCCTGAGATCAAGATCTGAGCTGAGATCAAGAATCTGACACCTCACTGACTGTCTACCACTAGAGGCAATCAAGGGAATTGATTGCCTCTAGAGCTGTACTATAAGAAATAGTAAAAGACATCCATCAGGCTGAAGAGAAATAATGCCAAAGAGAAATTCAGACATAAACTTCACGACAAAAAATGCTATTTAATATAAAGAGGAACATTTTATAATAAAAAAATATTCCATTCATCAGGAAAACATAGCAATCACAAATGTGTATCACCTAATAACAGAGCCTCAAAAATATATGAAGCAAAAACTGATAGAGTAATAAGGGAGAATGTTATACTCCTATCTGAACAACTTATAGAAACCTGACTAAAAAATTACAAAGATACAGACTTTGGGGAGATGGAGAGGAGAAGGGAGTTGAGGGAAATTGGAAGGGGAGGTGAACCATGAGAGACTATGGACTCTGAAAAACAATCTGAGGGTTTTGAAGGGGCGGGGGGTGGGAGGTTAGGGGAACCAGGTGGTGGGTATTAGGGAGGGCACGTATTGCATGGAACACTGGGTGTGGTGCAAAAACAATGAATACTGTTACGCTGAAAATTAAAAAAATAAAAAATAAAAAATAAAATAAAATTTAAAAAAGATATAGACTTTATAAAACACTGCCACATTGATCTAATTGATATTTATACATCATTATATTTAGAAAAATCTCTTCATGAATAACACAGAACAGTATATACTTTATGATTACATTTATATAAAATGCAAATAAATCTGTAGTGATAAAACCAAAGCAGAGGATGTTTGGGGCTGAAGATAGAGGGAGGAGTGGAATGCAAAAAAGCATAAGAAATCTTTTAGAGGTGATGAATTGCTCTACCAATTTTTGATGGTTTCATGAATGTTTACAACTGTCAAAACTCATTGAGCCATGTGTTGAATGAATGTAGTTTATGGTACATAGAATATTCTTCAATAAAACTGATAAGAAAAATAAAAAGTTGAATACCTTTATTTTAAAAAAGGATAAATAGTATGATCCCATTTCTCTAACATTTTAAAATTTATCTTTCTATTGCTTTACGCATGGAGAGATTTCCTGTGTGATACTCCTCAAATGTTTATGACGGTGAGTTGAGGGAGGTGGAAGTATGGGAGTGAGATTTTTTTTTTTTTTTTTTAAGATTTATTTATTTATTTATTTGTCAGAGAGAGAGAGAGAGGAGCGAGAGTGACAGGCAAAGGGAGAAGCAGGACCCCTGCTGAGCAAGGAGCCCGATGTGGGACTCGATCCCAGGGCGCTGGGATCATGACCTGAGCCGAAGGCAGCTGCTTAACCAACTGAGCCACCCAGGCGTCCCGGGAGTGAGATTTTTAAAAATCTTTTTATATTGCTTACATTTCTTCTTATAATGACCATATGTCATTCTTAAAAAACCAACAAATTAATTTTTTTAAGATTTTATTTATTTATTTGACAGAGATCACAAGGAGGCAGACAGGCAGGCAGAGAGAGAGAGAGAGAGAGAGGAGGAAGCAGGCTCTCCACTGAGCAGAGAGCCCGATGTGGGGCTCGATTCCAGGACCCTGGGATCATGACCTAAGCCGAAGGCAGAGGCTTTAACCCACTGAGCCACCCAGGCACCCCAACAAATTAATTTTTGAAAGTGAATTGTTAATGAGGAAATTAAAACATCATGATGGAACATTTCTTGTAAAACATTGATAGCATGGGGTGCCTGGGTGGCTCAACCAATTGAGTGTCTGCTTTCAGCTAGTCATGATCCTGGGGTCATGGGATGGGTGGGCTCCTGGCTCCCCCAGGAGTCTGCTTGTCCCTCTCCTTCTGCCTCTCCCCACCCCCTCAAACCCTGCCTCATATCCTCACTCACTCATGGGCACTCTCCCTCAAATAAATAAAATATGTTTTGAAATTAAAAAATAAAACACTAACAAAATAGAAAGAAAAATGATGACATTATTATGGGGGCACATTAGAAAAGGGGAAGAGTTTTCATAAAAGGGAAGAATCTGTAAATACGTAAAACAGAGTGATGAGGAACCCTGTGCCTTTCCCCTTCACAAATTCCCTGACTTTTGTTATCCTGATTAGAAACTAACCGACCTGTGAAATAAATTCATGCCAACATACAAATAGGTACAAAAGTTTTCCATTAGCCCATGTCAAATTTTCTCTTAGCTGAAGCCAAGGAAATCCAATGCCTCCTTCCAGAGAAAGGGCAGTAATGTCGCAAAGTAGATAATCTGAGGATACAGAATATGGTATGACAAGAGTATTCAAAAGATAATTTTAATAAACAAATGAATAGATGAATGAAGACAGGATAACTCTCCAGCATAATTTACACTCCAGTGGTTGCATGTGTTACCACAGCATACGTAAGGCCCACCTTTCAAGCTCTTTAAATTTGTGATGATACAAGATCACTTTCTCAAATAATAGACAGGTCATTTATAAAGCATCTCATTATACTGCAGATGAAATTTTATACTTCAGTGCATATCAGGATAGCTGTGTCTATACTAAGGAACATACAACTCTATACCCATCAAGTTAGAGATTCTAGTCTCTCAGTTCCTGAAACTGAATTATAATATCCAACAGTAGTAACAAGGCTTCCATGAAATACATTATACACCAGGGGTAGTTTGCCTTTCGAAGTATCGTAATCAACCCCTCTTCAGGTTTTATTATTTTATATATAAGCAAAAATATAAATCGATGATAGGAAACATAAAGCCTGATATCCACGAAATGATAAAAAGTTCAATGAAAAATTTGAATACTATATTTATAATGTAATAAATGTCACTCAGAAATGTAAGTAAATGGTGTTTTTTTAATTTAATTTTTTCAGTGTTCCAAGATTCATTGTTTATGCACCACACCCAGTGCTCCACATAATATGTGCCCTCCTTAATACCCACCACCAGGCTCACCTATCCCCCCACCCCCTCCCTTCCAAAACCCTCAGTTTGCTTCTCAGAGTACACAGGCCCTCATGCTTTATCTCCCCCTCCAACTTCCCCCAATTCAATTTTCCTCTCCTTCTCCTAATGTCTTCCATGTCATTCTTTATGCTCCACGAGTAAGTGAAACTGTGTGATAATTGACTTTCTCTGCTTGACTTATTTCACTCAGCATAATCTCCTCTAATCCCATCCCTGTTGATACAAAAATTGGGTATTCATCCTTTCTGATGGAGGCATAATACTCCATTGTATATATGGACCATATCTTCTTTATCCATTCGTCTGTTGAAGGGCATCTTGACTCTTTCCACAGTTTGGTGATTGTGGCCATTGGTGCTATGAACATTGGGGTACAGATGGCCCTTCTTCTCACTACATCTGTATCTTTGGGGTAAATAGCCAGTAGTGAAATTGCAGGGTCATAGGTAGCTCTATTTTTAATTTCTTGAGGGATCTCCACACTGTTTTCCAAAGTGGCTGCACCAACTTGCATTCCCATCAACAGTGTAAGAGGGTTCCTCTTTTTCCACATCCTCTCCAACACTTGTTGTTTACTGTCTTGTTGATTTGGGCCATTCTAACTGGTGGAAGGTGATATCTCAAAGTGGTTTTGATTTGAATCTCCCTGATGGCTAATAATGATGAACATTTTTTCATGTGTCTTTAGCCACTTGTATGTCTTCTTTGGAGAAGTGTCTGTTCATGTCTTCCGCCCATTTTTTTGACGTGATTATCTGTTTTTTGGTTGTTGAGCTACAGGAGTTCTTTATAGATCTTGGATATCAGCCCTTTGTCTGTAGTGTCATTTGTGAGTATCTTCTCCCATTCTGTGGGTTGCCTCTTTGTTTTGTGGACTGTTTCCTTTGCTGTGCAGAAGTTTTGATCTTGATGAAGTCCCAAAAGTTCATTTTCACTTTTGTTTCCTTTGCCTTTGGAGACACGTCCTGAAAGAAGTTGCTGTGGCCAATGTCGAAGAGGTTATTGCCTAGCTTGTCTAGGATTTTGATAGATTCCTGTCTCACATTGAGGTCTTTTATCCATTTTGAGTTTATCTTTGTGTATGGTGTAAGAGAATTATCAAGTTTCATTCTTCTATACATAGCTGTCCAAATTTCCCAGCACCATTTATTGAGGAGACTGTCTTTTTTCCACCGGATATTTTTTCCTCCTTGTTGAAGATTATTTGACCATAAGAAAGCAACTGATTTCTGTGCATTGATTTTGTATCCTGCCACATTACTGAATTACTGTGTGAGTTCTAGTAGTTTGGGGGTGGAGTCCTTTGGGTTTTCCATATAAAGTATCACGTCATCTGTGAAGAGAGAGAGTTTGACTTCTTTGCCAATTTGAATACCTTTTATTTCTTTTTGTTGTCTGATTGCTGTTGCTAGGACTTCTAGTACTACATTGAACAACAGTGGTGAGAGTGGGCATCCTTGTCATGTTCCTGATCTCAAAGGGAAGGCTGTCAGCTTTTCCCCAGTGAAGATGATATTCGGTGTGGGTTTTTCATGGATAGATTTTATGAAGTTGAGAAATGTTCCCTCTATTCCTATACTCTGAAGAGTTTAATCAGGAATGGATGCTGTATCTTTTCAAATGCTTTTTCTGCATCAATTGAGAGGACCATGTGGTTCTTCTCTCTTCTCTTACTGATTTATTCTATCAGATCCATTAATTTGCAAATTTTGAACCACTATTGCATCCCAGGGATAAATTCCACTTGGTCATGGTGGATAATCTTTTCAATGTACTGTTGGATCTCAAGATTCTTGAGAATCTTGGCATCCATATTCATTAGGTATATTGGTCTGAAATTCTCCTTTTTTGATGGGGTCTTTGCTTGGTTTGGGGATCAGGGTAATGCTGGCTTCATAGAAAGAGTCTGGAAGTTTTCCTGTGTTTCTATTTTTTGAAACAGCTTCAGGAGAATAGGTATTATTTCTTCTTTGAATGTTAGGTAGATTTCCCCAGGGAATCTGTCAGGTCCTGGGCTCTTATTTTTGGGGATGTTTTTGATCACTGCCTCAATCTTCTTACTAGATATTGGTCTATTCAGGTTGTCAAGTTCTTCCTGTTTCAGTCTTGGAAGTTCATGGGTTTCCAGGAATGCATCCATTTCTTCTAGGTTGCTTAACTCATTGGCACATAACTGTTGATAATAATTTCTGATGACTGTTTCTATTTCCTTGATGTTAGTCATGATCTCTCCCTTTGCATTCATAATTTTATTAATTTGGGTCCTCTCTCTCTTCTTTTGGATTAGTTTGGCCAATGGTTTATCGATCTTAATTCTTTCACAGAACCAGCTTCTAGGTTCATTGATGTGCTCTACTGTATCTCTAGTTTCTAACTCATTGATCCCCACTCTAATCTTAATTATTTCCCTTCTTGTGCATGGGGATGGCTTAATTTGTTGTTGACTTTCCAGTTCTTTAAGATGTAAAGGGAGTTGGTGTATTTGGGATTTTTCAATTTTTTTGAGTGAGGCCTGGATGGCTATGTATTTCCCCCTTAGGACTGCCTTTGCCACATCCCATAGGTTTTGGACTGATGTGTCTTCATTCTCATTGCTTTCCATGAATTGTTTGTTCTTTGATTTCCTGGTTGGTCCAAACATTCTTGAGCAGGATGGTCTTTACCTTCCAAGAGTTTGTATTCCTTCCAATTTTTTTCTTGTGATTGACTTCCAGTTTCAAAGCACTGTGGTCTGAGAATATGCAAGGAATAATCTCAATCTTTTAATATCAGTTGAGACCTAATTTGTGACCCAGTATGTGGTCTGTTCTGGAGAAAGTTCCATTTGTGCTTGAGAAGAATGAGTATTCCGTTGTTTTAGGGTGGAATGTTCTGTATATATCTATGAGGTCCATCTGGTCTAATGTGTCATTCAAAGCTCTTGTTTCTCTGTTGATTTTCTGGTTAGATGATCTATTACTGAGAGTGGCATGTTAAGATCTCCTATAATTAATGTATTCATGTCAATATGACTCTTTATTTTGATTAACAGTTGGCTTATGTAGTTGGCTGCTCCCATGTTAGGGGCATAGGTATTTACAATGGTTAGATCCTCTTGTTAGAAAGACCCTTTAAAGAATGATGTAGTGTCCTTCTGTATCTCTGACTGCATTCTTTAGCTTAAAATCTAATTCATCTGATATGAGAATCACAACCCCAGCTTTCTTTTGACGCCAATTGGCATGAAAGATGGTTCTCCATGCCTTCACTTTCAGTCTGGATGTATCTTTAGGTTCTAAATGTGTCTCTTGTGGACAGTACATGGACAGATCCTGTTGTTTTGTCCAGTCTGCAACCCTGTGCCATTTTACGGGAGCATTTAGGTCATTCACGTTGAGTGACTATTGAAAGATAAGTTTTTATTGACATCATGTTGCCTGTGAAGTCCTTGTTTCTATAGATTGTCTCCGTAAATTTCTGTTCTATGTCACTCTTGGGTTCTTTCTTCTTTTATAGAACCCCCCTTAATATTTCTCGTAGTGCCAACTTGGTGGCCACATAATCTTTTAAACCTTGTCGGTCTTGAAAGCTCTTTATCTCTCCATCCATTTTTGAATGCCAGCCTTGCTGGATAAAATATTCTTGGCTGCATGTTCTTCTCATTTAGTGCCCTGAAATGTCTTGTCAGCCCTCTCTAGCTTGCCAGGTTTCTGTGGATAGGTCTGACATTATTCTGATGGTCCTTCCTCTGTACATAAGGAATCTCTTCTCCCAGCTCCCCTTCAGACCTCCTGTCTGAAATTATGATTCTTGAATTTCAAAATTAAGTGTCTGGAAGTCTTTCTAGACCCAATAATCCTGTGGGGTGTCCTTTCTGTCTCTAGGACATGAACACTTGTCCCATTCCCCAGATTAGTGAAATTTTCATCCAGGGTTTGTTCAACTATATCTTCTAGTCTTCTTTCTTCATCCCCTCAGGGCTCCCAATAATTCTGACATTGGAACATTTCATGGTGTCATTTATTTCCCTAATTCTGTTTTCATGGCTTCTAAGCTATTTGTTCCAGGCCTCCTCCTGATCCTTCTTTTCTATCAGTTTGTCTTCTAGATCACTAATTTGATCTTCTGCCTCGGTTACCCTAGCTGTTATCACTGGATAGCATTTTTTAGTACTGCCAGATGAACCTTCACTTCTGCCCTTAGAGATTCTATGTTGCCACTAATGGTCTTCTCCAATTGTAGCCAACAATGGATAATTGTTACCCTGAATTCCCTTTCTGACATATTGTTTATGCCCATATTCAATAGTTCTGTGGCAGAGGGCATAGTCTCTGAATTTTTCCTTTGATGGGCATTCCTCCTCCCAGTCATTTTGGTGAGAGGTGGTTGAGGGAATGTATAGCTGAATATATCAACCACAATCCAGGCAAGGTGCACCTTCTCCACTGATGTTCTTCTGCCCTCGTAGAAATGCAGAAGTGTATAATCTTACATCTCAGGCTGATTTCATGGGTGTTCAGAGTGTTCTGGTAGATATTTAGCTCACTTCAGGGGACCGGTTCAAACAAGGTCTACTTCTCCGCCATCTTCCCCCTCCCTCCAATAAATGGTGTTTTTTAACTGCATTTTTTCTAGTTTTATCTAGGAATTGGTAAATCTTAAAAGTCCCATAGGTATGTATTTTTGTGCTTTTTCAAAATAATCTATTTTTGTGACATTATTTTTGGCCTAAACTTGAAACAGTTGGTGCTGTTGCCATTAGCAACAAAGAGAAGACATAACTCAAGCAGTATCCATAAGACAAATCTGACAAAATGATGGGTCACACTCATGACCCAGAAATCCTCATTTAAGGTTTAAGGCTATGAATAACATACCAATTTTAAGCCATAGCATAGCTGCTCTAGGCATCTAATAGTAAAGTCTCATAGGAAATAGATAGGTATCTATCTCTAAATGGAAAGAAAAATAGTATAGTTTTGAGTTGTCATAATATAAAGAGATCTTTGGTTGCATAACTAAGAAGTTAAAAAAAAAATCCCCAAAACCTTGGATCCCACTCCTAGCAATTCTGATTTAATCGTTATGAGATGTGTCTGAGCATTAGGATTTCTCAAGACTTTTATATTATTTTAATATGCAGCCAAGTATGAAATCTCCTGAACTGGAATATCTTGAAATCTTCCTTCCCAATAGCTGAGTGACTTTTCTGGCATGAACAATAAGGAAACCTGCTTTTTCTAACAATTACATGTAATTTTAACTTCATCCTGAGGTACTTATTCAGCTGGCAAGAAAGAAACAATGATTCAAGTTTGGGGACAAACTGCAAAATCCTATAAGGGCTGTAAAGTGAATCAATGAAAAGTTTAAGAAATTACACATTTTCCTTACAAAAATCACAAAGACTTGCCACATCCACCACTCATATTTGACTTGAAAATCTTTAAACTTCAATATTTCAAATTACAATAACAAAAAGTATGTTCCTGAAATCAAAATATGCATATATGTATATAGAATGATAAATATGTATGTATTGATCATTCATATGTCCTATTCTTAGGAAATAACACTTAGAATTCATCCTCAGCTTTTTGAGAAGTAAAGGTTTATCCTCAAGTTTAGTTATATTTAATATGACAGTAACATGTGTACATGAAATAAAAATTTTGAAATGATCTAGAACAGTTACAATACATTCTGTTACCATTACTGAATTTTTCAAACATCCAGTGAAGTCCAAAGAATAACTTAAAATTTAACCACCACGCAGACTTAACATTTTTAATTAATATTAAAGTTTTAATTTTTAGAGCAGTTTTAGGTTCACAGCAAAACTGAGCAGAAAATACCGAGTTCTCACACACTCCCTGCCGCCTCACACACATAGCTCACCCCACTACCTACATCCTGCACTACAGCGGGGTACTTGTTACAATGAGTGAACCTACAATGATGCTTCATGTTCCCCAGGGTCCATAGTTTACACTAGTGTTCAGTCTTGGTATTGTACATTCTTACCCTACTATTTTGCAATATTTGCTTAGGTTTTCTGTTTTTTAGTCTTAAGAAATAAAATATTAATTATCCAGTTACAGCCCTTTTGTGCCTTCCTATATCACTCTTTTCTTTTCATACACAGATGTGCACTTGCACATGCACAAAAATACAAACACACACACACATTATCACTTATTTCCTTCACAATCTTTGTAGAGAGAGGTAAGCAACACTTTAAGTTTGGTGGGTGTTCTTTCATTCCATATTTTAAAAAATAACTTCACTAGGTATGGATTATGTAGTAGAGTATCCCGATTTCTTAAACTTTTAGTTGACTTTCTTGACTAAATGTGTTTGAAGTTGACATGAAGGAAACCATACCGCACACATAATTTTGTAAACTGCCTTTTTTTTACCTGGACATATTTTCATGATAGATCCATGCTGATAAATGTAAATCTAGTTTGTTTAAGTTGCCATACAAAATTCTATTCTGACTTATCAGGATTTATTGATTTTTCTACTGATGGATATTTAAATTGTTGCTTTTTTTCATTATAAACAATACTACAAATATTGTTGCAAGTGCCAAAAATTCACTAGATTATATATATACCTAGCGGTAGAATGCTAAGATTTTAAGATATACCTAACTTCAGGGTTTTTTTTTAGGTATAGCCATATTGTTCTCTAATGTGGTTATATCAATTTATGTTCTCACCAAGAGCTAGCATTGTTAAACTTTAAGTTTTTCTGATAGCTTGAAGAGTGGATCTTGTTTTAATTTGCTTTTCTCTGATTATGAGTCCAGGTGAGCATCTTTTAAAATGATTATTAGTCATTCAGGTATCTTCTTTTAAGAACTGCCCTATCAACCTTTGCTCATCTTTCAATTGCGTTTTAAATTTTTTTTCATTGACTTTAGGAGTGCAGGAGTTCCTCATAACTTTTCTGTCACATGTTTCAAGTATCTTTTCTAGTCAATGGCTTATTTTTAACTTTGTTTATGGTGTCTTATGCCACACAATTTTTCATTTTAATATATCTCATTTATCAATCTTTTCCATTATGGTTTATGCTGTTCATGTCTACATTTAGGTTTATTTCTATAATATAGAAATGTAATTATTTGGTAAAGATGCCTATGCACATTTTGAAACTCTTAATAAAATGGTCATATTATTTTTCAAAATTATTGAAGGGTTAATTCATCTACCATCAATGTATGAGGGTAAGTAATTTACTATGTTCTTGTGATGGTTAATTTTATGTGTCAACTTGGCTAGTCCATGGTACCCAAATATCTGGTCAAACACATTTGGAAGTTACTGTGAGGGTATTTTTTTACATGAGATTAATATTTATATTAGTAGTCTCCAAGTAAACAAATTACTCTTCATAATGTGGGTGGTCCTCATTCTGTCAGTTAAAAGTTTTAAGAAAAAGACTGATCTTTCCCCAGGAAGAAGAAATTCTTCAGCAGACTGCCTTCAGACTCAAATTGCAGCATCAACTTTTCTACGGGTCTCTAGCCTATCAGCCTACCCTGCAGATTTTGGCTTGCCAGCCTCCACAATCATGTTGAACCAATTGCTTAAAATAAATCTCTCTCAAAACACACATTAGTTCTGTTTCTCTAGAGAACTCTGACTAATACAGTTCTGTTACACAAGTTTTATTTTCTATATAAGTTAGCTATATACATGGCCCAGTGTCACTCACAGTTAATATGAGATGTCAAGCTTTCTGATTCCAGTTTGCTATTAGGAACATTTTTTTATTTCAAGTTTAGTAGTCTCTTCTTTCTGCTCCTTTTATCACCATATTTGTTTTTGCCTCAACATGGTTGACGTTTTCTTAGGATGGACTTTTTATGAAACTGTGTCCCCATTCATAAAGATCTTGTGCTTGGAAAGTTTATTTCCACCTATCAAATCCCTTATATTACTCTAAATTACCGTATCATTGTCATATGCAATCAAATTGCTGAAATACATTTGCATTTTCTAATTTTCCAGTAATCCAGTGATAGTGGTTAAATAAATAGTACCAGGGTGCCTGGGTGGCTCAGTGGGTTAAGCCACCAACTCTTGATTTTGGCACAGGTCATGATCTCAGGGTCAGGAGATCAAGCCTTCCAATAGGCAGGGAGCATGAAGCCTACTTAAGGATTCTCTCATTTCTTCCCTCTCAGTCTGCCTTTCTCCCTCCCTTGCACACATGTGTGCTTGCACACTCTTTCTAAAAATAAATGAATGAATGAATGCATAAAATAGTACCCTATGAAAGAAAAAAATAATTTCTAATTAGTTAACTTAATGTGCCTGCTGGAATGTGGTTCAAGGGGAAATTTTTACATCAGTAAGATACAATATATATTTTAGATGTAGGAAATATCTCAAAAAAGGTATTTTTAATAACAGCTTCTGTATCATTTGTATATAGCTGTATTTTTAGGAACAGGTAGAACAAAATCCTTCCCTGATCTATATAAACTAATTTCCATTTTAATTTGATGATTTCTTTAAAATATAGTTTGAAAAGCACTATGAACTTTCAATAAGCATGGACTGAAAATGGGAAACTTGCTATTGTTCCAACTTCCACAGTAACCAAACCAGCCTTATTCACATTCTACATCAATAGCCCAATGCCATTCATAAGACAAAATAATTGCTGATAGCAACAGAAATATTTTTAAACTACCCTCTTCTTTTTATTCACATCTGTTCAGTGTTTGAATGAATTTTTGCTTTGTTTTAGAAAATGTGCTTAACTGTATATTAAGTAGCTAAGATCTATGTGTGTGAATGAGTGAGAGAACAGCTGACAGTGTATAACACAAGACTGTAACATAATATGGCTGCGGTGACCCGTGATGGTCTTTGCCTTGTGGGATAAAGTGTAATAGAACTCTTCATTAGTTCCCCAAACATAAACAGTACATCTCCTTCTGTGCCTTATCATTTTCAAATCATGATGTGTTATTCTTAGAAATAAATGCTGGCATTAAAAATAGATACTTAATAACCAAGTACAGGATTTGATAGTACAACAGTGAAAACTGCCTTTTGATTTTAATATTTATAAGAACCAAATTTCCTATGTGGAACCAATATAACAATTGAGAAATAAATTGCCTTTTATTGTTATCTTCATGAAGCAGTAACTATAACTGATGTTCAGAAAAATCTTAAATGTCTTCATAAACAAAGAGTTAATGGAAAAGACGCCCTCTATAATTGCAATCCTAAACACATTTCTTTCTCTGAATGAAAGAATGTTTTTCTCTCAAGATTACTTTCTCCTTTAAAAAATATGGCTTAATGCTGACCGCTGACTCAACTAGTCTACTGCTACTAGGGATGATGACGTACTTACATAGACATTTAATAAGGCTTTTCCCCCATTAGGGACTCCTTCTGAATCATGAGTTCATCCTACCAGGCAGGCTTGTTCCAACATTTGCTGCCTTTCTCAAGCAGAAAAGTTCTTTTGAACACAAGTGCGGTCATTAGTAGTAAGAATGTCTTGAAGTTGTAAAATGTTGAATACTTTTAAAAGGAATTTCCCATATAGCGTATCATTTCACAAGGACAGATTCAATTATTGTCTTTCCTTCTGTCCTTTCATCCATCTTTCCTTCCTTCCATCCCCTCTCCCTTGCTCCCTCTTCCTTTTCTTTTTCCTTCCCTTTTCTTTCTTTTATCTTTTCCTTCCTTTTCTTTCCCTTCCCTTCCCTTCCTTTCTTTTTTTTTTTTCCTTCTCATAAAAAAATTAAGCCAAGGGTGGCTTCTGAACCAAGTCTCACAGCTTGGGCTGCCCCTGATTCCACTTTCCCTCACACTCCAAGCCCAATCCATAAGCAAGTCCCATCAGCCTTATTTTCAAAATATATCCCAAATCCAACTAGTTCTTCCACTTCCCCCACTGCCACCTTAATTCAAGAGGTAATTTATCCCCCTTCAGTACAACCACAACAGACTCTAACTGGTATTTCTGGCTACATTCCCACCTACAACCATCCAGTGTCCACACAACAACCAGAAAGATCTTTCTAAAGTGTGAATCAGATCATGGTTCTTCTCTGTTTACATATCCTCCATGGCTTCCCATGACTTTCAAGGCTTTTGGTGACTTGGCCCTGCCTATGTTTCTTGCTTCATCTTCCTCAATTTTCTCCCTAGTGGACTATACTTCAGCCAAACTGACCTTCTTTCTGTCCTTCAAACATGCCAAACTTTTTCCTGACTCAGGGCCTTTGTACCTAATGCTACTTCTTTTTGGGTTTCTTTACCCCCAGATATCCATAGTTGCCTCTTTATGAATAGTGATGCCTCAACTCAAATATTACTTCCTCAGAGAGGCCTTCTCTTCCCACGCCTAGCAAAGCAGCTCCTCCACCATCCTTCTATCATTTTTTATCTTCTCTGATGCTTGAAATGATTTTATTTATTAATTTGTGTTTATTTTATCACATTCTCTATATTAGTTACCAGTTGCTGCATGATAAATTAACCAAAACTCAGCAACTTAATAAACATTTACTATCTCACACAATTTTTATGAATTACAAATTTGGGAATGGCTTAGCTGGCTGTTCTGACTCAGGGTCTCACATGAGGTTGTAGTTAAATGTCAGCCAGGGCTGCAATCATTGAAAGGTTTGACAGGAGCTGGAAAATCTCATTTCAAGAGGCTGACACACATAATTGGCAGGTTTCTTCTGGTTATCAGGCAGAGGTCTCAATTCCTATAATCAACTTTTCCACAGGACTGATGGAGTCCATACAATATGGTAGATGGATTCTCCAAAAACAAGTGATCTGAGAAACCACAATGTGCTTTACGACCTAGCTTTAGAGGTAACACACAGTCGTCCAGCAACATCCTATTGATTACATACATAATCAGTATTCAATACAAAAAGGGACTGTACAAGGGCATAAATACCCAGAGGCAAAAAAATCATTAGCAATCCCTCTTGAAGGCAGCTACACCATGGATATCACAGACTTTTCCCTGTTCAGCAATATGCTCTGCCACCAGGAAAGTTCCTGAAGCTCAATGGATGTTTGATGAATATTAGACTAACTGGCTAGTGGCAGACTCGTGTCTTAGTTTTGGAGTTTGTATTTGTGTACATGTATGTGTAAAACATCCTAACTGGAAGTCAAGGAACTGGTTTCCTTTCTAGCTTTGGCCCAACTTCATCATATAACCTTGGAAAAATCACTCAACCTCCATGATCTTTAATAGTTTGATCTACAAAATAGAAAGAATACCTATCCTGATTTATTTGCATATTTGTTATAAACATTATGTAACAGAACCTTAATTAAACTGGGGTTTAGGAAACCAAGATCTAGATTCAAATCGTGTGGTTTTTTAAATTACCTTACATTAGTCCTGACTCTCCAATTCTTCTTTTATAGAGCAAACAGGTTAAATTATATTTATCTATAGGGGCACCTGGGTGGCTCAGTGGGTTAAGCCTCTGCCTTCGGCTCAGGTCATGATCCCAGGGTCCTGGGATCAAGCCCCGCATCGGGCTCTCTGCTTGGCAGGGAGCCTGCTTCCTCCTCTCTCTCTCTCTCTGCCTGCCTCTCTGCTTACTTGTGATCTCACTCTGTCAAATAAATAAATAAAATCTTAAAAAAAATTATATTTATCTATAATGCTTTTCCAATCCCCAGATTCTGCAGTTTTTACAGCTGCAGCAACAATTACATTATGTTAATCTGAAGGCACTTTAAAAAACAGTATAGTGTGGTTAGCTAAGGAACACCATTTTTGACAAAAGAGTCAAAATACAAGTCAACTTGTCACTAAAGCAGTTGGAAGGTGTTTTGATTGTGGAAGTGGGGCAGGCCAGCTTGGAAATGCCACCCATTGTTAGAAAGGGCCCAGGGGACAGTTGGAGGTGAGATTGGCAACCACCGCAACCCTCACTTCACTCAATTATGCAGCAATTATGCAGCTATCACTTCTCAGGCCCCATTCCAGCTAAAATTTGCCACTGGCATTTGAAGTTTCTGACTTGAGGACCCAGAGAATTCAAGAAAGTATGAGGTAAACTTTTTTTTACCAAGGCCCAAGAGGACACCCTTTCTCCTTCCTAGAAATGGAGGGGAAAGTGGTCCAACTACAGGTCAGCCTTAATACACAGTATTGTGCACAGTATAAATACATACCTTTATTTTGGAATTCTAGTCAGCCACCCTCAGTCCCAGCATGTACTCACAGGTCTCAGCCAAGAACATTTTTCTCCCTCAAAATCATAAGAAATTGTAAGAAGCCACCATATCACTAAATGTTAAGACTCCTAGCTCACAGGATTTCATTTAAAGAGCTCACGGCTTTTGTTTTAAAAATTGTTTATTATACGTCAGTAGGAACTGTGGATAACACCTACCATATTTGTACTTCAGCCATGCTTGTTTCTTTGATATCATTTTGAAAACTGAGATTTGCAGGTTTTATAAAAGCAATTTGTTGATTTGGCACAGAGACATTTTAAATTGTAGAGCTCTCATTTATTGCTTTTCTTATTAAAAACTGCTTCAATTTTGGGCAGTCATAACCCACTTGAGCTTCGCAGTAGATCATACAATTAGCAGCCTGGGTTTGGGGGTGAGAGGTTTGTTTTTTTGGTTTATATTGTGACACAAATGGAAATGTCTGAAGGAATTTTAATGTTTGTATCTTCTAAGAATACCACATTTCCCATGCTTCCAAGAACTCAGAAATGTCTCTCATTTGTGTTTGGGATAAAAGCTAGGGTGTAACATTCTGAACGATGATGTAACTGATATATTTGAACAAACATCTGTAGGCAAGACAAACTGTCATTGATTTGTTTGTGGAACCGGACCATTTAAAATTAAGTATGAAGATCTTAGTTGCTTATTTGTCAGCATTCTTACTAGTTAGTCAGTTTATAATAAGTTTAATACACCCAAGCATATTAGCACAGTTCTAAGCCTAGAACCCTAAAAAAAAAAAATTAGGATCCAAAACAATATAAAACAATGCTACCAATTGCACTGCATTACACATCTTGAATTTTTGATGCTTAATCCCTCAAAGCCACCTTGAACCATGTGTTGCAGCCACCAAGGGTGTTGAATGAGAAAAATCTGAAGGGATTAAGGAGTCATTTCCACTAGAGAGAAACACATTTTCTCAGCTGTTCTGGTTTCAACGAGGAAGGATTTCCCCTAACCCTTCTGTCCTCTTCCCTCCTCTTTACTCCCTTTTCCCTGGGGGAAGTAGAGTAATTTTTCAGGTTGGGAATTTAATAATAAATTTGGCATGCGCAGCTCAGTTCCAACCTTTATCATCTTTTGGGGAGACGCCCTCTGCAACTTGATCCCAAAGCCCTACCTGGCAGTCTCCCACAGCTAGGTAGACCCACCTGGCTTCAGCATTACATTTAGGGTGGTAAATCTCTCTGATGGTCAGTGAATAGGACTATTTATCTCTCATAAAGTATAACCCTTAATTTTCCAATATGTTGGATTTCCATTTGTTAATCTTTATCATATTGCTCAAGACTCCAATGGTTTTCAACAAACCAATTAATAACCTAATTAACAGAAATGTCCTGGCAAGTTTCCACACACCTCATATCCCCTATACCAAGCCCATATTTGCAGCAATATACCAGGTTAGAAGAAATATACATGCTAAGAATGTAGTCATGGTTAAGACATGAAAACGCCTTTGATACCATTTTGAGTGAAAAGAGTAATTTCTATATTTTAAACACTGCATTAAGTGTCCATGGAAGTCAACTTCTGTGCATATTCATGAGTATTTTTATTGACTTTTAAAATATTGTTTATTTATTTATACAGAGAGTGCACGCATGCACATGCGTGTGTGCAAGGGAGGTAGGCAGAAGGAGAGGGAGAGAAACTTAAGCAGGCTCCACACCAAGCATGGAGTCTGATGCAGGGCTCCATCTCACGACCCTGAGATCATGACATGAGCTGAAATCAAGAGAAGCACACTTAACTGACTGAGCCACCCATGCATCACTTGATTGACTTTTATAAAAAAAATTTTAATGTTTTAATTAGTTCACTCCCTACTGAGATACCTTGTATCACATTTTCAAACCGGTAAGTGTCCTAAAGCAAAGATCTCCAGTCTAGCATAAAACTACAGCCAATTTTTCTATAAAATATATAGCTCATTTTTATAATTACTTGAAGATTTTTAAATGGAAACTTAGAAGTGAGGGGAAAATTTTATTTAGCCCAGGAACCAGATCAGAAAAACAAAGTATTTGTAAACAGCAGAATAGTTGTTTCATAATCAGCGAATGTACTACCTACAGCTAGGCATTTATTTATTTTATCCAGTAACCTTGAAGGGAATGAACCTGCTGCTAGTCTTTCTTCCTTATCTGTGTTTCTTTCACTTCTTCACTCCACACTTTGTCCTATGCTTTGAAATCAAGGCCAAAAGTTCAACTTCCCTAGTGACAGCCACTTTTAAGGACTCCAACCTGCACTGGACTGCAGTTGGCTTGGGATTACGCAAATCATTGAGGACTTCCTCAATTCAAGCACACAAGTGGGTCTGTCAGAGTGTTTTTGTTTTATATTCTCATGATTGGGTTGGTATCTATATCATGAAACTAGGAGAATCACATATATTTCATTAAGGGTAGACTTGCTCATGATATTCCACTGAATTGAACAGACTCATTTTCTGAAGGAAAACTTTATGTGACTAGCCATTTAAGTATTTCTATTAAGATCCAAATTTATTAATAATTTTACATTTTTAGCCTGTCCATAGGGTAGTTAGAAATGTCCAAACTCTTTTAGCCCCTATACATCTTGAGTCCCTGTGTGTAAGGGTGTGTGTGTGGGTGTGTGTGTGTGTGTAAGTGTGGAAAACAGGTGTGAATTTGGAATGTTCTAATTCTCACTTACCTTAAATGCCTGTATCAGAGCCTTTTCAGCTTCTTCCAAAATCCACCTGGGCATTTAAATCTACTTTCTCAGGCTTTGCTTAAAAATCACGAGAGACTGGTCATTCACTTTCAAAGCACTCCTGTCTTTTGAGTTTCTCAGATAACCAACCTGATTCATTCTGTAAAAGTCACTGCAGCTCTCCTCTTAACTTTTCAGGCTATGACAAGGAAGGGTGATAGATCTTCAACTTTGTTTAATTGTCTTCCTCGGAAACTACTTAAGGATTTTGAAATTACAAAAGAGACCAAGAAGAAATCTTTAACATGATTTGTTTCAAGGGGAAATGAACAGGATGTGGCAGGATCTAGCATGAAACGGAATGAAAGGGGAAATGAACAAATGGAAGATGTCCTCTGGATTAAGCAGCGAAAATAAAAATGAGGTGACGAAGACCTTTCATCAAGAGAGTTAAATGATTTTTAATTTCCCTAGACTCTAAGGGAAAACACAAACTAGTTATCCATTTGGTTCACTGTGCCAAGATTTTTATGTCTTTCCTTCACTGATTATTATTTATTATGAAAGGATTATTCAAACAACATTAAGGGAATTCTTAAACATGAAAATCACTATTTCCCATTATCCTAACACCTTGCATTTTTGTGTCACTACTGTGAGCCATCATCTTCACCTTTAGGCCACACCAGATGCCTGTTTAAAGCTCCCTGTGATTGTTTTCACAAATGTAGCCCAGCAGAGCTGAGACATTTTACTTTCAACTTTAAGCTCAGCATTTACCACAGTGTGACACATAGTAGGTATTTAATACATTTCTTGGATAAACATGAATGTATAAATATTCTTCTTAATTATTCATCCTTGAAACCAATACATCTTCAGTTCTCCCCAGTTTGTAGTTACAAATGACAACATTTAAGCCACCAAACTGAATCTCATTAGTGTCAGGACCTCACCTGCTCATGTAGAAGTTCCAGGAACTTCTAGACTAGGCAGGACTAAAGTCCCTCCTAATATTTAAATTCCCAGTTCTCTTCCATCTCTGCTGCTCCAAAGGGCAATTCTTAGCCAATCATACCAGCCCCGAGGTTCTAAATGCCACCAGAGAGGAGAAAAACAGATCCTCTGTCTCTCCCCTTCTTCTTCTCCACCATCCACAGGAAGACCACTTGAACTCCAAAATGCTACAAGTACACAGTCTACTTCTACCCCATGGTAACTGTATGTTGGCATACAGAGTCAATTATTGAGTTCCGAAGGAGTCAATCAATGCAGAATCTAGAGGCAAAAGGCATCTTTTAGTCCCACTTTCAGCTTTTACACCTATGCGTTTAGGAAAACAGTTCACGCAACAGTCTGGTCTTGATAGGGACATACATGACATGCTGGTTTTGGTGGGGGGTGGGTGTTGCTTTTTATTTTGTTCTGTTCCTTTCCTATCATTGTATCTAACCCTAACCTACAGAGTTTCTTTTTCAAGCCCTTGCTATCTCTGGAAAATCCTGAAACTTTCTGGTTCCTTTCAGATATTAGAATAGCATCATTCAATTCTTCTCACTTATAATTCTTCTCTCATATTACTTTCCCTCCCCATAGGTCAGGTTCAGTCCTTGACCTGTGGGATGTATAGTTCCTAAGAGGCATTCTGTTTTTTCACTCCGCCCATCCATCTTCCTATGAGCTGTCATGTGGGAAGAACAAATAGATAAAAGTGGCAGGGGTTCAACATAGCCAGTTGCTCATTAATGGGACTGGGTAACCCTAAAATCTACTCTTTGAAGTCTCCACCAGTATGATGGTCTCTGTAGCTGTTGTGCATGACTTCTTAGGGGTACTCTTCATCTTCACCTTGATCTCCGCTTACTGAGGAACCTTCCAGAAAGGGTCAACCACATCTCCCTTTTGGCTACAGCAGCGATCTTTGTCTCCAAACTCCTCTCTGAGTGGGGAATCCTCTTATCTGACCAGCAGCTGCCTGAACAACTCTATGTCCCTGCCTCTTCTCCAATTTTTATGTACTTTCTTACAGAGCCACAGGAACTCCTAAGATCCCTGCATGGGCCCTCTGATGGATTGGGAACATTTCCCCATTTTCTTCTCATGTATCCAGAACCAAGGATGCCACACACTTCATGATTCATCTGCTTCAGTGAGGTTTCTGCCTGATGAAATCACCAGGTGAGAAACAGGTACCAGTCTTCACATTCATACTGAGCTTCCTAAGATCTCCCTCACCTTCTGTCTCAGGGGTTGCACCAGGGTGGCTCTGCCAGATCTACATCTCAGTAAAGCGTTTAATCAACAATGAAATGCCTGCTGTCTCCTTATAATTCATAATTTCCTCTTGAAAACTGTCTCCCTCTTGACTTGAAAGAAGGGCTACCAATCTATGAGAAGGCATGCTCCTCTCTTTTAAAGTACACATGTATCTCTGGGACACCAGGACCCAGACAGAGACTGTACTCCCCAGCCCCACTGACATGTATACACTATATAATGACTTGGTTTACCGATGGAATGAGAATAGAGGTCATATATTACTCCAGGCCGAAGCTTTTAAGAAACTAGTGATGTCTTGCTTTCTCCTCCTCATTTTGTCAGTTAGATACAATAAACTTTGATGCCTTGCAAGATGGTCAAGATATAAATTGTAAGGAGCTTTGGTTCCTAAATGACCGCAGAGGAAAGCCGCCCTCTAACCAATAACACACACAGAGACTTAATGTGTGCAAGAAAAAAACACTATTGGGTTATACTTATTCTGCATCTTGTCATGGTACCCAGAATTATCCTAACCTAATACCTAATATGTCTGTGAGAGAAGATGAAGAGTTTTGAGGTGGTTGCTGGAGCTTGCAAGGCCTGTTCTGCCACCTCTAAATGAGTTCTCGAGATGCCTACATACTCTGCCTACTCCCATCCCTATCCCCAACTACTATCAGTGTCTCTAAACAAAGCTTAGGTATCATGGCTCTCTTCATGTTTATGTGGCAAACTTCCCAATGGCAATATGCCACCCCGACTCCATGCCCTCCTCATCCTCCCTTGTCTATATTTACTGGGAGTCTCAGTGACTGGGACCAACTATAAACTCATGTTCGAACAATGACTCTCTAGGAAAGGTATTCAAATTCTCATGGACATAGAATCCTCATCAGCACCTATTCCCTTTTCAGTCCATCCCCTAAAATAAATGTTCACTGATCAACCTGAATTCAAAATAGTTACACAGATAAAGTCTTGACTCTGGAGCTATGGCTGGGATTTTAACCATCAAGTAAAGAAAAGACTGTGCTCTACTCTTTCTTTTGCCATTTTTCATGTTGATTTTCCATGTATCAACATTGTCTATTTATTTCTTATTTTAATAGCTGCATGAGATTACATTATACAAATAAAAATAACATTTAACTATTCTTTTCTTGATGGACATTTATAATTTTCTTTTGTCCAGTTTCAATTTATTTTCACTAAGGAAAAAAATTACTATCATGGTATCATCAAAAAAGGTAAATCATTAAAACATGATTAATCCTGGCCTCTAGAAAAATAAAAATGCCTCTATGAAGTAGTAATTTCCTACAGGATCTCAAGAGTATCAGATGGTGGTTTCCAAGCCACGAACTCTAACCAAGGCTGTAAAACTATGTGCGGTATGTTAAAAGTTACCTATTTGTTAATAATAAACTTATGAACAAGAATCTTTCAAACTCTGTTCACTTGGGAATTCAGGACCCATGAAAAGTCCAATAGTTGTGAAAATTGCTTAATAATCTAACTATTCCCAGAATTTCCGAAGCGTATTATGGTGTTTATTATTAACCTTAACTTTGGAGAAGAAGGTAATGATGATGGTTTTCACACTCTGTTGCTATTACCACCTAAGAGTATCGACTCTCTCTCCAACAGGTTGAATGACGGAGGAGCTGAAATAAACACAGCAGGAGACTCCGCAATGAGAGGCTCTACCGAACGCAAAGACACAGGGCCCTTTAGACGGTGGTTGGAGTCTGGCGGCCTGAGGCAACTGAGGAGAAAAAAGAAAAAGCTGCATTTTCTGTGAATCACATTTTGAAAACAGTGCTTTAGGGTTCCAAAAGTTGTACCTGGAAAAGCAATGCTGAGGACAAGGTCCAATGTGAAAGGTGAGGGTGAAAATGGAAGAATGTTTAATGGGATCAGAATTCCAGAGGATGGGGAGTTAGCAGGACAGAATGTTCAGAACAAGTATAAGAAGTAAATTTCAAGTGGGTGCAGCCACTTAAAAGGGTGGGGGCCTGCACTGATAAGAATAATTACAGGTCAATGAAAATCTATTTACATAATAACAACCTGAAGGTGATATAAGACCTAAGAATGCTTTCAAATAATCAAAAATATTTCATCCAATCTAAGATGTTAACCTGTGTAAGGTACATTTGAATGCTTGAAATAAAATCTTAATATGAAGGAAATGTAAAAACTAAGTATAAAAATAAAAACAGAAGAATACACAGGAGAATATTTGCACAAATTTTGGTCAAGCGAAAGATCTTAAGACCTATAAGAAACTTAGAAAGAAAATACAATTATACTTAACAACATTAGAATATACATACAATTTTTTTTCTATAATCCCTAAAAAATATTATATGTTTTGTTTTAATTAGGCCGGGCTAGTTCAAAATAACCACAAACTGACTCTGAAATCAAAGTAGTATAACCCAATAAAGATTCCCTTTTCGCTCGCATCCCAGTCTGACGTCCGTCAGGAAGATTCCTCCCACCTGGAGCAGCACCAGCTGTAGCACCAAGCCTCCCAGGCCACTGCAGCAGGGAAGAGATGGAAGAAGCCACCTGAGGCCAGTAGTAGCCTGGGCCTGCAGCTATACTGTCTTTTCTGTCCAAAGTCCATTGACAAAGTGGTCATTAGGCCAGCTGAACTGCAAGGGAAGTTAGGGATGTGGGGAATGACAATGGATACTTTCCCACACTGTCTCTGGCATAGAAGTAGTTAATCAAAGGACTTTAGTTGGAAAGAAATCCTTCCAAACACCACATGCGTGTTTTCATTAGCGTCAAACAACTGAAGAATTTGACTGACTCTATGATAGACATCTGTACTTCAACATTTGCCCAAGGAGACATATCTTTTGAAAAATAAGTAGCACCTTCTTCTACCTTGGCATTTTATAAATGGCACACTCCTCTGTGAAATACCAAATATGATTAATCTATAACAAACTCATTGGTCGTAATTGCTTTTAAAAGTACTGTGGACAAAGTATTTAGAATTCTATGGTAACTGCTATGTACACGCTTTACTTTAGATCAGAAGCTTTAAAGATTTAGACATAAAGCCCACCAAATAACGGTAAGCTAAGACAAGACCGCTGGATCCCACAGGCCCAGGGAGTGCCGTCTGTATGCCCGCGTGTGTATGGTGTGATGCAGGGTCATTCAAAAAGAGAAAGGAGAATGTACCCTGGAGTTATGCAACACAGCAGCCCTGAGTGGAAATCTGGGAAAATATTCATTTTAATCTTTATTGGAAAACAGTACCTGCCTTAGGAACGTTATTAAGGACCTGAAGAAGAGAGTGACAGCAAAATAAAATTAGAGAGCATTTTTGTCTAAAACCTTCTGTCTGAAATCAGGTAAAAATGAACTAATGAAAGAATTTAGCTGCTGGCCTAAAACTGTGAGCAAGCATAGAAATAAATGAAAAACAAGAAACACTGCACCAGTACTTTGGAACAGGGCCAGGAAAATAGGGATTTAAAGAGCAGAGAACCATTAGAACTTCTGAGGCTTCACCATAAGACCAGCAGGAGGGCTGGAAGCTCCCTCACTCCTAACTATTTTTCATTACTCTGCCTTGAGTCTGGTTATAAAGTAGTGATACTAATTTTTACAAACATGCCAGAATTTATGCCTCCAAATAACTGTTGTTTCAGTTAAAGTAGTCACCTTCAAGAGGCTATGAGCTGATCTGATTGGCATTATCATTGTCCAGATATTTTTGGAAACTCCTCTTTTGGAATTACCTTCAAAGTCATCAAGTTCTTTTGAATGGTGACGAATCAATGTCCTAAGAAGGGAGACTGACTGAAGCCACCAAATGCCAGTTGAAGTTAATTGCATAAGGCATATTACCAAGCTGGTTAATATCACTTTAAATTTTAAAATACATATGAGGACACATAACTTTAATAGTGAACATAGTTCTACTTTACCCCACACACAGTTCTGAAAGATGCTCTGCTAAAATGTTTTGAGCAAAGGCAGCTAGCATTAATGTTATTGGTACATATTATTCAACAGAAATCTCTGTGAACTCCACTGTGTTTACTTTAGCAATATACACTCCAGCAGCTATGCAGAGAACCTACTTCACTAGCATTGGATCATGTTTCCTTGTGTGTGTGTGTGTGTGCGCGCGTGTTTGTGACGGGTGAAAAATGTCATCTAATTTTTCAATACTTTGCATTTTCCTGATTTACTAGTGAGGAAGAATTTGTTTGCTGTCCGTCTTCTTTTCTTTATTTATAACTTTTTTTTTTAAGTAGACATTTGTGTATCAGGAATAGTAAGGTAATATCTGTCTTTTGATGATAGTCTTTCTTTTTTTTAAAGATTTTATGTACTTGAGAAAGAGAGAGCATGCACAAGCAGGGGGCAGGGCAAAGGGTGAAGGGGGACAAGGAGCCTCCCTGCTGAGTGGGTAGCTGGACTCAGCCCTGAACCACCCTGAGATCATGACCTGAGCTAAAGTCAGATGCTTAACCAAATGAGCCACTCAGGTGGCTGTCATTCTAATTGCACATATTTTTTTTCCTAATTCATTGTCTTTTATAAGGCATGTATTAAGTACGTATGCATATACATATGTGCAATTACACACACATACACACACACACACACCTATATATGCTATATAGATAGATAGGTTAAATATAACTGTGTTTTCTAAGTTTCCTACCTATTACCTTAAGGTCTTTCCTTTGACCAAAATTATTCAAATATTTTCCTATATATTCTTCTACTTTTATTTTTATATTTAGATTTTATATTTTGTTCACATCAAAGTTTCATTTAAAAACAGGCTTAAAGGGGCACCTGGGTGGCTCAGTGTGTTGAACATCTGCCTTTGGCTCAGGTCATGATCCCAGGGTCCTGAGACTGAGTCCTGTACTAGGGTTACCTGCTCAGGAGGGAGTCTGCTTCTCCCTCTCCCTCTGCCACTCCCCCCTCCTTGTGCTCTCTCTCTCTCTCTGTCAAATAAATAAATAGAGTTTTAAAAAAATTTTTTTTTAAATATTTAAAAAATAAATTAAAAATAAATAAATAAAAACAGGCTTAAGAAAGAACCTCTCGATGCCAATCACCCTTTCAAGTTCTAATAGTTTACATCTTTACGTCTTCCTTTCTTACTAATTAAAATATATCTACTGTTTTCACTAATATATTTGAAATAACAAACCACTTTTCTTTTATTTTTTATTTATTTATTTATTTTTTTAAGATTTTATTTCTTTATTTGACAGAGAGATCACAAGTAGGCAGAGAGGCAGGCAGAGAGAGAGAGAGAAGGAAGCAGGCTCTCCGCTGAGCAGAGAGCCCGATGCGGGGCTCGATCCCAGGACCCTGAGATCATGACCTGAGCTGAAGGCAGAGGCTTTAACCCGCTGAGCCACCCAGGCGCCCCACCACTTTTCTTTTATAATAGTGCATACAAAATTTTTCTTAACTTTCCTCCAATTAAGTAAAATAAATTTAATTCAACAAACACTTCCTGTCTATTGTTGTCTACTATGTATCCAGTATTGGGGAAAACATTTCTTGGGATACAAACAGGTGTGTATGTGACATGGTAATTTCCCATAGGGTACTTCCAGACTTATTAGATGCCATGTTATTCTTGAAACCAAAAATCTATACAGTTCATAGAGTTAAACTTTACATTAATGGAAAATTTTTAACATTTTAATCATCATTTAAAATTTCGTAGTGGAAAGGGAAATGACAAAGAAGATGTTGTATGTAAAAATGGGCGGTTGTCTTTTTTTGTCCTCTTCTGGGAAAAAAAAACAAAAACAAAATAAAATCTAATTTTCACTTCCTTTTCTGTTCAGTTTGTATGTGGCTTAGAGGAAGGAAGTGTTCAGGGGAGAAATCAGTTTCCTAAAGTTTTTAGAACCAAAAGACTTGGGGGATTGGATTTTTCTTTTGCTAAAACAACAACTGCAAGCGGATATTTATATAAAGAGTTAGGTCAAACCTAACAACTTAAGAGTTTATTTTTAGATTTCTGCTGGCCAAAGGGGAAATATGGTAAATGAGCCTTATGTTCTTAAATGGGCATGTAGTTGAACTCAAAATATGTCAGAAATCTGACAGAAGTTACTGAAGAACACCAGCTTTCCTAGGCATCATTAGAAATCCCCAAACAATGACAATATGACCACTGTTTTCATTTCTTCCTTTTTTTTTCTAACTTACTTTCAGTTTTAGTACTCAAGAGCTCTACATTTTTGAAGATGCCATAACAAAAACAAAAAAGATTACATAAACAGAGATATAAATAGAAAATTTAGCTGAACGTGTAGTAGAGTTGTGTCCTTCAATGTGGAAGACACCAGCCACATGTGGCTACTGAGTGCTTAAAAGTAACTAGTCCTAACAGATAAACAGATCAATTAAATACACAGTGGATTTCAAAGATGAAGTAAGAAAAAGAGTATAAAATATCTCATTCAAAATGTTATATTGATTACATATTGAAATGCTAATATTTTAGACATAATTGGTGAAATAAGGTATATTTAAAATTATTTATACCTGCTTCTTTTTCCTGGTTTTAAATGTGACTACAAGAAAATTTAAAATTGCATATGTGAGTCACAAAATCTTTCTATTCTACTGTAGTAGAGCAGTGGCATTAAGAGCTATGTTCTGAAGTAACCCACCTGGATTTAAACCAGACTCTGACACACCAGCCATATGACTTTAGGCAAGTTATATAGGCAATCTGTGTTTTAGGTTTCCTTACATACACATTGTGAATGATAAAATATTCTCTATTTCATGGGGCCATGTGAAAATTAAGTACGAAGAGCCTGGTGCAAAGTAAGAGTTCACTCAGGGTTGGTTCTGTTATTCTTACTTCAGAATCCAGAAGAGTGAGGCAAGCCATTTTTCTGCATGAGGAAGCTCTCAAAAGGAAGGGAAAAAATAAGTTAAAATCAGGAGTTTGCTGAGTGAGGCTTTGCCTACCACCCTTCCCCACCCTACTGCAGCCAATTTACTTGAGTGAGAAGAAATCAAACCATCCTTCTAAAATAGAACATTTTCAAGATTTGTAGAGTCCTGATAGGTATTTCTTACTCTCCATCGCTGGGCCTGATTCTCTGAGGAAGCCAATGCAATTAGACAAAACTGCAGATGTTTCCTTTCTTTGGGTACACCTCATAGAGAATAAATAGGATATGATATATGGATCTGACTTAAAAACAAAATTAAAAGCATGTATCTGATGCTGCTGAAGTCATGGGGGCTAGGCTAAAAGTAATAATAATAGTTAATTCTGTTGAGATTTTGCTACTTATTAAGCATTACCCCTGAGGGCTTTATGTTTTTTTCCTCATTTAAATTTATCTAACAGTTCGTTGGAGTAGGTATTATTATTTTCTTCATTTTATGGTGCAATGGTGTCTCAAAAATGTTCAGTAATTGCCTGAAGTCACAGAGTCAGCAGCAAGCAAGGATTGATCCAAACTCATCTGTGGGCATATATCACTAGGGAGTCGTCTTAGTTTTCAAACAACTATCAGTAGGTCTGCATTGCATAGACCACAGCCCTGCAAGAAAAAGGAATGTTTTTATTTTATTTATTTTTTTTTTAAGATTTCATTTATTTATTTCAGAGAGAGAGAAAGAGAGCACAAGCAGGGGGAGCAAAAGAGAGAGAAGCCAACTCCCTGCTGAGCAGGGAGCCCGATGTGGGTCTCTATCCCATGACCCCAGGATCATGACCTGAGCCAAAGGCAGACATTTAACCAACTGAACCACCCAGGTGCCCTGGAATGCTCTTATTTTATAGCAAGGATATCACTAGTGGGGAAAAAAAAAAGTCATGAGGATTATCACATTGTTTCTGCTTGAGCATAACTTCAGAAATTGTTTTCATAATTTCTTGTCGTACACTCAGTGTGTTGTTTCTGAGGTAAATGAAAGTCCTCATTTCATTTAGCTCTGCTGTCGCTTAATACAACACTGAGCACATAGTTAGTGCCAATTTAATGATTGTTGAATGAGTAAGTGTATGAGCAAATATACATGTTAGCTTTTTCAATCAGGGCTTGTCATCTGAACCACAGAACCCAAAACATTTTGAGTGATTATTTAGTCAATTCTCCCAAGTGTGTACATAACAAATACTATTCTAGATTCACAGAAGTTTATTCAATACAATGGATGCCTTAGGACATTAGGGCTTAATTCCCTCTTGGAATCCCACAGAGAACCATACTTGGATTAATCTACACTCTTCAAGGACTACCTTGACTGTAGGCATGGGTGACAAATTTGTCACCAGCCTGGGACAAATGTGACTCATAGCTTGTTTTCGTAAGGCCTTTCAGCTTAGAATACTTACATTTTTTAAAGGTTTATTAAAAAAATACAAAAAAGAACATGCAATGGACCAAATATGGCTCACAATGCCTAAATTATTTATTATCTGACTCTTTGAAGAAAAATTTTAGCCTCTGCTTTAGGTAAAAGTGGCTATTATCCAAGTGGTGCAGGATTAAGTTACGTGATGATATTTGAGGAGCTCTCTAGTACCCATGGTCCCCAAACTCTTCCTTACCAATCTATCTTCAGACATAAATTTCCCATTTGTTTTCTTTTGTATGGGCACCAAAACATCGGCTGTCCCACCTTCATCCTGCACCAAAGGCCCTATATACATGTTCATACCCTCCAGCAGCATGGCATAAAAGGTGAGACCTTGAACTTAAAGTGACATGAATTCCCATCTCAGCTCTTATTACGTGTTGCTTATTAGATGAAAAAGCTGAGCGTGCTGGAGTTAATTTCCTCATTCACCAGTTATATGTACAATAGACCCCAATCAAGAACACTTTTTCAGTATATAATGTGTATTGGTTATCTATTGCTGTGTAACAAATGACCCCAAAATATAGTAAGAGAGGAGTTTTCTTGGAGTTTGAATAATACACCACAATTGTCATGGGGCAGCAAGTACATAAAGTGGAATCAGATTAGCGTGGTCTGACGAGAGAAAAGGCAAAACCTAGCAGAGCATATCAGTGTCTCAGGGAGGGCAAATGTTGAGCATCACAGCTCTGGAATAATGTGGAAGTTAACAACTCTCTTATTCTGAGACTTACAAACAATATATCCTTAGACAAGTTACTTTATGTTTCTGAGACTGTTTCTTCAACTGTAAATTAGAGATAATAATACCCACCTTGCAGAGTAGATGCAAAGATTAAATCAGGTAACATCTAGAGAGCCAGCACAGTATTTCGAATATGGTATATGGTCAATAACAAAAATTATTTTCCTTCTCGCCTACCTATTAGTGTATCAAACTATCAGTCAATGCTTTCCAAATAAAAAGCTCTTTATAAAGGAAATTACATCCAGGAATGAGGTTTCTGAGAAAAAAGCACTGCAGTAAAATAATATCTTATATTACTTTAGCACTTTGCACTTAACAAAGCTTTTTCCACAAGCTTTATTTTACTTAATTGTCACAAGCTCTATAAGGGCAGTTTTTGGCTTATCTAGACTCGTATTTGTATACTGGGAACACTAAAAAAAGCAAAAACAAAAACAAAACCCAGAAAGAGAAGGTTTTGACTTATCCAAGATTGCACAATAAATCAGTAAACGGTCTCTGAAAAGATAGGGAAAGATTCAGGGAAGGTTGGTGGTATCAGGACCAACAATACACTGAAACCAGAAGTACTGGTGAGACAAGGACCCACAAGGTCAGGAATCCAAAGGGTCCCACACTATGAAGGACAGAGCAAACCAGTGACTCAGCAGTTAGGAAACAGGGGCAGTCAGAGCTTGCCCAGACCAGAGCTCACAGCAAACATGTAAGAGATAAAAAAAAAAAAAAGTAGTCGGGGGGGAAAAAGCCACATCTCAAGTGCAGAAGAGCAAGGCAAGAGAAGGCTGGGTGGTGAGGGGGTGGGGGGCGCTAAAGGAAGAAAAAATAAAGAAGACTTCTCAGCAGAAGCAACATTCAAGGAGCTTTGAGAGCCAAGCAACAGTTAGGAGGGAGCTAGAATGGAGTTTACACAGTGTGACTCTAGCATATGAAGAGGGGCATTCCTCCACTGACTGGTTTAGAGAGGTTATAATAATGTTAACCTGGAGGAACTAAGGAGCTGGGACTCTTTCCTAATGGTGACCTAGTTCTGAAGCAGACCACTTTTAAGTAGGGGAATGACATGATCAGATTTGTATGTTAGAAAAATCACTTGAAGTCAGAGAAAAGGATGAATAATGGGGGAAAGATTTCAAATAAAACAATTTATTCCCAGAGAAGTTTGTGAGAAGACCATACCTAATCAAAATAATCTAATTTTATGCACATTCCTCCACTGTACTCTATATACCTGATTCCATTTTTAACCTCTTGTTAGTAAGTCCCACTGAAGAAATATCTATTTTAGGCTGGAAAACTACTTTAATTGGTGCCCTATTCAGAATGTGAGGTATTGTGATTAACTTCACTTACTCACTAACTTCCTAGAGACACATGTGCTGGGATTTGATGGCCACTATGTTGGTTTTTTGTTTTGTTTTTTTTGTTGTTGTTTTGTTGTTGATGTTTTGTCATTTATAGTTGGGTTTATATTCTATTTCAAAAATGATAACTGAAAAACAGTTTGTTTTTATGGAGATAATGAGATATAGAGGAATTTTTTACCATTCATTAGTGGCATCTGCCAGTCTGCTTGGCAGTGCATGACAATTAATATCTTTCTTGTTTTATGGAAATGATAATTTTAAATATGACTTCATTTTAAAATTCATCTGGAAGGGAACGAATACATACCATAAATATCACAGACAAAATAAAACATGAGATAGTTACACCTGAGTCTTTTCACAGAGCCTCTTCATACTTCTTTAGTAGTAAGAAAGAAAAGGTATGGAAATTACCAAATGACACACAATATTCATCAGATATTCATGGAGCTAAATATGTAATTCATTTTAAGATTTATTTATTTATTTGAGAGAGAGAGAAAGAGCACATATACCTGAGTTGGGAGAAGGGACAGAGGGAGAGAATCTCAAGCAGACTGCCTGCTGAGTGTAGAGCCCACTACAGAGCCAGTTGTGGGACTCAATCTCATGACCCATGAGGTCATGACCTGAGCCAAAACCAAGAGTCAGATGCTTAACCAATGGAGCCACCCAGGACCCCCTGAATATGCAATTCAATGGCATTAGGGGATGGGATGGTTGCTTTTCTATGTATGGAGACAGAACTAGCAGCACACTGTTTAAAAAATAAAAATACTATCATGGAGCCACAATTTATACTACAGATGATCCTAAATCTTTGTTGCTTCTTATATTCTTAATTTCCAGAACTATCAAATATTGAGGGTTGAAGCTGTGCAGTAATCATTAATACTGTTCACCACAAATTTCTGATTCCCTTCTCAAGCCCATAGTAGAGCAATAGTTCTCTTCCCCTTAAGGTTAAAAGCACCTATGCGACTCGCTTTGGTCAATAAACTATATTAAAAAAAACAACAACCACAAGTAATATGTGTCATATATGAGAAGAGGTCTTAAGAAGCAATGGTTCTTTTATCCTTCTGGCATGGTAAGTGGGCATATTCAAGGTGGTGACTGCTCTTAACAGCCTGGGTCACCAAGTGACTACTAGGAGCCCATTGTAGACTTGGTGGGCATGTAGCATATGCAAGAAATAAATGCAATTGGGGTGCCTAGGTGGCTCAGTCGGTTAAGTGTCTGACTCTTCATTTTGGATCAGATCATGATCTCAGGGTTATGAGATTGAGCCCCCATTCAGGCTCCGTGGTCAGTGGGGAGTCTGCTTGAGATTCTCTCTCCCCATTTCCCTCTGCCCCCCCCAACTGTGCTCTCTCTTGCTCTAAAATAAATTAGTCTTTAAAAAAAGAAAGAAAGAAATCTTTATTTTCACTGCAGCAAACCTAGCCTATCTTGAATAATACCAAAATTAGTACCTAAACATATAAATTAGTAAATAAGCCTGCAATATATGGTAGTGGCCTAAGGCTGGGTAGTGGAGAACAAGTGAACTGCCAATGGAGACTAGAACACTGTAGTAGGGATGTTTTACAAAAGCATTTGGTTAAACTGTTGCCTGTGATAACCTGGATGGCAGAAAATATAGCTCTAGAGAAAAGATTAGAAAACAGTGCGAATAGCATCTATTGATTATCAATTGGCTGTATTTTATATGACACCATAGAAAGAGATGACTTCAGAAACAATCAAGTGGTTTGCAAACATCAGTAAAAGAAAATAGGAAGTGCCTGGAAATTTGGGAACCTTTAGGGTTAGAAGAGGCAACTTTCTCTGACAGGTAAAAGGTAAAACTAAGGGCTTTGATGCACAAAAGCCAACTAGAATTCTGCCTTGTGACATAGGTCATGTAAAAAAAAATGTTACGGATTGAAATGTGTCTCCCCAAATTCATAGGTTGAAGTCCCAACCCCCAGTACCTCAGAATGTAACCCTATTTTGACATAGGGCCTTGAAAGAAGTGATTAGGTTAAAATGAAGCCATAGAGAAGGGCCCTAATCCAACAAAACTGGTATCTTTACCAGTAGAGACTGAGAAAGGATGCCTGCACATAGGGAAAAGGACACAGTGAGAAGGTGGCCATCTGCAAGCCAAGGAGAGCTGCATCAGTAGAAACTAAACTAGCCAACATGTTGATCTTGGGCTTCCAGCCTCCAGAACTGTGAGAAAATAAAGTCCTGTTGTTTAAGCCATTCAGTCTGTGGTGCTTTATTTATGGCAGCCTTAGCAAACTAAGGACAAAGGGAATGGTCATCGCACTGCTGAATGAAATAAGGTGTTCCAGCAAAACAAAACAAAACAAAACCCAGCAAAAGTTTTCAATTGGATCAGCTATCACAGATCTCAAAGTTCTTTCGATTAAGAGAAAGAGGCAGTAAGAAATTGAGAGAAGAGTAAGAAATCAAAGAAATATGGCAAATCTAAGAAATATGTCAAGAAAAGAACTATGGGTAGTTGCAGACATATATCACTGCTTAGAATCCAATAGTTAAGAAGCTGCATAAGTCAGTTTGGCGGGAAGCAGATGACACACAAAGTACAGTTGAACCCTAAACAATGCAGGGGGCTAGGGGCACTGACTCCCTGTTCAGTCGAAAATCCACCTATAACTTTTGGCTCCTACAAAACTTAACTACTAATAGCCTACTGTTGTTGACTGAAAGCCTTGCCGATTAACAAGAACAGTTAATTAACACATATTTTGTATGTTATATGTAATATATATTATATTCTTACAACAAAGTAAGCTAGAGAAAAGGAAATGTTAAGAAAATCATAGGAAGAGAAAATACATTTATAGTACCATACTGTATTTATAAATAAAATAATAATATATCTGCATATAAGTGGACCCATGCAGTTCAAACCTATGTTGTTCAAAGATCAACTGTATTTAACTGATAGGAATAATAGAGACAGTTGACAGAAGCATGTCAGAGTTAAGCTATCAATTAAGGATAATGAGGTACTCCTTGAACATTTATATGTTGAAATCCAAATCCACAAAACTTGATGGTATTAGTAGATGCCGTCTTTGGGAGTTGCTTATGTCATGATGGTGGGACCCTCAGGAATTGGATTAGTGCCTTATAAAAGAGACCCCACAGGGCCTCCTAACCCTTTCTACCCTGTGAGGATATTAGGACAAGTCTGCAATCCAGAAGAGGGTCTTCACCTGACCATATTGGCACCTCGGTCTTGGACTTCCTATTTCCAAACTATGAGAAATAAATTTCTGTGTTCATATGCTACCCAGTTGGTGGTATTCTGTTACAGCAGCCTGAACAGAGAAAGGCCCCATGCTTCACAGTCACCAAATGTACAAAATGCCAGAGAGAAGGGAGTTTGGATAATGTAGTCCATAGAGGTCATCCTGGGGCATAAAATAGGACAAAAAAGGAATATATTTGATGAGGAAAACAGAATAAGCAACACAGAAACTTACCAAAACTTTATGATAGATGTACTGCCTAAGAAAAAACAGCCTTGAAGGAAGAAGTGAATGTTTAAAACTAAAAATGATCTTGGGGCTCCCAATTTTCTATTAGCCAGAAGTAGGAAAACTATTCATCACGTCTCTTTTTTTAAAGATTTTATTTATTTAACAGACAGAGTTCACAAGTAGGCAGAGAGGCAGGCAGAGAGAGAAATGGGGAAGCAGGCTCCCTGTTGAGCAGAGAGCCCAATGTGGGTCTCGATCCCAGGACCCTGAGATTATGACCTGAGCCAAAGGCAGAGGCTTAACCCCTGAGCCACCCAGGCGCCCCACACTCATCTTGCCTTAATTGAAGAATTTGAGTCCAATCAAGTGTATTTCTCACCACCCAAGGGCCATCACCTCTGTTCAACAGGTTTTTCTAGTTTCTATGCATCAGTGATTACCTTGTGTCTCTCTTTCTTCTCCTTTCAGTGGCCAGGGTAGACATTAGTGCTATTCTGTTTTTCTTTGCATTTACCTACCCAATTAAATTTAGAAGGTGACATGACTTATTCTGATCAATAAAATGTGAGCAAGATGATATGCGTGACTTCTAGATGGAATCCTTAAAAGCTATCACGTTACTCATTACACCATGCGTTTTACTTCTCTCACAGCCTCTAGCAAGTTCAAGATGGTGGCTTCTCCATATGATTAGGTCCCTGAGGACCTACAATAAGCAGAAGTGATCAATGTATATCATGAGCAAGAAATAAACTCCACTCATTTTAAGTTGGTGAGAGATTTGGGGGTAGTTCATTTTTATTCCGGCCAGTCCTCAATGATAGGCGTGGACAGTGAGCTATAGTTTAGACTACGTAACAGTAAGTGCTAAAGTGGAAACAAACTTTAGAATCCTTAATATCAATATTCCCATTGGCTTTGTTCAGATCACATCAGTTGTGAAACAGACCAAATTTGATTCAATTAGCTCCATCCCCCAACACCTCCATACCCAATGGAAAACTTCACTGCTCTATGCTTCCTCAGAGTTTCAGCTTAGTAGTTAGCTATAATCTGAACTGAACTGAATAATAATGGCTAATAACAAGTGCTGGTTTCTCTTTCACCCGTCATCAGTGAGCCCCCATGATGTCAACACATTTCTAGATATCATACAGTGAATAAGACAGATAAGGCCCCTGCTTTCATGAAAACTACCTTCTAGCAGGAGCAAACCAGTGATGATGTGAGTGACTCAGCCACTTTAGTGGGGAGGATGGAGAAGTCATCTCTGAAGAGGTGATATTAAAAGTATAATCTAAATGAAGAGGAGCCAGCCATGTAAAGACAAGGAAAGAGAAACATCTACAAAGGGAGGACAAATTGTACCAATGCCCTAAAGTAGGAATGCACTTGGCAGATTCAGAGAACAGTCAAAAGACCACAGCTGCCACTGGCAAATAGTGGCTGAAGAGACAAACAATAGGTGAAGACTTTCAAGAAATAGGCAGGTCCAGACCATACGTGGCTTTCTAAGTCAGGGTAGGAGCTTGGGACCTATTCTAAACATAATGGGAAGTCACCAGAAGATTTTAAGAGGAGTGATATACTCTCATTAAATTGCAAAAAGCTCACCCTGACTGATGAGTGGAAAGAATAAAAAGCAGAAGTATTAAAGCAGCTAGAGGAATTACAAGGACACTGCAGCAGCCCAGGTGAGAGATGGTGGTGACGGGGAGAAGAGGGCAACTTCAGGATGTTTTTATATGGATGTGACACTTAGTAATGCTAAATTTGACGCCTATGAAAGGATCAAGAGTAACTAGGATTTTGGCTTCAGCAACTCAGTGGAGATTGGTGCCATTTAACTAAACTAGGCTAGATGTCAATTAAGGTGCTTTGATAGTATCTGTATTTAATTGTAGCCTTTTTTTTTTAAATTTTTTATTTCTTTTCAGCGTAAGAGTATTCATTGTTTTTGCACCACACCCAGTGCTCCATGCAATCCGTGCCCTCCCTAATACCCACCACCTGGCTCCCCCAACCTGCCCCCCCCCCCCGCCCCTTCAAAACCCTCAGGTTGTAGCCTAATTGTAGCCTTTAATGCCTTAACCAAGATGGTGAGTATTCAAAGAATTGCAGAACTAGTAGGGGAAATATTTTTGAGATGCTGTGGAGAGAATGATTCATTCTTTAAAAAAAAAAAAAAAAGGAAGAAAGGAAGAGAGGGAAGGAGGGGACAGGAGCTGCACAGTCAACCTTGTTTCAGGTAAGAAGGCCCAGAGTTGGCTGGGCATTTGGGAATTGGCTGATGGAAATATTGCATTTCTGGTCAAGGGGAACATTTACAGAGACATGAAAGTTACCCAAGTTTTTGGTTTGCTGACATGGTATCCTAGACAGGACTGGCTCCATCTTGGGCCTAGAAATTTATTTTGAGAAAATGCAGCCACATAACCCTTCCCTTAGCATCCTTGGAGCACCTATTTGACAGAGTGAACATTTAAATGTGACTTTACTAAAGGAAATAAATGAAGGGCATGGCATGAAACTTGATTTTCCAGTTTGACAAGACATAACTTATCTTCCTCATCTTGTCCACCACGAGGATCCCTTTTACATTCCTAGTCTGTTTCCAGGAGGCGAGAATGGTGGCATATCTACTACCCAGACAACCACACCAAGACCTCTACTCTCACCTAGTCTACCTGCCCAAATGTTCCCTCTTTTCCTCACATGAGACTTCCTCTTTCCTGGATGACTGATGCTAGGGATGAACCCCTTCCTATCTAGAGGACTGTGATATCTGCCACTTTAAGCTCAAAAGAATCACACGTGAGCTCTACATATATACTTACTAAGACAGGAAGGGAGGGAGCAATCCTTTGCTTACCTCAGCCTCCTGTTATCTCAAATCAGTCTATGTCAAAGGTTTTCTCTCTAGAAACACCTACTATAAGGGTTAGGAGCTCAGACTCTGGGGAGAGGCTACCAGTTTTCAAATCTTAGCCCCATTGTTTTCTAAAAGAGTGAACTTAAGCAATTACTTAACTTCCCTGAGTATCAGTCTTTCATGGTAAAATCAGAGATTATAATAGTATCAACCTCACAGGGTTGTTGTGAAGTTAAATGAGATAATAATATAGGTAAGGTGATTAACCCCATGATTGGCACTTATTAAATTCTCAATATACATTAGCTATTTCTATTATCAACATTATTGTCACCATCCCAGCATACTATAAAACTTATAATTTTTTTGTAGTGTCAACCCAAAAACAGTGCTTACAGAAATTTCTGGGAGTGTGCACAGATGATCATCAATAAATAAATAAATAATCATCTTTCTGTATTTTCTCTGTCACTCAAAATATTTGGCTTTCTCATATACTAAAAATAAAAATTAAATCCATGAGTTCTGAAGCAGTGCATTTTAAATGTCAAAGTACCTGTTTGATATTAACTCTATTGTTTGTGGGCATAAAATATCTCAAATGCTCAGCTAATGCTATGCCTCCACCTTTATTATAACTAAGAATTGCCTCTTTCATAGTTGCTGCCATGTAATAACAAGTGAACGCTCTTCTAAGTTCACTATTGAGTAGTTGTTTGCAGGTTACTCTTAATAACAGTGCAATTTTGTTCTGAACCTATGATACATTAACAAAGTTGAGAACTAAAACGCAGAAGATGAGCCATAAATCCTGGTGCTGATGGGAGAAATAAAAATAGTTGTATTTCTACAATGGATAAAGAGGCAATCTACACAAGATTTTTCTACTTGGGCTAAAAATAGAAATGTAAATAAAAGCAAAGAAACCACCAAATAGTTAAGATCTACTTAAGCCAAAAAGAGCTACATCTGAGTTGAGCTGTATGTGTAATAAGGCCCACTGATGACCCCAGTCATTCTAAAATATCCCTTCATTTTCTTCTCTTTTCTCCTTAAAAGACAAAAACCAAACCAAACCAAAGCAAATGAAACCAAACCAAAACAAAACAAAAACACACAAAGGAGACAAGTTATATAATCTACACACTGCTAGACTAACCATTTTTATTTCTTATTGCAATTTGAATTGGAAAGGAACACTCAGTCCTAGAACATGGTAATTCATCTCCTGTTTCTTTGTCCGCAACTACAAGTAGGAGATAGTTCAGAGCCATTGCCAATCAGAAAACACAACAAAGCCCTATTAGCTTCTCATTTGTTTACTGGCAGATCACAGGCCACTTCCCTAGCGTCTCAGACATCCTGTTAGCTCTTAGAGACCCCATCCAGGCATACCTAGAGTACTTCGGAATAGAGAGGGCATCTGAAAACCTTCTTTTTGTCTGTGAGCATGTCACAGTTGAGTTGAGTTTTTAAAATATTCTCCACCCTTGTTTGTTTCTTAATGCAGTTCCAAGATGTAATTTGTATGGAAGCCAAAGTGAAGACATGCTGAATATGTGAATGCTGAGCAAGTGGTTTCCTTAGCAATAACAGGCATGTGAAAGTCAAAACTTCCTTTCCTTCTCATGTGACCTTTTTTTTCAAAGCAATTCAGATAGAGGACAATAGAATTGAATTCCAAGCACCCACAGTGTTCATGAATTGCTAAGCAATGATTCACCAAGCACCCAAATTACTCTAGACTGCTTGAGCATTTTATTAGAGGAATTGCTTTGTATTTAAATTTTCCTTCCTCACTCTGCACATCAGTTTTACTCATTCTTCCAGGCCACTTTTCCATCACTCTGAGAAAATGTAGATATGTGTACAGAGGTCCTGAATAGTGATTAATACAAGGACTTTAGAATGTTAGAAGTAGAACGTTACATACAATATTCATAACTATTTGTTCCTGTTGGATACATTGGATACTTACCGAAAAGTTTGTTTGATAATTGAAGTCCATTATTTATTCAGAAAAAGTAATATAATTTTTTGCCCACTCCTTAAACAATATTTTAGAAACACTGAAACTTTTATTCATGTCCATTACTGATTTATTTTGACCCACTTATCCTAAAAAAAAAAAAAAATGCTACATTTGGCTTACAAATTACACGTCCCAGCTAGTCCTCAAAGGTTAAATGGTGGTAACTTCTATAACAATATACTTAATACACCTTAAAGTATCATGATCTTTTGCCTTTAATTAAATTGCAGTGTTCTTGAGGAACATAGACAAGGCCACCATAGAACGCTTTATAGCCTCTGAATTGTGAAGCTCAAAGTCCCTAACATAATCCAACTTCTTACCATCACAATTCTGTGAAATGACTTTGAAGGGAGTTGCCAGACAGACCCAGTACATGGGGAGCTGGGTGACCTTTCCCCTGTGATCCTTATGTGTCATAGGGATAAGAGTGACTTTCCAACTGGGTTATTATACTCATAAAATAAGTAAAGAGAGGAGCTAGCAGAGTAAGTGTTACACAGTAGCTGCTCAATAAGTATTAGTTTTGCTTCTTGTTCTTCATGTTCTCTCCATCCTGATACCTTATATTCCATTTATGCTGATCTGCTCCTAATTTAATCCCTCTTGTGGACTCAGAAGTGGTCCAACATAGAACTTCATGTTCAAGTGGGCCCCAACCATTATTCCTTAATAGTAAATAAAGGATGAATACCAACGAAAGCGGAAACATCTCCAGTAAATTCACTCTGGCCACTTTCTACAATGTTTATGAGATTGTTTCACCAAGACAATCTGAGTTTCCCAGCCAGCAGGGTAATTTTCCATACCTTCAAAGACAGTGGATATATAAAATTCGCAATGTTCTCATTTGCCTAGTGCACACTGCACTTTGGCAGTGAGGGAGATCAGCCTTTGGGGATCCCTTTCTCAACCTAGATGTGTATCCCAGTATGTGTACACTAGGTACCCTCAGTGAAAACTGGTTCTTGTTGTTAGTGCCATCAGTGCTATGAACATCCCCTTCTTTTCTACTCAAGGCTAAGTTCTAGAAGGTGAACACTGGCTCACGTGGCTGCCACTAGAACTGAAATCACTAGGAAAATACTTGCCTGTCTTTTGCAGTAGAATGAAAGAATAGGGGAAGACAGTGGAAAAAATATATAACAGAGGGATAAGTAATTGCTTGCTATAATATTTTTAATGTTTATTTGTGGTTGACTCAGCTGACCAGAGAAAGGTGACTCTGGAAGTTAATAGGGACCTTGGCTAAGTCACTTTATCTCTCTAGGCTCTGGAACCTTGGATTAAATTTCAAATTATGTTCCCTGGCGCCTTAGAGTTCTGCTATGCTGTGGGCTGGGGAGAGTTGATAAAAGAGACAGTTAAGCAGGTAGGATCCTGCAAGTCTGGGCTCAGAGAAGCTCTGCTCTTTTTTGTTTTTACACACTGCTTTAACTTGTTAAAAGGGTTCTTTGGCAAAAAAACAAAACAGAAAAGTTAAAGATACAGGCTAGATATTTTCTGATTTCCTTCAAGCCTTGACACTCTAGAGCTGCAGGAATACAGATTCATAGATTACAATTCATATAAGAACCAACTAGCAAATACAAAACAACCACAAAAACATGAATCACAAACTGTTTCAAGACCAGTCTATTCTAATCTTAGGGTCTTATAAATGCCTGTGTTTGCCCACCAGGCATTGAGAAAGATGTCACAGATAATTCACAGTAAATCTGTAGTGATAGGAGAAGGAAACAACAGAAAATGCAGCACAAGCCTGAGGTTAACACACTTATAAATGAATATGGTTCTCTCTATTACTTGTGGGGAAAGAGGTCCCCAGTATCAGTGATGCCTTTGGGGCCATCTCACACTAACCTATTTTACTAATTCTTTTTCACCTTTGAAAATGTCATAGGCACCATTGGGTGTTCAAAGTGAAGGCCTTAAAAGCAGACAATATTTCAAGGCACCTGGGTGGCTCAGTGGGTTAAGCCTCTGCCTTCGGCTCAGGTCATGATCCCAGGATCCTGGGATCGAGCCCCACGTCAGGCTCTCTGCTCAGCAGGGAGCCTGCTTCCCCCTCTTTCTCTGCCTGCCTCTCTGCCTACTTGTGATCTCTGTCTGTCAAATAAGTAAATAAAATAGAAAAAGCAGACAATATTTCATCTACATCATCAGACATTAGGAAGAATCAGCCACAAAGGGATGGAAGGAATCCTCTTTCTAAGTGGTTCTCTTAGTAACAGACTTGGGATCATCTCTGTGCAGCCTATTTTTAAGAGGAGAATTTTTGATACCTGTTCCCTATTATCCAATGTCTTCAGAAAAGGCTGGAGGTAAAGCAGCCAGTCTTTTTGGCATGGTTTTACCCCCTATTAAAAAGGCTATTGTTGAACTGTTCAAATTGGGATGCTTTGATTGTTAGCACATTCAGCAGGCTGTGATTACAGTAATTACAGACCTGTGAAGGTCAAATTGACAAAACTGAATATAAACTGGAACTGAATATAAGCTGGGACAACCCACTGCACTAGTTCTTTCTGCACTCCTTGAGATTTTCTGTTGTTGTTGTTGTAACTGTTGCCAAGTGGTAAATCTATAATAAAAAATAAAAATGAAAGTCATTGATTTCACAATTTGGCTTTGACCACTTAGTCTCACTATTCAATGAACTGAAGTGAATGCTACATTGTACTTTCAGGTTCAGATATATTTTTGGCTCTATGACCTTCCTCCCTAGTCATGGCCTTGAGTTTGTATGATGTAGCTAGGTACTTCTAAAGCACATCATGAGTCTTCAATGCCCCCCCTCCCTTATCTGTCTCTTTGCAAGAGTATGATGCTGAATACAGAATGGACAGATACATTTTTTATTTGTACATGTGTGGTATTTTGGAATATTTAGAAGAAACAGCTCTCAAGGAAAGAAAACCCACAAAATTATATGAAAATAAATGAAATAATCTTCTTATAGTTACCTATTGAAAAGCCAGAATAAAAATTATTTCTCAGGTACACTAAATATAAATGTCTTTATTTTCCTTTGTCCTTATTGATGGCTTCAAGCAATAGTTTAATTAATAATTAAGCAAAAATAGAGTCTATTATCAGTGTACGATGTGAAGGAGTAGAGAAAGGTAGAAGAAAAAAATCCTTTCAACGCAACAGAGAGGGATGTTTGTAGAGTATTAGGAAAAGGTATGGGGTCAGAAGAAAGGCTGTGTCTGAATAAAGCCAAAATAGGAGAGGTGGATGGAAATTAATCAATTCACAAAAATCCAGATGTTTTATCTATTCAGAGCCAAGTATCTGAATTTGGCTGCCTGCAATGTTCATGTTTCCTCCAGATGTTCGCTTTCAGGTAGACATAGTCATAATCTCACATGCCTGATTTCATTATAATTTACCATATTGTTCAAAACTTAAAGTGTCTTATGACAAGAATAAGGATAGGATAGTATAAGCCATTTTTCATGTTTTAGTAGAAATGGCATTGTTAAAGCGTAATTTTTTAAGGATGAAATTATGCCTCTCATATAAATATAAAATGAGAATGTATCACAGATCTTACTTAACTCATCGATGAATGACAAAAAAAAAGTAAAATGTTACAACTGGTTCAAAGGAAAATTCTAAGAACCCTCTGCGTGTGTGTGTGTGTGTGTGTGTGTGTGTTTATAAAGAATTTTGAGGTGAAATTATAAAGAAATGCAAAGTGGGTCTATCCAAAGGACAACGGTCAATTGTATTTTGCCAGACACAGTTATTATTTTTTATTTCTGTGAATAAGAGTCACTACATTATTATCAATTTTCTGCAACTTACTAAAATGCTCAAAGACAATGGAAGGCAGAAATAACCCAGAACACTGCACCAAACAGGACATGTGCCAGTTATTTTTATTCTAATTTCAAAGTCTTTATTATAATTTTTCATAAAAGACTTTGTTTATTAAATTAAAATTAAATATACAAATATTTCTGAACTCCTACCATGTTTTTACTTACTATCACCTAATTAACCACCTTTTTAGTCATCCTCAATTACATTATTGATTCTTGCATATGTCTTGCCTTGTAAGCATCTCCTTGTTTTAACTGTCTCCTATTCACCCTGTTGGTAATGGAGGGATTCCTGCCCCAGGGTTTTGAGGATGGCTATATACACCTGACACTGGACAGGTGCATGCCATGCAGCTTCTCAGTCACATACATTCACAGCCCAGGGGAGGAGGACACCATGCCACACAAGGGCACACAGTGGCTGTACTTAGGAAAGAGTAAACAACCAGGGCTGTGGGAGGCAGGCACTGTACTATCAAAAGACTAAGGTGCTGGTGCCCAGACCCTTGGCATGTCTTCCCTTCTAGAGAGAGTCAATAAATAAAAAGGTAAAATACTCAGTATGACAAAGAGTAAAGAGGGCAATAAAGAAATAATAAGTAGGAGATGGAAAAAGAAAGTGCAGAATGATGAGGGTGGAAGCACTTTGTTGACATTTTAAACATGGTAATGGGGGGGCCTCACTAAGATGACATTGACTTAGGAAATGAAGCAGTGTGCCATGAGGACATCTGGTGAAAGAGCTTGCAGATGGAGAGACCAGACAGCGCCATTGATGTGTAGCAGAAGAATGGCCTCATGTTCGAGAGAAGCAAAGGATCCAGTATGGCTAGAGTGGACTGAGCTAGGGAAGAAGCAGAAAGAGATAGAGTCCCATACTGGGGTTGGTGTAGAAGCTGTGCAGGGCTTTCTAGTCTTTGATTATTTTTAAAGATTTTATTTATTTATTTGAGTGTGAGAGAGAGGAGAGCAGCAGAGGGAGAGGGAGTAGACTCCCAACTAAGCAGGGAGGCTGACCCTGGACTGGATCCCAGGACTCTGGGATCATGACCTGAGCCGAAGGCAGACGCTCAACCAACCAAGTCACCCAGGCACCCCTCCAGTCTTTGATTTTTCCTGAAAGAGTTGGGAACACATTGAAGGGATTTGGACAGAAGAATGGCCCATCATTTGATCGATTTTTTTCTTTTATCTCTTAGAGGGCCTACCAAAGTACAAAGAATACAAAGGCTACTCGATATATAGCAGTTAATTATAAAAGGGACAGTCCCTTCCTTTATTGTTTTCCACAGTTTTCTACCATGATAACAATTAGATGTTGAAGCTTCTCACCTAAAGGACACTCTCATGCAGAGAAATGGGGGCTCAGAAAATCCAACTTCTACGTAGCTGTTTCTGAGGGAATACCTATTTCTTCCCTGGTCACATCCCCTAAAAGATATGGGTATCCCTGACATACAAAACATGGCAGGGATAGGAAAAACTAACACCCTTCCAGGCAGTGGGGGGATATAGACTTTTCCTGCACATGGAAATTCTAGAATTTTCTGTAGCCCTCTACCACAGGACAAGGAACATTTGAACTTTAATACATTAACCATATTTCAACTAGCTTTTCTTCTTCATAAATTTAGCTTACACAATGGAAATATATTTCAAGAAGTATAGTAGTTATAAATTTATATGGAATGGACTCTTAAAATTTTTCCTTCTATGACCAAGTTCAAATATAAAAATAGCATGTGTTATAAATTCTGAAATCAGCAACTTGACTGTATTTTGTGCAGTTTGACAGACAGGACTCATAATTTAGTCCAGTCATGCCTTTACTGAGTAAATATAGATCTATCACTGACATGATTATGCTGTCTTCATTTTCCCCCACCTTGATCATGGATTTGATGTTTTTAACCATTAGCATTTAGAAACAGTGGAACATATAATACATTAAAGACCTGGCTGTAGAAAGAAAAAGGTAGAGGAATCACTTTATGTGCTGCAGGAATGTGTCATTCTGAACCCTGAAGATGATTGTTTGCTTTTAATGAGGTATCGTTTCCTATATTTTATATTATTTTGGAAATACTAAAGGCTGTCATGGGAAAGAATCCCCAAAACAGGATGAGGAGAGAAAGTTGTCTGATGGAATTAGAGAGGGGCTCTCATGCATCCTTTTTCACACTCTTCGGCTCAGACACTTCTGAAAACTCAACACCACCATTCCCAATTCTGTCCTCCAACACTCATCATCAAGATTCAACTCAGGCATGACCCACTCGATGAAGAACTTTCTTCCTCCGCTCCTCCGCTCATCCCTTCCAGAATTGACCATGTACTCATTGTATCCTATATGCATTTTTATTACTGTGTATAAGGCACTATGTACTTCTTTTGGTCTGTTTCTCCTATTAGACTGGAAGCAATTTAAAGGCAGTGCCCATGTTTTCTATGTTTTTAATCCCAAACACCAAGCCCAATGCCTAGTACATACAGGATTTAAAAATAACAGTTCGATCTTGTCATACTCACTAGGGAAGACATTATACTGCACAAGAACAAAGCCTAACCCAGCTTTTTGATTTGGGAAAGGCCATCCTTCTTTCTTCGAGGCAGCGTCATTATGTAACAGAGCCACCACTCATGGCAGCAGAGTTTGGTTTATAAAGAGAAATGGGATCCCTAGCCTTTAAATAATTCTCTGTTTCAGCATTATGTTACAAGGTATTTATTTAATAGAGATTTTCTCATATTGCTGCCTGTGCATTGTCACTAAAAAACCCACTTGTTTTGTGTGAGAGATACCACTTTGCTGAGCCTTGTTTAGTCATGGGTATGTAATGAATGCACCTAACCTCTGTTCTCAGAGAACCCCTGACTTGTGAAACATCCAGATGCCCACAATTTGGAACAGGATTTACGTATACTACATTCTTTTTTTTTTTTTTTTTTTAATCATCAGTTGTCTCCTTGGAGGATAGCATGACACTGCTGGGATTATTATCAAATTCTGTAACGGTTTTTGCTTCTTCTTACAGGCCCAGAGATGGGGTTGGGGCTCTATGTTCTAGGAGGAGAGGGCCTAAGAAAGGAAGTATGGGCCAGGGCACCATAAGTGCCAGTTATCAGAGGCAAGAAGGGGGAGAAACCAAAGGGATCCTTTGAAAGGAAGCACATAGACTCTGACAGTGATTGTTTAAAAGCGTTTTCCACTCTGTATTTTAAATCCCCTCTTGTACCCTATGAATCTTCATTAATCCTGTCAAACACAATAGCTTTAGGTTGGGGAAATACAGGGATGGTGGCAGCGGCCTGGACAAGAATAATGAGATAGTTGGTGGAGTGTGGTGTGGGAGCAGTGGTCCCCAGTAAGAAGTGACAAGCAGAAGCTAGAATAGCTGTATGCAGCATTGAGACATTCACAAGGGATTCTCAGAAATGTTCAAGAACCGCCCTGGACTTGCTTCCGTCAGGCAGGCTGAGAGCTCAGCTCACAGTTGTTTGACTCTCCAAAGAAAGAAGGAGCTTTGAAAAACTGGCAAAACCAGGGGCACCAGTATTACAAACAGTATAAGGTTTTTCTCAAAGTATAAGGCAAGACTAAGATAGGTATACATTATAATATGTCTCTGCTGAGGAGCAAAGTGTCCCCAGTGAAAATTCCATACCCTTTCTGTCTTTACTCCTACACTTAATAAAAGGCCTCCTAGACTGAAAAAGCCCTAGGTCTAGTCAGAAGAGGAGGCAAATGAGGAAGGACGGGGACATGGAGACATAGGAGGAGGAAGAGGTCAGAGAGGGAAATATGGTAAATTTCCCCGGGGGTGAGAGAATTCTTCTGGGAGCTCTCAGTGGCTTGGATTAGAACAAAGGCAATAGTCACAGAGAATAGGTAGCATGGCACCAGTACTCACCAAACAGGACAAAGAACCAATCAGAACAGACCAAGTGGCAAGCAGGCAGGAAGGCCTGGCCATGCATGCTGGCCGACTGTCAGCAATAAGTCCTACAGACACCAGTCATCTCCAGCGGTCCTGACAAACTGGCCCAGATGCCAGCACCCTACTCAGAGGGATTGGCTGGTAATAAAAAGTATCCTGTCTGTGGCGAAGAATTTTTCTGAAGGTGGATGTGTGCATGATTGGTAAGGAATGCTACCATTTGGTCAGTCTCCTTCCCCCATGTGCCCTTTTTCCCTCCCCACTTCTTTGCTAGGCTCAAGTAGGAGCTATTTTTCCTCTCCTCCTACTTTGTCTGTGTGTTCTGCAGCATGCACTCAGCTCTTTGGAATTCTGTGGGTGGCAGGGGTTTTCTCCTCCATTTCTTGTGCTCAGTGATGTGGAAAGGGAAGAAGTATGAACTCTGACACTTTCTTTTTGTGAACATTTTGATGACAGGGCAAGTGATAGTCACAAATCTTAAAGTGGGTGGCAGAGATCTGGAAGACACCTTATTTATTACCAGCAGCAGGTCCTTTCTCAGATCATCCCAAAAATGCTGGCAGGTTCCCAACAGCCCAATTTGGAGAGAAGCCCATTTTATTCAAGCCCCAAATGGAATAAGCTATGCAATGGTTCACTGCATAAATACTCATTCTCTCCCTTCTCTAAGCTTTAGGTCTGTCCCTCTTGCACCCTAGTCATCTTTGCTATTTCTCTTTCATTAAATTCCTTTGAAGTGGTGGATTATTTTTTCTGTCTTTGAAAATTCCTTCTGGCTAGTGGATTTCAGAAGTGCAAGTGCTTTAAACTTTTCCCTCCTCTTTTGAATTAATACTGTACTCCACATTTTTTCTTTCCATTTTTGGGGACCGACTACTGTGTTGTTTTATACTACATTTTCATTTCAGAACTGTTTGAAAATGGAACTCATGCCATGCACGTGAATATTTTGCCTCCTCTTAGCCGATTTAATCAGCATGGATACCATTACTCATACAATTGCATGAATAATTTATTTCACTGTTGTAAAAGTTTAATAAAAGTTTTCTTGTCTTTATCAAATTCCATGTTACCCTTTGTTCATTTTATAGCAGCAACATAATCAGAATATAAAGCAGCTCATATCAAAAAGCAGCAAATGGCATGGACTACATTAAAGCTCTTGTGTATATTTTATTGCCATTTTATCTATGATTCAATTAGAATTTATACATGGGGAAAATATAGTAGCTATATAGATCTTAGCACGACCAACACTAACCCATTGGTGCCACTTGTAGATTAGAAAAAATTAGAATTACATTATTACAACAGAGAGGCCCAGCCTCATTTGTACCATTTAAGAAAACACATGGTTCTTATTCATGTGCATATGTGCTTATGTGTGTGATCTCCCACTTACAGTGTAATGCTATATTAATGATGAATTCCTAATGCAGGATGATTGTTTTTTTTCACACAGAGGCACTAGAAACAAATATTTGTTCACAGTTAATTTTTCTGTTAAACTCCCAAATTGGCTACTTTCACCCTGTGAAATTACTCTATAGGTTAAAAGTATATCAATATTTACATATCTTCCATGGAAGACTTTATGAATAAGAGCCATCAATATTTATATCTACATGTTAGTAAAGTCATATTATTATCAACTATGGTTGTTGAAATTGCAATTACGCTCTTTTCATATAGTTAGGTGCAAAATTCTTCAAAGTTATAAATAAATTCAAGATGGTCACAAAAAATCCAAAAAGGCATTTATCCAATAAAGGATGAAAGCATCTATAACTACAGAGAAAAAAAAAGATTGGTCACAGTCCAGAAAATGCTCCTTTGCTGACACAAGTCCACAATCTCTTATCTTAAATTCCTGGAGCCAGGATGTGTTTTAGAAATCAGAATTTGAGGGATTTTAGAAAGGTGATACAGTACATATATACCGCATCATGTAACATCACCTGGGGAGCCTAGAGCAGCACCCTACAATAAAATGTTTAATATATCCTAAGCTAAACTTATAAACATTCATTCTGTGTAGGTTAATTAATGACTATATGCCTTTGTGTCAGTTCAGATCAGGTTTTCTTGTCAAGTGAGTTCAGATCAGGTCAGGTTTGCTGCAAATTAGTCACTTTGGCTTTTTGAGATTGTGGATTTTTGTCTACATATTAGTAAACATTTAGAAGCATCAGCATGGTCTGGGTACTGTGCTAGATGTTGCACCTAAAATTAAATATGACAAAGTCACTTCTCCCAAAAAGTATACACTCTAATTGATGAGACACTTAAGCAAACCAGTATTTACATGTTTGCATTGGATGATAAGGAAAAAAAGAAAAAGAACATCTAGATGACACTAAGGAATCAGGGAAAGTTCTTAAAGAAGTTTCCATCTCTAATCTAATAAGAAATATTTTTCAGGAATAAACATATATAAATATTTTAAACACTTCCAGAAAAACTGTACTTCCATACTTGTTTTAGAAACAAAGCCATAAACAGTACATAATTCTAACCCCCCAAATTCTCCATTGGTAAACTTTTACCAGATTATGCCACCATAAGAAACAACTTCTATATGTCAATGGTTTACAACAAAAATTGTTTATTTCTTATTCATGTTACATATATATTGCTCTATGTATCTTCTTTGTTCTGGGATATAGGCTGAAGGATCAGTCATTACCTGGGATATTGCTACTCTTAGAACAGGGGGAAGAGAATAATGGCATTACTGGAGCACTTGGATGGCTTGGTCAATTAACCATCTGTCTCTTGATTTTTGGCTCAGGTCGTGATCTCAGGGTTGAGGGATAGAGCCCTGTGTTGGGCTCTGCCCTCAGCGGGAAGTCTACTTGGGATGCTCTCTCTCCCTCTGCCCCTCCCCCTGCTCTGTCTCCTCCTCTCTCTCACATAAATAAATCTTAAAAAAAAAAAAGAAGAAGAAGAAGAAGAAGAAGAAGAAGAAGAAGAAGAAGAAGAAGAATGGCAATGGCTCTCAGTGAATCTGCCCAGAACTGGAACATGACATTGTTATTCATATTTAATTGGACAAAGGAAGCTACATGGTAAAACGTGATAAGCATAATCTTCCCACAGGGATGGCTCAGAGTAGTGCCCCATAAGGAGCAGACAGGTAATTTGGACATTAATACACTTGATTTCTTTATTCTACAGTCTATGTCCTTCTTTGGCAAAGAGATAGGACAAGGTGCCCTATCTCTTTGAGTCAGTAGCAAAGTCTATCTCTATATTTGAACAAGTGGTAATCAACTTTCTCAAGTAGTAAGAGGACCATTCACATCAAATGAGATATGTGTCTCATGGAGAGAAAATGGAAGTCTGGCATGATAGAAATTGATGAATAGATAGAGTATAAAAATTAGGAGCTTTAGAAAATATACTAAAATATACTAAATAGAAATATATATATATATTATATACATACATATATATATATACACATATAATATAATAAATAATAAAAAGCTGGGCCCTTGGCAATGAGCAGAAAGGTTTACCACCATTGGGTAATAGGTCAACAACAATAACAAAAACAAAAAAAAGAAACCATTCAAATATTTCTGAAACAATTCCAATAATTCAACTAAAACCTAAAATATTTCTGCATATAGCTATTTTGAATATCTTCTTTAAGAAATGAAATGTGCTGTGATCACTTAGAAAAATTAAAGTTAGAAAATTCATACATGTATTTGATAACCTAGAAACATTTGTTTATAATCATGTATCCATTGAATAAGGAGTATAAAATAAAATGCAAAGATATAATATAGAACACTAATTATCTATTTGCAAAATCAACACATGATCATTTAATGCCATTTTGTCTGTGGAACATAAAATGATCTTTGAAAGAAATAGGAACAGTTTTATAAAAGATAATAAAACTAGTACATACATTGTTCCCACTTGTGTAAATACAATATCTCATTTTAGTTTTCCTATGATCATAGAATTATAAGAAATTGTAAGTCCCAGAAAAGAAGCAGAAAAAATGATTAATGAAATCAAAATGTCTAGATACAAAATATTACATATTATATATACTAATATATGTAATAAGTTAAAGGATTATTAAGCCTGAGGCTATATAGAAAGATTATATTCATGTATTTATGAGGAAGGCTATCTTTAACTTATATTTTTTTAAAAACTTGCTTCAGAACAGAAATAGAATGGAATTTGATTGAATTAAAAGATTGAAGACCATGAGGAAGTATTAGTCATATTCATTATGTATTTGGCTACAGTAATTTCCAAAAATAATTTGAATATTACCTGAAATTAAATAATTAAATAAATTAATTTATGTGATTGGATTAAATTACTTTATTTCTCTTAATTAATACATGATGAGTAATACCAATTCTGGTCCTTATTTGCAAACATAAAAAATAACTGACTAATTAAAGCAGAAAAGGAATTTATTATAAGGATACTGGTACTTCTGGTCAGGATGTACAAAATCATGAGACCACTTCTCCCACTCTAACAAAGAGAATAAGGCAGACAAATTATAAAGTTATGGATTTTTTTTTCCACTAGAGAGCTGAAGATAAAAAGATATATAGTTGGATTAAAGTACCAAAAGGAAATAACCTTCCTTAGGAGAGAAGATACCCAAATCCATGGACACAGGAGGAGGAGCAAACTCACTGTAAACAGAAGTCAGGAGAAACTAGCCAAAATTTCAATAAATGCTTTATAGCCTCATGTGGCTGTCATAAAGGGGATCCCATAAGAGTGTGCTCAATCACCAATTTTATCAGAGCTTTCACTGAACACATGTATAGCCAGTTGAAAGATGGAAGCTGAGCAGAGAGCAGGGAGATATTCCTGCACTTGAAGCCTTACAGAGTGCACATGGTGGTGCTCTAAAGCCTGCGGACGGGGAAAGAAGACAGAGATTTCCTGAAAAGGTGGATCAAGTACACAGCAACTGAAACCTGGGTGCATGACAGGATAGCTGAGAAACATCATCCTCTAAGTCACTCATGGCCCTTACCTGAGTGCAAGGCAGTAGCATGCCAAAAGCTAAGAGTACAGCAGCAATGTAGAAATAGAGAAGCTCTAAAAGTCAGAAGCCTGGCTGAAGAGGGCTAAGAGAACACCATGGGAACCAAAAAAAAAAATCTAGGTGGCATGGAAAGATGGCTACTGGGCTGTAAGACATAAAGAATTACACTGGTTCTCAGATGAACTAGTCCCAATCCTTCTCATAAAACATTTGAAACCTGTAGTGAACTACTGATCTAACTAAAGCTAGTACAAGTCTCAGAGCCAGTTCAACAACAGATCAGACTGCTTCAGCTTCATTATTTGCAGACTGTCATAGGCATGGCACTTCTTGTTTTTCAGTAAATAATACTTACAGTCCTTTTACACACAATTTCTAGTATAAAATTAAAAATTATGTGGTATTTGAAAAAGCAGGGTGATGCCATCCATCAATATAACCAATCAATATAATCAACAGTCAACAGAAGTAAACCCAAATATGATCAAAATGTTGGAATTAGTAAATAAAAATTTTAATATAAATATATATTTTTTAAATTTTTTAATTTATTTATTTGAGAGAGAGAAAGAGCACAGTGGGAGAGGGAGAAGCAGACTCCCTGCTTAACAGAGAGCCTGAAGTGGGGCTCAATCCCAGGACCCTGGGATCATGACCTGAGCTGAAGGCAGACATTTAACTGACTGAGCCACCCAGGCAGCCCTATAAATACATTTTTAAAACTAATGGAAAAAGTGGTCAACATATGAATATAATGCAGAACTTCATTCCAGTAGAGCACAGTAATTTAAAAAAGAGGAAATTTTAGGGTTTAAAAATATAATATCATAAGTGTAGATTTATTTTATTTTACAGTAGCCTAAAAAGGCAGAAGAAAGGAAAAGTGAATTCTGAGTCAAATTAATTGAAATTATCCAAACTAAAATAAAAGGAGAAAATAATTTTTTTAAAAACTGAGAAAAGCAGGGCGCCTGGGTGGCTCAGTGGGTTAAAGCCTCTGCCTTCAGCTCAGGTCATGATCCCAGGGTCCTGGGATCGAGCCCCGCGTCAGGCTCTCTCCTCAGTGGGGAGCCTGCTTCCTCCTCCCTCTCTGCCTGCCTCTCTGCCTACTTGTGATCTCTCTGTCAAATAAATAAAATAATCTAAAAAAAACTGAGAAAAGCATCCAAAACCTGTGATCAAATGTACAAGTACTAGTTTCCAAGTAAAAGAGGAAGAAAATGAAGCCAAAGAAATATTTGAGGTGATGAATGTCAAGAAATGTCCAAATTGATGAAAGATAAAATCTACAAATCCCAGACTCAAAAAAAAAAAAAATGTAGTGGATGTCAAATAGGATAAATACATAGTCAAACATCTGAAAACCAAAGATAGAGATAAAAGCAGATGCCCTCACTCTTACTCCCGCCCCCCCTCCCCACACACACACATGCTACATTCAGGGGAAAAAAGCAATAATACTGATGGCAGACTTCCCATTAGAATCAAGGAAAGGTATAATGACAATGGCATGACATCTTTAAAATGCTAAAGGAAAAAGATAAGCAGTTTCAAGAGAGTGTAGTGCAAATTATTTACATAAGCACTAAGACTCCTCTATTTTATTGGTTCTAAAGTCATCTTTCTCAAGCTTCACCAGCCAAGCCCTGTACTTGGTTATCTAGGATTTAATATACCATGTAGCATATCCATCCCAATGATATCTTTAAAAATCCTATAGACTGCTCAAATCACATTTCAATTTTTGAGGCTAAATTTAAGTTTAAAGTAATTAAATAAGCATTCATTCAATAGAAACAAGTCACAGAGCTACCACCTAAATAAATAAAATGTATATTTAATTTGCTTCAGTAAAAAAAAATAAAAATAGAATTCCATTACTGATATATAGCTTGTTTTCAGTTGTTGTAAGAATTCATAAGGGCGGTTATGTGGAAATTACTTTCATCAATATGAGGCAATTTTTTTTCTTCTTTCCTTTGACATACATGAATTAGAACAGTAGAAAATCATACATCCTTAAGCTAAAATCACACATAAATTTCCCCCCTGCGAGAGGTGTGAGATGGTAGCTAACCCTCCAGCACTGTACTAGTTTAGGTAACACTAGCTACAGTAACAGATAAACCATCAAATCTTAGTGGTGCAACAAAAGTTTATTTCTCACTCACCTACCAGTCCATGTAAACATTTCTAGTCTGATAGAGACCCAGAAACTCAGCCTCCTTTCATTTTGTGGTTCTTAAACATATGACATTCAGAGTTCATCTGGAAACCAAAAAGAGAACCAAAAAGGTTGTATGAGGTAACCAAACCTAACCTAAAGAAAAATGGGTTATCACTTCTTTTGTTTCTTTAGCCACTAGGCAATAAGCTAATAGTGGGCATTAATCACTAGGGCTCTAAAATTAGATATTTTGGATAAATTGAAAAACTATTCATGATTACTGGTAGCATAATTCATGAGTAAGTTTACTCTTTGTTCACGTAATTGCTTCTGACATTTTTCCTTTATGAAAAACATATAGCTCCACTAAATAACAGATGTTATTTTTCTCTCATCATTTTCAAATGCATAAGAACTAAGATTCTCTATTAAAATTAATTTTTATGGTATTCTGTGAAAATGGTTCTTTTCTGCTGATTCTAAAGATCTTCTTTACTTTAACAATTCCACTTGGAATTTATGGCTCAAAATGTGATGTATCCCATGACCAATGCAACTTGAATTTGTTTCATCATATAGTGGCTTCATCACAGTTACTCAGGTAACTTCGTTTGGACTGAATGCTTATGATTTTAATTACAAAGTAAACAGATACCATTATATCATCACACAAAAATATATAATGGAGATATTTGGTCAAGATAGTACCATAGTTCGTGCTCTGACATACCTCTCTGCTCCAAATACATGCTATTAGTATTTTTTAAAAAGTTGTTTTAAAGAAAGCCAAAAAGTAACACCTAGGTTTAAAAATATGATAAACAAGTCTGTGGTTCAGAAATAGGATAAGTACAAAGAGGTGAGCAGGAATAAGCTACAGGCCTGGGGATTTCCTAGTTTAGAAGCAGGCAACATTAAGTAGGAATTTGCTTCCTAATATATCAGGGATTTGAACTAGGCATCAAATGGCTATGGTGGGTCTGCCTTCTTCTCTGATAAAGGAGGCTCAAAACACAATACTACTGATCTTTACCCATAGCTAAGGGTTATAGCAAGCTATGAGTCTGGAGAGGCTGAAAGAAGGGAAAACTTTGTGACAAGACATACTATTCCCTTGTTGGATAACTGGATCCATAAGATTTCCACAGTTACCAAGAAGGAGAAGGAAAATATCATCAACTGAAACTAGTATCGTAAGACCAATTTCTGTACTGCGGTGCTGAGACCAATGGCGGGAATCACAAAAGATATAAGGAAGGGGAGACACGGGAAGAGAGAAAGGATAAGAACATACTTAACAAACAAAAACATTTTCACTCAAAATTAGCCTGTAATCCAAAGTTCTAAAATATATGCAGAAATACAATTCTAAGAAAGATAGCCCTCCAGATGAAATTAGTATTATAAAACAGTCTAACAAAGACTTCTAATAAAAAGTATGTTTAAGATGATCAAAAGAAAAAAAATAAAGACCCTGTCACTCACTTAAAGCAGGAGTCTGCAAACTAACTTTTGTAAAGTGCCAGGTAGTAAATATTTTTTAGCTTTACTGGCCATACTGTCTCTTTTGTAACTACTCAAATCTCCTGCTATAGCAGAAAAGCAGACATACACAAAATATAAATGAATGGATTTGACTATTTCAATAAAATTTATTTATATAAATAACAGTGAACCAGATATGGACTATGAAACATAGTTGCATATACCTCATTTAAATAAATATGAAATTATTTAAAAACAGGTAGAAATGTAATAGGAATTGGTATGTATGCAAAAGAAATAAACTAGAAATCTTGAAATTAAAAAATATGATCATTGATATAAAACAATGTTCAAAAAGAAGGATTGATAAATTGCTTTTTAAAACAAAGCAAAAAAAATTACATACTTAAAACTCATTAAGGTCTTTGCAAAATTTGGGTAAAAAAATTAAAATATTACATAAATTTTAAAACTTGTTAAGAAAATAAGCATAATTAAGTAGGAATATTAAAAACATTTAATAATAATCATTAAAATAATAACAAATGTTTTATAGCTTCCAACCCAGCAGAGGAGGATAAAGGTTAAAGAGTCAATTGCACCATACGCAAACATCCTATTCTATCTAGACACATGAAAGCATTGCATTTCCCTTCCCATTTGAAATCAGCTATGTCCAAGTAACTTCTTTTGATCAATGACATGGGAGTGGGAGTGGCCTATGTCACTTGTAGATGACAGCTTAAGAGCTAAGTAGATGTTTGGCATATTCTCCTTTCTCTGCTTCTCTTAAGAAGCATGTATTGAGGTGGAGCCTGCATCAGTTTGGGTTTCTGAGTGACTAAATAAGTCAACACACAATGACCATGTAGAATGATTTGAGAAACAATCTTGATTTGAAACCACCAAAAATTTAGGCTTTATTATTCCAGTATCCCAAGCTTTTCCTGACAGATAGCCTCTAGCACTTAAATTGAAACCATGAAATGGGAAAATTAAAGATGAAGAAAGAAGGCTGGCGAACAGAAAATAATGCAATCATAAATACATTATAAATCATGATAAAGGTAAATAGATTAAATCTGTCCATTAAAAGATTTGTTGGAATAGATTAAAAATTATATGCTTTTTAAAGACACACTTTAAAAGCACACACAATCACAGCATACTAGTTCAAGTTTTCCAAGAAAGACACTAAGACAGGATTAAATGTGTAGGAAATTTTTGGGAGAAAATGTCTGTGAGGACAAAAGGGAAAGGTGGGAACAAAGTAGGAGACTTCTGACTGTGATGTAGGTCTGACCCTATGAAGGACACAGGAAAGGAAGGATGGTGTAGGAAGAGTCTTGGACTGAGCAGTTCCAGTAAATTTTTTGACACTCTAATCTGGAGTCCTTGAGTCAATGTCACCTGGTTGAGGAATCTACGTATCCCAGAAATGGGCCTGCATTAGTTATCTTGATATGCTCAGTCTTTGACTGAGGAAAGTGTGGCCTCATCATGAATATGGTATTGAATTCAGAAGACCAGAAGCCAGGGCACCTGCTTCCTGATCAGGAAATCTGAGATATGCATTTTTATGGCTACTTCAGGCAGGCAGTTATATATAAAGTGATGGGAAATTTCTATTAAGCTAAACCTAAAACAAAAGAAAGCAGCATAAGAATAGTTAGATCAGACAAAATAGCAGCTAAAAGCATTTAAAGGAATAAATTAAGTAAGAATAAAAAGTCTGTGGTGGCTTTGTACTTGTCAATCCAGCTAAATTGGAACTAGGCTTCCCAGAATTCCCTTCCTTGTGTATTTCCAGATTACTGTTGGCCTCAGTAGAAATTTGCATAACATTTAGAACTCAGAAGTTAAGTAATAGCTACTTTTGTGGTCTGCAGCTCAACTGTTGCAGTGCCTGGCAGTGCCCATAGCTCCTCTGACTCCTGCTGGGTCTCCTCCTGAGGGTTCTTCAACTGCTACGTCTTTATACACAGTTCTGTGGTCAAAGGCCGCTAGCTTCTCCTACATGTCACCTGCATCATCAAACACCAAGGCCAAGGCAGTGAAATACAAACACGGGTTCCAGTTTGTTCACTAGGTTTCCAGCTTGTCCTCACTGGTTCTGTTTTTTTCTCACTCTTCCAACTTCATGTCCATTTTTCCTTCTTAGATGTTCTCCTGTTGCGATCAAGTCCAGCATCAGATAAGAAGTAGCATAAACAGTTTAACCAGACTCTACAATTATATATGGTCTAACCCCTGTACTAAATCCCTCTTTAGACATTATTTATAGTGGTTCTGATTCTCTGATTATGCCCTAAATGATAGAGAAGAACTACCAAAAATAATGGGACAATTAAAGCTAACAAGGAGATCTCAGAGTTCTGGAGGACATGGCAGAGTAGGAGGACCCTAAGCTTACCTCATCACATAGATATAACTAAGAGCCACACCAGTGTAAATAATCCAGAAACAACCTGAAGACTGACAGACGAGACCCTTCACATCTAATAGAGATGAGGTCACATCAAAGAGGATAAGAAGGGCAGAGATACTATTAGGACCTAAAAAGACCCATGGGATGGCCACAGAAGGAAGGGATGCTGTGGATCCAGAGAGGGGAAGGAAAAAAGATCCTGGGCCATGGGGAACTGGCACAGGGAAGATGAATCCCTATAACATTTCACTTTGAAAACGAGAGGGGCATAATTTCCAGAGTTCTTACAATCAATGGGGTTTAACACCTGGAACTTTAAAAATCAGCAGGCTTTGTTCTGGGGACCCTGAAGGACAAGAGCAAACTGAGTATGTGCCCTTAAAGAGAGAGCACAACAAATAGCCCTGCTGAGATATAGCAGAGAAGCAGCAGTTTGAAAATCACATGGCGTATATAGGAAGGAAATTTATTTACTAATCTCAGAGCATGTGTTGGAGGGGTAGGGATAGTAGAGAGACTTCTCCAGGAACAAAGGAGGTGGTGGGCATCAATTCTCTCCCCCAACTCCCCTACCCTTGACACAAGGAGACCTGTAGGAACCAGCACAGTGCCAACGCTCTCAAACTAACTTGCTAAAACCCTGCACCCCACCCCTGCATCCTCCTGCAGGCCTGCCCCCTCCAATATGCCCTTGGTTAGAGCCATCAAAACTGGTATCACAAGCCTGGCAGTGTGCAGGCAGCCTCAACAAGTACCAGCACCACTCCAAAGTGACTTCTGCCCTGGGGAGAGGGGAACAGAATCACACACACCAGTCCAACTGCAGCCCCAGCAGCAGGCTGGAAACAAACATCAATTCTGACTATAGGCCCCACCCACCAACCAAAGCTTCTCAGGGTACAAGACAGAGAAAGCACCCTGAAGTTCAGTGTTATTTCATCTCTGGCAAATGCCTGGTCTGACTCAACTCAAGTGCAAGGTGGCCCCAGACTGGGGCCCACTAACAACACAGGAACCAAATTCTGCCCACAACAGGTAAAGAGAGCCACTGCGGATGAGTGAACAACAGGCAAAAGGAACTCAGCCACAACAGTAGGGTACATGCAACACACAGAGGAGAGACTCCTGAAGTGCCACGTTCTAGTGAACAGGGGATATTACAATGCAGGACACTACATGACCTCTTCTTCCTAAAGCCACTACTTTCAAGAGCAGGTGACATAGCTGGCTTTCACAGAGAAACATACAAAGACGGACAAAATGAGGAGACATGGGAATATGTCCCAAATAAAAGAAGGGGGAAAAAAATCAAAGTAAGAGACCTAAATAAAATGAAGATATGTAATACACCTGATAGTGAATTTAAACTAATGGTCATAAAGATACTCACTGGACTTGAGAAAAGAGTGGAGGACTTCAGTGAGACCCTTAACAAAGAGATAGAAAGCATAAAAAAAAAAACAATCAGAAATGAAGAATTCAATAACTGAAATTAAAAATAAACTAGATGGAGGGATGCCTGGGTGGCTCAGTCAGTTAAGCATCTGACTCTTGGTTTTAGCTCAGGTCATGATCTCATGGGACATGAGATCAAGCCCTGAGTCAGGTCTTGCAATCAGCTTGGAGTCTGCTTGAGATTCTCTGTCTCTGCTTCCCCCTGCCCTCTCTCTCTTGAATAAATAAATAAAATATTTTTTAAAAATTAGAAAATTAAACTAGATGGAATAAAACTAGAAGAAGCAAAAGAATGGGTCAGTGACCTGGAGAGAGTAATGGAAAGCAATCAAGCTCAAGAGGACAGAGAAAAAAACAATAAAAAATTAAAATGGGCTTAGGCAATTCAGCAACATCATTAAGCATAATAACATTCACATTATAGGGATCCCAAAGGAAGAGAGAGAAGAGGGGACAGAAAAAGTATTTGAAGAAATAATAGATGAAATTTCCCAAGTTTGGTGAAGAAAACAGAAGTCCAGATCAGGAAGGCACAGAGAGCCCCCAACAAAATCAACCCAAGAAGGTCCACCCCAAGGCACACAGTAATTAAAATGGCAAAAAGTAGTAACAAGGAGAGAATTTTAAAAGTCAGACAACCAAAAGAAATAAAAGGCATCTAAATTGGTAAAGAAGTAAACCTTTTACTATGTGCAGATGACATGAATGTCTATATAGAAAACTCTAAAGACCTCATCAAAAAACTACTAGAATATATGAACTCAGTAATGTCACAGGATATTAAATCAATATATAAAAATCCACTGAATTTCTATACACTAATATGAAGTCACAGAAAGAGAAATTAAGAAATCAATCCCATTTACAATGACATCAAAGGTTATAAAAAACCTAGTAATAAATTAACCCAAGGAGGGGAAAGACCTATACTCTGAACACTATAAAACACTGATGAAAGAAATTAAAGAAGACACCAAGAAATGGAAAGACATTCCAAGCTCATGGACTGGAAGGACAAACATTGCTAAAATATCCATACTACGCAAAAAAATCTACAGATTAAATGCAATCCCACCAAAATACAAACATAATTTTTCATAGAACTAGAAAAAATAATTTTAAAATTTGTATGGAACCACAAAAGACTCCAAATAGCCAAAGTAATCTTGAAAAACAACAAAACTGGGGGTATTACAATCCCAGGTTTCTTTTTTTTTATATATATATAAACATATATATATATATATATATATATATATATATACACACACACACTATAGAGCTATCATAGTCAAAACAGTACTGGCACAAAAATAGACACATAGGTCAATGGCATAGAATAGAGATCCCAGAAATAAACCCATGATTACAACAATTTCATATATATCTCTATATGATCTATATGTGATCTGTGATATGATGTATATGACATATGAGATATTATAGATATATACAGATATGCATATATATATATACAGACTATATAGATAGATAGATAGATAGATAGATATAGATATATATCACTTTAAAAACTCAAGATGAAATGGACCACAATAAGGCAATGAAGTTTATAGAAATTGGATTATTAATAGCTATATTATTATGAGATTCCACGAAGGACGTAAGGCCCAGATGACTTTTAAGGCAACCTTGATTCCAAAGAAAAAATTATTATTGCTTTATATAAACTGTTTCAGAGAACCACAAGAACAACAACTACAAAGCAACAATCAATACCATAAAGAAACATACGAGAAAAGTATAGACTAATCTCACATATAAATGCAAAAATACTAAATAAAATATAAGCAAGTATAATTATACTATTATAAAAAATATACCAGGAACAAGGAAAGTTTACCCCAGGTGTCAAGATGGTTCAACATCAGAAAATCTGTTAGTTATACACTTACAGTAACAAGTAAAGGGAACAATTATACAATCATATAAGTAGATGCTGAATGTATAAGTAAGTGTTAAAAATTACATTTACAATAAAATATTTTAGTGAACTCAAAAGATAAGGCTATGTCCTTACCTTGATAAAGTATATTTTTGAAGGGGTGCCCTGGGTGGCTCAGTAGTTTAAGCATTTGCCTTCAGCTCATGTCATGATCCCAGGTTCCTGGAATTGAATCCCACATTGGGTTCCTTGCTCAGGGGGAAGGCTGCTTCTTCCTCTCCCATTCCCCCTGCTTGAGCTTGCTCTCTTTCTCTCTGTCAAATAAATAAAACCTTTTAAAAAAAGCAATATCTATGAAAAAGCTAAAGTAAGTGTTATCCTTAAATGTGAAACTTTGGAGCATTATTTTAAATCAGAAATGAGATAAATATGACCACCACCACCATTTTATTTAAAAATTTTTTTTAAAGATTTTATTTATTTATTTGACAGATAGAGATCGCAAGTAGGCAGAGAGGCAGGCAGAGAGAGAGGAGGAAGCAGGTTCCCCGCTGAGCAGAGAGCCTGATGTGGGGCTCAATCCCAGAACTCTGGGATCATGACCTGAGCCGGAGGCAGAGGCTTTAACCCACTGAGCCACCCAGGTGCCCCTTTATTTAAAATTTTATTGGTAGTCTTAATCACTGTGATATATAAAAGAAATAAATGATGTAAGATTTAGAAAGACATAACTATCTTTATTTGAAGATGACCTAGTTGCATGTACATGTACAAATAACTTAAAATACTGGCAAGTCAAGAAAGTTTGTTGGCTGTGAGATCAGCATTCAAAATAAATTGCAGCTGAATACCATAACAATAACCACTAAAAAAATATAAAAGAAAACCAGATTCTATTAAAAATTGCATCAAAACCTATAGATGTTAAGGTTATGCCTAACAAAATGTAGATAAGAAGACTCAAGTGTATGAAGTTTCAATTTCCCCCAAATTCATCTAAAAATCTGATGTGATTACAGCCAAAATAGCACATTTTTAAGGAGTTTGACATAGTTCTAAAATGTATTTGGAAAATTAAACAGCCAGGAATAGCTACTACAATTCTGAAGACAAGCATCAGACAGAGACTTGTCCCATCAGATAGAACTTTCTATATTTATTGTGATTAAAACAGTGATGTACAAGGCCAAGAATAGGCAAACTAACAAAAGATACAGAACACAAAAATCAGAAATAGACACAGACATCTATTAAAAATGAATATGTAATATAAGAGTCATTACATATTAGTAAAACAATGAATTATCCAATAAATGGTACAAGGATGATTGGTTTTCCTTATGGGAGAAAAATCAGATATCTACTCCTACCACACACAAAAATAAATTTCAGATCTGGAGGAAGTGAGATGATGGAGAGTAGGAGACTGAAGTATCATTAGGTCCCAGGAGTTCAGCTAGATAGTTATCAAACCATTCTGAACAACTACAAACTCAACAGGAGATAGAAGAGAAGAAGAGCAGCAATTCTAGGAACAGAAAATTGACCACTTTCGGGAAGGTAGGACATGCAGAGAAGTGAGTCTGAAGCAATGGGAAGATAAACTGCTGGGGAAGGGGCTGGCTCCCGCCAAGTGGTGGAGCAGCAGAGCCCAAAACTGGAACTTTTAGAAGTCTGTTCCACTGACAGACGTTCCTCCAGAGGCTAAGCGGAAGTGGAGCCCTCATGGGGACAGGGTGCTCAGGACCCAAGGGGTCATAGAAAGACTGGGGGTGTCTGAGTATGGAAGAGCTGCCAGGTATCAGAGTGGAGAAGCTGGCTACAGAGACAGAGCTGAGGTGAGGTCTCTCAGCTTGGGGTTACCTTAAACTGTGATCCAAGGCACAGTCGGACCACTGCTCTTTGAGCAGGGACCCCCACAAGTGGCAGATACGGAAAGACACCCCCCCCCCCGGGAGAAGTGGTATGACAGCGCACAGCAGGAATCTGCACAGTTTGGAGACTCCAAATGGGGGCGTGCACCATAGATAGAAACGCTCGGTCACAGGCCAGGTGACCACAGAGTGCAGCCGGAGACCAGGAAGATGGGAGGGATTGACTGCTTTTCTCTGAGGCACACTAAGGAGTGGGCCCCAAGCTCTCGGCTCCTCCGGACCAGAGATTGGGAGGCCGCTATTTTCATTCCCGTCCTCCAGAGCTCTACAGAAAGCATTCAGGGAACAAAAACTACCGAGAGCAAACCAAGCAGATTACTCAGCCTGGCCCATGGCAAGGGTGGCGAAATTCCGCCTCAGACAAAGCCATTTGAGAATCACTGCAGGCCACTCTTCCAGAAGATCAGCAAGAACATCTAGCCAAGACCAAGTTCACCGATCAACAAGAACTGTGGAACTCCAGAGCTAGGGGAAAGCAACACACAGAATTCATGGCTTTTTCCCCATGATCCTTTAGTCTTGCAAAGTTAAATATTTTAATTCTTTTTCTTATTCTGTTTTTTGTGACTTTTCCTCTTTCCTCTTTTAACCTTTTTTAACTATTTCATCTTATCAACACCTTTTTTAAAAAAATCTTTTCAAATTTTCATTGTTATAGTCATATTTTATCCCTTCATGTATTTAACCTTATTTTTTGTATACATACTGTTTTTTTCTTTAAAATTTTGGGAAATGATTTCTTCTAATAGATCAACATATACCCTAAATCAAGCTCCACCCTGATCACATTCCCTCCTCTTTCTTTTTCTTTTTCCAAACAACTTATCTTATCAATTCATTTTTTAGAATCTTTTTTAATTTTCATCTTTACAGTCATATTCCACCCCTTCAACATATTTACCCTTATTTTTGTATATATATAAGTTTTTATTTCTTTAAAATTTGGGGAGGTAATTTCTTCTAAGAGACCAGAATACATCCAAAATCAAGTGTGTGGCTCTGTTCTATTCACCAAATACATATATAGATATAGATACCTATATCTATATCTATATCTATATCTATATCTATCTATTTATCTCTATATATACATATTTCTTTTTAATTTTTTAAATTTTTTTTATTTTTCCCCCTTTCTTCTCCCCCCAGTTTCAGGTCTCTGATTTGGTTAGTGTATATTTTTCTGGGGTCTTTGCCACCCTTTCAGTATTTTATTCTCTCATTCATATATTCTTATCTGGATAAAATGACAAGGCATAAAAACTCACCACAAAAAAAAAGGAACAAGAGGCAGTACCAAGGGCTAGGGACCTAATCAATAAGGACATTCATAATATGTCAGAACTAGAGTTCAGAATGACGATTATCAAAGTGCTAGCTGGGCTCAAAAAAGGCATGGAAGATATTAAAGAATCCCTCTCTGGAGAAATAAAATCCCCTTCTGGAGAAATAAAAGAACTAAAATCTAACCAAGTTGAAATCAAAAAAGCTATTAATAAGGTGCAATTAAAGATGGAGGCTCTTACTGATAGGATAAATGAGGCAGAAGAGAGAATTAGTAATACAGAAGACCAAATGACAGAGAATAAAGAACCTGAGCAAAAGAGAGACAAACAACTACTGGACCACAAGGGAAGAATTTGAGAGATAAGTGATACCATAAGATAAAACAATATTAGTGATAAGTATATTGGAGCAAATTATAGCAGAGAATTTCCCTAATATGCAAAGAGAACAAGCATCAAAATCCAGATGGCACAGAGAACCCCCATCAATATCAATAAAATAGATCCACAACCCATCATCATCATCATAGTAAAACTTACTAGTCTTAGAGACAAAAAGAAAATCCTGAACGTGGCTTGGGACAAGAGGTCTATAACATACAATGGTAGAAATATTAGATTGGCAGCAGACTTATCCACAGAGGCCTGGCAGGCCAGAAAGGACTGGCATGATATATTCAGAGCATTAAACAAAAAAATATGCATCCAATACTATATCCAGCCAGGCTGCCATTGAAAATAAAAGGAGAGATAAAAAGCTTCCAGGACAAACTAAAATTAGAAGAATTTGCAAACACCAAACCAGCCCTCAAGGAAATATTGAAAGGGGTCCTCTAAGCAAAGAGAGACTCTAAAAGTAGTAGACCAGAAAGGAACAGAGACTATACACAGTAACAGTCACCTTACAGGCAATAAAATAGCACTAAATTCATATCTCTCAATAGTTACCCTGATTGTAAATGGGCTAAATGCCCCAATCAAAAGACACAGGGTATCAGAATGGATAAAAAAAACCAAGAGCCATCAAAATGCTATCTGCAAGAAACTCATTTTAGACCCAAAGACACCTCCAGATTTAAGGTGAGGGGGTGGGAAATAATTTACCATGCTAATGGACATCAAAAGAAAGCTGGAATGACAATCCTTATACTAGATAAATTAGATTTTAAGCCAAAGACTATAATAAGAGGAAGGACACTATCATACTTAAAGGGTCTGTCCAACAATAAGAACTAATAACTTTAAATATCTATGCCCCTAATATGGGAGCAGCCAATTACATAAACCAATTAATAACAAAATCAAAGAAACATGTCAACAATAATACAATAATACTAGGGGACTTTAACAACCCCCTCGCTGAAATGGACAGATCATCTAAGCAAAAGATTAACAAGGAAATAATGGCTTTAAAAGACACACTGGACCAGATAGACATCACAGATATATTTAGAACATTCCATCCCAAAGCAACAAAATACACATTCCCTCTACTGCACATGGAATATTCTCCAGAATAGACCACATCCCAGGTCACAAATCAGGTCTCAACTGGTACCAAAAGACTGGGATTATTCCCAGCATATTTTCAGACCACAATCTTTGAAACTAGATCCCAATCACAAGAGGAATGTTGGAAAGAACCCAAATACATGGAGACTAAAGAGCATCCTACTAAAGAAAAAAATGAGCCAACCAGGAAATTAAAGAATTGAAAAAATTCATGGAAACAAATAAAAATGGAAACACAACTGTTCAAAATCTTTGGGACACAACAAAGGCAGTCCTGGGAGGAAAGTATATGGCAATACAAGCCTTTCTCAAAAAACAAAAAAGGTCTCAAGTATACAACCTAACCCTACACCTAAAGGAGCTGGAGAAAGAACAAAGAAAGCCTAAACCCAGAAGGAGAAGAAAAATAATCAAGATCAGAGCAGAACTCAATGAAATAGAAACCAAAAGAACAGTAGAACAAATCAACGAAACTAGGAGCTGGTTCTTTGAAAGAATTAATATGATTGCTAAACCCTTGGCCAGACTTACCAAAAAGAAAAGAGAAAGGACCCCAATTAATAAAATCATGAGTGAAAGAGGAGAGATCACAATCAACACCAAAGAAATACAAACAATTAGAAGAACATATTATGAGCAACTATACACCAGCAAATTGGACAATATGGAAGAAATGGATGCATTTCTAGAGACATAAACTACCACAACTGAAATAGAATGAAATAGAAAACCTGAACAGACCCATAACCAGTAAGGATATTGAAGCAGTCATCAAAAATCTCCCAACAAATAAGAGCCCAGGGCCAGACAGCATCCCAGGGAAATTCTACCAAACATTTAAAGAAGAATTAATACCTATTCTCTTGAAACTGTTCCAAAAAATAGAAATGGAAGGGAAACTTCCAAACTCATTTTATGAGTCCAGCATCACCTTGATCCCAAACCAGACAAGGATCCCATCAAAAAAGAGAATGACAGACCAATATCCTTGATGAACACAGATGCAAAAATTCTCCCCCAAATACTGGCCAATAGGATCCAACAGTACATTAAAATGATTATTCACCATGACCAAGTGGGATTTATTCCAGGGCTGCAAGGGTGGTTCAACATCCGCAAATCCATCAATGTGATACAATACATTAATAAAAGAAAGAGTAAGAACCATATGATACTCTCAATAGATGCCAAAAAAGCATTTGACAAAGTGCAGAATCCCTTCCTGATTAAAATTCTTCAAAGTATAGGGATACAGGGTACATACCTCAATACCATCAAAGCCAACTATGAAAAACCCACTGCAATTATCATTCTCAATGGAGAAAAACAGAGCTTTTCCACTAAGGTCAGGAACACGGTAGGGATGTCCATTATCACCACTGCTATTCAACATAGTACTAGAAGCTATAGCACCGGCAGACAACAAAAATTTAAAAGCATCCAAATCAGCAAAGAAGTCAAACTCTCACTCTTTGCAGATGATATGATACTTTATGTGGAAAACCCAAAAGACTCCACTCCAAAACTGCTAGAACGCATACAGGAATTCAGTAAATTGTCAGGATATAAAATCAATGCACAGTAATCAGTTGCATTTCTATACACCAACAGCAAGACAGAAGAAAGAGAAATTAAGGAGTCAATCCCATTTACAATTGCACCTAAAACTGTAAGATACCCAGGAATAAACGTAACCAAAGAGGCAAAGGACCTGTGCTCAGAAAACTGTGCAGTACTCATGAAAGAAATTGAGGAAGACACAAAGAAACGGAAAAACGTTCCATGCTCATGATTGGAAGAACAAATATTGTGAAAATGTCTATGCTACTTAAAGCAATCTACACATTTAATGCAGTCCCTATCAAAATACCATCAATTTTTTTCAAAGAAATGGAATAAATAATCCTAAAATTTATATGGAACCAGAAAAGACCCCAAATAGCCAGAGGAGTGTTGAAAAGAAAGTCAAAGTCGGTGGCATCACAATTCCAGACTTCAAGCTCTATCACAAAGCTGTCACCATCAAGACAGCATGGTACTGGCACAAAAACAGACACATAGATCAATGGAACAGAATAGAGAGCCCAGAAATGGAACCTCAACTCTATGGTCAACTAATCTTCAACAAAGCAGGAAAGAATGTCCAATGGAAAAAAGACAGTCTCTTCAACAAATGGTGTTGGGAAAATTGGACAGCCACATGCAGAAGAACGAAACTAGACCATTTCCTTACACCACACAAGAAAATAGACTCAAAATGGCTGAAAGACCTCAATGTGAGAAAGGAATCCATAAAAATCTCTGAGGAAAACACAGGCAGCAACCTCTTCAACCTCAGCCACAGCAACTTCTTCCTAGAAACATCACCAAAAGCAAGGGAAGAAAGGGCAAAAATGAACTATTGGGATTTCATCAAAGTCAAAATCTTTTGCACAGCAAAGGAAACAGTCAACAAAACCAAAAGACAACTGACAGAATGGGAGAAGATATTTGCAAATGACATATCAGATAAATGGCTAGTATCCAAAATCTATACAGAACTTATCTAACTCAACACTCAAAGAACAAATAATCCAATCAAGAAATGGGCAGAAGATATGAACAGACATTTCTGCAAAGAAGACATCCGAATGGCCAACAGACACTTGAAAAAAGTGCTCCACATCCCTCAGCATCAGGGAAATACAAATCAAAACCACAGTGAGATACCACCTTGCACCAGTCAGAATGGCTAAAACTAACAAGTCAGGAAACAGCGGATGCTGGCGAGGATGTGGAGAAAGGGGAACCCTCCTACACTGTTGGTGAGAATGCAAACTGGTGAAGCCACTCTGGAAAACAGTATGGAGGTTCCTCAAAAAGTTGAAAATAGAGCTACCCTATGACCCAGCAATCTCACTACTGGGTATTTACCCTAAAGATACAAATGTAGTGATCCAAAGGGGCACATGCACCCAAATGTTTATAGCAGCAATGTCCACAATAGCCAAACTATGGAAAGAACCTAGATGTCCATCAACAGATGAATGGATAAAGAAGATGTGGTATGTATACGATGGAATACTATGCAGCCATCAAAAAATGAAATCTTGCCATTTGTAATCATGTGGATAGAACTAGAGGGTATTATGCTGAGTGAAATAAGTCAATCAGAGAAAGAGAATTATTATATGATCTCCCTGATATGAGGAATTTGAGAGGCAGGGCTGGGGATTGGAGGGGGTAGGGAGGGAAAAATGAAACAAAATGGGTTTGAGAGGGAGACAAACCATAAGAGACTCTTAATTTCACAAAACAAACTGAGGTTTGCTGGGGAGTCAGGGGGTAGGGATAGGGTGGTTGGGTTATGGACATTGGGGAGGGTATGTGCTATGGTGCATACTGTGAAATGTGTAAGCCTGATGATTCACAGACCTGTATCCCTTGAGCAAATTATACATTATATGTTAATAAAAATAATTTTAAAAAATAAATAAATAAATTTCAGGTTTAATAAATGCCTAAAAGTGAAAACTATAATTTTAGAATAAAAACATGTAAAAAAAACTTTATGAATTTGAAATAGGGGAGAATTCCTTAAATGACACTCAATGAACCAAATTCCCTAAAAGAAAAGTTTGATAAATGTAACTATATTAAAATTAAAAATAAAAACATTATTTATGCTCAAAGATATCATGGACACAATGAAAAGCAAACTGCACATTGGAATATGAAAACTGCAAAACTTCAGATTTGTGCTCTTTAGTTCACAAGAAATCAATTCATATCATATCTGATCTTTTCATTTAAATGAATAGTGTACTCGACCAATGGAAATGACAACTCTGCATGACTAATTTCCTAATTTCTCTAGTGTCTAAGTCTGTCAAACTTTTATTTCATATATACTTTAAAAAGAACTCTTAAAATCTTCTCAGTTTTATGTCAAAAATATTTGTCATTCTTCCACTGTTGAAAAGATTTTTATAGTGTTACCCTGAATAAAAACTGTCACTTCTAAAGCATTCAGTAACTGTAAATCAAATAAAATATAATCTACAGGCTTAGCCCTTACGTTAACAACAATGAGTAATGTATCATTGGCAACCTGGGAGCTCTTTGTTGCGCCAGAATTAAGTCAAACAAAGAGAACTTTCACAGGATTTCAGTCAGTTTCTATGAACTACCATCTTGAGTTGTGTTCTCAGACCCAGGCCCACTTCATCAGAAGTGCACCTTACACATTCCCTCCTAGCCCTTCTCCTTAATTATTTGGCAGAGATAATTTTTCCAGGCCAGTAGTAAGGACTTTTTTTTCTTAATTAGCTAGGGAATGGTGTAGTGTTAAGAGCACAGGGAGTCTAAATTACGAGCACTGTTATATTCCCATTTCTAGTACCATATGGTTAAAATATGCTGAAGGGAAAAGCAACATATGGTTTATTTCTTTCCCTAGAAATTTCGATTTAATAGTGACATACTTGATAACAGTTTGAAATGGAGAGATAGCATTTGAAGAAGCTTGAGAGAAGTTGTCCTATTAAGTTCCATTGACATACCAGTGCAAAAGGGGTCTCATCAAGTGCCCCCCCTACTGTCATCATGAGGAGAAATATAGTGTCAGAGAAACTGGGGCATGGAGACGAGGGAATCCTTCAGAATGCGGTGATTTCTAGCACCCAATGGCATTTACAAAGATGGAGGTAACTGAAAGGAACCACCAACCATAACATTTTTAAACTTCCGCTGTGCTTCAATTACAACCTGAGTCAGTGGATTAACTACATTCAGTAAATGATTACAAGAATAAACCATGTTCTGTACAATTCAGAATATGCTTTTGTTGCATCTTTGATTGCCTATATAATTATTATAGCACCTGTATGCTTTTTTATGCTAATACAGGTTTTGGATTAGGACTGAAGGAAAGAAATTGCTATTTGTATGTGTGTGTGCATGCCTGTGTGTGTGTGTGTGTGTGTGTGTGTGTGTGTGTTCATTCATCTGACATTCATCTATCTGTCTGTAAAGATAGGACCAAGCAGTTTTGAAATCAGACAAACTTAGGTTGAATCCTGCTGCTTCTACTTATGTATTATGACCTGTACAAGTTACTTAGTGAACCCTGGTTTTCTCTTCTGTAAAACAATTTATGATGCCTGCCAGCAGTAGTAAGAAGAACTAAGTATTGTTTTAATGTACAAAGTATAATTAAATAATATAATAATAACATAACAAATAATTATCTTCTCTACCTACTGGCAGGATAAACCGGTAATGGATTATCAATTTTTCAGTATTTTCAGTATTCTACAGGTCTTTTAAATTTTTGGCAGTGCCATTATCTGAAAGAACTAAAATATTTCTGCAATTGCATATATACTCTCTTGAAAGAAAATTCCTTAAAATATGATGAACTATTTTGTTTGTTCTCATTATACTTAAAATTTGTGCTCATAATTAAAATGTATTGAAGCTATAAAGTAGGTTTAAGTGCTGTTTATATGAATTATATGAATTTTAACCTAGATGTATCCACATCTATCAACAAGAACATATTATTACATGTCAAGGATCTTATGAAATATTGAGCATATTCTTGATTGAAAATCTAGAATCCAGACAACAGTGGGTTCCAAGTTTAACTTTCTGATAACTTAATCAAAGATGCACACACAATAGATTAGATTGTCTTCATCAACAGATTCAAAACTGTTTTAGATGAACCCATTTCATTCATTCAATTAAAAAAAAAGAATAATCAAGAGCCAACCAGATTTTAATTACTCCTCTATTTGGTCACTAAAGAAAGAAGGAGCTCAGAAGCCAGGAATCTTCCATCTCCATATCTTCCCATCACTCAGCTGCCCTTCTCCATTTAAGCTTCTTCTGAATTATCAATTCCTCCAAGAACTCAAATTGCTATACAGAAGTAGCAAACTCCCTGTCACCCCCTCCTTTAATCACACAGTACTTGGGAATCCCTAAAGTCATTCTTAAATAGACAGATACTTCGCTGAACATATTAGTAAATTGTCTAATTACCAGAATAACTCACCAACTAATTAAATATTTTCTGGGTATCTTGTTATTTGCATTGATATCAATGGTATTTATTTATTTAGATATAAATTATATTTTTAAAAGAAAGAGACTACCAATTAACTTGTTCATTATAAGATAAACAATGGTGCCACATGAAAGTTACTTAGTTGTGTTTCTAGTAACTAATAACTCCTTAACTGTATTTCTTTCTCTGTCGAAGGCAATAGTAATTATAGAAATGTAGAAAACCTATTGTCTGGACATAAGGATTACTGTGCAAAAGGGCTCCCAAGCCAGCAAGATTGGTCAGGGAAGGCAGTTTTAGGAGAAAAGAAAGATGTAACTGTGAGCAGTAGGAGATGGGAATGAAGGTGCTGAGTGGGGAGAGTGGAATAAAGTTGAAGAAAGTCTTGACAGCATGACACCTTCCCTGGTGCTATTTTATTAATAGAACTTAAGTAAAATTAAAATATTCAAAGGAAGTAAAAGTGATACAAATTTAAGATGGCCACAAAAGAGTAAAAGGAAATTCTTAGAGAATCAACTGTAGGCTTTGTTATAATTCAGCAGCCAAAGGCTTGCAAACCCTTGTTTGGTTGGTTCTATCCACTAGCAGGTCTCCATCTGCATACTCCAAAGATTGTACTGATTACTTTTTTAATTACCTTCCTGGTTGATAAATTAATCAATGATCACGTGATAACTCATTGTTAGAATAAGTTCTACTTTTATTTCACTATCACATCATTTTAGAAACTTTTTATTGAAGTGCAATATTCATACAAAAAGCACATATATCATAAGCATACTACTTGATGAATTTTCACAAAATAAACACACCTGTGTAACCAGAACCCAGGCTAAGAAACTGAACATTACCAGCACCCCAGAAGCCCTCCTCTACACAAGGGTATCACTTATGTTGACTTTGAATAGCATGGATTAGCTTTGCCAATTTTTATGCTTTATATAAATGCACTCATACAGTATGCATTCTTTGAGTGTCTGGCTTTTTTCACTTAATATAAAGTTTGTGAGATTCATCTATACTGTGGCAAGTAATAATAGTTCTTTTCATCGCTGTATAGCATGCTGTTATGTGAATATACCAAAATTTATCTTTCTATTCCAATGTTAGGGGCATTTGAGGAGTTTTCATTTGGGGGCTACTATGACAGTATTACTGTGAACATTACATGCCTGTAAAATTACAATGAACTACCATATAAAACAATGTTCCTTGGGAAATAATATGTTCACATTTTCAACTTAATACATGCTTATGTGTTATTTTCTATGTACTAGCCTATATTCTCAGTACTTTATAGGTATTTATTTATTTTATTACCCTCTTGACCATCCTATGAGGTAAAAATAAATTACTATTCCAATTTAACTGAGGAAATGGAAGCACAAGATAACATAGCTAGTAAATGGCAGAAGCAGAATTTAAGTCCAGGTAGTCTAGCACTACATTCTGTGATTGACTTTTAAAAATCTTTCTAATATACACTAGTAGATATTGAATAATTATTAGTTCTCTTCATTCCTTGGCACTTGGGCAATGGTGTTTGCTGTGATGGGTGCTTAGAGCTATGGTGCCCAGGGTGTCCTCCGTGAGTGAGACTCTTGGATATTTCTGCCATCAGAACCCTATATTTTTCTTTCCATGGATCCTATATATTGGCCTAAATGTTTTCCTTTCCACAGAAACTATCTGAACTTCTGAGAAGGTTCTTTCTGCTCCCTGCCCTAAGAAATGCCACAGAGTTTCACAATTTCTCCCTGCATTTCCATAGGCTTTGGGAAACTGTGGGAAACTGTGCCAACAGAATTAGGAGACATACACATGCGTCCTTCTCAGGCTAGCCCATCCACAACTGTTTTTCCTTCTCAGGGCAAACTAAAAAACACAGAAGTATATTCTCCTGGTATTTTTCATTCTTTATCCATACCAAAAATTTATTTAGCACATACTAGGGAACTAGAAAGTATTAGGTATTACAGTAAATATAAAACAGACTAAAAAAGAATCAGAGATCTTAAAGAGTATACAGGTGAGGAGAAAAAATGAATAGGATTTCATTCTTTAAAATAAGGTATATGAAGTATGTGTACCTTACTTTAAAGAATGAAATTCTATTCATTCTTTGGTGCTATTTAGAAGACTTAACACCTATCAAGATATAAACATTGGCCAATCAGAATGTAAGTCATGCAGAGACAATGGCATGGCCATGTGCAGCTTCTGAATAGCAGCCTGGCATGTCAGAGGGACAGGACTGGACAGAAGGCTGAAGCCAGAGCATGGAACACTTCGAATGCCAAGTGACGTGCCTTGACTCTACTCTCTAAGCCCCACAGACGCCGCTGAGCTGTTCTGAGCATGGTTATGATACAATAGGGCTATGTTTATGGACCTGTTTCTCAGTCCTTTAGCCTACTGGAGACCCAAGGGCACAGAATACAGATTGCTCTTTCTTATTTTGTGACTTTATTTCTCAACAACCCATGACCCAAGCACCGGCGTATAATTTTTTCACTCACTATAGCTTTCTCAAAGTCCACAAAGACCAGATATGGTTAGTTGTGTTTGGACATTTGGAATATTGCAGAGTTGTCATCCATCAAGAAGCAGACAGCCAGCTGAGCTTTTGACTTGTGTGTGCCAGAGAACAACTGAAATGAAAAGCTCACAAGGGGATGTACAATATGACTGGAATTTCCCTCTGCCAGCTGGCTGCTCTGACACTTGTGCTTCTTTTCATAATCTTTCCCACTTTTGAGGCTACTAAGTAAGGAAGCAAAGGTTAAGCTGGGGGCTGGGCAAATCCCTGTGAGTGAAACAAATGGAGGAATGTGGAAAGATGTCTAAAAGAGACACTTCTTTTGAATTAAATTCCATAAGAAGGTTCTCCTCAGCACCTATTTTTTTCTTAAATTTGCCCTTTTGGGACAGAGTTTGCTAATTTCTCCCATATGAACTGAGCCCTGTTTCATCTACCAAGGATTAGTTGGCTAAACTTCTCAACTTGGCTTATAAAACAGGGTTGAAAAATCTCTTGGCACACTATCTGGAGGGAGGATGGCATGGTGGGAAGAGTGTGAGCACTGGTCCGAGATTGCTTGGGTGTAACTTTTGGCTCTGCAATATGCTGTAAGGTCTCAGAAGGGTTTATCTTTTTTTTTTTTTTTTGTAAGATTGAATTTATTTATTTGACACAGAGAGAGAGCACTAGAAGGGGGAGTAGCAGGCAGAGGGAGAGGGAGAAGCAGGCTCCTCATTGAGGAGGGGAGCCCAATGCAGGGCTCAATCCTGGCACTGTGGGATCATGACCTGAGCCAAAGGCAGATGCTTAACTGACTGAGCCACCCAGGCACCCCTCAGAAGGGTTTCTTATTGCCATTTTTCTCAACTGCAAAATGAATATGATAACGTTAACTACCTCATATGTGGTAGTGAAGGTTAAATGACTGTCAGTATGGAGAAAAGCATCAGGCTCTCTGCTCAGCAGGAAGCCTGCTTCCTCCTCTCTCTCTCTGCTTGCCTCTCTTCCTACTTGTGATCTCTGTATGTCAAATAAATAAATAAAAATCTTTAAAAAAATAAAAAAAAGTATGGAGAAAAGAACCTGACACATAGTAAGCACACACACATGCAAATGTGAGTTGTTTCATAATTATCAAAAATTATTATAATTACCTTGTGTTTTCCTGTGTCTCTTTCCATTCTTTAATACACTTTTGTTAATGAAGCCTAAGTATCAATAAGCCACAAACTACTAAAGATTCATGTATCTCCCCAAAGCATAAGTCATTAAAACAAACAAGCAAAAAACACCTAAAACATATAGAAATGTAACAGAAAGATTTTTGCACATTTTTTCCCAAAAAATGACAAGTCTTCATTAAGACCTCTTTCTAATTTTCTGGATAAGCCAGGCTATTCTGAATGCAAACAAGTAATAATTCTCTGATCAAAGATATGATAAGATCACTAAAATACATGCTAGCTTACTGAATAAAAGTATTTAGTCAATATTATTGATTATCCCTAAAGCAGTAAATGTGAGGGTTTCACATTTAGCTGAACAAGCAACCCTTTCTTCCTCAATGGTCCTCAAGGTGTACTTGTAAAGGTGTTCTGTGCAAAGAGAACCAACTTCCCAGAGGGGGGGTGTTGGCCAGTGATGTACTTCATAAACAATATACCCATTATAAAAGGGAAGGTTGCTCAGATGCTAAGGAACGGGAAAACCCATCTATCTGGAAATCATGTGATTTGGATCACAATATTGATTTTTGAGTGACTTTCTTTTGATTATAGCATAACTTCTTTGCTTTTTGCCTTACATTGGTCATCTGTAAGATGGTAACGATTGAAATGATTTTTCCTTACAATGACCCTGATGTATTTCTAAAGAGTAAAAACAAAATAAAACCGTGAAGTGCTTTGAGTTCCACAAAGCAATCAAGGACTGGTACTAGAGAGTGTATCATGCACATCGACAGATGGCACTCTTTGTTAGATTCAGTAAGATCTGCACAACCAGCTAATTGTTGTGTTATTTTATAAGGAAGTAGGTCAGCAGAAAGCACCAAGCTGGAAAAAAAAAAAAAAAAAGAAGAAGAAGAAGAAAAAATAGAATGTGTGTGATGATCAATTCTTTGAATTATTCATTCTCATCACTGATTGCTTAATTGAGTAATATGGATACAAAATTCCAAAGTGCCCTCCAGAACTCAAGATATTAAGACAACAGTAAGTCTCTCTAGTCTCTCTGGCTTGGAAGGATCTGTCTAAGATAGATAAAGAGTTCTGTTTTAAAAGAAAACCTGGCTAGGAGCCCCTGATGAAACTTTTCCTAACCTCTCACTCATTCATTTGAAATTAAAGAAAAATGTGAAAATACAATGCAAGGAGACTAACAGTCTCAGGCAAACCAACATCAGGATCTGGGAGGCATCTCCAGCAATCTCAAACAACTGGAAAAGACAGGAAGAGCCCTGAAAGCAGGGTACACTGGGAATTTTAGTTTTCATGCACTACAACTTCAGATGGGCAGAAAAATCTAGAATTGAGGTTTAGGTTTAGGAAGAACTCTCTGTCATAGGCCAACAGAATTGTCAACTACAACTTATGGTAAGAATTGTGCTAAGGGGGCGCCTGGGTGGCTCAGTGGGTTAAGCCTCTGCCTTCGGCTCAGGTCATGATCTCAGAGTTCTGGGATCGAGCCCCGCATCGGGCTCTCTGCTCAGCAGGGAGCCTGCCTCCCCCTCTCTCTCTGCCTCTCTGCCTACTTGTGATCTCTGTCTGTCAAATAAATAAATAAAACCTTAAAAAAAAAAAAAAAAGAATTGTGCTAAGAACTGGCATAGCCTAACAGTGAAGAAATGGTGGTATTAAGATCTACTGACATATCACTTGCATAGAAAAAAAGGTTGTCTTTTTAAGTGTCTATTTAAGTGAGAGTAGACCAAAAAAAAAAAAAAAACAAAAAAACAAAACAAAACAAAAAAAACCCAAATCCACAACAAATTGAAAATGGTTCAGTTGAAGGAAAAGGGAAAAGGAACATAATTCTCAATTCCTATATTAAAAAGCATAATTTTCAAAGTTACTTTATCCACTTTAAAAGATGTTTGTCATCCTTTATAAGACGCAAGAAAACATTTTCTTTATGAAATAGAAGTTGAAAATTAAACGGAGAATGAAAGAAAAAAATGATAAAAGTATGAGACATGACTGATAAGAAAAAGACATACAAAACAATTAAAAACACAAATGTTACTCAGAAATTCCACTCACAGACATGTACCTAACCCTAAAGAGATTCTTTTCTCTCTTATATCTTATAACTGTATCAGGAATTATATATGTGAATGTTTATCATGTAGTTATTTATAATAGCCAAAATCTAACCATAAATGAATGTCCATCAGCAAAATAATGGATAAAGAAATACATTCTTGAATATTTAAAATATCAGTAATTCAATTATATCCACAAAAAAAAAAACACAATACACTCCAGAATTTGCACTAAGGGATCTTAAGGACAAACTTGAATAAGTTTCTTAGAAAGCAGAAGAAAATAATGAAAAGATGAAAATCCTAAGAAAGGAGAAAATAGTCATTGAAGACAGAGAACCAAAACTCAAACTGAGAGCTACAGATAATTTCAAGAAAAAGAAAAAACAAACTATTAAAGTAGATGTGAACATAAAAGATATCCCAGAGTGGGGGGAAAAATCAATATTTTACAAGAATACCACCACTAAAACACTTGAGTATTAAAAAGTGTTTACCATATTCAAGGAAAAAATTCATTAAACAGGAAAATCAAATAGAATCACACTGAGTTATGTCCTGGAAAAAACCTTAAATTCAATAATTAAGAAAGTTTATTTTAAGCATTCAGGAAGGAAAAGAATTAATGGCTTCTAATAAAATTTAACCACATGCTATTTTAAGACTTTATTTTCCACAAACAAAATTATGTAAATCCATGCAGCAACATCTCTGAACGGAAAAAACTGTGAGGGCAAAAGTTGCAAGAGTTATGTTCCCAGAGAATGTGACCTTCAGGTAAGAAGGAAACAGAAAGATAGTCTCAGGTTTGCAAGACCTCAGAAAATGAGTGGTCCTCAAAAAGGTTAAAGTTGTGCTCCTACTGACCAAGAGATGAATCCTAATGAAGACCTCAAGCACAGAAGTCATGATATACATCAACCAGTACAACAGAAAGGCAATCTCAAGAACTATTGCTAATATTGCTACAAAACAAAAGGCAAACATAACAAGGAAAAAATGAATTTAATGATAATTATATCAATAAAAACTTGTAGATCATAGTAAGGGAAAACAGATGTGAGGAAAAGACAAAGCAAACCAAAAAAAACTGAACTAAATTCCTCATTTTGTATGAAGGGAGTCAAATCTATCTTTTCTTTTATAATACTGATAATTAAAAATATGAATTAATAAGTATAATTTTGAAAAAGCCAAAGAATTTTTTATACAACTAAAAAACAAATACTAGAGAGTATAGAAGCTTATGACATAAGTAAAGTTACCAAAAAATTGAGGAAAATCACAAATCAAGATAAAAGAAATGTGAGTAAACATATTAGTTGTAATAATAATTTCAATGATTGAAAATTCCCTAATAGAAGGCAAAAAAAAAAACCTCAAATCCAGTTTAAAAACACTGAACTTCATGATATTTGTAAGAGACTTTGAAACAAACTGATACTGAGCGGTTAAAAATAAAGAATGAGCAAATATGCATCAGGCATTCACAAAAGAAAACAGGAAATACTAATTTCAAAAAGGACAAAAGATATTTCTTTTTAAGATTTATTTATATAACAGAGAGAGACACAGCAATAGAGAAAACACAAGCAGAGAGAGTAGGAGAGGGAGAAGCAGGCTTCCTGCGGAGCAGGGAACCGGATGCAGAACTCCATGGGGGCCTCCATCTCTGGGTCCTGGGATCATGACCTGAGCCAAAGGTCGCAGCTTAACAACTGAGCCACCCAGGCGCCCCCAAAAGGACAAAAGATATTAATGGTGACCAAAGGGTCATTACATATTTATAAAGATACATATCACAAGGAAAACAATAGTCAATCAACTTTACAAGCAGACTAAGATAATGTCAATAGATATAAAGCAAGGATGTTAGAAAGATTAGAAAAGTGAAAAGAAAAGCATTTTGTTACAGGATACTTTAACACATCCTTCCTAGGCCCTGACAAACATACATCTTTTTTAAAGACTTTATTTATTCATGAGACAGAGAGAGAAAGAGAGAGAGGCAGAGGCAGAGGGAGAAGCAGGCTCCCTGCAGAGTAGGGAGTCCAATGCAGGACTAGATCCCAGAATCTCGAGATTATGACCTGAGCCAAAGGCAGATGCTTAATCAACTGAGCCACCCAGGCACCCATATTTTTTTTTTTTAAGATTTTATCTATTTGTTAATGAGAGACAGAGAGACAAGCAGGGGCAGAGAACCTATATTTTATAAATATTTATAATTAGTAACTTTCAGTCTACTGTTATATTGACTTTTCTATCCTAAGAGAAAACATATATATACTAGGACACTATTTTCAAGATTAATATAACTTTTCCTAAAAATTCAACAAATACTGTCACAAAGAAAATGTTCAAAAGTTATCCAAATTAGAAAGGCTACATTCTCTGACTGCAGTATAATAAAAAGATATTTTGTTAAGTTTAATTAAAAACTCAAAAACTCGGGACGCCTGGGTGGCTCAAGTTGGTTGGGCGGCTGCCTTCGGCTCGGGTGGTGATCCCGGGGTCTTGGGATGGAGTCCCGCATTGGGCTCCTTGCTCGGCGGGGAGCCTGCTTCTCCCTCTGCCTCTGCTTGCCTCTCTGTCTGCCTGTGTTCACTCTCTTTGACAAATGAATAAATTAAAAAAAAAATCTTAAAAAAAAATAAATAAAAACTCAAAAACTTTGCAAGTTATAAATGCACACCCTAAATTACTATCTAGGAGAAATAAAAATAAAATTAAAATCTCCAACTTGTTTTAAAATAATGAAAACAGGACTATGACTTATTAAACTTTACAGAATGTGTGCAAATGTAGATACGTGGCCTGAATTACTTTTTGTTCCAATTAAAAATGTAACCTAAAAAATAAAACTGAGGGGCACCTGAGTGGCTCAGTGGGTGAAAGCCTCTGCTTTCGTCTCAGATCATGGTCCCAGGGTCCTGGGATCAAGCCCCACACAGGCTCTCTGCTCGGCGGGGAGCCTGTTTCCTCCTCTCTCTCTCTGCCTGCCTCTCTGCCTACTTGTGATCTCTGCCTGTCAAATAAATAAATAAAATCTTTAAAAATAAATAAATAAATAAAAATGTAACTTCAAGAAATTCAAACAGAACAAAGAATCTAAACAAAAGAAGAAAATATTTTAAAAAACATATACATTAATGTATGAGAAAAGAGAAAAACGGTAAAATTGGTAAACTTCCCAAAGAACAAGAACAGAGGAGTCACATCACCAAGATGGCAACACAGGTTGTTTCTGATTTCACTCTCCCTCACAAGAATAACTAACAACTACTGAAGAACAAGATACCACTGAGAGAACCCTAGAACATGAGGGTGGGGTAGACATAGTCCCTGCACCAAACAGACCTAGACAGATTGCATTAGAAGGGTACAAGTAGAGGCTACATGTTGACCACATTGCCCCACCCCAGGCCAGCACAGCACCATGCAAAGAGGTCTCCCCTGAGTCTCCTGTTCCTCCAGTAGGAAAAGAGATCCCAAGGGGCATAACATCTAGCCTCCCTCAGCACTGTGAATTGATTTGTGGGAACTCCTACTCTGATCTTGCACCATGGGACTGCAGGGGAATCTATAGCTCTCAAACACTGGTAATCTGCCCATGATGGAGAATGAGGGAGGAACTTGTAACAGCCAGCACTTGGATCTTGACAGCCTGGGTTTATTCCTGCAGTGCCAAGTAGTAATCCCAACCAGCAGTTTTGCTTATCTGCAGATCAAGTCAGGGGCATACTCTGCCCCTGGAAACTTGGTGGGGGTACAGATCTTCTTGATCCAGGTCCTCAGATGAGGAGTTTTGCCAGCCCTGGAGACTGGTTTGCCTATGCTCAGGCAAGGAGTTGCAACACGGCCCCACCCATTGCAGAAAGTATCTTCTGGCTCCATATGATCAGAATGTCTGGAGTCAAGACTTGGAAGCTATGTGGTCAGCGGCACTCAAGCTGAGAGGCAGGCAGGCAGATCTGATAGTTTGCAAAACAAAGCTGCCCTGTTCCATCAGGGAACATGGGGTGCAGGTCAGCTTGAGTTAAGACAATAAATAAAAAGCTTTGCCAGATTTAGAGCTGCTTCTCTTACTAAGCCTGGGCAGGGAATCTAATTTGTAACCCCACTTATCACTGAATACAGCCTCTCCAACAAGGGAACCTAACCAGAACACATGGAAAGCTGCGTGGCCCATTCAGCATATAATGGCACTTGAATAGGAACCACAGCCCAAGGTTTCCTCTGTCTGCAGAGAAAAACTGGTGGACTCACTGGGCCAGGCAATTTTTTACGCACTCTGGACTGATTCAGTACTCAGTCCTAAACGTCTAGCAAGCCTGACCAGAGAATCTAGGCAAACGTGGATCCTATCCTACAGTCTTGGGTATGGAAAAAAGCCAGCAGTCTTATCCAGCTGTTCTCAAAACTCAGCTGTACACCCTCCCTATCCCTATCCACAGAGCTTGAACAGTTGCCTCACCCCAAAATAGGCCATAATAGCAGGCCCCACCTACCCAAGAACATCATCAGCAGACACACCCAGAAACCCAAACTAAACTTACTGGCACAGAACTTTCTCTGCCAAAGCAAACCTGTAAAATCTAGAAGAGGAGCCTAACTACTCAAATGCACAGATACTAATATCAGGAATTAAAGATCACAAAAAAAATCAGGTAACTATGACAACACAAAAGAAACCAAGAAAGCTCTATTAATTTACCATAAAGAAATGGAGATCTATGAACTGTCAAAAAAAAAAAAAAGACTTCAGAACAAGCCTCTTAAGGACATTTGGTAAACTACAAGAAAACATATACAGATAACTAAACAAAAGTAGGAAAATAGGGTATGAACAAAGTGAGAAGTTCAAGAAGGACATGGAAAGCATAAAAAAGAACAAAAACAAAAACAAAAAACAAAACCCAAATAGGAATAGAAATCCTAGACTGAAAAATGCACTAATCCAACTGAAGAACTCATTAGAGAATTTCAAAAGTAGACTCAGCCATGCAGAAGAAAGAACCAGCAACCACTGGAAATGTCCTGATCAAAGGAGCAAAAAGAAAAGAGAATGAAAAATAGTAAAGAAGCCTATAGGAATGATGGTACACATGAGAAGAAATAATTATGCGAATTCCAAAAGGAGAGGAGAAAGAGAAAGGGACAAAAAGTATATTTAGAGTAAGAATGGCTGAAAACTTTCCAAACCTGGGGAGAGAAATGGACATCCAGATCCATGAGGCCCAAAGTACCCCAAGGGGTTGAACCCAAATAGGACTATAGGAAGACACATTACAATTAAATTACCAGAAGTCAAGGTCAATGAAAGCATTTTAAGAGCAATAAGAGAAAATAGAGAAGTTACATAGAAGGGACCGCTTCCCCATAAAGCTAGAGATGAATTTCTCAACAGAAACTTTTCAGGTCAGGAGAGAATGGGATGGCATTCAAAATATTGAAAGAAATTAACAGTCAGCCAGGAATTCTATATCTGTTGAAGCTGTCCTTCAGAAACAAAGGAGGGATAAAGACTTCCCTACACAAAAGCTGAGAGTTCATTACCACCAGACCTACCTTAAAAGAAATGCTAAACAGAGTTCTTTTGAGTGGAAGTAAAATAATACTAATCAATATCATAAAAACATAAAAGGTAGTAAATCTCACTGGTAATGGTAAATACACAGTCATAGTTAGATTCTACAATATGGTAGAGTGGTGCATGATCCACTTATAACTCTAGTTTAAAAGTTTAAACAAAACTAATGTAGTAAAAATTACCATAACTACAATAATCTGTTATTAGTTACACAATTTAAAAACCTAACCTAAAATGTTGAGGGTAGGGGAAGTAAAGCTGGAGTTTATGAATTCTACCAAAACTCTACTTTTGACACAAAAGAAAGACAAATTTCTAAGGAAAGAAAGAACAAATTTTCTAAGAAAAGAGAAAACAAAATTATACCTTTGGGAGAAAGAAGAAAGCAGGCATCTTCACACTTACTGGTTTCAATTGATAGTATAAAACTATAGTCATCAAAACAGTCTGCTATTGGCACAAAAACAGACAAATAGACCAACAGAACAGATTCGAGAGCCCAGAATTAAACCCAAGCATATATCATCAAATAATATATGACAAAGGAGCCAATACTGAATGGTGAAAAGTCTTTTCAATAGATGGTGCTGACATAATTGGATGTTCAGATGTGAAAGAATGAAACTGAACCCATATCTTACACCACTCACAAAAAATTAATTCAAAAATTAACTCAAAATGGATTATATCTTAAATATAAGACCTGAAAACATAGAACTCCTAGAAGAAAATACAGGAATAAAGCTCCTTTCCCTGGGTCTTGATAATGATATTTTGGATGTGACATCTAAAGCACAAACAACAAAATTAAAAATAAACAAGTGGGACTACTAGAAAGCTTCTGCACAGCAAAGAAACCATCAAAGAGTGAAAAGAAAAATCTATAGAATGGCAAAAAGTATTTGCACACCATTTATCTGATAAGAGAGGTTAACATACAAAATATATAAAGAACTTAATCAATTCAATAGCAAAAAAACCCCAAAAACCCAATTTAAAAAATGGGCAAAGGATGTGAATAGATATTCCTCCAGTGAAGATATACAAAAGGCCAACAGGTACATGGAGGGATGTTCAATATCACTAGCCATTAGGGAAATGCAAATTAAAACCACAATGAGATATCACCTCAGTCTAGTCAGAATGGCCATAACCAAAAAGACAAGAAATATCAAATGCTGGCAAGGATGTGGAGAAAAGGGAACCCTTGTGCACAGTCCCTTACTGGGATTGTAAACTGGTGCAGCCACTATAGAAAACATTATGAAGGATCCTCAAAAAATTAAAAATAGAACTACCATATGATCCAGTAATTTTACTTCAGAGAATATATCCAAAGAAAATTAAAACAGTAATTCGGAAAGATATCCACACTCCCATGTTCATAGTAGCATTATCTACAATAGCTAAGACATGGAAACAATCTAGGTGTCTATCACTGAAGGAATGGATAAAGAAGTTGTGAGATGTATGTATTATTTAGCCATAAAAATGAAGAAATCCTACCATTTGTGACAATATGGATGGACCCTAAATGCCTTATGCTAAGTGAAATAAGTCAGACAGAGAAAGACAAATATTGTATGATCTACTTATATGTGGAATCTAAAACAAACAAACAAACAAACTCATAGAAAAGGAGATCAGACTTGTGGTTACCAGAGGCAGAGGGTGGGAGAAGGTGGTCAAAAGGTACAAACTTTCAGTTATAAGATAAATAAGTACTAGGGACTTACTGTACAATGTGATGACTATAGCTAACACTACTTTAGATATATAGGAAAATAATTAAGAAAGTAAATCATATAAGTTCTCCTCACAAGGAAAAAAATTCTTCTTTATCCTGTCCTTTTATTGTATCTCTGTAAGAAGATAGATGTTAGCTGAACCTACTGTGGCAATCATTTCACAATACATGTACATCAAACCATCATGCTGTATGCTTTAAACTTACATAGTGACACACTTGACATACTCAGATGTCAATTATTTTTCAATAAAATGAAAAAAAGTATATTTTATATATATATATTTTTTATATATATAATAGGAAAGTCATCTAAAAGTCCTAGCAAATCTAATCAAGGAAAAAAAGAGTAAACAAATAAAATTAGCAGAAATAATATATAATCCTAAAAGGATTTAGGGCACCTGGGTGGCACAGTTTGTTAAGCAACTGACTCTTGATTTCCACTCAGGTCATGATCTTTAGGTCAGGCTCTGTGCTCAGCCCGGAGTTTGCTTGAGATTCTCTCTCCCTCTCCCTCTCCCTCTGTCCCTCCTACTAGTGCTCTCTCTCTCTCTAACATAAATAAATAATAAATCTTTAAAAGAAAAGTAAAAGGATTTAATAACAGATTCATGGATGACTTTAAATATGATTTTTTTTCTTTTTTGTGAATTTTCACTGAAAACCTAGTTGGTTAACATACAGTGTAATAATAGTTTCAGGTGTACAATATAGTGATTCAACACTTCCATACATCGTCCAGGCTCATCACAAGTGCTCTCCTTAACCCATCACCCACTTAACCCATCCCCTCCACCCACCTCACCTATGGTAACCATCAGTTTATTCTCTACAGTTGGGAGTTGGCTCCTAGACTTTCCTCTATCTTTTTTAATTAAACCTTTGTTCATTTGTTTCTTAAATTCCAGATATAAGTGAAATCATATGGTATTTGTCTTTCTCTCACTGACTTATTTATTTTAGGATAATATTTTCTAGCTCCATCTTTGTTGTTGCAAATGGCAAGATTTCATTCTTTTTTTTTTCCTCTGAGTATTATTCCATTGCTCGTATATAGTAAATCTTCTTTTAAAGTATTAATATAAATAAGTTAGCTTAATAAATTTGAAAATCTTAATAATGAGCATTCAAAGATAATGAAGAAAAATATTTGTGGGCCAAAATTTAAAAGATCATTATCAACGGAAGAATTGAAACTGAAAAAGTTTTCAATAACTACCTTCAAGACAGCTGCAGAGTCACGAGTTTTATCAATGAGTGCTTCAGCCTCAGAAATAAATCATTCCTGTGATGCATAGTCTGCCTGTGCATGGGGGGAAAAAAATACGAAAAATGTTCCAATACACTTTAAAAAGCCAGGGTGACCCTCATAGTAAAACTTAAAAATGCTTAGTATAGATGCAAAGGTTTGAATTACAAATTAGCATATTTGATTCAGATTATAGTAAAATAATAATTTATTCTGAATAATTTCAAAATTACCCTAAAAATTCAGATATACAATTCCTAATGAACAAAAATCACACCAATAGACTGCAAGATACATAAACGTCTCAATAGACGTAGAAAATAATTTGATCAAGTTTAATGAACCCTCTCTGAGTTTTAAAACTTGCTTAATAAGTTCAGAATAATATGATAATACATTGGCATAATAAAGAATATTTACCTTTAACATACAGCCAACATCATATTTTATAACAATACACTGGCAAATCATAAACTAGTCAAGAATGTCTATTCTTAACACTATCATTTCCACCTGTTCTAGAAGTGATAGCCAAAACAAACAAAAGAACCCCAGAAACATAAGGTGTATTTGCTAATTTAAAAATAAATTGGGGACAGATACAACTTTATTTATAGATAACATGATGTTTTTACCTAAGTAATCTAAAAGAATTAACTGAAAAAAGTATTAGATATAATAACATAGGTCAGTAAATTAACCAAGTACAAAATAAATATATATAAATCAATCAGATTTGTGATACTAATAATATATAATCAAAATATAATGAAAATATCCTATTAATAATAATAATCAAACATCATAAGAAACAATTCCTAGAATAATCTTTAAGATTTGTGTGGGACCTATAGAGTGACAATAACAAGCGGCTGTAAGAAGAATAAAAAGACTTTCATGAATAGAAGAACACAGTTTGAGGCTGGATGGGGAGAAAATAAGTTAATTTAATCCACCAAAATTCTAACATCCATTCTTGGAGTACTAGTGCAGTACTAAGATATCTTTTCAAAGCAATTCTCAAAGTTTATCAGGAATAAATAGGAAAAAACAAACAAAAAAATTAAAAATTTAATGGGTAAAATTTGTCTCACCCAAATGTAGTGGGATGTGAAAATAGACAACAAACCACCTCTAGTAGATTAAAAAAACAAAACAATGACAAGAATTAGAAAGCTTTGTGTGAGATAAAGGTGACATCATAAATCAGTGAGGACATAAAAGAAAATTCATTAATGGTGTGAGACAATTATTTAACAAATGGAAATAAAATTAAGTTAGTTCCTCACTTTTTTTATTTTTTAAAAATTTTATTTATTTATTTGACAGAGAGAGACACAGTGAGAGAGGGAACACAAGCAGAGAGAAAGGGAGAAGCAGGCTTCCCCCAGAGCACACAGCCTGATGCAGGGCTCGATCCCATGACCTGAGCTGAAGTCAGATGCTTAACGACTGAGCCACCCAGGCACCCCAGTTCCTCACTTTTTACCATAAAACAAACTGTAGAATGATTAAAGTATTCTAATCTTAAAAACTGAAAACACACACACATACTCCAGGAAGAAGATATGAGCACTTATCAGATCTCAGGATGCTCAACGGCTTTCTAACTATAAAAGCATTGAAAGAGGGGCGCCTGGGTGGCTCAGTGGGTTAAAGCCTATGCCTTCAGCTCAGGTCATGATCCCAGGGTCCTGGGATCGAGCCCCACATCGGGCTCTCTGCTTGGCGGGGAGCCTGCTTCCTCTTCTCTCTCTGCCTGCCTCTCTGCCTACTTGTGATCTCTGTCTGTCGAATAAATAAATAAAATCTTTAAAAAAAAAAAAAGCATTGAAAGAAATCACGCAAGATATAGTATAAATTTGACTATAGAGAACAAAATTTGAAATTTCCCTATAATAAGAGCATCAAAAACTGAAATTAAAACTTCATCATCATGAAAAGATAAATATAATGTAAAAAACACACAATTGGGAAAAATACTTGATGGGTTCAAGACAAAAAAGTTTCATATAGTTAATATATAAAGAGCTTATGTAAATCTTAAAACTGCAATAGAAAAAATGGCAAAGAATATGAAGTATTTACTTCAGGAAAGAAAAAAGAAAGAAGGAAGAAAGAAAGAAAGTGATGGGAAGAGGGAGACAAGGAAAGTAAGGAAAAAAAAAACTAAACATGAAGGGAAAAATCAAATTACTCAATTCCAAATATTTTTGTTTTAAAGGCTATCTTTTTCACATATCAAATTAGCTGAACTTAACTCTAAAGCCCAGTATTGTTGAATGTGAGATTAGAAATTGGAATGACTTTTCTGGAGAGTAAGTTCAATGATCTACATCAAGAATTAATGCTCCTAGATTGAATAACTCTACTTTGAGCTATTCATCTTATGGAAATAATTAGGGAACATTTGAGGGCAGGAACATTCATTGTCACATTATACCTGAATTAGCTGAATTTATCATTAATCACCAGAGATGTCACAAAATATCCAACATCATTTGTGAGGGGTATCACAAGTAATTCATTTCTATTAATAGCATACATGGCAAACTAAACATTATTTAGTAAATTAGAGTGCAGTCAAGGTTATCTCTGTAATATTATTTTTACTCCTATTACAATACACTTCATGAGTGGGAAGAAAAGGAACAGAGCAGTGGCAAATGCCCAGAGAGATTTGCATAAACCAGAGCCTTTTTAATCTATGTGTACATGAGAACTCACTGGCTTGTGAATAACATACATCCACATGTGTTACAGAGGAGAAAAAAATCAGAAACACTTAGAATGGCAGTCATTTAAGATAAGCAATACAGACACTTTAAATTTGTTTTGGAAGAAGTCTGATAAGACGGGTAAATGTTCACTATATGGTAGAAGCAAAAAGAAGGCTTGGGCACACAGTGACACCTGTTTTATAAAAGAGCCAGAGGAAGTTTACCTGTGTTGGAAGCAGTGGTCTCTGGGAATTATTTTTCTCTGTATGCTTTCCTGAATTTTCCAAATATTAAGTACCAAGCAGATATTATTTTATGGCCAGAAAGAAATTATTAGTGAAAAATACTGTACAATTATAAAGAAGTACAGAATGTTTACAAAGTAATCCTGTAATCCTCTTTCCTTCCTGATCCAATTAAAAATATATTATAAATATTTACAGAAGAGGGTTTATGCCTTTCTGATTAACCTCATAGAATTAATTCTGTCATATACTAAAAGGAAAACCTCTGACGGCACAAAGTAACGGTGATCTTCAACATGTAATCAGCTAACCTGCCAAAGACAATTCTGTAACTCTTTAAGCATTACACACTTAATTAGAAACTAAAACAAAATATAATCATGACATATCATTTTATCCTTCATGAAAACATACCCTGTTCTTGGAGGAAAGGAGTAATAAAGACCAAATGGGTATACTTTAGTTAACAGTCTTCATTCTTATTTACAGGGAACTAAATTAATGCCCTCTCTAGGGAGAAAAATTTAAAAAGCATGCAGTGACCTTCATTGAACTTCATGCACTAACCAACTGAAAGCATACTTTTCAATGCCCTGAAAAACATGCTTCAGGGTTATGGGGTTAACATAATACGAAATGCTGCCAAACTTCCTGTTATTGTTGTTATTGTTGTTTTCTTAACCCAGGAATCTCCCTATGAGAACACAAGTTTCACACTGGGGTGATGGAGAGGAGGACTTCTGTCCTGTATCCATGCATCTTGCCCCAGAACAGCCTTTCTAATAACTCATGATTCTGAAGGGCACATAAAACATCGTAATAAGTGCATTTTGTGTTTTCATTTATTTCTTGGGAGAATAGCAGTCATTATTAATGTATGTTCTTGACATATCATTGGATTCACATTCCCAACTGTTTTGAATTACTACCTAAAATAGTCTTTTGAGGAATGTTAAATTAAAAAAAAAAAAAGCCATTCTCAACTAGGTTGCTGAAGCACAGCTGCTTTCTGTGAGTTGCACTATTCCAATTCTGCTTTGTTAAACACGGTGATTAGCTACCTTAGGTTTCTCAATTTTTAAATATTATTTTATTACACAAAAATGTACTAGAATAGCTCTTTTTTTTTACTTTTGGGGAAATATCACTTTTATATTTCATTGCTTGAAAGAAAACATAAATAAGGACTGATTTCTTTAGGTTTTGAAGTTGATGGTACCATTTCATTTATTTGCAGATAAAAACAGGGTTTCTCAGCCTGTGCACTATTGACATTTTTGGCTAAATAATTATTGGGGGAGGCTGTCCTGTACATTGTAGCACGTATAGCAGCATCCCTGGTCTCTACACACTGGATTCCAGTAGCACCCTCTCCACCCCACTCCCCTGTAACAACCATAAATATCTCCAGACACTGCCTGAAGTCCCCTGGTTGGGGGGGGGGTGCTGCAAAATCTCCCCGATCAAGAACTCCTGTCTAAGTCATATCACTCACAGAGAGCCATGTGAGTATTACCTATCTGTTTTATCAAAGTCTTCAAAAAAGTGTAATTCCTGGTTTCCAAATGTTGAGACCACATGCTAGTCTATTACTTTACTAGTCCTTAACTATTCCACCTAAAGTAAACTAATAAGAAACTAAAATTTCCCACATCCTTAAAAAAAAAAAAAACTGACCAAAAAACTAGAATTTAGAGGTTGGAAATAACTGTCACGTTGAAAATTCATTTCACTTCTCTTGACATTATCTCCTAATTTTTACTTGGTCATAAAAGGCATCTAAATTATTTTATCACAATGAATATTCAAACTTTTGGTTCAAAGGTCCAAATAAAGAGATTTTCAGTAAGAAGCAGATAACTTCATATAATTCATAAAATGCATAAACTTTTTTATTCATAAACTTTATAACTAATGTAGCAATGATGGAAAACAATTTTTCTGTCACTTATATACCTTTTTACTATTTTAATTTTAACATGTTTATTGGAAAATTATCAGAAAAGTATGTAGATTACCATAATCCTACTACACAGAGATAACCACATTTGGCTGTTGATTTTTCTATTCTATTAATCTATTATCTATTCTATTCTATTCATATAAATATATCCTATACTAAACCCTTAACCAATCACGGTTGATACTCCACTCTGTGAATTAAACATGTTTATTAGACTTTAAGGGCAAAATTTGTAATGATAAATATACTTGGCTTTCTCAAACAAATATTTTTTACAGCACTAAAGCACACAATGTTGGGTATCTATTTTCAGCAATAACCTCTACATGCTACAATTTTTCTGTTTCTCTAGCCCATAGGCTTCAGCATAACAAGAGAGATGTGAACCTGCAGATACATTTAGGATTGTTGTTGTTTTTTTTAACTCTATTCTATGTGTCATCTAGATATAGAAGCCCGGAGTCCTAATTTTTCAGAAAATTCTAGGGGAAGGAAGAGAAGGTCTTATAAGGTCACCCCTTACTTTCCTTTGCTCCACATGGATCCACTGAAACAAAACAATAACAACAACCCTCCAAAAAATCCCTCACACAAGGCCATTTAAGTGTTTAGAAAGTGTCACTGAATATTAGTGTCACTTGAATATTAGAAATCCTCTCTCCATGTCTCTTCTACTCCCACATTCAGGAAATCTTCAGGAACTGTTTCATCCTTTGTAGTTCCTAACTCGTGACACCTCCTTGGTTCTCTGTGCCCTTTCTCTTCTCTCTGGAGCAAGAGAAATTCTTCTGTTTTCTACAGAGCTCTTCACCTCCACCTTGGTTGCATACAGCCCTTCTAGGTCAGTGGAGAGCCTTAAGAGAGCCGATGAACCAAATTCTTGATTATTGTACAATTTCCAGTCAAAGAGCCCTGGTAACCAATTACTCTAGTGATTCAATCCAAAAAAGAAACTGAGGAAACCAGCTGACTATTCTAATTTTACATTTATTGACACAGCTCAAAGCATGGATCAAAATAGGGGAATAAACACTTGCAAATAATTAGAAGACCTGGGGGCCTGGGGCCAGGGACCCAACCTTATGTAACTGGGTAACAGAGGACTCATCTCAATCATTGTGACTCCTTTCCATTCTCTGTAAAATAGGAATAGCACCTATGCTACTAAGAACAATGGTGACCCACATAATGGTCCACAAAGCATGTTCAAACAGACTGGCTGCTTCTGCCCTCAGAACAACACAGCAAAAGAGATACAGCATCTATAATTATTATCATCCTCATTTATAGGCCCAGAGGAATTAGTGGCCTGGTTGAATCCCACTGAAGTAGCAGAGCTGAAATCTGTCTTTGAATCCAAATACGACGCCACGTGCCTTCTCTCTATCTGGAGGGAAATTTGTGAGGATCTAATGACATTGCATATTACAAAGGTTCTTTCCAAATGAAAAAAAAAAAAGTTAATGAAAACCCAACACTATTGCTGTATTTATTTTCAGATAACTTTGGTAAGACGCAACCATATAAGAATGTTTTCATGAGAGTTCAGGTATTTTCCACACACATTTTTTCCAAATGGCACAGTACATTATAAAATAAAATTTAACATATTAGGATTAAAACATTACACTATGGGGCACCTGGGTGGCTTAGTGGTTAAGTGTCTGCCTTTGGCTCAGGTCATGATCCCAGGATCCTGGGATCGAGCCCCCGCATCGGGAAGCCTGCTTTGCCCTCTCCCACTCTCCCTGTTTGTGTTCCCTCTCTTGCTGTGTCTCTCTCTGTCAAATAAATAAATGAATTACACTGTGACAGTAGTTTTTACTTCTATGATGACTCTTTAATTTTTCTGGACTTGCGTTTTAGATTTATCCTGCTCCTTATCAACTGGCAGGTGATCCAAACATTTACTTAGCCTCACCTCTTACCCATGAGCATGCTTGCTTGTGCACATGTGCATACACACACCTCTTTTTTTTTTAAGATTTTATTTATTTATTTGACAGACAGAGATCACAAGTAGGCAGAGAGGCAGGCAGAGAGAGAGAAGGGGAAGCAGACTCCCTGCTGAGCAGAGAGCCCAATGCGAGGCTCGATCCCAGGACCCTGGGATCATGACCTGAGCTGAAGGCAGAGGCTTTAACCCACTGAGCCAACCAGGGGTCGCCACACACCTCTTCTTTCTCCATGGTTTCTGTTGATTGTTTTCCCGTTGGCTTTGACTATTTACAACACAGACTGCAAGTCCTGCAGATTGATTTCCCAAGATGAACTAATTCTAAGAGACTCCCAGGAGCATTTGACAGTGGTCCCCATATTCTCCTTCACTCTTCACTGGCACAGAAAATTAACAATAAATTATACCTGAAAAATTTGAAACCCCAAAAGCTCAAAAATGTCAACTGCTCAAATATTCCAACTTTTAAATTTCTAATTCCTTTTGTAACTTTCCATCTTTTTCCATAATTTTCATTAATTTCTCAAGCTATGAAGCTCACAATTGAACACATTTTCTATTGAATTTTCATGTATGCTGAGTCAAACAGTTTCAAAGGATACAATTACTTCAACAAAAAACAAACAGGCATTTAACAAACTCTCTTTCCATATCCAGTCTGTACTAGAATCTGTGGGATCCAAAAGCACAGTTGTTCTCAAGTAGTACAAAAAAGAGAATCTACTACATTATGAGTTGCTTTTGAAGGAAATAAAATAACTTCACTATATATACATTAAATTTTATTTCTTAAAAACTACCACATATATTCCTGTTAATGTTTGTATGTCAGTACACTGGGATCCCAAACATTTTATCCTACCCTAATTACCTTATAATTGTGGTTTAATTTATATATTGATACCCTACATTTATTTTTTAAAGAATTTCATGCTGACTTTTTTGCAATATGAAAAATTTCATAAAAACAATACTCACTTGGTTTTTAAAAAATCAGACAATTCTCCTCACACACAACTGAAATACTCTCAAAAAGGGAAAGTCTTTTAACCATGTCTACTTTTAGAAAACTAAATAATAAACTTAGTTGAAAAATATAAAATTTGGATAATGGAACGAGTGTATCTTGCTATCTACCACACAGAGATGTGCTTGACTCTAATCTATGTAAAGTGAGGTTTTAGTTCCTCTACTGTAGCACTTTTCAAAGTACCTCTGTAATTTTGACGATCATATTATTATTTTACATTTTGTTGGTTGTAAGTTGGAAATCTCTAGTTATACTTCTGTTTCTTGTCCAATAAATTTTAGCCAGTTTCTTGACACCACTGTAGGTGGAATAAGACTGTTAATGCCTCTACTCATCCCTCAATTTTTGCTACCATCTTTCACCTTCCAACTCTATCAGTTAGCTATACATTTACTTTTACTTTGTCAAGGTTGTAAAGTGAACCGTTAAGTATTTGAGCTAATAAAAAAATGTTTTTATGGGTGCCTAGGTGGTTCACTTGGCTAAGTATCTGCCTTCAGTTCATGATCCCAGGGTCCTGGCATCCAGCCCTGAGTCATTATTGGGGGGTGGGGGTAAGGGAGAGGTAGGCGGTGGGGGGTGGGGCGGGGAGGGTTTCCCTGCTCAGCAGGGAGTCTGCTTCACCCTGCTTATGCTCTCTCTCTGTCTCTCAAATAAATAAATAAAATCTTTAAAAAAAATGTTTTTACATTTAAGTTAAATTGAGTTGAGCTTTCTACCACAACAGAAACCCTCTTAACTTCACTGAGCACCTCCTACCTGCTTACCTGCTGGTCAGGAAAAGGGATGCTACAATCTACTTTGTGTAAATGACACTATCTTTTTGTTTTTTTTTTAAGATTTTATTTATTTATTTGACAGAGAGAGAGATCACAAGTAGGCAGAGAGAGAGGCAGAGAGAGAGGAAGGGAAGCAGGCTCCCCGCCTAGCAGAGAGCCCGATGTGGCACTCAATCCCAGGACCCCGGGATCATGACCTGAGCCGAAGAGGCAGAGGCTTTAACTCACTGAGTCACCCAGGTGCCCCTAAATGACACTACCTTAAAAGGACATGATTTTTTAATACATCAGTTATATTTAATTAAAATGCATCTTATAAAACAAAACAAAATGATAGGATGAAGCTCTGCAATATTCTAAGACAATATCTTTCTCAGGAAAAGTCTTTCAAAAATAAAGCCATTGTAGAATATTATTTGAAAACAGGGGGATACATTGTTTATTTTCTGAAAGAGACACTAAAATTGAAGGAAATAGGTGTATAGTGATCCTGGTGAAAAGATTTATTGCGTTTGAAACATATTCTAGCAGTTATTGTCTTAAGTATAAAAGCTACTGAAGGGCAAAATGGGAAGTGACCACGACTTAAGTATAATTTATAATATGAATTTCAGTTTATATTTAAGTCAAATATTCTTTTTTTCAGTGAGACCTCTGAGTTTGCAGAAAACATCCACAAATAAATGTTTCTAATAACTTTAACTTTAAAAAATAAGTATGATAAAGCTTCCCTATTTTGTACTATGCTTTTCTATACCTTTCTGCCTCTCTGAAAAAGGTCTTGAGATACTATGCCTAGTGAATCAGATTCCTCTTTCTTTGTGAACAAAAACCACAGCAATCTTCTTCATGTTGTCCTCACTACACATTCTGCTTAAGTTATGCTCAGCTCAACCCCTCATAAACCAGGGTTTATAGATGGTTCAAAATATGTTATTCATGCATATAATAATTCACCTGAGAAAGTATTTTAGGTAGCTTAAATAAAATATATGCATACAAAAGCTAGTAATACATAGGTGAAAAATAATAAGCCAAATACAGTGTTTATTTTTTTAAAAAATCACAATGAAGCAGGCTATAATACCTTCCTAAATTGAGCTGTAAATTTAGTTCTGAGCTTCCTGATAGTTGAAATAAAAAGGAGAAGTTACAAAATTTCAATTCAGGGGAAACCAAACTTCTGCTAATACTAACCTCTAAAAGAAATTTCCCTTAGGGACTGTGTCCCAAAACAAGATGAGGAGGGAAGACTAGTGTGCCCATCACCAGTGTTTTCTGGAATTTTCTCCCTGTTCCTCCCTATGTGTATGAAAGTGTCTTGCCATAAATTCATCCCACATTGAAGAGTCTGTATGGTCAGGTTCAAGAAATCAGAAAAACTACAAGTTTTGTAAAAGAGTTAGAGGGATCTGATGTTGTAGTTCACAAAAGGAATTTTCCCTCATCTATGTCAGAATCAGAAAGAAAAATGAGTGAATTATTTTTCTATTCTCTCTATGTAGATACTATTCACTATTCCTAATAACATCATTTTCAAATGAGTAAATTGGATTCAGTGAATTGGAGAGAAGTCAGAGGGAAGTCTGATTTATCCAAGACACACAGAAATTCAGAGGCATATCAGTGATCAGAATCCGAAAGATATGAATCAAGTTATTCATTATACTCATTGATAAAGCAATCTTAAGATGACAGCATTTAAATGTAAAAACACAGTAAAAAATAATATTGTCATTAGTCATATTACCACAGATCATGTGATACAGATTATAAAAGACATTATGTCTCTGTATTTTAAAAAAATTATCTTTACTAATGCTAAAACTACCCCCAAAGTCACAGCTTCTGTAGTAAACATTTAAATGTATGTTAAAACTGGCAGCTCTCTAAGAGTGACAGCTCTCTTGCTCCATATTAAACAACTGATGAAGAAATCATTGATGAAAAACTTTGAAAATATCATTTAGTGAATGAAATATCATCATGGTGAGGTCAGGAATATTACCTTATTGATAAAATATTCATTTCCTGTAATAAATGGGTTTGGAGTCATCGATTATCAGGAAACTATCAAACACTGGTTTTGACTTAAATATATTTAATAAGTCATGTTTATTGGATTCATTTTGATCGATTCTTCCACAATTTTCACTCAGAAAATGAAATCTGTGTAGTTAATTAGTTGAAAATAACAACTGCTGGTTCAATTAAATTTAGCAAATTTCACATTCTAGTTTTACCATATGTACATTTGTTTGAAGTAATAATTCAACTTCTGTACTAGATTGCATATTTTGGAACAAAGTAAACAAATTACATTATGACATGGAAATATCTCTAAAAATACACATTTGATTTCCTCTTGGAAAATTAAGCACAAATGGCTTAAGTGAATCCCTAATAAATGACCGCAAAAATTACTTGATTACATGGGTATAAATTTGACTTAGCCATTAATAACTTTTACATAAAACTATGCACATTGGCAGTCATAGGATACATTAAATTTCTCTCCTAAAACATTACCCATTAATAAAAGGAAGAAGAAGAGAGAGGGAGAGAGACAGAAAAGAAAAAAAGAAAGGAAAAGCTTGGGAGTGCTGCTTTGCTCTAGAATTAAGAAGCCAGAGTATTATCCATATCTAAGTTGTGGGAAAACTGATGGGATCAAAAAATATTTCAAGTTGGAAGAATGTGCAGTCAGAGGAAATACCGCTGGGCGCCTAGTAAGTACCTTCATTCTTGCTTATAGAAAAGCAGAGAAGTATATACACATTTAAGGCTGCTGTGCACTTGGCACAACATCTCACAAAATCTTAACAAATGCTATCTTGGTTGGGTCTCATTGCACTTTGATGAGCCATGCAGAGTTGGGGATATTGTCTTTTCACAACAGAGTTAGTCATTATGAGATGTGCTCAAGGTCAATCCACAATCTGGATCTTCTGACAAAATTTAGGCATGGAGTCTATGCCTAAAACATGACAGCTATTTGAAATATAAATAAGTATGATTTGACGTTAATTAATGCAAATACGTGTTACTACAAGCTGTTTCAGTCATGGTGTAGTCTGCTTTCAATAAAGAGCTCAATAAAGTGTATGTGGCCGGCAATAACAACAGCTAACTAACCCTATTCATATCAAATAAACAACTATAGAGCGACTATACTTGCAAAGTATTGTGATTAACAGCCAGTCATGGATAACAGGGGTTTTACTGATGTCCTTTCTCTTTCTCCCCCTATATGTATGCATATAATTTTCTATTCAACTAGTTTACCCAACCTCCACTGAAGATAACGTGTGATTTTATTACAGAAATAAAGTTCACAATACAGAGGATTTGTATATAAAACTACCTTTTCACTCTTGAACGCAATTTTCTTTTAGAAAGGAAAAAAAAAAAAAAAAGTTGGCAGTGCCATGACCACCCGCGTTTTAGAGCAGGAGACCTCTATTCCAGATACCTGGTGTTCTGGCAAACTTATTTATACAAATGCATCAACCTGCGTGCTGTCTGGTTAGACACCTTAAAGCAATGTTCTAAAAGTAAGGGCCTTAATTTGCACCGTCGATAGTGCTACAACGTGTTTGTGCAGTTTTCCTTCACATAGGAACTTTCGCCACAAAAGGAGTTTAAAAGTTCAGCGTAGGGATTTAGGTGACCTACAAAAGTCGTACGTCCAGCGTCCCCATTTTCCTCAGTACCTTATATTATTATACAGTAATTAAAGCACCAGACCTGCCTTGATAGCCTCTCACTTTGTAACACAGCTCCAGCCGGACTTGACTTGCTCTGGGCGCCAGGATCAGGGTCCCACCTCAGGGCTCAGAGAGGTTCGTTCCTAGTGGATCAGGGCGGGTGTGTTGCCGGAGTCGTGTTCCATTGGCTACACTCTCGGGGAATGGCCGGGTTTTCCGACACTTGATTGGATGGAACTTCCCCCTGTAGGCCAAGATCATTGGAGGGTGCGGGAGCCAGGGGGCGGGGCGGGTTCCCCAGGATTCTTGACCGAGCGCGCTCAGCTGCGGAGCAGGGCGCCGGGCGCCGTACTGGGGCTGGTTGGGAGGGCAGCCCCGGAGGGAGGACGGGAGGGTCCCGGCGGGGAAGGGGTCTGGAAGGGGTAGAGCCGGGCCGGTGCTGGTCGCCGGCCGCCCGGAGGGCAGTCCTAGGTTCCCCGCGGCGGCGGCCGCTCCAAGACAGCATCTGTCAACGCTCTTCCTCACTCCTCCTCCTTGGGCCGGGCCGGGCTCCGCTGGCGGCGGCTGGGAAGACGCGGGACCCACCGTGACGAGCCCATCAGCTGTCAGGCGAGCGGCGAAGCGACCCGAGGGCGGCAAGAGACACACAAAGAACGCGGTGAGCGGCGGCGGCGAAAGGGGGCGGCAGATTCGGGACGGCAACTCCCGGCCGCGCCCGCTCGTGCCGCCGCCGCCGCCGGGGCTGGGTCCGAGGCCGCGGAGACAATGCGGCCGGGCTTCGGCCCCGCGCGCCTCAGTGCGGGCGCCTGCGCTCCCCTGGCCCCTATTTGACCGTCCGTAGCCTCGCCCAGCCCCCTCCCGGCTGGCTTGGCCCCCGCCCGGGGAAGGGGCGCCCCCTCGCTCCCGCAGCCGGGAAGGAAGTCCGTTCGCGGCCGCCGAGCCCGGCAACTTGCGAGCGGGGAAAAGTTTGCGGCGCCTCCGCGGGGCGGCGCGGCGCAGCGCGGCCCGCCCCTGGCGTCCGCGGTCACAGCCGGTGACTTTCTGGACTAGTCGTCAGTCCGGGCCGCGGCGCGCCAGGCGGCGACTGCGGGGAGGGCCAGAGTCCGTCCGAGGGCGCCCGCGCCCGGGGCTGCGGGTGAGTTGGCTTTTTGGGCGCGATGGGTTTAAGCTCTCTGGGGCACCTGGGTTTGGGGAGAAAGCAGGGAGAGTGCCTTTAATACTTTTTGGAGCAGGCGGGGAGAACAAATATAAGTGCTATTGCTTAAGAGTCGCTGACATGCCGCTGGCTCGTGAACCGTATCGGTGGGAACCTTTTAGGAGCCGGGGCTACTGAGGGCCAGTGCAGGGTGGGGGTTGGGAGGTGAAAAGATAAGAAGGTCGCGCACCAGCCTTGCCAGTAACTGGCTTTGCGTGACCTTGGACAAGGGACTTAACCACTTAGCTCTCCTCATCCGTGATACAGGAGGCTAGAGCTACGTGATCTCTGGTGTCTTCCCGTTTTAAAATACATCTCGGTATTGAGATTTTCCTTGGGCCTCAACGTGGTACAGGAGTTAAGAACCAGTAGGCCAGGATATATTTACAGGCGCCTGGAGTCACCTTTCAGCCTACTGAGAAGTAACTTTTAAGTCTGATGCTTTCAAACAGTAATATTGGAAGGTTTGGAAGGTTTTTTTTCAGTGAAAAATAATTACCCATTGTTTAAAAACATTTCTTTAAACTGGTCTACTTTGCTGCAGCGTTTGGAGTAGTAGCAGCCAGGCTGGGGACAGAGAACCAAGCTTGAGGGTGAAGTGGCAGGTGCCTCCAGCGATCCCTTCATCCCTTCTGGATTCAGTTTAAGGGGAGAACAAGGCTTTTATTATACATTGGAGAGAGTAAACAGGGCAGGTGTTTTGTTGTAAGTTTTCTGTATTGCTTCTTTCTACCGAAAACTTTTGTGTGGAGGGCAGTGGGGGAATGGGTTCTAACTTTTGACAAAGGGAAAGAAAATGACATTTATAACCAAAGTAAATCTTAAACTAATGTAAATCTTCCCTACAGGAACAGTAACACATAATGCAAGTACATCTTGATCTAATTTTAATGAAGGATTGAAAATAGCTTCTATGTTCAGTATCACTGACGCCAAGATGGCTCACTTACATAATCTTCTTTGTTGGGGTGTGTTAGTGACATGTATAATTTGGATAAATTATTAATGTTAAAGGTTTGGTCTGGGAATGGTTTTGGAATATTTTCATCACAGGTTGTGTTGCAACACAATGGAGTGTTAACTTTTGGTTATGATAATAACCTGCATTTTTTTTTCACTAAAAAGTGAAATCAAGCATTTTCCCTAACCAAAACTCTTTCAACTATTAAATGTTTATTCATCTGTACTGAATACAGGGTAAATTATTTTTTTCTCTCAATGATAAATTTTCCCAGTTTTTTCACTATTCATGAGCATGAAGAGTCAGGTGCACCACTGGGATTTCTCTTCTCATGGAGCTTATAATAACAAAAGCTGATTTCTTTTAATGTAAGTGCATACATACACTCAGTAAATATTCAGTGGATAAAATACCCAGTGCTTAGATAAGAAATAATTAAAAATCTTTTTACCCATCCTTAAAGAGAATTATCATGCTTTAGAGGGAAGAAAGAAGGTGTCAAACAAAACTGGCAGAAAAACTGAGTTGAATTCCAGTATCTATCCTGAAAGTTTATATTTTAAAATTAGGGATACAGATTTGGAAAGAGACAAAGATAACTGATAGGGTTTCCAGGAGAAAGATAGCAATATAGATTTAACATAATACATTTTATGACCTAGCTTTCTTTGAGGAACACAAACCTTTGAAAAGGTATGTTTCTTAAATTATCAGTAGCTATTTGCATTGTGATTGAATGTCTAATTATAACCTAATCATAACCATTATATTTCACTTGAGTGATATCTGATTCTTAAACTCATTGTTAAAATAACATGAAGTAAACCTTTCAGGGCAGTTGCATGAAGGAAAGTATACCTTTTGAAATCAATTAAATCTGCAGTGAGAAAATTACCTCTAATCTTACACCAAATATAAAATAAGCACTGGAAATAGCATCTTTCCAAGAAGGTCTTCACTCTAGACAAATGCTATGTGTGCAGAGGGATACTATGTGGACTACATCATATATAAGATACTCTGATTTTCCTAAGAGGTCTGTGTAATAGTCTATTTATTGACAAGGAAAGTAAGTCCCCAACATTTGTAAGCCTGGAAACTTGTGGAAAGCCTCTTGGCCTTATTTAAAAGTGACTACTCAACCTAAAACATAGCACTGATATTTGAACAATGAGCTGTCTGTAGACTGTGCATTCTCCTCATAGCAGGTTTGCTGGTTGGGCAGCTTTGCAGGGGGTTAGAACCCTGAATCTGAGAATGTGGTCTTTAGACCACTTGTATCAGAATCTTCTGTAGCACCTGCAAAACTTCAGACCTCTGGATAACTTTCTACACTTGAAGAATCAGAATGTCTGTGAGCAGAATCTAGAGTCTGTATTCTTAACAAGCTCCTCCCAAAGTGAGAATCACACTAAATTTCGAGAATTGGTGTTAAGAGTTTTCTTGCCAGTGGTTAATGGCAACCGTTGCTTCCCCCAGGAACATTTGAAAAGTATCCCTCCCCCCCACCCCATTCTCACTGCTCTGATCATTTCCCCTCTGACACCAGAATTGGTGGCTTCATCTCTTAACTGTGGCCAGGGAGCCCCTCACAAACTGCTTCTACAAGCAAACCAAAATACCATCTATAAGCAGAGTTAAGGCAGCTCTGGAACACAGGGCCAAGAGACCCCTTCTTCTATGAGGTACTTCCACCACCCTCTCCTCCAGCTACTTCCTCATCAAGGAAGGAGATGAGGTTTCAGGCAGAAAACACCCCAAGGGAAAAAAAGGAACAGAGCTAGAATGCTGGATGGAAAGCTATCCCCTCAACATAGTTTAACATTCATATTTGATGATTTGAGTTCTAAAGCTGATAATTTGGCACTCAAGTGTGAAGCACAACCCAGGCCCCTTCCTGTATATTGGTAAAACTTTCATCTACAAAACTGTATAATGCTCCTATAATCTCTGTATCCATAAAATCCCCAGCATTTCAGTATTTTCATGTTTATTGAAGAAAAAGAGAAGAGTTTAGGAGAGAAGTTCAAAACATAGTCTAAGGAGTCAGCACACCTGATTTAATTCCTGGCTTTGCCCCTTACTACCTAGGTGACTTTGAGCTGCAACCTTGACCCTGTAAGCTTCAGTTTCCTTCCTTGGAAAATGAGAATAATAGCACCTGCCTCACAGGAGTTGTTTTAGGAATTATATAATATACAAATTAGTGATAGATAATAATTGTCACTCACTATATACTCCATATCTGTACTTTTAATTTATTATAGTAACTTTTAAATTTCTTTTTTAGCCCTGGAGAGTTGCTGTAGAAGAGGGATAAGAGAGGAAGACAACGCAGGAGGAGATAAGTCACTCTGGACACAGGGAAGGTCACACCACTAAATAATAATTGTTGAGCAGAGGGGAAAGGGACAAGGGAAGGATGCAGACTGCGGCCCTGCTAATAACCTAGGCTTCCTCATGTGTCACCCTGGTTCAGGTGCTATCTTCTCTACCCTTCTCCCTTTTCATACCACTTGATATACTATTTTTTGACTCACTTTGAGAAACACTGATTAATTAGTCTGCCTCAAAATGTTAATCCTGGTTTTGGATTTTAGTATCTGTGATCCTCAACTTTGCAGTAGCTTAGGGCTGGCAGTTGTCTCTCCTCTTGGCATCTAGCCTTTGGAGTTATTGAAGAGAAGAGATTTCTGATTTCTGTCTCTAACCCCAAAGAAATAAATCCAGAATCTAACTCCAAATTTGCCTTTTCAGAGAAGTGTATGCATCAAGACATGGCGATGTGATGAGAGAGGCCACTGCCCTCTGACTTTGAAAAATACCTTTACTTTCCAGAGCTCTTCTACTTTTCAAAGTACTTTGTCTCTTATTAGCTCACTTTTTCTTTACAGTCCTATAAAATATCAACATTAGTAGACAGACCCCTATGAGGTCTTGTCAAATCTTTCTCTTCTCCCTACCTCCATTCTCTTGCAAACCTATTACAAGGCTAGTCTTTGCTATCTTCACAATATTTTTCTTGAAATCAAAAGATTTCCATCACTTTCTATATGTCCCCATGTCATATTGAACCTCCTCTGCCTGGTTTATATGGTGGCCTTAAAAATAGTGTCCCATCCTACTCTAAATATATTCTTTCCATAGTTTCTGGAATATGGCCTACTCATTCACCACTGGGCCTAAGCCCATATTGCTTGCGTCATCAGTGATGCCTCCTTTTGAACCACCTAGATTCTACCCATTCTTCAATTTCCATCTTCTCCTTGGAGCCGTCCCAGATCATCAGTTCCTTAAAATTCCACCTTGCTCTGAACTCCAGTGGCAGCCACGGCTATTTGGTCAATTATAACCTAGTCTTAAAGTCCTAAGGGAGAAAAAGTATAGCATAAATCTGATATAGAGAAGAAAGTACTAGACTAATAAGTTTTATTAAAGACCTGATGTCTACTAAAGAGCCGTGGGAGGAAAGCCAACTTGCTCTACCTTTGTGGTTCTGCATTTTCTGAGCTGTGAATGTAGAAAGGTTTGGGTCAGATGATGTTGGTGGTCCCTTCTCATTCTGAGGTTCTGAGACAACTTGGCCTTCCCTGTGTGGGATGGGATTCTTACTGAGTTCTTGGATTAAAATGTCAGGAATGGACACTCAGTGCCTTCGGGACTTGTTCTGTCCCACAGATCTCTAATGCTAAACTTGGCAGTTTTTGAATTTCGTGTACCCTTTTTGGTAAGCCTTTTAACCGCAAGCATTCAGGGAAGGCTAGTAGGGGTGAATTAGGTAGCAGGATGATGCATTACAGATAATAAAGAGTTATCTTGTGATTGACTTCCTATGATGGAATAAATAGTGTCAGCAAGTAGATAATCCTTAAGCCATAGCATTTAAAATTTTGCATGTTATCTTCATTGGATAGTGCTATATGTTAAATAAAGTTAATTTTCTTTTAATCATTTCATAAATGGAAACACATTAAAACAGTCAAACTCTAGGATAGACACTAGATGACATTCCATAGTAATCGGGTTAGTGACATGTAAATTTGCATCTGTATGTATATATATCAATGCACATTACACTTAAATTAAGAAGGGTATCCCTAAATTTTGAGGTGCTATTATACATTGACCAGATTTAAGAAGAATATCTCTTTAAAATGTGTTGACATTTAATTGACCTTTGAAAGTTCATTCTGTTAATCATACGCAAAGTGCTAAAGCTATGGTTGACTGCTCTGGTGTTTTTACATTCAGTCGTGCTTAGCATATAAATTCTTCAGCATAATTGCTACTTATTTAGCAAGAGTTTCCTTTCTTCTCTGAAAATATGAGTTGTGTTTTATTTTTGAATCTTTTTTTTTTTTAAACTTTGCTTCAGGCTGGATGGTGTTAGAGGTTTGAATTGAAATGCTTTCCTGTCATTAGTTGTATGGGGTGTGGCTTCTTAATATAGGAGTAATGGAAATTTCTTGCTTAGTGGAAGTCTACTTCTGGCAAAAGTTCGAGGTATGCTGCTAAAATTTAGAGACACTTAGCACCTCAACACTACATATTTTTAAAGTAATAAACTTCTGAAAATCTTTCAGTTTCATTTGTGTAGATTAAAACTATCAATACTAGTACTTCTTATTAAACAAAGATTCAAAGGATTTGTTTTCATAGCAAACTCTAATTATATTCCTTGAATCACTGTGAGTGGAATTTAATTTTTCTATAAATGATGTAAATGTTTTTAGAAAGTCAAATATGTTTCTTTTTTAAAGCTTAACATTTTATTACTATCACCTAGAGAACATCTGCTGAATTGTTTAAAAATTTCTGGGTATTCAATTTATGAAATCAGTCTATGGAAATAATTTTTAATATGGTTAGCTGTCTTACAGTCTTCTAAATTAATATTCCCAGTGATCATGGAAAAGTAGCTAGCTTTTGCTAAATGTCAATAGAAAAATAAAAGCATATAATTTCTGATTTTTTGCTAATTTATCTTTGAGACTCCAGGCATATTTTTTCAAAATATTTTTATCTTAAAAGCAGTTTTTAAAGAGAGAAGATAAAGTTTAAACCAGAGTTTTTTATTTTCATGAGGTCATTTTATACCTTTCACATATGTAGCTCCGTATTTGCAGTATATCTTGCTCCCTGGTTGGAATAAGTTTTAATCTTGCTATATCTTTTATTTATTCACATATAATAAGCATGTTAAACAGTCTCATCTCATGAAACTGACCTTATTTTCTCATTATTGTCTTTCCTTCCATATTGTGCTTTTTTTCAGCCTTTTTCTGTTTCAAGTTTTACAACTTACAGCTGTCCTTTTCATCTCATTATAGCCCCACCTCCGAGGGAAAATAAGTTCTTTTGCCTTAGTCCAAACATTTAACTTGAAACTCTGTCCTTTTTTACAATATACAATGAAACTTCTTAAATAATACTATCTAAATAATACATAAAAATTTCAAATGACTACAGTGCTGAATAGTCAGATATGGGATATCCTAGACTAAGGGTGAACTCTCACACTTCCATTTTGTAAACTGGTTTCAACACATAGATTTATTTCTTCCTTGATAATATAAGTATCTCAAGACCAGGCTAGAATTGCCTAAATACAAAATGTTTAGATAAAGCCTGGTTCCTTGGGTAATCTCTCTTAGTAATTCAACTGGATTGATGACACATACAAAATCAAGACATTTGTTCTTTTCTGTTTGAAGTCTGTTTTACCATCATAAAAAGTTTTTTGTCATTTGAATCCATATATATGTATTCACAGATAATTTATTTTCTTTTCATTTTATTTAACAAATTTTTATATCATTCTTTCATTTACCACTGTTCTAAACACTTTACAAGTATTAGTTTCTTTAATTATCTTGACTTTATAGTTATGGTTTTTACTATATAATTAGAGTTATTATTGTGCAATTAAGAGAACAGAGTTTTACTTTGTGGTGGGTCTTAGGTGAGGGGAGACTGATGAGTATAGGCAGAGTGGATACCTTAGAAGTAGTGCAAAGAATCAACAAAAAAAAGTGCAAGAGTTTTGGGAAGATGAGTCTACATGGAAAGGGTCAGCCAAAATTAGAGGAGACCCTCCTCAGTCCTGGGAAGTGATCATTGCATCAGAAGTGACCATTGCCATGGGTTTCAGCTGCATGGTGAGGTGGGCTGTACTGCCTCATTGTGATTCGCGTGGACCTTTATGCCTTCCCTCATCCTAGCATTTCTCAGGTCAATTTTCTTTCTTCCTACAGAGTTTGGCTTCTCTCTTAGCTGTAAGTTTAGGCATTGCAAATACAAACAAATGTTGTGGGTTGTTTTTTTTTTTTTCCCCAGCCTTAACCCCAGCCCATTCCATTTACTCTTCTTGCCCTAATTTGTGCATTACTTTGAAAATACTATTCAGTAGTGTTTACGTATGTGTGTGTTGTATGAAGTTTAGGGACTGATGTTAAGCAGTGAGATAAAAGGACAGAGTTATCTTTTCTGTTGAAATTGGGGATGGAAGAAGAGGAGAGAACAGCTGAATATGAGAAAGGAGAGAGACATCATGGAAAAGAAGAGATATGTGAAGGAAAAAAAGATGGTGAAAAAATGAAGAAAGAGAATTACTGATTTGCTTTACACCCACACCTCCTCCCCAACTTCACAGTAACAGAGGCAGTTTCTCTCTCTTTTGCCTGACATGAGGTTCACCAGGAAGTTATGCGCCGTGGGAGTGGAAAATTTCTTCCTTTTGCATTTTGAGACTTGGGTGTGCTGCTTTGAGATGCCACTGGTATCTAAGTAATATTTGTTTATACTGGATATTTTTCTCTGTAGCCTTTGTGGATAGGGCTTAGAATACAAACAATACTGTTAGCAGAACTGTAGGTACTCGATTGCTATGTTTATTTTATTAGTTAAAAAACTGCCAGAGCCCTAGGACTTCTGAGCACATTTTAAAAAATACCAGAGGCAATTTCAAGAAGTGCTTTGGAAAGAAAAAATAAGAAAAGTTAGGAGTTTCAGGCTCTAGAATGCCAACCAATGTTGGTAGGTTTCTTTTAGATTAATGTCTTCAAAAACTCTAAGTTAGGATAGTTTCATTAATTATTTTTTAAAGTGAGTTAAAATTACTCTTCTGTATATAAATCTTTTCTTGGTAGATAGCATGGGTGAATAAAAAGTGTGGCACTTTTGTTGCACAGAATATAAAACTAAGGTTAATTCTTTAGGGAATTTAGGATTTTCTGGATGCTGCTTAAATCATCTCTAATGACTTTACTTGGTCAGATGACAAATCCAAAAGTATTTCTTACTGATTTATAATTGTATTGGGACAGAATCACTGAAATTGTGATGTTCCCAGAAAATCTAAAATATGGTCACTTTTACCCTTAAACTTTCTGAAGATTCAATTTATGGTCCCCTGAAGTCTCTCTTTATCCTGCTCTCAGTAGAAAGTTAATATTATTTAGTAGAATTTATGAAAAACACCCAGTTTAAAAACTATTGAACAAATCAAATGGTAAAAGTATTGATTTGAAGAAATTAATTTATTTTTAAATGGTTATTCATGTCTCAGGTAGAGGCCTCTGGTCTTAACAGGTTTGATTCGATCCTCATTGGTAAAACAAAGTCAAGATTCTTTTTTTTTTCCCTCAACCATTGCATGGCAGTAACGTATTATTTAGACATTTCAAGAATCACTAACAAATTACCCTTTTGAAATAGAAATGGTGAAAGGGGACTCTTCTTTCTCATTTATTCTTTTTCATTTTATCCTTTCCTATTCACGGAAATTTTTGCTTTATTCCACTATTCATCAAAAGTTTCCCATTTGAACATCCTAGAGTACTACCATCCTAAGTTTCCCTAAAACTAGGCAGAAACAGAACCTGGCCCTTTAGACGCTAATGGAAACCATCCCATGTTTTCTCAGATTCTCCTCCCTAGATGCAAGAGGAACAAAACAGTAGTGTGTGGTTTGTCATTGTTGCTTCTGTGGCTGTCCTGTTTGGTTGACCTAAGCTTTTTTGCCTCCATTCTTAATGCTGAAATCTACAAATGAAATTAGGGCCAGTCACACTGTATTTCCCTCATCAGCTATCCCTAGTGGTTCAAATTTAGCACAAATCTACTGTGAGCACATATTAATTAGGCTAATAGAATAGGATGAAATGATAACATGAGTTTTTCAATAACTATATTTTGAGTTGAAGTGTGGTTTTATCTTATGAGTTTGCAGTTATTTTGTTGGAAACCTAGAAAATCTCATGTGAGCAGCTAAGCTACCGATAGCCCCAAACAGTATAAGTTAAACATTAATTTGCTGTAAACTGCTGAAAGTGTCTTTGATTTTGAAATGCAGTGAGCTATTTCAAATTAAGTTGCCATTTCTAAGTAGAATGGTGTGGAGGTCTTGCAGCCTGATTTCAAAGTTGGACTCTGAATAAGAATTTTTATTGTTCCTGTTTTCTATACTGTGTCATTGTCACAGGCATAAGGTAGATGAGCCTCTATTCTTTTGCTCTTTATAACCAATTCCCATGCCAGACAGTATTGGAGATAATTAAGTTCTTCTATAGAAAACTTCATAAGTCAGCTACTAACTACTGTGTCTGTAAATATACTCTCAAACTGTTTTGTAGTCCTATTTTTAAAAAATGTGTGGGTGTGGGAAGTGATGGTGAATGAAGTCAGGGTAATTGGTGTTTCTTTGTATTAAGAAAAATCATACTAGTTAAAGGAAGTCTGCTTCCATGATTTGTATATGCTTAATTTTTAAAAATTCTTCTAACCCTCTCCCATTTTGGTTCCTACCCCTACCTCATAAATTAAAGCAATGAAAGAATTAGAGTCATAGGATTTTATAGCTGGAAGGATTTTAGAGAGAATCTGATTAACTCTCTTATTACACTTGAGGAAATTGATGTTCAGTGAGGTCAAATGAGATCATGTAGCTGTTTAAAAGCCCAAATGACATTAGTAGTTTATTTCTTAGTAAACACTGTTCTGATTAATCTCCCTTAACGTGTTCATAATCAGAAAGAAATAATAAGGAAAAATAACTAACTTGTACATGGTAGTTTCTCAAACATATCTGTCACTTATCAGAAGAGCTCTTAAGGTATAGGTACTTTAGTTCCCATCCACAGAGCAAAAGGGCTTAGCAGTGTTCAGAGATCTGTCCATGCCAGTCTCTATTAAAGGGCCCAGAGCTCCCTGTCTTCCCACCTTGGCGGAAGCCTCAGCTGGTCTCAAGACAGTTCTCATATCTTTGTACTATAGCTTTGACTCTAAACTTGGTCTAATTATTAACTTTTGTCTATTTGATCACTTTTAAAGAGGAAAAAAATTTTAAAGAGCTATGAGCTTATAAGTTTGCAAAAGGAGAATGCTGGATAATTGTAAATAAGGTGTGTTTTAATAATCTGTCAACATTCTAAAAATACAGCCAATATATTTTGAGTACCTTACTACCTATAAAGCATGTGATGGGCTGCTGCAGTAGACACAATAGTGATTGAGGCAGAATGATGGCTTTCAGGGAAGAGGCTCATGCAATTGTCTCTCTTTTCAAAGATTTACCTAGATAGAGAACTATGCTTGAGAAATTTCTGATATATACTGTCTGATATACTGTCTATATATATTATACTCGTGAGATAAGAGAGCTGCTACAGTTGACCCTAGAACAATGTGGGAGTCGGGCGCCAATCCCCTGCACAGTCTGAACCCTGTGTACAACCTGTGACTCTCCAAAACTCTACTAATAGCCTGCTGACCACAAGTCTTTACTGATAATACAAACAGGTAGTTGACACATATTTTATATGTTATTTATATTATATACTGTATTCTTACAATAAAGTAAGCTAGAGGAGAAAGTTATTAAGAAAATCATAAAGAAAATACCTTTATAATACTGTGCTGTATTTATCAAAAACAGTCATATATAAGTGGACTCTTGCTGCTCATACCTGTGTCATTTAAGGGTCAGCTGTAATTCTTATGTCTAAAATGGGTCAATTTCTTATGATTATTTGTATTCAAGTATTCACATTCAAGAAAACTTTTAAAATACAGAAAAGTAGAAAAAAAATCAGATGTATATTCTGCATCTCACCATGGTAGTATTTGTATCATACATACAGTTTTTTTCTTGGCTTTTCTTTTACCTGATGGTCATATCATTGCATAGCTTTGTAAACATGTTTTAGTGATTACATAATTTCAGAAAGAGTCAGTTTCTGTATATGTCAGTAATATGGCTATTCTATGGCAATTTACAGATAGCTACTATTTTACAAAAATGATTAATCAAAGTCTCTAACCTGGGCTACTACTCAGAAATACTTTGTAAAACTATTTGGAAAAAATAATGAACCAAGTAACAGATTATTTTTAGTTCTTTCTTTAAGAGCATCAGAATCATTCTGTTTACCTAAAATGTCCATGGTGCAGTTGACCTACATTAGAAATGGATTTTTTCTAATTATGAAATTTATGAACAGAAATATTTTTAAGATGCAGTTTCCATTGTAGAATTGTGTTCCTCTGAAATAATTTCTCATTACTGTGAAGGTATAGTACTAATCATGTTGAATTTTTGCCATCTGGGGAATTTAATCTGACAGCTTTGATTAAAAAAAGAAAAAAACAAAGACTTCTGAATTCTGCCGTGGGATTATTACAATGAAATTTATATTAAATTCACCTAATGGCCCTCTCGAAATATGATCTTATATTTCAATAGGGCTAGGAGGGTATTCCTAGGTGAGAGTTGCTCTTTGTGAAGAATCTAATGGAACCCTGAGGTGGGGAAGAGCTGAGCCAGCAGGTTGTCAGAGGGATGCAGCCTGGGAACTGCTGACAGTTACGTGCCTGAGGGAAGGGAAGGAGATGAGAGGAGAGGAGTTGGACGGAAAGTCCCTTATTAGCCTGAGGGCTAGGATGCCCTGACCCTTGGAATCCCCCTCCCTGGTGAGAAAGCCAGCCAGAGTAGGAGGGGAAAGGCTGGGGCAGATGAGGGAGTAGGGTACTAACAACCCGAAAACTCTGATAAGCTTGGAGAGTTCCTTTCTGGGGAACCCTGGCCTAGATTGTAAATCAGTATTATTTTAAGAAAGAGTTTGGATATTGAGTAAATACATGTCAGTTGAAATGGATGACTTAATGAATTGTTTTATCACCAAACAATCTGGATATTTGTTTCTACTCTTAAAAGTTTTTTCATTTAATTTTTTATACCCAATTTATCATTTGAACACAATTTTTATTGAATTTTCATTAACTATCTCATATTTATTCAAACCAACGCCTTCCCCAATTCCACAAATGAGTCAGAAGAGCTCGCAGTACAAAAAACATCAGAATAGGAAAGTGAGTATATGATTCCAGCTCTTCAAGCCTAGTGTTCCCATCTGCATGATGATGATGATAGTAAATGTTTCATCATACCATGGCAGGGATAAGATGAGATCGTGCATAAACATTGCTTGGCATACAAAAAATAAAAAAAAGATACATTAAAGTTAAGGCTATAAACTTGATACACACAATTTATCAGGCTAATTCTCTATTTCTCACTACCATTTTATTAGAGAATGTTAATTGAACAAAAAATGCTTATTTTAATTTCTAAAGTAGAAGATTGTAGTCTTTGTAAGTCTCAGTTCTTTACTATACAAGATACTGCTTTTCTTCCTAGAATTTGAGTTTCTTAATCTTCCACATATGCACAATCCACGGGAAAGTGTTCCTAGTAAATTCCTACAGCCTTCATCCGTTTTCAATAGGCAACAAACAAGACTATATTTTTTTTAAGATTTTATTTATTAGAGAGAGAGCAGAAGTGGGGAGGGACAGTAGGGAGAGGGAGAAGTAGACTCCCTGCTGAGCAGGGATCCTGATATGGGGCTCGATCCCAAAACCCTGGGATCATGACCTGAGCTGAAGGCAGATGCTTAACCAACTGAGCCACCCAGGTGCTCCTGTATTTCTATTAATTTCCAAAAAAAGCAAGGAAAAGTTCATCATCATTGTCATTAGCAAGAAATATAATGAGAATTAGAAACCTTTGAATTAGGCTAACAACAGTGTGAATCACTAAGTGTAAAGTATAAATAAAAGAAGGTGAAGATGAATTTTGAAGGGCAGAATTTTGTTTGTGCATTTATTTTACTTCCAGTCCAGAATCACTTCTATGTATATGCTTTCTACAAAAGGAAACAGAAACTACTTGTTTCTTGTCTTAGATGGGTTTTCTGAAGGAAGGGATAGAGTCCAAATAACAATACTGTTGATTCAGCCTGGGACCTTGGTCCCCAGAGAAATGTTAGGTGGAAGGATGCGGAGCAGAGCCTGGCCACGAGGCCCTGTGCTGAACTGAAGCACCCATTCCTTGGGTGCTGCTGTAAACATTCGGAGACCAGAACAGGTGGAGGTTAGGTGGAGGTTAGGTGGAGGAAAGGTGGAACCAGAGAGAGAAGCCTCACTCTAGTGAGGTAGGGTCAACTGCATGTACCTTTGCATTTCCATGGCCAAGGGAGAGTCCTAGTATAAATAAATAAGTTGATAAGTAAAGTAATTGTAACTTCCACCACCTGTTGATAAGTGCCTAAAACCTCAATATTCAAGAATGGGCCATTTAATTTAAAAAGTCTGATATCTTAAAATCCAGAGAATTGTGTGTTTAAGTGGGAGGAGGTGAGGGGGCTTGAGTAGCTGTAATATTTTAACCTGTTTTTAGTTACACATTGTTTAGGAAAATACATGATTATAGAATCAGTAAGAGGGTTCAAGACTGAATGGTTCAGCGTAGCTAAGAAAAAATTTTAAACTTTAATTGAGACCAGTCCTCAATTGTCCACCACCAGAAGGAATTAATCCTTCAAAGAGTTAAAACTAATATAAGGAAGATTATAAAAAGTGATTAGTATATAGACCTCCAGAGCTACACTTTTGGCTGGAGAGAATTTTGCGAACCTTATCTAATAGGGCTCGAGCAGCAAGCATTTCTATGGTTTTGAACTAACAAAGTTTTTTACAAACATTTCCAGGGTTATATAAGACAATATATAGGATCTGATGTATTGGGCACAAATGAGTCTTATTCTGCCATATTTTGGGTTTTTTTGTTTGTTTGTTTATAAATTTTTTATTTTTTTATAAACATATAATGTATTATTAGCCCCAGGGGTACAGGTCTGTGAATCGCCAGGTTTACAGACTTCACAGCATGCCATATTTGGTTTTAATTCATGATTTTTTAAATGGATTTACTGGTGCTATTTCTCAAATAGTGGCAAGAATTTTTAGCCTCAAGCAAATTTATTTGGTTTCATCTTTCTAGATTAGTAGTTCTCTGCCAGGAACATATAGCAAAATCATTTGATAGATTTTGCAAAATGCACACACTCAGCACCCTCCCCTTTTGAATAAGAATTGCAAAATGAATGGGGCAAGAAACAACCTAGGTATGTGGGGTTAGAAGAAACTGTCTTGATAATTCTGTTACCACCTTCTCATTTTGAGAATTTCTGTTCTAAATGGAACTGATACTGCTCAATTACCAGGAAACAAGCAAATAGTTTCAATAATATTGAGTCCACTTAAACTGGCAAAATTGTTCAGCACCTTGTTGGGGTAAATCTGCTTCACCTTCCACACAGATTTCATCTAGCTTGGCTAAAAAGGAAGCCTGTGTATACAGGAAGTGACGTGTACTATATTGATGCTTGCTAAATACCCTTACATTGATGCACCCTTTTAACTAAGATTTTACCATCGTCTGTGCTTTGCAGAATATTTTATGTTTATTCATAGAGCTCTGAGCAAAAGGCTGGATATTCAAAGCTGTGCTAAGGCTTAAGACTTCTTTCACATGTTCATTCAGTTGTTACTTGAGGTTGTTTGCCCAATATGTACCAGTCACTTACTGTTTTTAATTTCAAGTGGTAAGATTCCAAGACAAGTAGGGGATCTGTCACTTTAAGAAAAATTTATGGAGGTAAAAATATTTTCTTTTGGTAAATAGTTACTGCTATATAATGTCTTCACAGGGTGTAAGTCTTGGTATTTAACTTTTAATTACAGAGTACCGTGCCTATATGTGACTAACTTAAAAGAAGTGGGTGTCTTGGTGAGAAGTTCACAAGGTTTAGCTGTAGCTGAGTTTGGTGAACTGACTGGAGCTCTAGTCAGCAATGGTATATGAGAATGCTAAGTACTAAGAATTTCAGGAATGTAGAATTGCACAGCGCTGATAAAGTTTGCTTTGTTCCACTATGTGACTTGACCCATTGAGAAAACGTGGTTCCCTAGGAAGTTTTAATAGTTCTGAGTCCTTAGTTAATAAAGGAAAAGGCCTCAACATAATTCAGCTTGTTTTCACCTGCTGCCTCAAAGATTAACGTTCTTAACCTTAATGGGATAGAGTTACCCTTTGCTTTGAAAAAGTAATTTAGGGAGCTCTTCACATTTGTTAGTTTCAGTAAACATGACACTGTTTGTGTGGATTTGGTTTTGGTTTGGGTTTGTTGTCACAAACTACTAAAACTTGTGCAACCTGAGAACCTTATGGTTACTTCATCTAAAAAGTCTTGGGGGAAAGGCACACCCAATGCTCTGTATCAACTTGATCTTTCCCTAGACTAGGAAGCATTTTAAATTCCTTCAGGAGAGTAGTGACTGATAGAGCTTAGCCTTCAGTTTTCCTCATTTATTTTCATAAGAGAATGGGAGTGGAATTCAAAACATTCAAATTTGGAGTTAATGTGCGTCACTCTGTTACGAGTGATAGGTTCTGTGTTTTTCCAGTGGGGAACTTTGATCCACAAACTGATGTATGCCTGTTATAGACCTCGTTATTTCTTTCTGTTTTTCTCCTGATTGTTGCATATGCTTTCAAAAACCATCTGACGATACAAGTTGTCTCTGGGAGCAGATTTCAGAGCAAAAGTGGTATTATAAAAGCACGTAAGTCTTTTTTATCAGAATTTATAATGTTTGAAATAGACCTTTTATATTTTCATTGAGAGTCTAAGCTCACTTAAATTTAGTATTTAATGTTGATGTTCACTTTATGTTATTAACATAATTTAATTTCTGTGTTTGGTCCTTTTCAGTCAAAGAAGGATTTTAATTGCATAATACATGTTGGAGCCCTATTAAGTAATCCTGCCTTGTTTGTTTCTTAGCTAACAATAATGGATGAAAGCAATTTGCATACATTGTCTTAGTTTATCACAAAATCCTATAGGAACTTGGTAGATGAATAACAGACATGAGCTTTTTGTTTTGATTTTTTGAGACATTTTCTAGAATATTTCTGTGTTGGAATGAGAATTTTGTAATGTACAGAATTTCTGCTTGTACATCTTAGAAACACCTGCTAGGGACCAGTGTTTAGGTGAACCAAGCAGAAAGAAGATATATCCCTTCTGACAGTGAGCGACTGTAAACATCCTCGACTGGAAGCTGTGAAGCCACAGATGGGCTTTCAGTCGGATGTTTGCAGCTGCCTACTGCCTCAGACTTCAAGGAGCTACTTTAGGAGCAATTATCTTGTTAACTAAAACTGAATACCTCGCTTTCCCTTTGATTCATTTTCACAAAGCTTGGGTTAAAATGATATAAATTAAATGACTTTTAAACCCTCTCTTTGCATCTTTAGAGGACTACAGCAGGGCAGGAGGAGAGGTGCTCTGTGTGTGTATAGAATTTACTGTTTCAAAAAAGAAAGAAAAAAAGAAGAGAAAAGAAAAGGAGGCAAAGTATCCCCTGAGAGAAGTGAGGAAACGTATTACAGTCTTTTTGTTCTAAAAAATAAAGTGTACTAGGGTAATATTTCACAAATCACTCTAAAAAGTGATTTGTCCTACTTTTATATTTATCTGTAATTTCAGAATATGTGCCTTTTAGATCCATTCACAACCATTTCTATGGATGAAGTCTAAATTACTTGAAAATGGAAAAAAAAAGTAAAGGCCAGAATGAAGAGTTAATTCACTTTCACATTATTGAATAAACTTTTTATTTCCTTATAGGTTCAGTCTTTAAGTAATGAAGTTGTTGTCAATTTATTAAAGTGCCTGAGATAAACCAATATTTGAAAAATCTACTTGTTCTTGTTTTAGCTGATGAAAATATTTTAGGCCATTATTGATACTGTCTCCATTCAGTTGAACTGTTAACTTTGCTCTATGTAATAGCACATATCTCTTTAAAATGATGCATGCATCAAATGCTACCCTAAGTATATGAAGGCAGCCTAATACTTTTAAAAGAATTCTGTTGTGGACTTCTGTGAAGGATCTAATAACTTGTCTTTTTCATAAATCTGTGTTTGTCTTATGGCAGATTTGTTTAATATGAGACACTTAAATAGTAGAAATGGGACATCAAAAGGAGAGGAAAATGGCATCCTTTGTCCTCTAAAACATGGTATTTTCTAAACATGCAGTATTGTCATTAACATAGAGGTTATAGTTTCTGTTTCCTATTTAATACCCACTGATAATGTTAGTAAGAGGTGATGCTGAAACGGTGTGACCACTATTTAAATTTTGACCACTATTTAAAATTTGACCAATTTACAGTTGAACATTCTAATTAGCTGGGATGGAAGGAGATGTGTATAGAAGTGCCTTTAAACTTCTCTCCTACATAAAGCCATCAAGTGAAAAACCTCAATTAGTCATGCTGGACCGTGAGAGGTTAGTACACTGCCCCTGAAACAGGGATGGAAGAGATGGAGGCTTTCCATCTGCCAGGCCCTGGGGTCTGGAATGGAGAATGCATCTTGTTTTTTAATAGGTAAACTTAAAACACTTAGAGGAAATAACTCAGCTGTGTCCCACAGAACTTAACCACATTTCCTAGGTAAATATAGGTCTGGAGAAACGGGTAAACTTTTCCTGTTCTTTGACCTTCACTTTCTTTAGATTCTCCTCCTATGTTATTTCATATCCCCTTCCTCGCCTCACTGCCCTCTAAATGTTCCATTTCCCACCAATTTAGTTATTTCCTACATTTAAGTGATTACTTATCAGAATATTTTAATTTGCAAAAATTACAACTTTCTCAAATATTCCTAAACAGAGAAATACAAACCTCCAGAAAACATGCTGGAATAGTTTTGAAAGTAATACTTGTAATTTATTATGCCTTAGGCCCCATATTTCACTAGAAAATCTAAAATACTGCTCTAAGATAACATCAAAAATATGCTGTTTATATTTGGAATAAGCTCTGGGTGCAATTTTTTTTTTATTTCACAAAAATATCCAACTTTTAAAATTTACAGTTTTACATATCTACAACTACATAGACAAAGTTACTGTTCATTTAAGTAGGATAAGTTAATATTTAGCATAAATTAGAAACTCTTGCTAATTGCTTTCATGTGGTTTTCCCTCTTTACAAATATTTTTCTCTTTACAGAATTTTTAAAAAATGTTATGTTCATATCAGTGTAATAAAATATCATATATGATTAGAACATAAAATTCTTGAAATAGGCCTCAGTAGATCAGTTACTGAGACTGAAATTTTGTTAAATGTGTGCTAGATAAATGTTACATGACTGTTGCTATAATCATCATAACTGTTGTATGTTTAGTTTTTATTTGTGATTTGCAAAAGTAAGAATGGGTAAATCCCTAAAAGGGATAATTCTTTAGGAAGTGTAAGAGGTCTAAAAGTGACAGTGGTGACTCATTTAAATGATATGGATTTTCCTGACCATAAAACTCTAATTTGAACCTGAACTCCATTTTGTAGTGATACTATCCATAATGTTATACCTGTGTGAAATCTTTCCTCCAGTAAAGAGTAAAACCAGAGGACAATGAGAGCAAAGGAACCTGAGTAAGAATATGCTCCTGCATGGGAATTAGTAGCTATACCTGTGAAACACATCCTCACCCAAACAGATGCTATCAGAATTGCCTTGTGTTCTTTAGCTAAAATTGTAGCTATTACAGTTGGGAGGAGGGGATCTTTCTTTAATGGTGTCAGTTTGTGGTGGCTTAAAAATAATAATGTAAAGATGCCAGTTTTTCTGTATCAGAAGTGGAACTGGAAGTTATTTCTCTTAATTTTTTAAATGACTTACTGAATTCTTAAAAGGTGGTTCTTAGTGAACTGTCTCAGCAGTATCACTACAAAAATGAACAGGACTTTCTTTGTATGGTATTATATCAGAGTAACTATTTTAAATAGATAGAGAAGATATGGTTGATAGTATATACTGTAGTTGTTTGTGTGCGCTAAGCTATTAAATCATTTAAGAGATTGGGGCTTTTATGATTATTGTTTTTCCCCTTCATTTTTTCTCTTAATGGCAAAAAGCCAGTAAATAAAACTTTAAAAAAATCTCATCCTCTGAATGTGCTTATTATTAGAAATAATAGTTGGTGAATTAAGTATTCTTAACAGGCTTCTTCAGTTGTGCACAGATAAGTATCTCTCACTAGTATACACTCTTCAAATCTTCAGTGTGAAGGTGGTGGGCAAGTTAATGTTGCCAAGTGATACTTAATCTGCCTTTCCTAATTTGTATATCTAATTATTATATAAACTTAATGATGCAGTACTTTGAGAGTAGAGGCTTTTTAATGCAAATTAAAACAAAGTAGATTGGGAATTCATTCAGCATAACCACGAAATGTGAACTTACTGTCCCCAAAGGCTCCAGTGCCCTGCATGGTTAGAGAAATTAATGAATGAACTCCTTCAGGCACCTTAACAAGTGAGTAAAATCAGAATCTCTCCACAGCTCTCATTTCAAAATGACACCAGGAGATCTCACATGTGAGATATCTTACTGGGAAGAGTGTTGGAAAATATAAAATGATATACAGTGGGATAATATAAGCTTGTTATTCTCAAGTCCTTCCTTGCAGAGACTGAACTACCATTTCTGAATTTTGGATTTTGGTGTTTTTCAGTTAAAGAGTTCAACTCTTGAAGAGAATAAATGTTTGTTATACCAATGATGGAAAATTTACTTAAATAAATGCCTCATGCCACAAAAGAGTAGCACTTGCATGAAGATTTCCACAGTAGAAATACATTTGCAAGATGCATGATGTTAATGAATAGAAACAGTTGTCCTGTTTAAATGATTTATTTGCACTGAGTGTTAAGTATGTTGTAATGAGTGAGAGAATTGGTAAAATTTGCAAATTCAGATATTCAGCCTTGAGTATTGATGTTTTATACGTAACAGATCTCTTAAGTGCATATTAAGGAAATTAATTATTTTACTCCATCCTTACTCCTTAATTATTGTGTTAGATTAAAATTATCTTTGGAATTATAGTCTTTCAACTATGGAATGCCCATCTGGAGGATTTGATTTTGAAACATTTGTTCTTTTTCATATAGTTTCAGTAACTTTCTTGGCCATATCAGATATATAGTTTTCTTTTTCTAATTTTCATTCTACTCTCTTACCACAGTAAATCTGTATTTTGCTTAAAATAAGTTCTGACAGTCAGACATTGAATAAGAAATTGGGAAATTTGCACATTGTTTGTTCATAGAAAGAATAATGTTCAGTTGTATCATAAACCAATCATCTAACCTTTTCTACACTTTAGCTTCAGTATTTGTGCTGATTGTCTCCACTTCTTGTAACTTATTCCTAAATCTCTTGAGTAGTTGAAATAAATTATCATGAATTATTAGAAATTCCAAAAATGTAAGGCTAATTTAATAGCATAAATTCAACTTGTCAAAATTCAGTTTACTGAAATACAATTTTTTGTGCGTAGAAAAGAATCTGTTCAGATCGTTGGTACAAATTCAATGTGTGTGATATGCTAATAGCTAATTAAAACCAGCTTTAAAAATGGTTTCAGTTTCCCACCTGAGATAACCCCAGAACTAGAACAAGGAGAAGTTATGGTTATGCTTAGGGTTAGAAAACAAGCTCCCAGGGGCTGATGAGCTGTCCCATCCACTGAATCTTGGTTGTGGTAGCTCACTTTTCCTAAAGGAAATGTAAAAATCCTAGGGGTGACTGATACCTAGTACTATTAATTATTCTTGAGTTAGGGAAGAATGGGGGAATACCTGTAAAGGTAGAAAGATTTTTTTCTTACGAAGAGTGATTAGTCTGTATCTTAAATTAAGAGAGTACATGAGGGCCATAGTGCATAAATGCCCTACTACCCCTCTTTTGCATCCTCCTCTGAAAGAGCTCTTTATGATTTGGCTCATGGCCCATCTTCTGCTGTCCTGGGCTTTCAAGCTGAAGCCACATTGACTTTCAGTTCTGCAAACAACCTTGCTCTATTGCTTTGCATTCCAAGCCTTTGCCTTACTTAGTTCTTCCCTCTGCATAGATGGAATACTCTTATCTTACCCACCTCTACCCCGAAACACATACAGCTATGCATATATATACGCATGTACACTCAGACTTCAGGTATCATACTTCATGTCATTTCTTCAGGGGAAGTGTTATTCCCTTTTCGTCAGGCTATGGGATCCTTCTTTGTCCTGAGATAGGAATCACAAGAAGCAGTTCATCATGTGAAACTCTGGGGGAAAAGTATTTCAAGCAGAGGGAACAGCAAGTGCAGAGGAGCAGAAGTTGGATCAGGCAAAAATTATAAAGTATTCTGGTTCAGAGTGAGCACAAGATAGGATCAGAGAAGTAGACAAGGGATGGGCATTATAGTGCCTTATAGGTCACAGTGATGAATTTGAATTTACCAATAAACATCAAATTTTAGTACTTGTTATTGTGAAAAGTTCTTTAATTTTGGATTCAGTTTAATTAAATGATAGGAACTCGGTCATAGTGACTGACCCTACCAGAATGTGGCTAATATTCTTTTAAAGATGAGTAACAACTTGCTTTAATAAATATTGAAGGCCCACTTGTATAAACAATAGTGAATGGTAGGGGCTAAAGGATATAGAGTTGAAAAAGACTTGATCCCTGTAATTGCTAATAAGGGTGGAGTGAGATAATGTCATGTGGACCAGAAACCCAGGATTACCGAAATTCTACCTGAGATTAGCTACCCCTTCCTGAAGAGGTTTCACAGGAAATACATGCTAAGGAAAGAAAAAGCAAACAGTAATAGCACTAAGTAGAGCATCCTCTTCAGCCCCAGTAGGGAATACTAGTGAAGCAGGCTGCACTAGGGAATTGTTTATTTCACACTCTTTTAGCCTAGAGCCCCCATACTGGGCAGTTCTCTTTACACCGGATCTTGAAGAAGAGTGAGAAGGTGAAAGAGAAAAACAGGGACCTATCCCAGGACATACTCAACACCCACTCTTGGAAGAACAGCCACAAGAAAGTTTGTCCAAATGGGATAAAGACTACGCCCATGCATTCATGAACCTTCAGCTTATTCCAACCGCCCCCCCCCCCATGTCAGCAACATTCCCTACCATAGCAATAGTCCTCCTCTTTGTGTTATGTATCTGAGGCGGGAGCAGGGGAGGAAGAGGGAAGCGAGCATGAAAGGGTGCTAATATGTACCCATACTCTCCCTAGATGCCAGTAGTTGCCCTCAAACAATTTTTGTTTAGGTGGAGTTGGCAAAATACATGTGAAATAAGTAGTAGTGGTGTATCATGTCCTAAATAGTGGTAATAATAGTGAAGTACAGGCTGATGTTTATTGAAGGGGTACTATTACCAGGCATTGTTCTAGATGCTTCGTATTAACTCACAGTTTAATCTGTACAATAGCCTTGTGAAGCGGGTGCTGTCATAATTTTACAGATAAAAAACCTGAAGTATAGAAAGGCTAAGTGACTGGCTCAAGGTCACTCTGTAAGTCTAGAGAACCTAAAATAAAAAATAAGAGATGCTGAAGGATTGTGGAAAGTATTTGAGCTATACTGTGCTCAAGTTGAGGACATGAAGTATGGAGTGTGTTTGGAGAGAAATGTTTGAGTGCAGGGAGTGTGCATGCTGGAGAGGTGCCTGGACTGGCCAGATTGTTGTTCATTTGGCCCCTTAGCAGGTCATAGGGGACCCGGAAGCCACACAGTCAGAAATTGTGCTGGAATATTATGGAGGTTTAGAATATGTGACACAAAAATATCTCTTTAAGCTTACAGCAAGCTACACTTTTAAATAGTGTTGAATTATAGGATAAAGTTATTATGCAGAAATGTTTTGTTTCCCTTGAAAGCTAGAAAACAAGGAATGGCTCTCCCTGCATCTGTAAATAGGCTGCTGTTTTTCTTTCTTTTTGTAGTTGTAAAGAATCATTCATGCCAGCGCAGTTAATGAGCTTCTGCAGCTGTTAAATGAAATTATATATTCTGTTCAACTAGGGCCTTCTAATGCTGCCATTGTCTCCTGGCCGTCTTGGTATCTTCTCTAGCACCAGGATACTTCTAAATCACAATGGCGTGAGTTGTTCTTAGTCCAGGAGATGCTGAGGTCTGGGTCAGATAAGCCTGCAGAAAGAGGCTATTTTAGCAAAGGTAGCCATAATAGAATGTTATTTTTCTATATCACAGCTGCCCTCTTCAGCAAGCACTGTGATGACTGCTAGAGAGGAACTATTCACAATTGTCTAAAGAGATTTTTTAAAGCAAAATTGTTATCCGTCAAATTATACACAGACACTAACTTTCAATCTTCCAAGTAGGGCACTTAACCAACTATATAGACAGCTGTGGCTGAGGGACTCCACTCCAACTTGCTTCTCTTCCTTCATGATGGTTCTTTGTTCCACATAGGTAAGAATTGGAGCTTCCAGGTCAGGTCTTTTAGTATATGTTTGAAGATTTTCCAATCTCCCAGTCTATTATTGTTCTAAATTCAGACTTTCACTTCCAGTCTTCCTCAACTGTTTATCTGAAATGCTCACTTTCCTCTTGTGCACTCAAAAAAAAAAAAAAAAAAAAAAAGTCACCTTCCCACGTGCTACCAGGAAGTCATTTCTCATTCTGGTGCCGCCAGGCTCCAATCTCGGTCTCTGATATGCAGTCTGCTGACTTCTTCTGCACTGTACCGTCGCTGGGGATCTGCCCCCTGCTGTGGTAGTGGGACTGGTTACACCAGACACATTTTGGGGAAAGGAAGGAACTCCAGATTGGGACTAACTCTGTAAATCTCTGTCATTGCACCAGGAGTTACAAAACTGTTGCTACTTCATATATGCCCCTTTTTACAAACACCTAATTCTCTCTCCTCCTCCATTGAAAGATTATTTAGATTCTTTCCACAAACATTTCTGCTCTATATTTACCATAGGAAAAAATTATTTGCTAGACAGTATTTGATAATCTGCTACTTGAAAAATTAAGTCTATGGCTACCGGGTACCAAGAGTTAATCTTGGTGAAGTATTAATTTAGCCAATTAAATGATATTTAAGAACAAAAGAGAACCAGTGAGTAAGCATAAGAAACAAAGATATTTGTATGAGTAGATGTATGCAGACATATGGTAGCTATGTATACTTTCCATTTCTTTGCATTCCTGGCTCCCAAATGTCCCTTCCATAGGTGGCCAGTTGTTTGTTCTTTACATACATTTGGGCCGTTTGCATAATCAATGTCATTGATCTAATTGTGTTAGTATGATCATCAATTACATCTTCTTCTTAATACTACAGCAATATATACACTCTCTTAAAGAAAGATCTGCACTTTTGCATCTCTTCATCTTTGAAGAGGAAATTAATTTCAATTAAAAGTGATGAGGAAGATATTTTTGAAGAGGAAAACCATTGCTAAATAAAGAAGAGAAAACCACAAGAGCTTTTCATGTCTTGGCCTCTGTTTATATTACTAAGGAGATGTTAAAAATGTAGTCTGGAACCTATCATATATTCTGTTACTAGAGCATGGCTATCTGCTGCCATGTAGGCCACTTCTGAAATACTGCTTAATAACACATTTTCAAATAATTTGATGGCATCTCTGTCAAATTAATCCGTGAACTAATGAGAGTCCTTTCTGGGCTTTACAGATCTGCTCAGAGATATGTAATAAAAGCTTTATATTCAAGGACTGCCGCAGTGATGGTGTTTACGCAGCTTGGCTAGTAACACTCGCCCTCTCAACATGGTGGGTGTTTAAGATGAAGACTGTCCCTGGCATTGTGCAGCACAGTAGGAACATTGGCCTGCTGACTAAGCAAATATGATTGCCAAAGTGAATTATTAAATTCCAACTGTCCTCACTTGCTAGAGAATTTCACTCCTTTCTCTCCCACACAGCTTCCTACTTTTTATTAGATGAATAGTTTTGAGCCCTTGCAAATAATTGCTGTATTTTGCTAGTCATTACTACAGCAGTTTCCCACTGTTTATATTTTGAAACTAGCACTTGGAAGAGTCCCGTTGAAGCAGAACAAATAAATATGTGTGTGCATCTGTGCAAATATTTATCTTAAATTTCATTATTAAAAGTCCCAGTGAACTTTCAGTCTAACCGCTGTGCCTTGTATCACTTCTGAAACAATCACATCATCAGGCTACTGTTACTTTACTAAACATGGGTGACTTCATTCCAGTGTTTCCTTTAGAGGACTATTTGGGAGACTCCCTTCCAATACAGGAAGTGGGTTGATGAGGGCCAGTGTTCTCATTCCAGATCCTTCACATCTCTGAAAAGCTGCATCCTTTGTAGAAAATAGATCTGTATGTGTGCCAAAGTGTAACCCTGATGTTCATCAGGGGAGGGAGAGGAGGTCACATTTTCCTTGTCTGTTTCAGCAGTAATCCTCCCATTTGGCAGGAGTTTGAGAGGAAGTATTTAACAATGGGATTTTATAAAATTCAATGTAGTAAAGAATGTTTTTATATTTGAATGGATCTAAGGAAGTTTTCTTTTTCTCCCCCCCCCCCCCCCGATAAGTGGAGGGTATTTAAGGGTAATGGTATCTCTGGATTTGTTGGGAGGATTTGGCTCTTTTATTGAACTTTGTGGAATAATTATTTTTCCATTTTATCATTTCCATGAAAGGTAATCCTCAGAATAAAAAGCTGTAGCCTCTTCATACTGATCTTAAATATTTTGCTTAGGGGGAATTAGTGAGGAAATAACAGTCTCTCAGGAAGGTTTAAAAATGTGATTTTATTCAACAACCAGAGCTCTTTTAATGTCTCCGACCATGCCAGAAACTATGAAGTTTTTTTCTTTTGCATACTCACCGTAAGACTGGGTATTTTAAAAAGCCTTAAACATAAAGAAGCTTTATGTTAAAAATTTAAACACACACACACACACACGCACACACACAGCAGAGGAAATGATGTTCTTGTCATGATCTCCTGTTTGCTTCCAACCATGTGAGGTCTCCAGGGGCTAACCACAAGTTTCCTAGGTCTGGGGTACCTATCGGATAGGGTCAAGTGGCTAGTTAGTAGTTATAATAGAAAGAGGTCTTCTGCTGAGGAACAAAGATAGACCTCTTTCCTCTAGGACCTACTAGGTTTATAAGTCTAGGATACAAAAATGGTTTAGGTCTTCATTAGCCAGTAACCCATGCCACCATAACCCAGAACAAAAGTTACTCAAAAGTGTTTCAGTTAGTGTCTGCTACCAAAAAAAGGGGGGGGAGCAAAATAATCACTGATGTGCCTTTCAATTTATTGTACAGTCTATTTAGACTTTGTTAATATCTAGTCCTTTTTTAAAAAGTAACTTTAAGTAGATTTACTTGGTATAGGATCATCAGAACATCGTAAACTCTTACTTGGGCCACATCCGTGTCAAACAGCAGCTCCCCAGTTGGTCATCCAGACTATATTTCATTGTCTCCTGATCTCCAACATCACATTTCGCACATACAGAATTCATCCATTCATGTGATAGGTGTTTATTGAGCCCTTCACACAGAGATACAGCAAAGAACACTGCAGCCTCATTTCAAGGAGTTGGCAACTTAAAAATTGATAAAAACTTGAGAATCATTGATGGAATGAAGGAACCTATGGTAGAAGCCCTGTTGAGAGTTTTAGGGGAAGGGGTGTACAGAGAAGAATCAGAAAACAGTTCAAAAAACTTTTTGAACATCTTGAGGGACAAGCAGACCCTGGGCAAGTGGATCATTTGAGCAGATACACTGGAAAGATACAGAGCATTATAGAGGATGGAAGTGTGGAGAGCAGAGCCTACTCAGGAAGAGCAACTGGTGGGTCATGCTGCCCAAGTAAATGAGAGGAGGACCATGAACATAATTAAGGAACACGACATTGAAAACTGAGTGGAGGAAGATGCCAGAAAAGGAGCGAGGAGAGGAGGAGGGAAATGGGACTACAGGTAAAAGGAGTAAATAATTCAAGGAAGGAGAAGTCAACGGTATCAACAGCTTCACAGAGATGAAGGAATTTTAGTCTTGAACAGGAGAGGTATATCTTCCTGTGAAAAAGATAACAGATGGACATAGAACAGATTTGAGCTGGGACACAGTAATGTACTTTATGACAGAATGTACCATATGAAAGAGGGAGTGAGGTAGGTCACACCTGAGAGGGATGAAAAGGATGAAAAGAGGGTAGGGGAGGAGATTGGAGAAGCTGCTGTGAGCATAGAAAAGAAAATTGTGTGTGGAAGCTATACTGTGCTTCACTGAGAGTCCGCTGAGATTAGAGGCCATACATGGAGAGGCATGTATCTACTTGGTGTCACTTTCTTCCAGCCTTAAATTCAGTGTCCAGGGGTACCTGGATGGCTCAGATGGTTAAGCATCTGCCTTCTGCTCAGGTCATGATCTCAGGGTCCTGGGATCAAGCCCCGCATCAGGCTCCCTGCTCAGCGTATTTCTCCCTACTCCACTGCTTCTCCCCCTGCGTGTGCTCTCGCACTCTGTCAAATAAATAAAATCTAAAAAAAAGGAAATTCAAAGTCCAAATATAGGCACAAAGGAGGGAGGCTCTCATGTACTGGAAATCCACCTGAGAAGGAAATGTGCCATGGGTTTGGTGTGGAGTGCACTATCGCTGTAAAGGGAGCACGATGTGTGCAACTTTTGGCTATTTTGGTAAATTATATGTTGGACCTACGTGGAAGCCGCTGTTTTTCCCCTGTCCCCCTGTCCTCCTGTCAGCACCCCAAGTCTCTGGTTGTGCCACAACCTCCAAGTGCTGAGAGCCCACAGATCTGGCTTGGCTCGATAGAGTTTGGAGTGGAATGCTTCATTTCTATGACTTCTCATGCTTATTTCCCTCTTTTCTCAAGCATTACAAATCGGCCTGTATACTTCAGTGCTTCACTGTGTGCAGTAGTACCTGATTTATTGACCCCATTCAGGGATGAGCTGATCCTCATAATTGAATTTTCTAGATAAGTGAATTATATCCCATTTAAAACTAAAACAACTAAACAAACAAAAAAAGACAATTTCTGAGATGTATTTCTATCGGTCTATACACAGATTTTAGCCCATGGCTATAAATATCAATTAATGGACTATGTGTGCCTGTGGAGTGTATTCAGGCCTCGGGGCTTTTTTGTTGTTTTCAGTTTTGGTTTTGTGTGTTTAGGAGTTTTGAGGGGCCATTTCCTTGATAATTAGTCTGTCATATCACATATCTTACATTGTCTTCTGACTGCTAATCTTCTGACTAGAATGTCAGAAGCAAGGATTTCGTGCCTGATATGTCTCTATCCCACATAGCACCTAGAACAATGCCAAGTAGAAGCTCCATAAATACTTGGTTGATTTCTAAAGATAGCACAGTTCTCTTAATGTTGGCTAAAATCACATTAGCTTTTTAGGGGCAGTCATCAGTATTATTCAAGTTGGGCTTAATGTCAGTTAACTCATTCCTTTTTCACATGAATTGCTCTTTTGCCCCAGTTGGTACTTGTTTGGCTCATTACCTGAATTTAAAGTAGGTATTTACATTAATCCATAAGACATCCCAAGAGCTGCAGTTACATCAGCTTCACTCTGTAAGAAATTTCTTAGAAATGCTCCTAATTATTAGAATCAGCCCATCGCACTAATCTGTCAAAGGCCTTTTGCATCCTGATTTAGTTACCCAACAGAATTTTATGTAGAAAGCCAGTTAAGCTAGAAAAGCTTAACTGAAGATAGTTGATAAAGATTTAAATCATTGCACAGGAAATGTCCAGGCAAGGACAGCACCATAACCCTGGCTCTCAGTGCTCTCCTCCAGGTTGATCTCTATCCAATCCTCAGTTCCTCTGGGGCACAGTTGTTCAGCAGTTGTGAACCTTCCTGGTTATATTGGGATCCAGACTACATTTCTCCACAAGGACATGAGAGACTTAGTCAAATACACTTTGCCCAACATATTTTCTCTGTATGCCTGTTCGGTAAGCCTATCGAAAGGGGAGGAAATAAAAATCAACAGTGACATTGTACTAATAACACATGCCCACCTTCTCTCCCAGGTCCTTCTCAGAAAAGGTAAAAGATCATCGTTGATCTCAGACAGAAAACTTCAGGCATTGGTTCATTCATTTAGTAATTATTTATTAAGGAGCTATTCTAAACTGGACCATGTGCTAAGAGTTTAGGATACAGCTGTAAACAAGTCAGACATGGTCCCTTCCCTCCCCAGAAATGTCCATTATTGCCTGGCTGCTCTCAAAGAGGCTGAGGGTAGGGCTGGAGTGTAAAGCAGCTGTTCTAAGTAGGAGACAGACCAAAGCTGGGACATAGCATGTGCAGAAGCTGAAGCATTTCAAGTTACTGAAATTATAACAAAATATGGTGTCAAGGTCTAGAGATATTGGGAAACTGGCTGAACTATGTAACAAATAAACCCTAAGAAGCTGACATTTGGAGCAGCTTATTTTCTAAAACATTTGGTGTTAATAGACTTAGCTCCAGTAATTCAAGTGCATACTAGCGATAACTTGCACACACACTGGTTAACATGCTATTAAAATGGCACTGTCATCTGAAGACAGTGTCTTTGAACTTAGAACTGCCATGTGAGAATTTCAATTCTTTTGCTACAGGGGGAAAAAAAGACCTAGCAGAACAATGAATCAATTTTTTACTACATTGCCTAAGTCTAATATTCTTCGGAGAGTTTTCAGGGAATTACTTACGCAACATCCATCTCTCCCACTGTTTCTCCAAAGGGCTGTATTAACCATTTTCTGAAAGTCCTTCTTTGTTTAGGTGTGGGTTACACCTGGACTGACTCTTTTACAGAGTTCGAAGTTAATCATACCCCATGCACAGATCTCAAAAGGACCACAGGTGTAGATGGAGTAGTATAAGACAATCGGCCTAAGACCCCTTGGTTTACCCTAGCTTGGTTCCTTTTCCCATTTGCCAGTGCAGCTTATTTCTGAGTCTACAGTTTAGTAGCCCCACTAGGAAAAAACTGCATAAAAGTAATATACATTCTTCTTTTGGTGCCTTTCAAGAACCTAGTTGTCCAACTTTCTCACCCCTTTAGAGATCCTGTAGGCCAGCGTGTTTATGCTCAAACCAAGAAGCTACGTATGAGACAGAGGGGAAAGCAATGTTTTCTTTTCTCTCTATTGCTGTTTTCTTCCCCTCTTCTTTTATACATGTTTCTGCCATTCTGTACTTCCCAGGCCTTCCAAATACCTATTTCTCTATATAGTAGCTTCCAGTAATGTGTGTAATACTCAGTTGTTACACATGAAATTCAACAGACAAGTGATGCCAGACATTCACACAACCCACTCCCCTTGCTTTATTTAGTCTTGCTTCATTTAGTTTCAGTAAGAAAGGCCTTACCTGACCCCCACCTTCATTTAATAGCACTCCCTCCCAACTGATCACTTAACCAGCTGTACTTTCACTTGAAGTGTTTATCATACCTGTCAGATTGTATGTTAATTTCTTAATTGATTTTGTCTCTTAGTGGATACCATGAGATGAGGGACTCAGTGCTAGTTACATCCCTAGAGTCTAGAACAGTCCCTAGTACATAATAAAACTTCAATTTTTTTAAAAGGCAGAAGTCCCTATTAAATTTTGACAATTAAGAACCTTGCGGTTCATCTTAATGAGGAAGTTGCTGTTATCATCATGTGTTTTAAAGCTTATTATATTGAAGTTAAGAGCTTGCCCAAGATCACACAAGTGGTAAGTGGAACCAACATCCAAACTCAGACCTGCTGACTCTTTATGTATTCATGTGACCCTATAAAATGTCTCAAGTAGAGATAAATTAATTTTATAAGTATTTATTGGTATGTCTTTATAGAAAAATCATAGGGAACATAAAGGGCAGTGCATTAAACTTTATCACAAGTAACTGCTTATCGTATGTCAACTTCTTATCAGAATGAATAAGGCCAGAACATCGATTATAATTAATTTGAAAGTTGTACATCAATTAAGTGCTTGAGTTTTTCTCCAGAAACTCTTAACATGGAATAGTTAAGAAAAAAAAAAAAGAAGGTCAATTCAATTTTATTTTTCATTCCTTTTGTCCAATTCTAAGGTAACTTTTCATTCCTCAACATTTAACTTGTGTTGCTTTATTTTCCTCCCCTTTGGAGAGAGGGGTGACATGGTGGGGAAATACATCTTTCATGTTTATAAATTATTCTCCTTCCAAACTCACAGATGTCTCTTGCTTCCCTAGAGACACTTGGGCACTGATGGTTAAGCAACGAGATTTGGAGCCAGCCAGATTTCTTTTCTTTTTTTCTTTTTCTATTTTTTTTTAAAGCATCTGAACTTTTTCTTGCTTCCCTTGCAAACTCCCCAGCCTTTAGATGAGTTGGAAAGGTTATGTATAGCTCTCAGATGAATTTTCAGATATTAGAGTTTCTTTCTTTTTTTTTTTTCAAAGATTTTCTTGGTGGGGAGGAGACAGAGTGGACTGGGCCAAAAGCTTTGATTTTGCAAAGGTAACAGGATTACATATTCCTTTATCATAAGTTTTTTTTTACTGAATTACAACTGGCCTACAATATTATGTTAGTTTCAGGGTCACAAGGTAGTGATAGGACATTTTATGCATTTTGAAATGATCACCATGATAGGTCTAGTTACCATCTGTCACCATACAAAGTTATTATAATATTATTGACTATATTCCCTATATTGTCCATTATACTCCATGATTTTCATAAGATTTTTATCATCATTTATGTTTTTCATCTGAAACGTACTTTTAATATAATGGAAAATATGGATATCTGTGATTAATCTGTCTATATAAACACAATTAGAAAGACATAAAGTACTACTGTAACAAAGTCCTGAAATATTTTACTACCGTTTGCTTTTAAAAATTCAGCACATTTTCTTCTTTGCTTGAGTCTGCTGGGTTCTGTTTTGTATCACAAGAAAACATTCTGTCATGTCAATATACAATAGCAAAAAACTGCACAAGAATACCACCCTCAGTGCTGCTGAAAAGAAATCATTTTCAAAAGTTTTCTTAAAATATATGGAGTCACCTGCTATTCAAGTTTCACTAAATATAATCAGCCACCTGAGACCTTTTTTATATTTTCACTACTATTTTAAAAGCACAGTCAATTGCTGTGTGGTGAGCAAACATCTCTTATTTGAACAACCTAAAAAGAACATTACATCATTTGCCTAAATTTCATCATTTTGAGGCTATGTGCTCTCATGTCTTTGTTTTCTTAAAAATTGTTGAAACATTGAGAAAATAGTAACCAAAAGTCCCCCCCCAAAATGATTCATTTCATACTCTTATTATTTGCAACCAAATAGTTTAGTTTTTGCCTATTAATGTACAGTGTCAATGTATAATGTATTATTAGTTTCAGGGGCAGAATTTAGTGATTCATCAGTTGCATAAAACACCCAGTGCTCATTATATCAAGTTGCCTCCTTAATGCCCATCACCCAGTTACCCCATTCCCCCAACTTACCCTCCAGCAACCCTCAGTTTGTTTCCTAAATAATTAAGTGTCTCCTAAGGTTTGCTACCCTCTTTGTTTTTATCTGATCTTATTTTTCTTCCCATTCCCCTGTGTTCATCTGTTTTGTCTCTTAAGTTCCACATATAAGTGAAATCATGTGGTATTTGTCTTTCTCTGACTGACTTATTCCATTAGCATAATACCCTTTCTTTTTGATAGCTAAGTAATATTCCTTCGTGTGTGTGTGTGTACCACGTTTTCTTTATCCACTCACCTGTTGATGGACATCTCTGCTCTTTCCATCTTTTGGCTATTATGGAGTGTCTCCAATTTTTTTTTACAGATGCAGTCACACAGTACATTGAAAGTAGTGTCATGCCTTTTAAAAATATTACATTATACTTAAATATATTAATCACTTAAATGACTATATCATGATATACCACATTATACCAAATTACTGTACTGTTAAAATTGTTTTCATTTTGATGACAAATATTTCCATCTGTTTTTTTATTCTATCCCTTTATTTTTTATGGTAAATTAAATGAAGCAATATCACCAAGTCAAAAGCAGATTTTTTAGGTACACATGAATATAACAGATTTGCTGCAACCATGCCTGTGTGGTGTATATGTTTAAATGTTGCTAATTTAGCAGTTGCAACATGCTGCTACCAAAAATTCATTTACTTGAATTTTTTAATTACAAAAAAGCTCTTTGTATGTTATTATTTTATTTATTCTTTTGGGAGTTACATATTTATATCTGTGGAAGCAAGCATTTTTTTACTTTATTGTATACTGAAACATTGATAGTCAAGGAAAAATAAGGATATTGCACGATCCCCAGAGAATTAACTTGAAATTTTATATAGTATCCCATGAAGTTATAAGAGCCTATAAAGTATCCAGATAAATCTGATCTTCTTGTACTTTTCTAGTTGCAATAGATAGTAATATGAAGCTTTTAGAACAAGAATGTATTTCCATTCTTTCATACTTTCTCTGTTTAGGATGTGCATATTTACACAGATGCTGAGAGAAGCAAACCTGAGTTTAGATCTTAACTCCTGCATGATTTTGAGCAAGTTTAAGCCTCAATTCCCTCATCTATGTGGGTTTATTTACAACATTACAGTAATTAGCATTTGGCATGGGGCTTGGAACATGAAAAGCACTCAAAAATGTTAGCAATTATTATTAAAATCTGATCAGTCTTAATAACCCAGAACTGTTAAGTGCTTTATTCAGGTAATTCAGTGCAATTAATTTCATTCAATGCATTTTCCTTTTCTGATTAGGGAATTTATAATATTCAATGTTAATAGTTATTGATGGCATTAGTTTCAAACATACTGTATCAGATGTGTTTCCTGAAGCAAAGTGAAAGCATGCTCTCTTCATCATGAAGTGTGTCTTGCCTCTGTCTGTCCACATGGACGAATTGCTCAGCAGTTAGTATAATGTAGTAAACATGAGGGTTGCCTATTTTGACTTTATAACCTAAAAGTCAACACCATGACAGGAATAGAGACAGTTGCTTTGTCTTTCATAAGTTGACAATGATAAATCATAACAGACTTCATTTAATAAGAAACAAACTGTTATAATGGGAAATAAGCTAAAGAGATTAACGTTTAAGCAAAAGGAAATAGAGGAGCCATAGTTGGACCACAGGCTGAGCAGTAATCAAAAATTCAGGCATCCTGCTGTGTAGTAGGAGTATAAGCTTTAATATCAGGCAGACCCAAATCTGAACTTCTCCATCATTTACCAGCTCTGTGACTCTGGATATCCTTACTGAATCTCAGAAGAAGGAAAAAAAAGCTTTTTCACTTAAGAACACTATTTGTGGCCCAGTAGGCATATAGTAAATACTTCTTTTCTTCTTATCTTCCTCTTATTATTGACAAAGCTAATGTGAAATACATCCCAGCCAAAAATGTTTGAAAACTGGCAGTGACTCCTTCAACATCTTCATCTAGCAGAATATAAGAGAACTGGAGTTATTAAATTTGGAAGCCCATTAATATAAATGAATTTTCTTCTTTTCTCACATAGGCATTTCTAATATTAGCATATACATTTCCTTCTAAGCATGTCTTAACTGCATCCCACAAATTTTGGTGTTCTGTTTTCATTTTCATTCAGTTCAAAATACTTTCTTATTCCCCTTGTAATTTATTTTATGACTCATGGGTTCTTTACACACATGTTATTTAATGTCCAAATATTTGGAGATTATATAGATACCTTTTTATTATTTTAACTTATTTGCCAAGAACATCTTCTGTATAAATCCAGTCCTTTTAACTGTATTGAGATTTGTCTTATGGTTGAACACATAATCTATTTTGATTAATGTTCTGTGTGTACTTGAGCAGAATATGTGTTCTGCTGCTGTTTGGTGGAGTGCTCTAAAAATATCAATGCAACCAATCTGTTTCATAGTTTTGTATAGCTCTGTCATTACTGATTTTCTGTCTATGTGTTCTCTTCATTACTGAAAGAAGCATATTTAAGTCATCAACTTAACTATAATAGTAATTGTTTATTTCTCCTTTGAAGTCTGATAGTTTTTTTGCTTCACGTATTTTTTTAGCTCTATCATTGGATACATATATACTGAAAATTGTTATAAATCCCTGCTATATTGACTCTTTTATCAATATGAAATATTTTTGACTCTCATAATACTTCTTTAAGTCTATTTTACCTGTTCCTGATATAGCCACTGAAGTTTACTTATGCATACTGTATATCTTCCCAAGCTTTTACTTTTCAACTTTTTTTTTTTTTTTAATTTAAAGTGTTCCCTTACAGATAGCATATAGTTGAGTCTGGCTTTTTTATACAGCTTGGCCCAATGATGTATACATTTCATTCAAATATTTAGTCCATTTACATTTAATGTAACTAGTGATATAGTTGAATTTAGGTATACCCCTTTGCTATTTGTTTTCCATTTGTGTTGTGTATTTCTTGTTCCTTTCCTTGTTAAACAAACATTTTCTAGTGTATCTTTTTAATTCTGTTGACTTTTTATAGCCATAGTTCTTTGCATTATTCTTCTAATGGTTACTATAGGGATTACAGTGTGCTTCTTTAGCATGAGTAACGTAAAATTATTACAGAATTCATTTTGGGTATATGTATGTGTATATATATACACACATATATGTATCTCCTACAACTGTATAGTTTCATTTACCTCCCCTCCATCTTTTGTGCTATTATTGCCATACATATTACAGCTATGTATTTTAAAACCCAAAATATAGTGTTATACCTTTTGCTTTAAGCAGTCTTATATCTTCAAGAAATGAAGAGCTGAAAAGAATAAAAGTGATGTTAAAATCTCTGGGTAGTTATTAAAATGAATTATGTCTCTAAAATCTTATAACTCATAATTTTATCACTTATGAGAATTTCTGTTATTTTTTTGTTACTTTAAGATGCATACCAAATACCCAGTAAAGAATAAGAACAGGCAACTAGATTCACTTGTTCTCTGATAAAATCTTCATCAAATGATACATCATTATTATCATGGACTTCAGGTTTGCCTCCCAAAAGGCAACACTGAAAATACAAAATCCTTGACCTCCAAAGATCTACTTACTGCATTTTAAATAATTTAGCATTCATTGTCATTAATTATAAGTTTTTTTTTTAATGAAGGCTTGTGGTGATCCATTTATTCAGAATTTAGTAACTGTAGTTTAGTAACTATGATAATATAAATTAACGACATGGAAAGCCTTGTAAGATAGTATTTGCTTGTAATGTACATTTCTTCCCAGCTGAATGGAGGAACGACCAACATTGCTTTAGGTTACAGTGACACCTGGTGGTACTGTTTTTTTAGAATATTTTCTGATTGGATCTGTTTTGTCTGGAACTTTTTTAAAGTAATGATTTTTATCAGCTAGGATGTGCCTTAAGAGGCTCTCCCTTCCCAGCTCTACATTGTTTTCTGTGGCAGGGATACTTGAGCCGGAAGCCCCACTGACAAGAGCAGCCAGTATCCCTTAAATTTCCACATTGGGCTGAAGAAAGAGATCCATGCCCTTATACAGGAGAAAACTAATTAAGGCAGAAAGAATAGACATTGTTGCATGCTAAACATGAAATACTGAGACTACTATTAAGACTAATAACATGTTATGAAGTGTTATTTTATCATTCTATACATGGAAAAGCTGAGGCTCAGAGAGAGTTCCAGAGAGTACCCAAAGCTACAGTTAATTTGATTAAATCTTTAAAGAGGCCAGAACTCCAGTTGAACCCTATGTAATTTTTTTAGAGAATTTTAATTTTAATTTAAAATTAAATCTGTATATACATAGATTTTACAGATATATACAGACATAATATCATATATATGTATAATATATATTATTTAGGTAGAAGTATGAGTACATTCTCTTTTTTAAAAAAAATTTATTGCCAATAAAGTTGAAATTTTCTTTGATACCTAGCCCTAGATCCCTCCTCCTTTCCCCAGATGTCACTACTGCTGTCATTTTAAGTGTAGCTTTCCTAAAACAACCCCCCACACATACATAACAGGCAGTTTGTTTTAAAAAATAGGGATGGATTATGTATTTTGTACATAAAAAAAATAGTATCTGGCCAGAGTAACGGTATGTTGGCAAACCTCTTCAGTAGAGAGATAAACCTCATCAAAATATGAACTCATGCCACTAAGTAATATAATATTTCGATACTCTACAGCACTGACTGTTACTTCTAAAGTTAATCAGATGTCTGTAGTAAATACTTAGGATTTAACTAAAATCTTGGCAGGCCCACCATTTGAGTTTTATAATGAATGTTAATGTGGCAACACTGCCAGAACACCTTCTCTTTTGTCAGTGTGACACTCCCATCACTATGGCTGGAGCCAAAATTAGCAGACTTTTAAACATAGGAACCATGATTATTTATCATGGCTGAAGTTGTCAGAATAATATGTAATTTATAACATTGCTCACAGAATATATGGGGAGAGGACTCCAAAAATTGCTGTTTAAAAAGTGCTTTTGAACCCAGTTTTTCTACCACTTTCATTGAAAATCCATATATTTTTTTCTAACCGTTAGCCCCCATAACATTAAAAAACACACACAACTTTGAAATTGCATACTTCATAGGAAGCTAATTATATTGGTAGACAGTAAAACAATTCATCCATTTTCTTTTTTCTCTTCTGGGTACAAAAAAAAATGAAATAGTAAGTGTAAAGGAAAAAATAACTAGAGAAATTAAGAGCCCCCCAAAATTTTAAGGCAAATGTAATTGAACAGGTTACATCACACTGACTTTGAATCTGCTCACAGCATTCTACACAAAAATAACACAATTTTTTTGCTATTCCTCACAGCTACAGAAGTTTTTAGATTTTAGATTTAAGCCACAGTGAGAACCTGAGACAGAATGACTTCCAGCACAGATTCAAAGGACAGCAGTTTGGGGATCGGGGAGAAGAGCTTTTTCTCCAGGATAAATGTGAAAGGTTAATTAGAGAAGGAGTAGATTTTCTCAAAGCAAATGATTGGAAAATAAAACCATGGAATTTCTGAGTTGGATAAATCTCTAACTCATAAAATCTCAATTTTATGAAGATATTCTGCACTTCTATTTTAAAGTCACTTTATCATTGATTATTCATGTATTATAGTGGTAGTAACATGGTCTGTACTTGCAGTTTTCCTTTAGGATCTCAGATAAAAACAAACTAGAGTAAGTTAGAGTAAAGTTACTATACATGAAGGAGGCTCAAAATAGAGGGCATGTCATCACATTTTAATTGTGATTTTCTCATAGTTGTTTCCTGGAAATTTCTATATAGTCCGTTATTCATTGAGGATATGTTTGTCACACTTGGATTTTGTTTCCAACTGAGAGGGGTGATGGTTTCCTATTAAATTTTCATCTCACAAGATGGGCAAAATGAAAGTGGCATGGGAGGTGAAATGGCAAGTGTATGGCCTGGGTGAGAGAAGAGAGCAGGTTGTAAGTGGCTTGTGGAGATAGGCCTATGGAATAAGATACAAGCAGGCATCCTCACCAGGGAATTTGCAACAGTTTAAAATGCAACAATGGTAGCAGACCTGGTGCCTGGCAAAGAATTAGTAACATTCATGATCAGGCAAGGCATGCATAGCAGGAAAATCCTGAGTACACAAGGTATGTCAAGCTTCAAAAGTGGTCACAGTGGTTTTTCTCCAGTCATTCATGGTACTATGAAGCTGCTACATTTTAACTTAAAAACAGATATGGAGAAGGCCAGTGTGTATCCCCAAAGCTAATGGGTACTATTGCAGAATATTTCTAAATCAGATAACAGATAAAGATTTTTTTAAGACAAAGGATATCAAACGTAATGATACATAATATACACTTGAAATAAATATCTCATTTAACACTCTAAGTGACCAAATTACTGGTTTATCAGAGGTTGGTTTTATGTAACTAAAATGTGTATGAAATCAGAAGCCCTGCTTGATGAGAGTAGATTTCTTGCTACAACAGGAACTTCTCTGATTTGTGTTTGAGTGGTTAAAATAATCATTTTATGTAACTAAAATTATTTTAATGACTGTATTTAGTTAGGGTGTGGTTCTTCTCAGTGAGAACATTTTAAACTCTTAAATGATTATTCAATAGTCAGAACCAACTATTAGGGTCATTTCCTTTCTTTCTTGTCCATTTATAAACTGTTTACATGCACTTCTCCTCTGCAATGTTTGTACCCTGATTTTTCTTCATTTGGAATCCATCACAAAAAAATTAAAACAAATCATACTGCCATCAAGCAAAGTTAACTTTCCAAAAGTTTGGAAACCTTTTGGTTTCCAAAGCTTTGCTGCCATTTAACGAAAGATTGCTTATGATGCAGTAATTTCTCTTCTTAGCCACAAGTTCCTTGGAAAAGTAAAGCAGCCTAATGTTGAATTATTTGGGAGTTTAAAAACACATGTTCAGGAATTGGTTAAGTACTCATTATAACCTGGTACCATACATTTACTCATCAATTCATTCATCAAACATTTACTGGGAACCTCCTGTATTGCCAAACAAACTTGGCTACAGGTTGTAAAAATTTTTTAGTTAAATGAAATGAAGAGAAATGAAACCTGGTGTTTTAGAGAGAGAGAGATAAGCAACTAATTGCAACAAAGTGTAAGTGCTGTGATAGACGAATATGCAGAGTACCCTGCTGGTCAAAGTGGGGGAATGAAGAGTTGCACCCCAGGCTGGGGGAGGGCCACTGATATTAGGGATGGATGGAGATGGCCAGAGGAGGCTTCCAAAGACAAAATACTGGATTTGGGGTTTGAAGAATGTGTGGGTATTCACCACCTGTGGGGGGCAAGTGGAGGCACAGAAGCAGGAGAATAAAGAACAGACTTAGCTGAGTTAGTCCTTCAGAATGTCTTCATCCCTTCAGTTATGACAGAATTAAATATGCCTTGAATGTGAATTCATAAACTTTCCAGCCCAGATCCACCACTAAAGGTACTGTTGGTGTTCTTCCGAGCTCTTTCCTTCACTAACTCTCTTTATATTCATTCCCTCCTGTGTGAAAGGCCTTGTTACCTGACTTCTCCACCCCCTCAAGCGGTCACTGAGGTCTGTTTTTTTTTCTAATTTCTTACATTTATTTTCTTTGGGTCCTTACTGCTACTTCCCTAATTAAGATTCTCATACTCTCCTCTATACCATTAATCCTTTTCTTATTTTCCTTACCCGCAGCCTCACGTGTGGAGTAAACTCCAGAGGACAGGCATGGTCATGCCATTTGCCTGCTTATAATCTTCCACTGGCCTCCGTTGTTTGGAGATAATACCCAAATTTCTTAGCCTGGCATATAAGGACCCTCATCGTCTCCCACTCTGTTCTACCCCCAACCTCACCTCCTTTTGCCCACACGCTTCTTTGGCTCTAACTCTACAGAATTTTTCAAGGTCTCAGCATACATTATCTTTGTCTTTCTCCAGCTTAGTGACTGTTCTTTCTGGTACATCTAAAACTACACTATCCCCTTTCCTGCCCACCCATTCCAAAACCCATATTGCACCATCTCAGCTTAGACAACCTTATTCAACCTTCAAGACTCAGCCTAGGTTATCAGCCAATTCAGAAGTGTCATTTTGACCCACCGCAACACTTGTCACTCTTACAACAATGGCTTATGTATCTGTCTGGAAGATTAGGCCCTGTTTTTCTTCAGGGAAAGGATGATACCATTCATTTCTCATCACTCAGAATTGAACACATGGTTGATATATGGCAGGCACTAACAGATGTTTGATGAATGAATGAACAATGTCCAGTAATAGTTTGAAATTGGGTTTACAGTGTGGTGTGGATGGTTGTTTTGTGATATATTATTGATGTTTTTCTTTTTCACCCAAGTGTTTAGTACATCATAGATCGATAATAACAAATGAAGTCCAGGAACCACTTGAATAAATCATTTTTGTAAAAGAACTTGAGGTATTGACTAACTCCATTCATGTATATGCCTCTAATTACAGATTCACTTCCTTCCAAATATATTCGATCTTTTAAAATTTCAGCATTTTCTTAGCAATTTACAATGCACCATTTTATGCATATAACCTATGTCCTAGCATATTTACGTTTTCTTATTTGATTGAGCTTATGACTCTGTAACCTGTAATTAAAATAACTTTCAGTAATTACACTGATGGATGGTTTTCTTGTCTGCAAGCACAGTTCAGCCATTGTTCTCAGTTACATGCAGGAGTGAGCTGGAACAAAGTTGTAGAGCTCAGAGAGTGAGAGATGCTGGATTTCACATCTTCCCACATACAGAAAGGAAAGGGGTGCCATTTAAGGGGTGGGTGAATCTTTTGAGACCATTTTGGGAAATCGTAAAGTATTGAATATCTGACATTAACAGAATCCGTGAGTGGGCAAGGCCAAAGCTGTAGACCCCAGGAAAGTCCTAGGTTGTACAGAGCAGGAAGCCAAAAACTCAGCAGGCGGCAAGAAAATAGTGTCATGTGGCCTCCTCACCCACCCTTCTAGCCCCAGTCCTAAAAGAGCCATAATTTACTTCCAAGTATACTTTTCGGATCTTTTCCTGTAACACATTATGGTATCTTGAAATGATGCTGGGTTTCCTGAGGCTTGTGCTGCTGACCGCCAACCCCACCCTGAGCGACAGATACTGTAAACATCCTACACTCTCAGCTGTGGAAAGTAAGAAAGCTGGGAGAAGGCTGTTTACTCTCTCTGCCTTGGAAATCAACTACAGAGAAACGGATTTGGAGTATTTTTATATGTGTCTTGTAATTAATCCTATCCAGTATTTATTTATGAGGTCAACTCTTGAAGGAAAAAAAAAAGTGCATTGACTGAGTCATACTAACAAATATAAAATAATTTGTCCGATCAATTATCCTTAATCTGTCCAACACCGTTTAGGGGGAAAAAATGGCAACTACCCAAGAGATGAAAGTTCTGGTGACCCATACGAGGCAGAGGCTACATTTTGTGAGTTGCTCTAACCTGGTCTGTAAAAGTAACAATCCATTAAGTGCCTGCACATTAGGCTGAACAATTCTCCATCGACCTGCATAGCATTCTATCCTGAGTTTAGCTGTTTTTGAAGCAGAAGTTCTGGTGTCCTGGGGCTTGCTATTTTGTCAAGGGTCAGATGCAGTCTAGCGACCCAGGCTTAGAGTGTAATGATGAGCAATATGAATAAAGCCTATTTAAAGCTAGAATTTGGTTAGTAACACATCTTGAGGAAAGATAGGATGGCAGGGGAGATGCAAGAGAATGTTAAGAAAAATCTACACAAACTAATTCTTAGGTTAAGGCTTAACCAGAAAAACCATGACTCTTCATTTTTTTCTTCTATGTAAATATTTTAAATCAAAGATTTATTGAACCTGGCTTAATTACTGTCAAGATTATTGAACTTGACAAAACCTGTTTTTTTTCCACTAATCTATATGAAATGAGTCTTCTTCTCATAGAGCGTATTTATATAATAATTTATATTCTAATATAGGAAGCACTTAAAAAGGTCAAAAAACTAACTTAGTGTTTGTTTTGAATATTAAACAAATCTGGACACAATTACTTGCAGATATTGTCTTGGTATATCAACATATGCCAGTCATTTAAACCAAGAGACACTCTACTGCTTTAAAAGTATTAGAGCAACTTTTCATATCTCCTCCTTGCCAAGTGCAGGATCTAAGACAATAGGGGCAATTGTTTCATGTGAGTATCAAAAAAAAGTGTATAAATACAATTACCTTAGCATGGGATTCCAAGGAAGTATTTGAACAAGCTGGCCTTGCCGCAGTGGCAGACATTGATGAACTCCTTGCTGAGCAACTCCGTCTTGGTTGAGTCATTAACCCTTTTAGATTTTGCCTGCAGGCTTGAGGAGGACCTCGTTGAGACAATGCTCTACAGTCTTCTCAAAGAAATCATTATTATGGATGTTTCAAATTTTACTTTGGCTAGGAGAAACAGACTATATGGGTAAATGCAAAGGCAGCTCAGAGTAGGAGAGGAATGACCCATGTAGTGTTTCATAGCATTTTGGTTATTTTGCCTAAATGAAAAGTGGAAACCTTCAGATACTCAGATGTAAGTTGATGTTGTCTTTTAGTCATGAATGTAGCTGTTTCAAGTTTACTGAAATTTGTGCTGATAGTTATTCCATCAGCCAACACATATTCATTGATCACTTTTTGTGTGCCAGTTTTAGCCATTGGGGATACAGCAGTGAACAGAAACAAACTCCTTACGCTCATGAACCTACAAATAAATATATAACGTGTCAGGATATAAGCATCTTCTTTATTCTATGTATCTAAAATATCCACTTTGATTCAGTGGTATCATCTTTTTCAGCCCTTCAAAGCTAAATATATTTAAATATTGTAGAAAATTTATTTCATTGTCTATGAAAAACCTCTGGGTATAAATCTATATAATATTGTTAGCCTTTACACTTAACATTATTCTTCCAGTATGTTCTCATTGTTACTACGCTGTTTTGTGACATAGGTAAGTAGTATTAATAAACATGCTTGAGAGGTCACTGTTATTTATATACATTTACTGAGAAGATATTGCTAAGCAGTTATATAATAGAAGGTAATATAAGGGTTAAATGTATATGTGTTCTTACATATATATGTGTGTGTATATATATCTATACAGAGTAAGATCCAAGTTAATAAAATTTGCTGTCCTACATACAATGATAATTTGAATGTATAGATGTGTGTATAAATGTGTTCCAGTATAATGCAATATATTGTATATTTTCAAATTATGATATATTGTACAAGTGATTTTATCAACTTAGACCTTACTTTGGTCAAATATATAGTTCTCCAGATACTGATAAGTATGATTTATCTTTCCACTTTATTTGTATATTTGTTGTTCACATTTGTTGTTAAAGCAAATGCTATAAATATTTTAAAGGCGCAACCTTACTCTAAATGTAAACTTCTATTTATACTTGAAAAAAGCCTAAGCTTTAACTGACAATTCTTTGCAAGCCTAAGTGTGTCAAAAAACTCAACAGAAATAAGTCTAATATATACTGTATTATATTATGAATTCATAGTCTTCTTGTCCTTATTTGTTTAAGTTAGTATATCTTTATAATATAAATATTTTTCTACCTAGTGGTGATCTATTTCTATCAAATTCTCTTGCTTAGATTTCTCTGGATCTAAATATAGCTCCTTTTTCCCTTTTAAAACTGTTGAGAGTAAGTTATCAATCACAACAGTGGTTCTTGGGTGTTACTTCTGTTAACTCTATCATTGAGAAGTTATGTGGATAATATGCAAAAATGTGTTTTATTTCTTAAATCAGCAATAGACAAAAGTGAAATTTAAAAAATACTGTTTATAGTAGCAACAAAAACTCAAATACCCCAAGGAAAAATCTAACAAAAGACATGTAAGACCTCTACACTGGGAAATTAGTATTAGTGGAAGAAATTAAAGAAGACTTGAATAAAATGGAATAACATAACAAGGCCATAGAGAACAGGCCAAATTGTTAAGTGGCTAATTCTTTCCAGGTTGATCAAGTACATTCAGTAAGGTCCCAAACAAAATTTGAGCGTGTGTGTGTGTGTCTGTGTGGTGTTTGGAAATTGAGAAATTCTAAAAACATACTATTTAATGGCAAAAGAGTAACTAGCGCAGTCTTGAAAAAAAGATAGAGAAAGTATATATCAAGTATATATCAAGTATATATCAAGTATATATCAAAGTATATATCAAGATCTATTATAAAGTCATTGAAATTATAATAGTGTACTATTTGTGTAGCAACAAACATACAACAATGAGTGGGAAAACAGAATAGAGACACTATTATGAGAAAGATGATACTGAGTATATTAGGGAAAGGATGGCTTTTTCAATAAGCAGAGCTGGGTTAATTTAATACCTTTATTAAAGACAATTAATTTTAACCTCTACCTCACACTATGCACACAAAAAAATTCCACACAGGTTGTAGATCTCAACATGAAAGGTAAAACAATCAAGCTTCTAGGGAAAAAAACATATTTGTGTTCTTTTGGGCAAAATTCTTTTTAAAAAATCGCAGGACAATACTAGTGGAAAGAAAAAAATACAATTTGGAAAATAATAACAAGAATTTCTCTTCATCAGGACACCTGGGTGGCTCAGTTGGTTAAGTGTCTGCCTTCAGCTCAGGTCATGATCCCAGCGTCCTGGGATCGAGTCCCGCCTTGGGCTCCTTGCTCACCGGGATTCTGTTTCTCCCTCTATCTGCTGCCCCCCATGCTTGTGTGCGCTCTCTCTCTCTCTCTCTCAATCTGACAAACAAAATCTTTTAAAAATTTTTTCATCAAAAATCATTAAGGAAATGAAAAGATAATATATTTACAACAAATATACCAAACAACTTGCACCCAGAATAAATAAAGAATTCCTGCAAATTAATAACACACACAACTCACTCAAAAAATGGGCTAAGACTTGAACAAAAAGAGAATATGCAAATTACCAATTAACATAAAAAGTTGCTCAGCCTCATTAGTTATCAAGTAAATGCAAATTGAAATCACAGCTCAGTGCCAAAATGCAACTACTAAAATGGGTAAATTAAAAAGAAAAAAAGTGTTGGCAAGATAATGGAGCAACACTGCAGATGGAAGCATTTGTTGGGACAACCACTTCAGAAAACTGTTTAGTGGTATCTGCGACAGCTGAATGTATCCATATTCTATGTCCCAGCTCTTGTTTTCTACCCCACAGAAATTTGTACAATGTTCTCAAAAGAAATAACTAAGAATGTTCATAGCAGTATTATTTGTAACAGCCCCAACTTGGGAACTACACATATGCCCATTAATGGTAGGATTTATAAATTGTGGTATATTCATACAACTGAATACCAGAGCACTGAGCATGAACAATTTACAAATCACATGAAATTATCAGTGAATTTCACAAACATAAAGTTAAATGAAATAAGTGGGACACAAAAGAGGACATAGTTTATATTTCTATTTATAATAATCTCAAACACAGGCAAATCTAATCTGTATGTATGGTGATAAAAGTCAGAATATCGTTACACCTTGCAGAGTGGGAAACCAGTGAATGTCCATGGGCATGAGGGACAGGATGTCTGGGATGCTGGCAATATGTTGGTCTAAGTACTCAAGTGTGTCACTTCATGAAATGTTTTCAAGTTGGAATTTATTTTTGCACTTTTCTGATTATATATTTTTCTTTAATAGAAAGTATTTTAGGGGTGCCTGGGTGGCTTAGTGGGTTAAGCCTCTGCCTTCAGCTCAGGTCATGATCTCAGGGTCCTGGGATCGAGTCCCACATCGGGCTCTCTGCTCAGTTGGGAGCCTGCTTCCCCCTCTTTCTCTGCCTGCCTTTCTGCCTACTTGTGATCTCTCTCTCAGTCAAATAAATGAATAAAATCTTGGGGGAAAAAAAGAAAGTATTTTAAATTAAATTCAAAAAATTAAATCATCTGATCTTGAATTAAACATGTAGAACTTTTAATTCAAGCAGTCACTAAGAGAAATTCTTTCTCCCAGAGTATCTTTCTCTCAAAACATAGTAACAGCACACATCTTGAAAAACACTCTCTGAAACTGGCACAAACTGCTCAACATCCATAAGTTCACGTAGCAAACTGACTTTTAAGCAAACATCCTCTTTCCTTCAAGATGCTGTCCTATTTCACAGAACACCATTCTTCTCAAAATCTCACTGTACCAGTTCCATCAAGTCACCAAGTTACCGAAAGATCAGAGGGAAATGGCAGATGATGGGTGGCATTCAGCTATTGCCATGCATTACATTGTTCAGTTCCATGTTTCGGGGAAGTTCAAGGCATCAAAAGGGTAACTGACTGACACAGGATTACATAGGTGTCAATAGCCACTGAGATCTGGAAGAGACACTACTAGCTTGACTCTGTGATGCCTTAAAGTATTTCCAAAACTAGGTAATCCCAGATCAGTTTAGAAATATATAAGCCCTCTCCCAGTCAGGATCAAATACACAAATAGATTGTAAATTTAGCATTCTTATTTTTTAACTTTAGAATATTTATTGTGATTGAATTTTTGTCTTTCTGTGAACAAAAGATTGTTTTGTGGTGGTTAAAATTGTCTTTTAAAATTTATTTTTTAAGAAAAGACTTCAACTTCAAACACTAGTTTGAGGATGTTTTTATATTCCGCCAAAACTAAGAAACCTTGACTTTTTCACACATCAAATCACATGTGCTAATGAGCTCCAGTTAATGATTCTCATCTGGGAACAGGGCAGCCCCATGAGGGTGTTTGGAAATGGGTGTCGGCATTTTTGGTTGTCACAATAACTGGGAAATGACAGTCTTATGAGGCTTGGAACAGTCCCAAACAACAAAAACTAATGTTGACTAAAGTAATAGTATGCCCATCCATCCAAAATAAATTTACACATTCTTAAAGATACTTTACTTTTGAATGTTATGTTTGAACGATGCACACTTTAGAGTCTCGGGTTTAACACACCTTTGTAGTGTACTGCCTGGGAGCCTGTAGGTCTGAAAGGGAGAAATACGATGATCTGGATTATCTTAAAAATAATCATAATTAAAGCATAAAAAATTGCCTCCAGACTGGCCAGAAAAATACCCTATGATCTTAGAGTGACTGCCAAACATTCTGTAATGTTGAGTTCATCAAAAGCTTTGTCACCAAAAAAGCCAAGTATGGCCTTAAAGTGCTGCTTTTTTGACTCAAAGAGAAAAATGCATCCTATTTTAACCTCCAAGTCTCATAGGGTAAAACAGTTATTTCTGCAGTTTGGTAATGCCCATTACTTGAGAATCTGCCAACTTCCAAGACTTCACTGTATAATTCAGTCACTTGGAAGGTTTGGCATTTCTGGATGGACTAAAATGCTTTAAACACCTGGACTTAGACATTCCAAAAAAAAAAAAGGCAACATGTCTTTAAAACCACCTCTGAATTTTAAAATAGTCTGGTTTTAGTGTTGCTGCTAGCCCAGTCATGTGAGTGTGCTGCAGAGGCCAACTCTCCACCTTCCTTCCTGTGCCTCTGATTAGACATTGTTCGTACAGGGCTGTCACTGCAGTTTGGCTGCGCCATTTCCATCTCGTCCCACTCCACAAATATTCACTCATCTCCAGAATAAGACAGCGCAGCGATGGCCCTGGACAAAAGTGGCAAACAACTAAGACGTCTCCACTAGTTTTGTGGGGATCACCCTGCTGCCCTTGCTCCAAATCTATGCTTCAGTGAAGCTTTCTAAGTTCTACATAATCCATTCCAGCTCAGTATCAGTGGAATCTGATTCAATTTTTACTGACTTTTCTTTTTTTATTTCACAAGTATCAATAAGACGGTGCTGGGCAACAGCAAGCGCGGCTTCAGTTCAGGTAATAGTAATTGTCATGATAACTACTAATCATCACTAAAGATTGTCTGTGTTCTGGAAGCCACACTAGGGGCCAAAATTAAATACATGGTGTCTTTATTATGCACCAGGCACTATTTTAAACACTTTGCTTGTATTAACTGATTTACCTCACAATTAATAGGCAGGCATATTGTTTTTCAAATGAGGACTCTGAAGTGACAGAAATTAAGAAAAGTACCCAAAGTTGCACTAACAAGCCTTAGAGCTGAGATCCCAACCTGGGCCTTAGGTGCCGGAGATCTGCTTCTACATATTACATGATAGGCACAAGTACCTTCTAGGTTAGATATTGTCTCAGTTTTTCCAGGGGAGGAAACTGAAGTTGATTGTTGAGAAGATGTGGGGTTGTTTATAAATATTCAGTTCTCTCCTTCTGGCACATGAGAAGTATGCCCTGCTCCATATCTTTTGAGTTTAGGGGTGACTTACTTTGGTCAGTGAAATGGGAACAGAAGCACCGGGGAAGCATCAAGGGCCTCTATACAATTTGCCATGTTTCTTTCCCCTGTGTTGGTGAAATGCTTGTCAAAATGGAGCCTTTGTCATGTGGATTCTTGAGTGACTATGCTAGACAGTGGCCCTCTGCTGGACCAGCATTGGACATAAAAAGGAAATTTTTATTTCTTCTGGTAAGCTCCTGAGATTCAGGTTGAGGATTGAGAAGGAGATTATTTGTAACCATAACCTAATCTAGCCGAAACGTAATAATTTGCCTAAATAACTTGCTCAAACTCCTATAGTTTGTTTGTGCTATATATATGTCTTGAATCCAGGAATCTCTGACACAATAGGTCATTTTTTTTTCATTTATTATCTCTCTTGATATTGCATGACCTGCAGGAAACTAAACTTGGTTTCTTTTTTGCCTTTTAGTTTTATGATAGTAATGAAAGTGCTTAAAAAGTATAATCTGATATTTACGGTTAATCTAAGATTGATAGTATATAGAAGAAAAGTTCCTCTTTGGTCCATGTGTTTGGTCTGGAATTTAGTATCATGATCTGATGGCCTCTTTTCTGCCTTTCTTAATTCTGAGACTCACACTGTGGCAACAGACTGCTAACAATAATGTTAGGTAAAGAAAGCTAATTTGTCCTGAGTCTTACTCAAATTCCTAACAGTGCTTATAGTTTATATAGTGCAAGTTGGTACATGCTTTCACCTTTTATTAGGTTAACTGTCCCTAAGATACTATGACTCTATAAAGTCACCCCAACATCCATGTATACATTGCTTTATCCGTTTATGGAATCACTAAATTGTCCAGGTTCTCGTGTTTAAATTCAGAGTTGTGGAGATTTCCAAATCCACCTGCTGAGTACACTAAACAACTTAGCTGTGTAGCACTGACTACCATGGCAATGAACATGAGAGGTTCTGAAGCTCTTTCCTGAGGATTATGCTCCTGCAACCTAAGTAAACAGAAGATCCTAAGGACCCTACCTTTTGCATTTTTTGGATTATTAGAATGACTAATGCCATGCCGGTAGTAGGTGTTTGTGCAGGATGAAAAAGACAAAGAGGAAGCTTTCTTCCCTAAACTAGGAATTACCTTTTTAGAGACTTGTGGTTTTCTCTACTACTTGCTGCAAATTACCATTAGGCTACTTTAATTCTGTAAGGTTACTTTATTCATTTAATCACAAAATTCCTAACCCTTCATTCAATAGCTTTTTTGAACTATTTTAAGTTTGTTTCTAATTCTGCCTCAGTACAGAAATGATTAGAGGCAATTGCTGTGCCTCTGTTTCACTCAGTGAATAGCTGTTGAATGATACTGAGCTAACTCATAGAATAATCTATGTGATGGATAGATTGTATAGCTGTTTTCTAACTTTGTATTTTGAAATAACTGTAGATTTTTAGGAAGCTGCAAAAATAATATGAGGGAGTGAGCCTATATACTTTTCACCCAATTTCCCTCAATATTTACATCTTGCAAAATTATGGTACCCTATCCAGGCTAGAAAACAATGTATATGTGTAGTTCTGTACCATTTTATTACACGTATAGATTCATGTCACCACCAGGACAATTAACACACAGACTATTCCATCACTACAAAGATCTCACTATTTCCTCCTCCTCCCCTAATTCCTGACAACCACTAATCTGTTCATCCTTATAATTTTGTCATTTCAAAAACGTTCTATAAAGTATTATTTTTTAAAGACATGGATATTTTTAAAGTTATTTCTCATGTGTTAATTAAAGCATTCAAATCCTGGGAGATCTCAAACATATCAAGATTTTCATTCATAGGAAACAATGATGATTATTATACAAATTTGTTTTGGGATACCATTTTCAATCATTTTTTGTGTAATCTACATATATATTAATTTTTAATTATTTTAGAGGGTGAAGACTTTCTTGATAACTTAAACAGCATTTTCTGTTGATAATAGCAACTGGCAAATAAAGGCTGGATGAAATGACACGGCTGTGCAAAGTGTGGCTCTTCCAGTCTGCTCTGGGTTTGGTCTAAGACCTATTTAATTATGGTAAGCCTTTGGGTCACTTCATTCTGGAAGTGGGAATTTGGTATAAATCCAAATGTGACAAACTTTCATTAAAAAAAAAACTTTGACCTTCCATTTAGAACAAGATGGTCATTCACTGTATTAAGTTTACATGGATATATATTATGTAGGAGAATTTTACAGGAGATGAATTCCTGTAAGATATATTCATTGCTGAATAGACATTTTTCCAAAGAAGACATAAAATGGCCAACAGACCATATGAAAAGATGCTCATCACTCTCCATCAAGGAAATGCAAATTAAAGCCACATTGAGATACCACTTTACACCTGTCAGAATGGCTAAAATTTAAAAAAAAACACATGACAAGTGTTGGCAAGGGTGTGGAGAAAAAGGAACCCTCATGCACTGTTGGTGGGATTGCAAACTGGTGCAACCACTGTGGAAAACAGTACGGAGGTTCCTCAAAGAAATAAAAATAGTATTACTGTATGATCCAGTAATTCCACTACTGAGTATTTATACCCAAAGACAATGAAAACACTGATTCAAAAAGATAAATACATCGTTTTATTTATTGCAGCATTATTTACAATAGCCAAATTATGGAAGCAATCCAAGTGTCCAACCATAGATGGATGGATAAAAGAGATGTAGGATATATATATATATATATATATATGAATATTAGTCATAAATAAAGAATGAAATCTTGCCATTTTCAGCAACATGGATGGACATAGAGGATATGTAATATTAAGTGAAATAAGACCATCAGAAAAAGACAAATACCATATTATTTCACTCATATGTGGAATTTAAGAAACAAAACAGATAAACAAACAGACTTTTAAACACAGAGAACAAACTGGTAGTTGCCAGAGGGAAGGTAGGAGGAGGGGGATGGGTGTAATAAATAAAGGGGATTAAGAGTACACTTACCTTGATGAGCACTGAGAAATGTATAGAATTATTGAATCAGGGGCGCCTGGGTGGCTCAGTTGGTTAAGCGACTGCCTTCGGCTCAGGTCATGATCCTGGAGTCCCAGGATCGAGTCCCGCATCGGGCTCCCGCTCCACGGGGAGTCTGCTTCTCCCTCTGACCTTCTCCCTTCTCATGCTCTCTTTCACTCTCTCTCTCAAATAAATAAATAAAATCTTAAAAAAAAAAAGAATTATTGAATCATTATATTGTACACCTGAAACCAATATAAAACTATATGTTGATTACACTTTAATAAAATATATATTCATTGCTATTTTAATAAGAAATTATCTTTTTATGCTCACCTATATAATAATTCCTCCATGTTCAGTGAATAAACCTGTGATTAGGTCACAATCTACTGTAAGGAGCATAGAGGCAACAGTTGGTCAATGGAATGTCATCCAGCCTACATAGGAGGGAAAAACCAGTAAGGTAAAATTAAAATGCTAATACATGCTGAAAAGAAGTTACTAGAAAGTGTGTGATGTTATCCACACTGGTGATACTAAAATGAAACAATGGTAACTATTAAAAAGAACGTGTATAAATTTTATTCTTTGATAACTACACTAAGGTAGGAAGTAGAAAGACAGCAAAAGAATAAAGACTTAGCCTATTGAAAGAAATTGTTTGACCCATTTGTCTGAAATCAAAATTAAAAATCCTGAGTTTTACAAGGTCTTGAAATGTTTAGCTACATTTTCAGGTAGACATGCATTAATATTAAACAGCTAAAGAAGGGGCACCTGGCTGGCTCAGTCAGTAGAGCATGGGACTCTTGATGTCCGGGTTGTGAGTTCAAGCACTATATTGGGCATGGAGCCTACTTAAGAAATAATGATAAAATTAAAAAAAAAAACAGCTAAAGAAGATGAGTTATATTCTACCCATAACTTGTTATATATCTTAAAACATACCACTTTAAGGGTCATTAATTTAGAGGGAAGATTTGAATGGCAACAGGACTCTGTTTCAGTCCAGTCCTACACCACATTTTTAAGTTTACTAAGGTAGGGACGTTGTTGGATTTATGATTAATTTTTTTTTAAAAAGCAAGAAGACAGAGTGTTATACTAGATGTATCAAGACCCCAGTAAAATCTCAGCAAGCCAAAAGGAAGGATGGGCTAGGTTGGAAATAATGAAATTGAATTGAAATTGAATTATGAATTCAAATTCAAATGAAATTGAAATGAAAATGAATTATAAATGTAGAAGTCCAGCCTTGGGGGTCAGACAGCTACCTATACAAGGACTACATGGGGACATATGCCTTGTCATCAGCAAATGTGGAAAAAGCCTTAGGGCTTTTCCTAACCACTACCTTTGCAACTCATAGAGTGACATGATGGTAAAACAAAACAGAACGAAACTATATATATATATATATATATATATATATATATATATATATATATGACATGTTATCAATATATGATATAATGTCCAGAGTTAAAGAACAAATTACCACATTCTATTTTATATTGGGCAGACCTTCCAAGTAGTTTTGTGTTCATTTCTGTAGCAGTATAAGTAAAGTAGGACATGTCTAAAACAATGTGGACATTTGGTAAAGTAGACTCAAAATTGTATTGTTGAAGACAAGGATCCATTTCTGACTGCCAACGATAAAGCACTAAAACAAAGATAGAGGTTTAGATTTGAACTTTATTGACCTCAACCACAAAGTTGGCATAACCTGAACTAAAGTCAAAGACACACAGAAGTAGAATTCAACACAACATAAGAAAAAGCTTTTTAGCCATTTTAGAGAATCCAAAAATTTAAAAGCAATGAGTTCCTTACCACTGGAGATATTAAGCAGAAATTTCAATAGCCACAGTGGGTGTGTGTTATAGCAGTGATCTAAGAAACAGAAATGTTACAGTCTCTTCAACTCTGAGAGTTTATTAAATGTGTATCAACAATTCCCAAGCATCCCACTCACCAACTTCTTGGGTATCACTTAACTTCTCTGGGCCTCAGTTTCCTCCTATTCAAAGGACCAGAGGTGATAGTACTCACAAAGCTGTTAGAGAGATTAAATGAGGTTGAAGAACAATAGCAGTAGCTTGATTCCAAATCTCCCCCATGACATTCCCAAAATAACCATACAATTAACAAGGAGAAAAAGTAAAACTACACAAGACCTATGACTAAAACACTGTTAGGGAACAGAAAACACTGCAACTTTCAAGTCACTTATGAGGGAAAAAAAATTCTAACAGACCTTCTAATACCTGCAAACCATCCCAGGAAACCTGTTGCATAGAAAGGTGGGATTAGGGACCAATAGGAAGAGGGGAGACACACACAAAAATGTCAAACATACATTGGAATTTGGTGATTCACAGCCCTAGCTACAGGGAAAGGCCTTGAAAGTTTTCAGGGCTTGAAGCAGCAGCCTTAGAGGCAGTGCTTGTGGAGGAAGATTAAAGAGAGAAAAGAGACTGTACTCCTTGGATATGAGGTGGTGGTGGTGGGGGAGGGGGGGAGATAATTAAAGATCTTGCTGAATAAGATTGGTTGATTGTATCAATGTCAATATTATGATTGTGATAATTGTGCTATAAGTTTACAAGATGCTACCAGTAGGAAAAATTCTGAAAAGAGTACATGGGATCTCTTTGTACTATCTTTTATAATTTCATGGTACTCTTTGATTATCTCAAAATTATAAGTTTTTTATTTTAAAAACTTACTTTATTATATAAGGTGAAAAAATGGGCAAGATGAAACTATATTGTTTAGAGATTTATATTTAGGTGGTAAAACTAAAGAAAAGAAACTAATTGTCATAAATGTCAGTAAACTGGTTTCCTCTACAATGGGAAGAAGAGGTTGTCACTAAAAAAAAGTGACATGGAGGTGTTTCCTAACTTCATAAATTTTACTCTCTGTGTATACTTTCAAATAATTCATTAAGTTCTCCATTTATGTTTGTTTGTTTGTTTTTAAGTTACAAGGAAAGGTACAGACCTCCAGGCCATAGTTTGCAAACCAGTGTTCTAAAACACAAAGAGAACTTTGGTATTTCCTGTAAAATGCAGTACTAAAACTGATCTGACCACAATGACATAAAACTGGAAAATAAGAATAAATTTAAAAAAAAAAAAGGCATCTCACCTGGAAATTAAAGATCTTGCATGAACTAATTCTTAGGTGAAAAGGGAATAAAACAAAATTAATGTATTTATGAAAAAATAACAATAGTAAAAACATTCTGTACCAGAAATTTTGGAATACATTTAAAGCAATGTAAAGAATAATTTGTAAACCTATATTCCAAGATCAATAAAAATGAAAGAATAAAAATAAATGAATTAAATTTCCAACTCAAAACATTCCACAAAGAACAAAATAAGTAAATCAAATGAAAGAAGGAATTATTAAAGTTAAAATCAGAAAATTCAGTAGAGAAGAGAAAAACAGTAGGTCATATTAATCACAATCCTTAGAAAAATGAACAAAAATAGACAAACCACTAGCTTATAAAGAAAAGGAGGGGGGCGCCTGTGTGGCTCAGTGGGTTAAAGCCTCTGCCTTCAGCTCACGTCATGATCCCAGGGTCCTGGGATGGAGCCCCACGCTCTCTGCTCAGCGGGGAGCCTGCTTTCTCTTCTCTCTCTTCTCTCTTCTTTCTCTCTCTTCTCTTCTCTCTTCTCTCTCTGCCTACTTGTGATCTCTGTCAAATAAATAAATAAAATCTTTTAAAAAAAGAAAGAAAGAAAAGGAGGGAAAATCACAAATACACAAAAGTAGAAATTATAATTTGGGAGTAATTATGATCCAAAAGAAAAATTTTTTAAGTCATTAATACTACTTTTGCATGCCCTTTTACAAATAAAGTTGAAAACTTAGAAGAAATGGATAATTTCTTAGGCGAATATACTATACCCAAATTGATCCCAGTAGAGATAGAAAACTTAGACCAATTTTTACAAAAATGGGAAAAGATTTCTACTTATTCCACATGATAGCACCAGGCCCAGATGATCATACAGGAGAATTCTACCAAACAACACATTAAAAAATTAACACACCATAATCAAATATGGTTTATACTAAATGTAAAAATGCTTAATATTAGATTACAAATTAATATAATTCACCATTTTAATGTAAAAATGATATGAATTTCTTTATATGTGTTGAAGATTGTCTTTGGGAAAATAAAAGACCCATTTCTCATAAAAACTTTGAGAAAAATAGTAATGAATGGCTATTTCCTTACTTAATAGGGAAACACTAGAGGGATTTTCACTAAGGTCAGTAACAAAGTTAGCAAGCCCACTATCCCTGCTGGTGTCTAGCATTGTCTAAAAGAAATAATACAATCAGACTAAACAACCAGAGGTACAGGAGTAAGAAGAAATAAATCTACCCCTATTGGCAGATGATCTGATAGAATCCATGGAATATCCTAGAGAATCAAAGATAAAATGAATTCAAACAATAAAATATGAAGTAAGGTCGCAGGATATAAAACATGTAAAAATTGGTAGCATCCATATACACAAATATTAACCAGTTAGAAAATATAACGAACACACAAAACCATTTACAATGGTAACAAAAAAGACAAAATATTTTGGAGCAAATTTCACAAGAAATACTAAAAAACTACATGAAGAAAACCGTAAAACACTTCTGTAAGACACAAAAATAGGCTTGAAAAAATGGAAAGACATCTCTTACTCTTTATTAGCACATCTCAACATTATCAAGATGTCAATTCTCTCTAAATTAATTTATAAGTGTAATCTGATCCCAATAAAAATGCCAGTGGGTTTTTTTTAATAGGGCTAGATAAGTTGGTCTTAAGTGTCATATACAAAATAAACACACAGAGTCAGAGAGATATGGAAAGAAACAGAGAGGAACAAAGGAGAAATGAAGTAAAGGGGTGGTGTGAGAGATTCAAAACATGAAAATGGCTGACTGACTTGCCATCGCTGTCCTTGAATGACTTGCCATCTCTGTCCTTGAAGACAGAGAAAGGGGGTCGCTGGCCAAGAAATGAAGGCAGATCTTAGAAGCCGAGAACAATCACCAGCCTACAGCCAGCAAGTAAATGAAAACATTATTTTCTACAACCACATGCAACTACATTCTATCAACAGAATAAATTATCTTGGAAGATGATTCATCTTCAGAACCTCCAAAAAAGAATGTAGCAGCCTTGGTGACACCATGATTTCAACTTTATGAAATCAGAGCAGAGAACCAGCCAAACAGACCCAGTAGTATCTCACCTATAGAAACATACAAATACCATACACAGATTGAAATGCAACAAACAACTAAGTCTGTCAGTGAACATGAAATGAATATATGTGGTATGTTCTGGACAAAAAAAAGAATTACTAAATTACATGAAACATCATCTATTTTTAAAACATAGGTGAGAATAGTCAGTAAAATTTTGAAAGAATATACTGAGAAAGACTTGCTTTGCCCAGATAGTAAAATTGTTTCAAAGCTACAATAATTAAAATACATTAATAAAACAGTAAAGAGAGCCTGCATACAAAATTATGTCTATGATAGAGATCATTATACACAAATAGGTAAAGAATAAGTTATTCTTTATATGGTACTAGGACAATGGGTTATCAGGAAAAAGAGTTAGATCTTCACCTCATACCATATAGCATAATAAATTGGAACTGGATTAAAAAGTTAAACATTTTTTAGAGGCACCTGGATAGCTCACTAGGTTGATACCTGCCTTCAGCTCAGGTCATGATCCCAGGGTCGTGAGACTGAGCCCCATGTCTGGCTTTGTACTCAGCAGGAAGTCTGCACAAGATTCTCACTCTCCCTCTGTCCTTCCATCCCCGTGCTGCACTCTCTCTCTCTCTCAAATAAATAAATCTTTTTTAAAAAGTTAAACACTTTTTAAAAGTAAATAGGTGAATATTTATATAATCTGAAGATGGAAGAAAATCTTTCAAACATTACAGGAATTTTCAAAAATCCACAATACAAAAGACCAATATAAATAAAGATAATTAAAACATTATGTATCTAAATATGCCAAACCAAATATGAAAACAAATAACAATTTGGGAGAAATTATGACAGTGAGAGGATTTATAGACATAATATACAAGAGACTCTTAAATAATTAAGACAGAGACTTTAATAGAAAAAAAGGGGAAAATACATCAAATAATAATTCACAAAAGACATTAAGCTGTTTGATAAAAAGATAAAAATGCTTTAAAGTTTCAATAGTAAGAATAATCACAAAAGTTTTCTAAAATGAAAGTTCTCTAACCTTGAAGGCAATCTCTTCTGATTGAAAAGTTAAGCCTTTGTGAAATGGTCCATTGCCTTATCATTGGCACCTAAAATTGAGCACCTAAGTTGGCGTGACATATCTTTTGAGCTGCTTTTTCATTTTTTATTTTTATTTTTTGAGCTGCATTTTTTTTATTAATTTCAATTAGCCAACATATCAATTAGCCATCATTTGTTTTTGATGTATTGTTCAGTGATTCATTAGTTGTGTATAACACCCAGCACTCATCGGATCATGTGCCCTCCTTAATGCCCATCAGTGATTTACCCCATCCCCCCATCCACCTTCCTTCTGCAACACTCAATTTGTTTCCCAGACTCCAGTCTCTCATGGTTTGTCTTCCTCTCTGATTTTGAGCTGCATTTTTTAAAAACTTTGGATTATCTCAAAAGAGTATAATAGTCTATTGGTCAACTATAATATGTGGTTTGAACTTGAGATTACAAAATTTTTCCAGAATTAATGGAGAGAATGGCTCTGTTTTTAATGAAACTTGATGAGGGATATAATTTTTTAAATACTAATTTATGCCACAAACAAGAGAAAATGTACTATGACAATAAACATAAGTTCCATAGAATCTGAATTTTTTTTTAAAGATTTTATTTATTTATTTGACAGAGATCACAAGTAGGCAGAGAGAGAGGGGGAAGCAGGCTCCCCACTGAGCAGAGAGCCCGCTACGGGGCTTGATCCCAGGACCCTGGGATCATGACCTGAGCCAAAGGCAGAGGCTTTGACCCACTGAGCCACCCAGGTGCCCCAGAATCTGAATTTTTAAGACAGATCTGTGTGTACCACTGGGGTTAGCAGATATGATTTCTCGAATCAAGATTTGAAGGGGGTGAAATGACTGTAGTTTTGTTTACTCTAATTTATACTAGCATGCTTTATCATGATGGACTCAGGGCTGGTTTGGTCTTCTCTGGCTTCTGTAGGGGCACATCAGTATAGACACAATCCCAAGGCAGAAGCAGTGGACTACAATCACCTTGAGTTAGTTTTAGTAACATAAATACATATAATGGAGGGTTCTATTCATTCAAAGAGTGATAAGATTAAAGATGGTTTTCAACTGTAAATTTCAGAAGAAGGAGCTACCAGAACATGGTGATGGCCTGGTTTTCTTTCCCCCTTGGTGGGATGGGTTATTGGTAAGATATGAAAAGTAAGAAGAATGAGAAGATATTAAAAATAAGGCAATAACATTATTTTTTTCAAGGCTGTATTGAGCTGAAATAATTTTCTTCTATACTCAACTCGTAAAGAGATGAGATAAGTATTTCTCACAGTCAGGAATAAAATGGCTATCGTTCTTCTCTGTTTACAAAAGCAGTTCCCACAATCCAGGTTTAGTATGATTTATCAATAATGATATAGTATAGCCTCCTGTGTGTTGATTAAAATTTTAGTTTTATTAAAAACTAAAAATGAAAAATAAAAAACAGAAGGATAGCTAGGAAATTACTGACTATGAAGATCTGTAAGGTGATGAGTAGGGGTTTGGGGACAAGAGAAAGAACTGCTACCAGGTATAAAAATGGGCTACATTCATTAAACAGTATGGTATTGGCACAAGAAGGAGTCATCAGACCAATGAAATGAGTAAAACCTCCTGAAATAAATCCAGCTACATATACAAAACGAGTTTATGACAAAAGAGGTATCTCGACTCACCGGGGCAAAGATGCTCTGTTCAACATATAGCATGGGGATGACTGGATAGCCACCTGAAAAATGGTAAAATCAAAACTGTTCTTTTCATCACACCCAAGAATAAACTTCAAATGGATCAGAGATCTAAATATAAAAAGTAAAACCATACAAGTACCAAAAGAAAACATATGTGAATTCTTCTAAAGCCCATGTATAAGGAGAGGCAGTCTAACTATAATAAAAAGTCCCAGATACAATAAAAGAAAAGGTCAGTAAATATGACTATTTACTAATAAAACTAATAAAATGTTTTGCCTGGCAAAAACATTAATGAACTCAAAGACATCTTACAAACTAGGAAAAAATGTTCACAGCATGTGTTACAGATAAAAGGTTAAATCCCCAATTGATTAAGAGTTCTTTTGAATTGAGGAAAAATTCCTATGGAAATCTATTTTCACTAGTTAAAATGACAACACTCAAAAGCTTAACATATACCCTTTTGATGAGATGGTGGAAAGACAGGCACTGATTGGCACTGATACTGCTGATTGATAGGAAAATAGTGTGATTCCTAAGAAGGGAAATTTGACAATATCTAACCAACTACATATAACCAAACCAAACCGCAACACAGAATTCCCTCTATGAATATATCCTGACCACCTATCTCCAACAATATGAAAACATGAATGCACAAAGTTGTTTACAGAGTATCATTTGTCATTGTCAAGCATGAGAGATTGGTTGAATAAATGATGTACATACACAAAATGGAGTACTATGCAGCTGTGAAACATGATTGCGAGGAGCTCTCTGTGCTGATATGGATGATTTCCAGGAAATATTATACTGAAAAAAGCAAAATACAAAAAAAAAAGTGTTTAGTGTGTTAATTTTTGTGTAAAAATAAAGGGAAAACTTTAAAACACATGGTTTATCATTACAGAAAGGAACACGAGAAGCACAAACCAGAACACGATGAAATCGTTTGTCTAAAGAGGTTGGGGGAAATTGGGCAGAAGGAAAACAGGAAGCAGTGATGCATTTCTGGTCATATCTTTTGTATTGTTTGACCTTTGATATGTAGTATTGTACATATTCAAAAATAAAATTAAAGCAGTAAGAATACAAAGAAAGTGCTACAACTGAAAGCAAGCTGAAACACATGAAACTAATTTGATTTCAAATGAATACTACAGCCACACTTAAGGAAAGAAGGGAGACAGGGAGAGAGGGTTGGGAAGGAACAAAGAATCTCAATAATTTATAGACACCTCAGTCTTGGAGTAGATGGGGAGGGAGACTGCAAACAAATCCCAAACTCTTCTAAGTACATCGTTTATTATAATGTCACAGGCAAAGCAATTTTGAAACTCTTTTAGATGTACTAAAGTGTTTAGATGTACAAATGAATAAATGTGTGGACGTTGTTGGAAATAAGAGTTCTCACTATGGAAGAAGGAAATACAAATATAAAAAGCTGGAAGGCAAGAAAGAACCCTCTGGGAGTGTATTGCAACTGGAGGAATTGGTGTAAACTCATGAATTTTAAAATATTTATATGAGTGTTTATGTGTGCATATATATACACCCATATATGTATTTGTATGTGTGTCTCTATACTGATATGCAGGCATGTGCATGCATGTACATACGCATCATAGGTCTCTTCACTGAAAGGGTTAAAGAGCAAAGACCAGAGTAGCAACAAGCAAACCTAGCTCCCAGACCTTGGTCCCACTGAAAGGAATCAAGGCTTCCAGGAGAAAGGGCTGATTCCAGGGCTGGGACAGGGTAGCTTAGTTCCCGAGAAGATAGGCTACGTCTGGCATCCACCACTTGCTCTCCTCTTCAAATCCTATGAAGCTGAACACTGGTTCTTCTGCCTACTATTGACATGGTTTTCAGTCAAGCTCTCTGGGTCGCCATAAAGTTTATGATGATCCTCGGGACTTTGAAGAACTTCCACCCATCCCAAATTGTCGCTTAGTTTCTCCTGTGTTCCTGCAAACATTCCTTGAAAGGCCATATAAAACTCAATTATAATTTCCATCCTGGTAAGCTGCTCTTATTTGCAATTGGTTCCACATTTCTACTTCCATACATTTGTCTGACAGTATAGTTCCAAAGGTCTTCCAGAACACCAAGGTTAGAAAAATTGCCACAACTAACTAAACAGTACACACCGTAGAAGCACACATTCAGGACAGCCTGGTAAAAACAAAAACGAAAACAGAAACGAGAACTTCATTGGCTGAGAGCATTTGCAGCGTGCCTGGGCTAAAGCTCCTTGGCCACATCTGTGCCCTACAGGTTCCCTGGCAGACAACACAACCAGTCTCGGAGCACGGGGGAGGGGGGTGGCAGACGAACAGGGAGGGGGAATATATCCGAGACAAACTGTATCACCACAAACTGACCCTTTATCATCTTCCAAGTGTCCACCTAACATTTTTATTACCAGTGGCACTGAATTGGAGACTACCGCTTACGTCGGCATGTCCACGATAAGGGACCCTGGCCCATGGGACAACGTCCCAGAGGAAGGGCCACTAGGCAACGAGACCCTCTCACCCAGCGCTGCTGCTGCTGCAGAGACTGGCCTCCCGCCTACCCTGAGATGATCCGAGCTCTGAATCCAGACCTGCTGAGCTTTGGGAAGCAGGGGCAGAGCAGTCACCAACCCCAGGCCATGCCTCTTCCCTTAGGGTAAGAGTCCGTGAGGGTGAGAGAGGGAAACTGAAAGCTATTCTACCCAGGGCTTCGGAAAAGGTGGGAGTGCCTAACTGACGGGCCCAAGAAGGACCTGTGTGTTATGGCAAATGTCTAGTTCTGTAGTGTGTTAAGTGTGAGCTCACTGCTCTTTGGCAGGACCCGCTGGCTTCGGCTCCACGCTGCTAAGCCATTTTCCCTTTTTTGTATGTGCTTTCGCGGCTGCTTCCGCTGACTAATTCTGGCACCCAGGAGAGGCTCAAATGACTGTGTTATAAGTTTGAGGCTCATCCAATATGAATCTCAGTTTTATGCACCACATTGTCCCCAGTTTGAATGTTTGCTTCATTTACTTTTCTCTGGATGAAAAGAAAGGGAGATTCAAACATTGTGGGGAAAACCTAGATTTTCTTCTTTTCCCTCTCACCCCCTAAACCTGCTAGCGCAGGACTTTCAAGTGGATTATGGAAAGGATTAAAAGTGAAGGGTTCAAAGACAAATAGAAGTGGTTTCTATCATCAGCCTCTGAAATTCCATGAACAGACTGAAAGTTCAATTGAGGTCTATGAAAATATTAGCAGATGCCAAAAGGCCAGCAGCCAGGATTTGTGTCTTTGTGCAAGAACTGAATAGCTACCAACAGCTAGAAAATTTTTAAAACCGTGGCAGTGATGGAGAAGTCCTATGAAAAAGACAGAGAGAGAGAAATACTTCTGAAGTGATGAGATTTATGAACTCGTAACAAGAACGTGCGCTGCAGGTCCTAAGCCTCTCAGCACGTAGGTAACTGGAATATTAAGACTTGGAGATAACATTTATTTATTCTTTAATGATGCTATTAGTAACAACAGTTAAAATGAATCTGACCTAATGAGGTCTTTTAGCAAAGGGAACTCGTATGCATAATTATTAGTCGAAATTTAAGTTTGCAACAAGCTTAAGAAGCTGTTTTTAAGTTATTTTGAATATTAATCACATTAATCACATGACATCTTAAAAAGATGGAGATGTTTTTCTTGGTAGTAAATTTAGTTAATTACATTAATAAAATCAGGATTGGCTCTCCTTAGTTATTTTGTGCTTCTGAACATTTCATTTGGAAATATATCTATTGGATTCATCTTTTTAAAAAAGGTATTAGCCAAAAAAAAAAATTCGGCTGTCTAAAATAAATTAAAACCAATGCTAAAAGTTGAAAGTGTTCTTTATAAAGTAGAATTTGCATTTTTAAGGTCAAAACATAAGTGACAAAAGAATGATTAAGGCAAATATTTGGGATTTTCTTTGCAGATCAAATAATAAAATATGTAAATGCTTCAGAAATACTTAGTCAATTCTAATTTCATTTTTTATAATTAGAATCAATAGTTTTAATTTAGTTTTATTGCTTTTGTTTCTATAACGATAACTTTCCTAGTAAATCAAGTATCTTAACTGATACTTGACTGTAATGACAGAAAATTACCAGGAGAGGGCACTTTAGCTCTCTAACAAAGTAAAACCTCTTTACCCTTTTATAAATCAGTAAAACAGAAAATGAAAGGATTTGAAATACCTGGTAAAGGTTAAACAAAAATGTAAAGCAAGTTCCTCTGCTTCCCGTAGCCTGATAAAAGATATCTCAGGTAAACGGCAGTTTCTTTCTTTAATCATCCGTAAATCAACCGAATAACATGAAAAGCAGAAGGATTCTCAGATCTGCAAATCCATGATTCTAACATTTCAAGTGTATTTCATTTTAAAAAACCTCACATTTACTTGGAAATTGCCTGGTATATTGAATGTACTTGATTTAAATAAATAAATTCTCATTATCTGGATTTTTAAGCAGTAGACATTCTAAATGTGTAAGAAGTAGCTATACATAACACTATATATTTCTTACATGTTGGTTCTGTGCTTACTAACAATTAGCCTGTGCCCTTAGTCAGGTTATTTAATTAGTTTCCTCCAAACTTATCTTTATCATCATCATCATCATCATCATCACCTCAAGACAAGGCTCCTGCCTTCAAGTAGCTCCTATTCTACTGTAGTTGAAAAAAGTAACACAAATATATGAAACAGCAGACAATAGAGAAGATAATGCACAATCAAATCTAAATTCTATTATTCAGTGTGCAAATAATCCCAGGCAAGTTATTATAATTCCCTGGGCTTCCGTGTTTGTATATTATGAGGTTCTGTACTTGATGATCTGACTAAAACGCTGTCATCATTCTTATTTTGTGTATTATTCTATCATATTTGATTATTGAGTGCCCAGGCTCTCAAAAGATTTACCATGGTTCTTAACCATGAGATTGTAAAGACCTGCTTAAAAATCTTACAGAAGATGTGGAGCTTATCCTCCTGAGAAAATGCTCTTACTCAAAATGAGTAAGATTCATTTCAGGAGATTTAGGGACTTTCAGAAATCAATCTATAGGCTCCCGAGTGGGTTATTTAGCATAACAAACTCTTAACTGCATCAAGAATGCATGATAGAGGCACAAATTATACAGTTCCTGCATATGTTGGGTGTTATTCCTAGAACTTTCATATGTTGTTGTTGTTGAGTCAAGATGGCTGATGAGGTTGGAGAGAGGTATGCCAAACCAAACTATTTTGGACTTTATCCCACAAGCAACAACAAGTACACTGGAATGTTTAAACATGAAGTGGGAGATATGCACTTAAAATAGCAAAATCAGAGAGTGGAATGCAAAATAAACAGAAGAAGGACAGTAAGCAAGGAGATAGTCGGTTTACAGAACAATGATCTGGGTGAGGCATAGTGAGAGCCTGTTTAAAAATGTCTCCAAGGGGTGCCTGGATGGCTCAGTGGGTTAAGCCTCTGCCTTTGACTCAGGTCATGATCCCAGGGTCCTGGGATCAAGTCCCACATCGGACTCTCTGCTCAGCAGGGAGCCTGTTTACCCTTTCTCTCTGCCCGTCTCTCTACCTCCTTGTGATCTCTCTCTCTCTCTCTCTCTGTCAAATAAGTAAATAAAAATCTTAAAAAATAAATAAATAAAATAAAATAAAAATCTCTCCAAAATTAGGGATGTTCCCTTTTCTAAGATAAACTTACTTTGATTCTGTATAATAAATAATAAACAGATTTTCAAACACCAAGGGACATTTTGAAACTGGATGAAGGATTGTTCTGCAGTTCAATTTATTTTCCACTTAGGGCAGTAGTGGATACCAGCAGCCTTGTGTTGGCATTCTTCTGCCTACTTGAAGTGGAGTACTATAAAAGCCTGAGCAGCCTGGAACCCACCAAGGAGGAATGGCTTCCTCCTCCTAAAAAAGCCAGACCTAGGGGGCTTTGCTCCCTATTCATATCAGGTTCAGGAACAAGTGTTCTGTCCTTTCATTATATCCCTTAGGGCAGGAATGAGTGGCAGAAATCATGGGTCACTCATAATGTTATTTGAGGCTAGACCAATGAGGAAACATTTCTCCATTCTGTAGTAGCCAAAAACAATAGGCAAGCAAAATTTCTAGAGAGGGACATTTCTCACAGAACTGTAGTGAAAATTTAATGAAAAAAAATATGTGTGAGTGTCTGTGTGTGTGTATAGATTTTCTTCTAGGAAATTTGCACATAGGTCCTGATATTGTCATATATTGCCAAATCCCATTTGTTTTCTATAAGAAAAGAAAAAGATAATCAAATACTGAGGATTGGATAAGGAAGTGTTCTCATTCTTATAAAGGGGAACTTGGCCGAGAGCCCCCAAGAATAAGGGCAGAAATAAGACAGAGTCAGTGACATTGGAGAAAGTAGATTAGATTTACACATCAGTCTATTGGGTCTACTCAGAATTTCGTATTTAGTTACATGTGGGATGTGAAAGCAACAGTTCCAAAGTGTCTATAGAACAAAACCCATATACCTCATTCAAGGCACTTCACGGTCCTGCCCAACTCACCATCTGCATTCCAGTGACATCAGACTGCTAAACATACCACACACCTTGAGGTCTCTGTAAGTTTGTGCAAATTGTTACCTTGGCCCAGAATGCCCTTCCTCGTGACCCTCCATCTGGTGAAATCCTATCCTTCCCCACTTCTCAGCCCCAAAGCCACCTTCTCTGTTAACCCCTTTGGTAAGGCCCTCTGCCCACTTCCTGAAAAAAGAATCACCCCTCTCTCTGGGCCACCTACACACCATCCACGTGTGCGTGCTCAGTATGTGGAAGTGAGTATCGTTCACATCCTTCTTTCCCGCTGCTTTGTGAGCGCCTCACAGAGGGAGCCTGCTCTCTGCTTTTGTTTCCCAAGCTTCCAGCACAATGTTTGCACAGTATAAGGACTAGATCAGTATTTCTTAAAGAAAGAAGGGGAGAGAGAGAAAGGATTCCAGTTAAAAAGCTATTATAATAAGCCAGACAAAAAGTCTCTTATGAGCCCAATGATGGGAAGTGGCATTGGGAATGGAAATTCACAATTATGAAAATAGAATAGATTCAAGTTGCCCAGTGATTAAATGTAGGGAATGAGAGAGAAAAAGGACTCAAAGTTGATCTGACCAAGTTTTCCAGCCCAAGAGACAGAGAGAACAAAAGGTGATGATCCTGAAAATATAGGGAGATCAGGAAGGGGGCAGAAAATGAATTACTATTTCAGACTTTGAACTTCACGTGCACCCATTTTAAGGTGCTTACCATGTAGTTGTATATTCAGATCTGGAGCTGAGGCTTTAAGAAAAGTTCAGGGCTTACAGCACAGCAGTGGAAGCTATGAAGTGGATGCCATTGAGGAGAAGGGCACCGATGACTGGATCTGGGGCTTCTGCCTCTATCTAAGAAATGAAGAAAAGAAGGGTGGCAGTGTGGGGTGCATGGGTGTCTCGGTGGGTAAAAAGCCTCTGCCTTCAACTCAGGTCATGATCTCAGGGTCCTGGGATCGAGCCCCGCATCAGGCTCTCTGCTCTGCAGGGAGCCTGCTTCCTCCTCTCTCTCTGTCTGCCTCTCTACCTACTTGTGATCTCTGTCAAACAAATAAATAAAATCTTAAAAAAAAAAAAAAAAGGAGGACGGCAGTGAAGGAATCTGTGAGAAGCCAAATGAAGTGATCTAAGGAAACTGAGTGTCCCAGAAGCCAAGAAAAGAGCCATTCTAAGAGCAGGGGAGGTCAAAGTTCAGAACATTGACAACGAGCCAGAGATGGAGTGATGGAGAGTCACTGTGAAGGAGAGCAGCTTCACCAAACAGTGGAGCAAAGATGGTGCCAGGATGGAGCTAGAGAGGGACGGAAGACAGGAGTATGACCTGCTCTTGAGAATGTTGGTCATAACCGGGACGAGGGATGTTTCTATATATTCTGTAAATGATTTCTGGTTGTGACCTACATTGTCTTTTAATTGAATGTTGGCTTAATCGAGTTTCATTAAAGTCAACCGCCCACAGCTACTAAGATAATTTTTGTTTCTTTAAAAAGTTAGAAATAGAATCTATGTATGGGCCTGGACTTAGGGTGAGGAAACAGTTCGATGATTCATTCAAATTGTCTTTCAAAGTGTTTCATTTAATTCTAAATATGAATCCACTCAGTTTTGGTTTTTCCCTAAAGATGAACCCAGAAGATCTTAAACAGTCCCTTCCACAAAGAGAAAGAGAAAAAGAAAGGAAGAAAGAAAAGAAAAAAGAGGGGTTCGTGGGTGGCTCAGTGGGTGAAGCCTCTGCCTTCGGCTCAGCTCATGATCTCAGGGTCCCGGGATCGAGCCCCGCATCGGGCTCTCTGCTCGGCAGGGAGCCTGCTTCCTCCTCTCTCTCTGCCTGCTTCTCTGCCTACTTGTGATCTCTGTCTGTCAAATAAATAAATAAAATCTTAAAAAAAAAAAAAGAAAAAAGAAAAAAGAAAAGGAAGAAAGAAAGAAAGAAAGAAAGAAAAGCAAAGAAAGAGAAAAAAGAAAAGCAGAAAGACTCCCATTAAATCCAGCTGGAATTGTGCATGCTTCACTGATCTAGGAGTGGGCCTTGAAATAGGGTCAGGGTTTCACTGTGAGTCCTACACACTCGAAGTCATTATTTCTCACGGGGCTCTCTCCTGTCTCTCTAGATTGCAGGTTGTGTTGTTTAATGTAGCAAAGGGAGAATCGGAATGTCTGCCTTCCTCACGGTTGAGTACTTTTTATTGTCCCATTCCCTATTTATTGCTGAGGAGACCTGTGGATTTTAGATCACCATCAGTGAGACTTGTGGCCGCCCTCATCCAGTTCCACGCCGGCCTTCGGTGCGTTAATGCCACTGATTTTAGAACTGAAGGCCTGTGAGTTTCAATTTGGTTTTAACCAATTATGTTTTCGGTATATTTTCTGAACGGGTCTTGGGAAATGTATTAAGATCTAGTTAAAAAGCAGACTTCGCAGAGATCAAAAATATTCACTACACAATACATGCAGGGTCATTCTATTCTGTCAGTGACTTTCTGGAAGTTATATTTGATGGACTTCTGGAAAGGAAGTATTTCCTTCCCTGAGGAAGAAACAGGAAGCGAAGATCAAAGCACCTAAAAGGGGCAAAGAAAACAAAGGGAAGAGACTCCTGCTTCTGGGAATAGCAGATGAAGCAATTGTTGCTGAAAAGCAATTTTAAGAAAAGCTGTGCTTTATAGAAATATATTTATCTAGATATAATTGATTTATATATTTTGTTCACGTGCATATTAAAGTCTCCCTGCTAGAAGGTAAGCTACTAAAGGGCAGGGATTTTTATTTTGTTCTCTTCTATGTCCCAAGCACTTATAACAGTGTCTGAAACAAAGTAACTGTCCCATGACCATCTGTTTGGTGAGTGAATGAATTTTCAAAAATTCCCAAGTCCTGGGAGCATTTCACTTTCCTACCACAGAAGACCTCTCTTTAGCATTTCCCCCTGTCTCTCTGCCCTCTTCTCCCTGCCAGCCCACTTCCAGGACAGCTCTCTACCCTGGAGAATGCAATCCTCTGGGAGAGGAGCCCGGCTCTGCTCTACAGGTTAGGGAAGGGAAGCCTCCATGAGTCTTTTGTCGAAGTGAAACAAAAGGGCTAAGAGGCCACGGGGTTGGTTGGGGGAGGGAGGTAAAAAGAAAAAGTGGACACAAATCTTTGGACCGAATCCCACTGAGACCAGAGAGACCCTGGATTTAGCTGGATGGCTTCTGTCAAACTCTGTGAGTATCCTGGGCTCTACACTTCAACAGCAATTTTTAATTCTACAGTCCCTTCCTATTTAACAGGAATGTTGTTCCTGAATGCCCCGGGACTAAAGGTGAAGGTCGTGGTAAAAAGGTGATGTATTTAACCTCTGCAGATTATGATCTTGCCCACGCCAGCCCCTTACTGAACAAATACTGTGGCTATGGTGTTATAGGGAGGCAAGAAACCAAGTCACGAGTTTATGATATCATATCACCTGTCCCTGTGTACACTTTGGCTGGCAGAGTCACCCTGACCAAAGAGTAGCAGCTATCAAAACGTAAGGAAGTGGGAGAAAAGAGAAGAACTTGCACTTCTGTACTTACAAAGACCCTCTTATCCCCATGTGGTGCCCATGAAGACCACTGCCTAGACCCCCTTTCAAGAGTTCCTGCGTGGGGACCATGTTTGCCCCATGGCCCATGGCCTCCAGGGGCTGCATCTCTGAGTCTGCCGCAGCACTCATGCCCAGGCCCTGCTTCCCCCAGGCTTCTCCCAGGCAGGGTTGCGGCAGGCGGGGCTGCAAGAACAGGCCACCCAGCCCAACGCTCAACTCTTCTAATGGGAAAACTGCTCGGGAACTCCTAGTTGGCCTGGATGAGACTTTTTAGAACAGCACTGGGATCTGAGATTCTTCCCAGGTGTCAGGTCAGTTTCCAGGCGGGGAGGGTCACCTACCAACCCCTGCTCCCTTCTCTTTTCTCCTTCACTGGCATTTCCTCCCAGTGAATCTTTGGCACCTCTCATCCTGCCTTGACACTAGCTTTTTGGAGGACTTGAACTCATTCACCTCCAATAGTCAGTAGAGCATAACTCACAAAATTCTTGAGTATCAATATTATAAAAAGATACTATGGATAAAGAGGTGATCTCTTTTTTAAGATTTTATTTTTTTATTTTTGCGAGAGAGAGAGATAGAGCACACAAATCAGGGGAAAGGGCAGAGGAAGAAGCAAGGCTCCCTGATAAGCAGAGACCCTGATGTGGGATCTGATCTGGGACTTGATTCCAGGACCCTGGGATCATGACCTGAGCCAAAGGAAAGCACTTAACTGACTGAGCCACCCAAGCACCCATCTTTTGAAAGCCTTCTTGGGGATACTGTTTCCCCAAACGTAGGTGACAAATGCCATCTCTCACCAATGGAACCAATGAAGGAGTTCTTGACCTTGGGTTCATAAGCAGCTTTAGGAGTTCCTGAGCCCCCTGAATTTTGTCTGTATTATATTGAGTGTGTATGTAATTCACCCTGAAGGAGATCCACAGCTTTCATCACAATCATCTACAAAATTCTCACCAGTGGCAACTCTCAGGTAATGCAATACTTCAAAAGTCCTTTTAACATGAAATCTGTATTACAATGTAACTTATTTTATACAATAAACAATCATACCTTTATTTGCTACCTGGAACTAAATGTCATCTTTAAAGCCCTGCAAACGAAGACACTGGCACAAAGATAATCAGTACTGCGCTCTTCTTCTAATCCTGAACTTTAAAAGAAGTCATGCTCTAATTTAAGTAGTTATTGGCATAAAAGAAGTAAGTAATTGAATAATCAATAGGTTAATCTATCATAGTAGAGGACTGAATATCAGGAGTAGAAGCTTCAACTCTCAGCCCAGACAACGCTTAAAGTCAATCCACTGGAAGATGGCAAGAAAAGCCCTTCTAGCGTCTGTTCTCACGGAGGTTTATGTCAGCACCATTTACATCAACTATGCACAGAACATTTGTGTCAGCAGCATAAATGCTGACATGTCAGCATCTCTATTTTATGCCCCCCCAAATGTGTATAGTTTAATTAGACCAAAGACAGGGAATGGTTTGTTGATAGCTCAACCTGGAAGTAATGGCTTCCTAAGGGAGATATTCCTGCCCCACCCTGGGGAACAATCAAGTATGTGTCACTGAAACACCAGAGAGTTCTCTGCAGGAAAGTAATCACTTTACCCCTGAGTCTAGTGGAATGTTTGTGGTAAATTGGGATAAATAATCTTCCTAGACACCCCAGACTTCTGTGCTCCGCTACTAGCAATTCTAGCCAGGCACTCTGAATTCTTCCCCATGTGGGCTTATGCTGTTTGCTGTTTCTATGCTCATTTTAAATGTGAAAAAGAGGGGCATCAGGGTGACTCTGCCGGCTAAGCATCTGACTCTTGGTTTCTGCTCAGATCATGATCCCAGAGTCATGACCTCAGGCCCCGTGTCAGGCTCTGCACTCAGCTCGGAATCGGCTTGAGATTCTCCGTCTCCCTCTCCCTCTGCCCCCTCCCCTCTCACTCTCTCTCTCAAATAAACAAACAGCCCTTTAAATGGGAAGGGGAAAGCTTCTGCAGAGAAAACTAGCCGATCCACAGAACAGCCCTACAGTCCACTGTTAGGCTAGAACAAGCAGGTCCTTGGAGGGAAGAACAAGTTTCCCTGAAGGAAGAGTAGATCCATGAGCAGCAAATGCTTAAGACCGGTTGGATACAAGACTCTCTCCCTCTGCCCTTAAATGTTCTTTGAACATATTTTGCCCTTGTCTTGGCAGAAAATGTCTTGCTCTGTACCGCTGACTTCTCAGTTCCAGGTAGTATTGAATGATAATTTTAGGAAGCACCTTAGGTTCGTTCTTGGAAAACTACGAGAAGAGATTTTGTCGGGGGTGGGGTGGGGAAGGGTAGCAGGTGTATAGGTTGCAGTCTTTTTCAGTCACCAAGGGAAAGGGGAGAATTAAATCCCGGAAGTTTTAGAAAATACTGAATCTCTGAAGCTCTCTCTGTGAGAGGCAGGTAGTAGGAATAAACATCAGAGAAGTGTTAAAAACTGTGCTCAGGCTTTTGAAGCAAAACCAGAGATTTCCCCACGTTGATGATAATCAGATACTAACTTTTCACAAAACAGATTTGTTACCTCTGGCTAAGTTCCTTCCTGACCACTCGCTGAGTTCCTTATTTATATTTCTTTCTCTACTGGATACTTTTCTTTTTGAAAAAAGTAGTCATCTACATTCTGAATTAAAACATCTGTTCTGAAACACACACACACACACAAACACACATGCACAAACACATGCACTTTTAAAACATTACTTTATTTCTGGGTTTTTTTGTTGTTGTTATTAACATATACTGTATTATTTGCTTTAGGGGTACAGGTCTGTGAATCATCAGTCTTAACACAATTCACAGCACTCACCATAGCACATACCCTCCCCAATGTCCACAACCCAGCCACTTTATCCCTACCCCACCCCCCACCCCCGGCAACCCTCAGTTTGTTTCCTGAGATTAAGACTCTCTTATGGTTTGTCTCCCTCTCTGGTTTCATCTTGTTTCATTTTTCAGTGTAGAGATTTAATGGGATAGTCAGCAAGTATAAGATGGCCATCATAATGATTTAGACCAAGTGTGGACTTTTGTCTGAGTGTTATATATTTACTAAGAAATCTTTATACCAGGTTCCTGACAGAGACCTGGAAAGGGTTATAGAATTCTCAGCTTGGGGTACCAATGTCCTCAACCAATAGCCCTGAATGTTCCCCAGAATGCCCATCAGCGTAACACTGCTGGCTTTAAATTTTTTAAAAAGAAAGAGAAAAGCAAAAAAAAAAAAAATCTTTGCTTCCAGTTTGATCAATGTCTACTGCACATTTTAAAAATATACTTTCATAGACATAATTCTGGAAAAGCCAGAGTTAAGGACATGGAAGATCAGAGTAAAATATATTAGGTGTCATACGTTACTTTGTTAACACAGAGTAATAATTTTTACTTGCCCGGCATCTTTTTGAAGGATCGCAAATTGCTTTACTGCTGTCACCACAGAACCGCTGTTCAATCTTACTGAGAAATTATAAAGGACACACAAAACACATCTAAAGATGAAAGAAGGGAAGTGTTTTCCCTATCTAATAAAAAGGAAAAGGGAGGGTCACAGGAAATTAGGGACTGCTAGACTTATATGAGTACCAGAGCAAATGATCAAACAACCCATTATAACATTGCATAAAATACATAGCAGGGAACATAACTTTCTGAAGAGCATCATTCTAATGAAAACATGCAAGGTTTTGTTTTGTTTTGGTTTGGTTTTGCTTTTTTGAAGGAATGACATGAACAAAGCAGTTGTAATGACAATAAGGTTTCTAAGCCCACTGTGTTGAACAAGCAACATACCGCCATAAACTAGAAGTAAGAAGGCATGAATCTATGCTTGTCTCTTCCGTACTGGAACTCTGAGTAAATCATTCACCCTTCATTTCTTGGATCCTCCTCCAGGAAAATCAGATAATAATCCCTACTTGTCAACGTATCCTGGCCTAGATCCCTGAAGGAACTTAGAAGAGGGGTCCAAAATCCCAAGGGTATTGATATCTTAAATACATGCTAACTAGGGTGACTGCTTGACTAACAGAATCTCCACCTTCTGCAATTAGTCCCTTGATGCAGAAAGTTTGGGATAGAAAATGATCATACCTGAACTACAGGATCCTATTGTCTTATCAGCAATTTCCACAATAGCCAAACTGTGGGAAAAGCTGAGATGCCCATCGACAGATGAATGGATAAAGAAGATATCTATCTGTCTATCGATCATCTATCTATCTATCCACACACACACATACACACACAATGAAATATTACTCAGCCATCAGAAAGGATGAAATCTTACCATGTACATCAATGTGGTTGGAACTGGAGGGGATTCTGTGCAGTGAAATAAGTCACTCAGAGAAAGACAATTATCATAGGGTTTCATTCATATGTGGTTTATAAGAAACAGCGTAGAGGATCATGGGGGAAGGGAGGGAAAATGGAATGGGAAGAAATCAGAAAAGGAGACAAACCATGAGGGACTCTTGACTCTGGGAAACCAACTGAGGGGTGGGGGAGGGGACGAGGGTGGGAGGATGGGCTGACTGGTGCCAGGCATTAAGGAGGGCATGGGATGTGATGAGCACTGGGTGGTATACGGAACTGACAAATAACTGAACTCTACCTCTGAAAATAATGATGTACTATATGTTGGCTAATTGAATTTAAATAAAATAAATACGTTTTTTAAAAAGGATCTTATTCTCTTCGTCTGCAGCTGATTAGTGCAGGCAGTGGCACTTTATTTAAACTGAGCTGATCAAATTCTCTCCTCCAGGACATCAAATGAAGAGAGAGAAAGGCAAAAAAGATTGTGGATTGTCAATCTAGAAAGTCACAAGACATTTTACAAATTGTGAAATAATAGGTAAAATAGATCATAGGGCAGTGTTCTTGGCCCCTCCCCCCATGCACTAGAGTGGAATTACTCTTGCTCGCTGGCACAGCATTTCTTTTGCAGAATTGTATGAGACTGGACTAACAGGATGGTGCTGACACCCTGATTTGGGAACCCTACACACCATAGTGGTTCCTGGAAGTGGTCAAAAAGCATTACTAGTAGTAAGAATAAAGTTTGTTTTGTGAGAATTTTATTTCATATGTATATTTATATAATTTATATACATGTATTATATACATAAGTAATACATGTGAATAATATTTATATAATATCTTTAGATGTTTCTATAAATATTCTGTTTATATTATACATTTATATTTATATACATTGATATAAATTTCTTATTGTGAGTAAAAAATATTGCCCCTGGTGAACTTCTACCTTCACTTAAAAATAGATTAGTACATGTAAAATTAGTGTTGATAAATGGCAGTAGCCACACATAATATAAAGTTTATCTCAGTTGTTTTTCTAAAACAACTTAGAAAAAGTAGAAACAAGATGTTTATAATTCCATTCACACCATTCCATTCCATTTCATTCCATTCATGACCCTTTCATGAGTTCAGTAAACAAAGAAGATACATCTTTTCTTTTTTTTTCTTTCTTTTTTAAACTTAAATTCAATTAACCCTTTTATAAACTGGGCAGAGCTAGAAACTCATAAACTCCAAACTGGACAAGTTGTAAATGGAGAAAGGTCACATAAACTTTGGCTCACAACTGCATCTCTTAAACAAGCCCAAACAATCACCTCAGGGCCCATTCAGACATCTGAGTCTAATCATTAATGCAAAGATCTAAAAGTTTGACCTTCACATTTCATTACCTCTATCCCATCTACCATTTTGCACTGGCTTTTTAAATTCTGTCATGTTACTGATCAATAATTGAACTGTAATCCTATAATCTAATCATTTAAATTAGATCTTTTAATTCCATATGGAAAATAAACTCATCACAATAAGTAAAAAAAACACAAAATTTCAAACAGTTTTACATTTGCATGACTCCTAGAAATATCAAGCATATTTTTAAATCACCCTGAATCCATTCAGTCAATGTATTGAGAGGCAACATGTTAGCCCTGTCAGTGCGTGGCCAACCCTGAAAGAATCAAACTATGGCTCAGGGCTAAAAGGATAGCTTCTGATGCTTGAAAAGCTGTCAACTACCTCATGATTTCTTCCAGCTTATGGGTGTTCATTATAGTAGCGGGTTCACCACTCTTAAAAATCCATCATGATTTACTGCCAAATATACTTCCTTCAATTAAGGAGTATCCTCCCTGATCACGTCTCTAAAAGTAGACTTTTTTTCTTTAGAAAGTGTGGAGTTATTAACAACTATGAGAAAATAGACTTGATCATCACATTCTTTGACAGATAGCATCTCTCTGCCTATTCTTTTCTTTGAGATGCCACAACCTTTTTATGTTCATGCTGTCTGTGCATGACATCTATCACCATGAGCCATACCTGCTAGGGTAGAGATACGGCACCATAGGGAGAGACAAAGCTGGCCGAATCCCTTGTAGATTATGTCAGAGTGAAAGATGATGCTGGAAGCTTGCAGAAGAACAGCAGAAACTGTGAGAGTCTAGGATACTTTATCTAGATCAGAATTTGTGCAAAGCTCCTATGTTGAGTATTTTCTTGAACATTTTTCATATTCAACCTAAGCCAAAATTTTATCTTTAAGGCCAAATCATTCCACATCCCAAGTTACTCAACTAAGGGTATTTTTCAGTATTTGTTATCCAGTCTGATGAGTACACAATAATTCAATGCTTTTAGGAGAGCATCACAGTCTTATAAGAAAATGATATAAAAAATGGGAAAATAAAATATTGGCTTGTGACGGTCAATAGCTTTTCTTAGAGAGAACTATTGTGTTCTCTGTTACGTTGATTCCTAACTTTTTAGTACAGCTTCAAGGGCTTTAATTATTTCTCTCTTATCTTCCATTATAGCTTGGTTAATGTGGTTCTTTAAATCACATCCATGCCCAGCAATTTTCAATTTGCAATCACTTTCATATACCACGCTTCAGGTGCATATGAGCCAGAAGACACGCATGGAAGAAAGCCATTTGGCTATGGTGAAACATAAATAGCCACTTCAAAGTTAAGCTTTTGCATTATCTCCAGATGATTCTACACATAGAGTCACATATATACACTGACAAGATATTCATCATTCAAGGGTTCGTCATACGATTTTTTTTAAAGATTTTATTTATGTATTTGACAGACAGAGATCACAAGTAGGGAGAGAGGCAGGCAGAGAGAGAGAGGAGGAAGCAGGCTCTGCTGAGCAGAGAGCCCAATGCGGGGCTCAATCCCAGAACCCTGAGATCATGAACCTGAGCCGAAGGCAGAGGCTTAACCCACTGAACCACCCAGGTGCCCCTCATCGTACGATTTTTAATATGCCCCATCTAGGTCTATACTACCTGGATACTTTTTTTTTTAATAAATCCTGTGATTTCTTTTGAATATCCTTTTTGTGTGTGTTAATTATTTTAATGTATGAAAGGTAAACATTTAAAATCACCACAAATTTCATAAATTTGTTTTGGCATATCTCCAGTTCGAATAATCCGAGGCCCCCTGTAGTTAGACATGGTCACCTGCTCTGCATTGTTCTTTCACATCTCATTGCC